>NC_053023.1:354898233-355522988 GCF_003073215.2 Triticum urartu
AACCAGCTTGCAGGTGCCGATGAGACCGTGCAGTTGATGCAACCAAGCTCAGGAGGAGCTCGATGAAGATCTTGTCCTTTGTGGTGTTTCGTTCTAGTTGATCAGTAGTGGAGCCCAGTTGGGGTCGATCGGGGACCTTGTCGCATTTGGGGTTCTCCTTTTATTTTGGTTCCGTAGTCGGACCTTGATTGTATTTGGATGATGTAATGCTTTATTCATGTAATTGTGTGAAGTGGCGATTGTAAGCCAACTATGTAACTTCTTCCCCTATTTTATTACATGGGTTGTGTGAAGATTACCTCACTTGCGACATTGCTTTCAATGCGGTTATGCCTCTAAGTCATGCTTCGACACGTGGGAGACATAGCCGCATCGGGGGCGTTATAAGTTGGTAATCAGAGCCTTCCCCGACCTTAGGAGCCCCATTGCTTGATCGTTTTTAGCGGCCGAGTTGTGTCTAGAAAAATGTTTTGAGTCATTTAGGAATTATATATCGGAGAGTTTAGGAATTCTTTTTACTTCCCAGTCTCCTCATCGCTCTGGTAAGGCATCCTGATGTAGAGTTTTGACTCTTCTCTTCTCAAATTTCACTAATTTTTTGAGGATCACGCGGGTATCTTGGAATCGTTCCGATGGTTTTATGATGAGAACATTGTCTTGGTGCCTCCTGTCAGGAGTTTTGTGGAAGTTTCCCGGGGAGTTGAGCTCTGAGGTGTTGTCGTCATAATTTTATCGTTGCAGTTCTGGAATACCTGAGTTTAGTACGCCGACATCGAAAATCTCTTTTATGCAGTTCGTTGGTGAGATAACCTCGACGCCACCCAGTACTGGGGCGGGAGTTCGGGAGTATCGCCGTAACTTGTATAACGGATGCTTTTTGAAGGTTGAGGTAGATGATTTCCGAAGGTTTATGTGTTGAAGGATGGATACAGCTGGATGTAGGATTTGTTAGTTTGGGTGAGATATTACGCTTCCCCTGTATCCCCAACACCTGATTGCATGACCGGAAAGGTTCAGGAGTTTCATAGGTGGGAATTCAAGTAGTTCTTAGGTTATCTTTCCGACAAATGTATGATATGAAATTGGGGTTCGACGTCTAGTGGTCCGCCTATTCACAGTCGGTTTTACAGTGGTCTCGTTGTGTCTTAAAGAGTCCTTGGCTATGCCGACTCGGGGACGCTTCGTATGTCATGTGCACTGCCTTGTATATGATGGTGCTGTATGATCGAGCCCGTGTAGGCCCCACCACGAAAAATTCGGACGAATTCTCTATCATATGTTTGTTCTGGCTTATTCTGCAAGCCAATCCTTGTTTTGTTTTGAGTTGTGGTATTCGAGTTGCTTCGAAGTCAAATGTTGATTCCATACCTTTTCCTAAATGTTGTTCTCATATTTATATGTGAATACCAATCCTTCTTGATCATCAAGATTGTTTTTGTCAATCCTTTTAACCGGTGTGCTTCTCTTCAAGTGGATCTGATCACTTCAATCATTCGCAAGATCAACTCAAGTCTTCTCAACGGTGTCGTTTTCTTCCATCCCAAGCTGCCTTTGTTTTTCCCACCCTCCCTCCCTTGTTTCTTCGAGGACTCAGATGTTTTAATAAAGTATCCATTTTATTATGGAAGTCTCTCCATTCTTCTCCCTTCATGTTCTTATCCGGTGATTCTCATGAAGATTCTAACGGAGCTTCAAGTTCGTCACTTTTCACTCGTTTTCTTCTCCGGTGGATTCTATTCAAGCTCTCAGTGTTTGATCATATTCTTTTCCTTTTTTCAAATGTCTTCTCTTGCCGGTGCACCTCTCAATCATTAACTTTTCGTTATTCATTTGTTCCGCAGTGCTAAAGATATCTCGAAGATTCGTGTTTTCCACTCTACATTCGTTCAAGATCTTTCCAGGTTGTTATCTCATTCAAGTCATTTAATTCAACCGGTGCAACCTCTCTTTTAAATCGTTCAACGGTGTTTCTTTTGAGTGGGCCCTAACCCACAGGTCTATTCCCAGGATCTTACCTGACTCTTCTTATTTCCCGGAGATATCCTAAATTCCTTTTAAAGTTTGACGCAAGAATGGATTATCATCAATCAAATGTCTTTTTCCAAGATCTTTCAGATTCTTTTCATCGTTGGATCAACCTTTCTATTCGTCATCCCGGAGTTTTTCAACAATTTTGGTGGTGTTGTTCTCGTCATTCTCGGATTTGAAGACCAAAGAGGAGTTCCTCTTAAATCCTTACCCGTTCTTCCAAAGACCCATGGTTCTAATTTGTTGCCATCCTCTCATAATTGTTTTCGATTGTGAGAATTCTTTTCACCTATCCGGAGTAATTCAAGAGTCTTCTCAGTTTGCTATCCAGAGTCCATCAATTCAGGTTTATTCATTCTCAGCTGTCAGTTATCATTCTACAATCTTGCCGGCGCATCAATCAAATATCCTCTAATCAGTTCTTGATCTCTTCGTTCTGATGTATCTAAATCCCCTCAAGCTTCTTCGTTCATTTGCTAATTCTTTCTGGTGTTTCTTCATATTTTAGTCGTTCTTTTTCAATTCTTACGGTGGTTCATTCAAGATCTCTCTTCCTTGGTTAGCATATCAATCCATTCATGTTTTCAATCCTACCGATGGCTTGTTGAAGATCGTCTCAAGTTTGCGCTATATCTCGCTTAATCCTTTCTACGGGAATAAGTAGTGTGATAAATCCGTTGATTGTCATCAATTTAATTGGTGAAGGATAAGCATAATGTAATTCTTATTCTTGTTTCATCCTAATGATTAATTCTTATTCCGGAGGCCCTTCAAACTCTCGATTTCATTTGTTTCATCTTCTCTTTTTCCCAGAGTGCCAACCTCTTTCAATTATATTGTCACGGAGATCTCTATCTAAATCGTTGCGAGGCTTAAATCTTATTTTTTTCATCATTCAATTATTTTGGATCATCCTTTTGTTACCGGAGTTTTTTTTCATGGAGGCTATACATGATGGTTCATCAAAGAAATAATTCCTTCTCCAAGTGTTCATTGAGATTCTTTTCAAAGGAGCTCAAGCTTTCTTCTTCTTGCTATCCGGAGTGCATTCTTTCTATCATATTATTGGAGGTGGTATTATGCCATTCTTGATAATTTGAGTTCATGTTCCATGATACACATGTTGTTAAGAATGAGATAATTTTTAAATCCATCAATCTCGTCATTGGAGTCATCTGGGGTTATATTTCACCTAAAGCTTTCCCTAAGGATTGTTGCTATTAATGGTGATAATATATGATCCCAGTGCTTCATCTATCCTCCCGGTGAAATAACTTTCTCGTCTCCTTTTCCATATCAATTCAATTCTTCTTCCCGTGAGTGGCAGGTTGTCACCTCATAATCTGAGATGTATTCCATAAGATCATATCAAGATTATTCTTTTCATTGTTGGTTTCCAACAACTCCGTTCTAGCATTTGTTGTAAGCGTGCATCCTCAAGATCTTGTTTCTCGTCGTTCATTCCATTCCATTCTTACTTTTGTTCCGGAGGCAGTGTGTTGTTGATTTCACCAAGTATCTTCTCATCTTATCAAGTTCTTATTCAATTCCTTTTCTTTTCAGTCAGAGTGCTGTCCAAATTATATCATTCTTAATCCTTTTCTATCTTGTTTTAACCGGAGTGGTTTCAATATTTATCTTGCCCTTCAACCTGAAGGTTTTTCGCAATGTTCTTTGTTGATCTTTTCTAAAGGAGTGTTTTCGACCTTGTTCACCTTCGTTGTTTTTTGTCTCGAATTTGTTCAACCTCGCAAGGTTCTTTGGTTTCACTCATTCATCAAAGAAGCAACTTAGTTTTACCTCTTCTCTTTCTCTTCCGTTTTTTCCCTTTGGTGCCATTCTAGATCTCGGGACGAGATCCTCTCGTAGTGGTGGAGTGTTGTAACGCCCCAAGACCGGAGCTTCAGATGCCTTCCAGGGTTTCCGGGTTTCGTCGTGTGATTTGTTTGGCCCGTTGCATTTCATCTTTGCATCATGTCATCATGCCATCATGTCATTTCTTTTCTTAACTCAATTAAATAAATGGCATGGATCTTTGATCCATTTAAACCGAGGGAATTCACGTGGTGATTTCTCTTTATAACATATCCTCCCAATATTAGGGGGCTATAATAAATATTCCAACCCTTGGAAATTACCGCAACACACTTGCAAAATATTCCATGCTTTTCTTACTATATTCCTCGTCTCCAAACTTTGCCCTAAATTCTCTCTTCACTTTCCGGAGTTCCACCAAAAACCTCAACATTTTTGGATACTTCTATAACCAAGCCCTAGTTCAAACCCATTTGAATTAAATTCAAATGAGTTTGAATGACATCTTCCAATCTTGCCTCTCCTATTTTTCGTGGACCGTGCACACTTTTACGAGTCCGTGAAAATAATCCCTCTTCTTCTTTTTCTTCTCTCTATTTTTTTTCTTTCTTTCTTGTCTCCCTCTTTCTTCTAAGGAGTGTAGGTGAGAGAGAGAGAGAGCACCAGGCCCAGCCGGGGTCGGCAGCCCAGCCAGGTCGACCGGCCTCCCAGGCCCATATGCCTCTCCTAAGCCCACTCCCTCCTGAACCCTAGGCCTCGATCCCATCTCCCTCGTCTCCCCTCGCGCCGCCAGGACCATTCGCTCGATCCCCTCGCGCTCCTCCCTCCTCTCGATCCCCATCTCCTTCCCTCCAGCACCTGACCCCCTATGCCCTCTTCCTCTCACTCCTTCCTCCTAGCGCCACCGCAAGAGAGGAGCAGCGCCCCAAGCACCTCCCCCATCTCCATCGAGCCCCACTCCTCTTTTCCTCCACCTCACGCCCCGGAGGAACCCCTCTGCCTCGCCCTTGCTCCTCCACGCCCCGATGAGCAGCGACCAGACGAACAGGACCACGTCGCGGTCAGGGAGGATTCCAGCACCGGTGCTGCCCAGCTGCTTCATCCCTGCACCACCAGCCCCCCCCCCCCGCCGGCGACCTCGACCTTCTCCCTCGCCCTTGGCTCGCCCCACTGCCAGGAGCGCCGCCGCCTCTCTTCGTTGCCAGCCTTCAGGAGCTCCCTGCCGCGTCCTTGATCCGGCGAGCTCCGCTGCCGGATTGCACTGCCGCCCGCGTTCGCCACCGCCTCCTCTGCTTTGACCGTCCCCTACTCCGCCTCCATCGCCGGCGACCATGACCAGCCGCCGCCTGCCGTTGTTCCCAGTGCCTCCAGCCGCGCGCCCCTACCTTGTTGTCGTTGACCCGAGCTCCGTTGTGACCTCAAGGCCAGGGGCGCCCTGCCTCCTTGTCCACAGTGTGCTCCGTCGCCCACGGCCGAGCACCTCAAGGCCAAGCCTTTTTTTGTCATTGATGCGAACAGATATATGAACATGACCCAGATTCGAAATGTAAGACGATGCCTCCGGTGCACCCATGCCGAGCAGGAGTATTTTGGATTCGTCAAGTACGACTACATATCCGGGATGTGTCAAGTACCCCACCGTCAAGACCGAGACCGCCCGGAGACCACGAATCCGTGAGGTTCCACTACCGTCGCCGTGGATCCGACAAGTTCGCGAGTACCACTACCTCCCACGACAACCTTGTACAACTACCGTTGCAAGAACCGAGCCCGGCAAGTCCGAAGACCCAAGTACCATGACGCCAAGTACCCCTTCGGATCACCAAGGTGGATCGCGAACTTTGACGAGGTTCCGATAAGACCGTCGACGTGTACGACCTACTCCGTGAATGTGTACCACTACCGCTGCTCGAACGTTTGCAGTACATGTATCGTCGACCCTCGAAGACCCGTGGACGGCAAGTTCCTTGTTGACCCCGAACACCTACGGAGTGTGAACATGTACGAAGCGAGAACGACTACTTCCACTACCGCCGTCGCGAGAACGCCTACTTCCCTCTACGAAGGAGAACCATCCCCTTTGCACGCTCCGAAGGTATAACCCCGAGACGACGTCCGTGAACGAATGCTTGCGATGTTTGAGATGCTCGTGTTTGCACCATGTCCAATTTGTCACTTGTTTCCTTGTCACCAACTCATGGGACACCCGGTATCCGGGAGCGCCCCACCATCTTCTGCACGCAACCGCACACTTCTCCTTTGCATCGGTATCTCAATCGAGTTACCGGAACCAGAATGTTGCCGTGGCACCATTGCCGTTGTCGTTGCTGTGGCACCCCTTTCGTTCCGCCATGGTGACCAAATGCTTCATAATGCTCTTATCAACTTTTAATAAAATTTGCATAAACTTGCACATGTCATCCACATCATGTTAACAACATCAAGAATGTTTAATTTGTTGTTTGCATTAATTTGCTAAATGCATATGGGGAGTTACCGGATTTGTTGTTTGTTATATCCGGCCCCATTTAAATTGTTTAGATAGTATAGTTTTGTTATGCTTCACCTCTTGCCATGTTTAAACAACATTTAATCTTGTTGGTTACCTAAACGAGAGAGAACTAAATAATCCATGTGGTGTTTTCTTCAATACGCAACTCTGTTGCATATTGTGCTCCACTTAATTTGTAGGATTGTTTGTGCACTTTGCCATGCCATGCTTCTCTAAACCGGTCATGCATCATACTTGGTTGTGCATCATGCCATGATTTTGTGGTGGTTGTTTACTATGTTGTGTGCTTCTTTCCGGTGTTGCTTCTTCGGGTTGGTTCCGGTAACGTCGCGTTTGTGAGGACCCGTTCGTCTACATCCGTTTGTCTTCTTCATGGACTCGTTCTTCTTCCTTGCGGGATTTGAGGCAAGATGATCATACCCTCGAAATCACTACTATCTTTGCTATGCTAGATTTGCTCGCTCTTTTGCTATGGCAATGCTACGATGCCTACCACTTGCTTTCAAGCCTCCCAAATTGCCATGTCAAGCCTCTAACCCACCTTGTCCTAGCAAACCGTTGATTGGCTATGTTACCGCTTTGCTCAGCCCTCTTATAGCGTTGTTAGTTGCAGGTGAAGATTGAAGTTTTGTTCCTTGTTGGAACATGGAGATGTTGTTCCTGGTTGGAACATGTTTACTTGTTGGGATATCACAATATATCTTATTTAATTAATGCATCTATATACTTGGTAAAGGGTGGAAGGCTCGGCCTTATGCCTGGTGTTTTGTTCCACTCTTGCCGCCCTATTTTCCGTCATATCGGTGTTATGTTCCCGAATTTTGCGTCCCTTACGCGGTTGGGCTATAATGGGAACCCCTTGACAGTTCTCCTTGAGTAAAACTCTTCCAGCAATGCCCAACATTGGTTTTGCCATTCGCCACCCAGCCTTTTTCTTTTCCCTTGGGGGTCGCGCGCCCAAGGGTCATCATTATTTTACCCCCCGGGCCAGTGCTCCTCTGAGTGTTGGTCCAACTTGTCAGCCGCCGGTGGCCACCAGGGGCAACTCTGGGCTGGCCTACCGGAAGTTTGGACGATCCGGTGTGCCCTGAGAAAGAGATATGTGCAGCTCCTATCAGGATTTGTCGGCACATTTGGGCGGTGTTGCTGGTTTAGTTTTACCCTGTCGAAATGTCTTGTTGTACCGGGATACCGAGTCTGATCGGAATGTCTCGGGAGGAGGTCTATTCCTTCGTTGACCGTGAGAGCTTGTGGTGGGCTAAGTTGGGACACCCCTGCAGGGATTTGAACTTTCGAAAGCCGTGCCCGCGGTTATGGGCAGATGGGAATTTGTTAATGTCCGGTTGTAGAAAACCTGAAGTTGACCTTAAATAAATGAATCAACCGCGTGTGTTACCGTGATAGTCTCTTTCCGGCGGAGTCCGGGAAGTGAACACGGTGTTGGACTTATGCTTGACGTAGGTTGTTTTAGGATCACTTCTTGATCATACTTGTATCGACCGTGCTTTGCCTTCTCTTCTCGCTCTCATTTGCGTATGTTAGCCACCATATATGCTAGTAGCTTGCTGCAGCTCCACCTCATACCTTTTACCTTACCCATAAGCTTAAATAGTCTTGATCGCGAGGGTGTAAGATTGCTGAGTCCCCGTGGCTCACAGATACTTCCAAAAACCAGCTTGCAGGTGCCGATGAGACCGTGCAGTTGACGCAACCAAGCTCAGGAGGAGCTCGATGAAGATCTTGTCCTTTGTGGTGTTTCGTTCTAGTTGATCAGTAGTGGAGCCCAGTTGGGGTCGATCGGGGACCGTGTCACATTTGGGGTTCTTCTTTTATTTTGGTTCCGTAGTCGGACCTTGATTGTATTTGGATGATGTAATGCTTTATTCATGTAATTGTGTGAAGTGGCGATTGTAAGCCAACTATGTAACTTCTTCCCCTATTTTATTACATGGGTTGTGGGAAGATTACCTCACTTGCGACATTGCTTTCAATGCGGTTATGCCTCTAAGTCGTGCTTCGACACGTGGGAGATATAGCCGCATCGGGGGCGTTACACGGAGACACCGGGCTACAAGGCGTAGCATGGTGGATGTCCCTCTTTTTCGGCGCCAGGTGCCCATCATCTTCATCAGAGATCTTGAGACGAGTCCACGGGTCCAGCCCTAGAGCAAGTCGAGCCTTGTTCAGCCACAAGTGATCGCCAACGGTTTCTGGAGGGATCTTGTTAGGGTTTCCACGAAGCTCATCAACTTGTCCTTGTGCGATCCGGAGGAGAGAATCGCTCAGTTCCTCACCATGTTCCTGATCAACCTCAAGACCCGCGGAATGGAAATCCAGGAGGTGTTACTGAAATCATAGCATTTCTATATTTCCAGAGGCACCAAAGGACAGCTGAGCTAACAGTGTTTAAAACTGAGCACTTTTTGGTAGCAATCCAGAATCTAGCGACAGATTCGAAGGATGAGCCAATCTGACTAGAGAAATATTCCTCAATGTGGGCCCAGAGATGTTTAGCAACTATACATTCAAAAAATAGGTGAGAACAAGACTCTTGTTCCAAGCAGTAAACACAATTAAGGGGTTTGATGATGTGTCTCTTCCTAAGGTTATCCCTAGTCATCAATTTGTTTTTGGAGAGAAGCCAGAGAAATACATGAATTTTAGGGGGAACTCTCAATTTCTAGACAGCAGGGATAAACACGGGTTGAACCCCTCTAAAGTTGATAACATGATAGAGGGAGCTGGAGGAATACTTCCCCTTATTGTCTAGCTGCCAAATCAGGGCATCCGGCTCAGCAGTAAAGGTAATGCTTTTGGCAATTTCCTCCAACTGGAACCATTGTTCCATGACACTATCACTAAAGTTCCTTCTAAAAGAGAGTTTTAGACATTGACCGTCCCAAACTTCATTGACACTTTTGTTAAGCTCATTGCGGACAGAGTAAATAGGCCAAAATTGGACTGCTAGGGGGGATGTGCCAAACCAAGTATCTTCCCAGAACTTGGTTCTACTCCCATCCCCTACGTTCCATCTGTAGCCAAATTTCACAGCATGCATAATAGATTTTAATCCTTTCCAGAATCTAGAGGTCTTAGGGTTGGAGGAAGGGACAAAAATATTAGGTTTATTTCCTAGGTATTTATGGGCAATAAGAAGCTTCCAGGGTTTCAGGTCTTCCTCATAGAATCTTTTAATCCAAGACCCTAGAAGACAGATGTTAATTTCTTGGAGGTTAGGTATGCCTACGCCTCTAAAATATTTTTTCATAGAGACTAGGGCCCAATTAGAAAGGAGTAGCTTCCTATTTCCCTCAAAATCATTCCACAAGCAATGAGACATCTGAGAATTGATGAGCTTCACTTCCCATTTAGGGAACTTGAAGAAGGAGAGGAGATACACTGGAATGCTAGCCAAACAAGCTTGTATGAAGATCAATCTACCTCTGTAGGAGAGAAGTTTGCCCCTCCACCCAACAATCCTTTTAATGATTTTATCCGGAAGGGGTTGGATATCGCCCCTCCTCAGTTTATCATAGTGGAGAGGGATACCTAGGTACTTAATGGGGAAGTTACCTTTATTACAGACTAGAATAGAGAGGAACTCAACTAACTCCTGATCATCCATGTTGATAGGGATGAGTTCACTTTTAGAGTAGTTGATTCTCATGCCTGAGACTTGTTCAAACCAGGTTAGAACAGTTTTCAGATTGCTAGCATGTGTGGAGTCATTGTCTAAGAAAAGGATGATATCATCTGCATATTGAAGGCAGATGATGCCACCAGGGCAGACATCAGGACAGAGCCCTGCAATCAGACTATGATCAGCAGCTTTGCTCAGCATTTTAGTAAGAACTTCCACTACTAAATTAAACAAAAGCGGGGGAGATGGGGTCACCTTGCCTAAGGCCTTTACCAGCAAGGAAAATATCACTTTCACAGTTATTTAACTTGACCCCAACAGACCCCCCATGAGTAAGTTGCTGGATCCAACTCTCCTCTATGAAAGGCTTGGAAAAGATCTAAGAGATCATTTTTCACCAAGTCCCAAAAATGCTGGTAAAACAAGAAGGGAATCCCATCAGGACCAGGAGCCCCATCAGGATAAGAGCTAAAAATGGCTTCCTTCACCTCTGTCTCTGAAAAAGGGGCTTCTAGCAGCTCATTTTCAGCAGGAGAGACTTTTTCAGAAGCAGAGAAAAAATTGTTTTGTAGAGAGAACCCAGAAGGGTTTTCTTTCTTAAACATGTCTTTGTAGAAGTCACTAGCCACTTTCAACATCTCATCTACCTCAGTAACAGGG
Source organism: Triticum urartu (assembly GCF_003073215.2). Classification (NCBI taxonomy): domain Eukaryota; kingdom Viridiplantae; phylum Streptophyta; class Magnoliopsida; order Poales; family Poaceae; genus Triticum; species Triticum urartu. The sequence goes on from NC_053023.1 coordinate 354,908,889, forward strand.
TCATTAGGGCCATGAAGGGAGTGAATGAGGGTTTTCCTCCACCTCTGGTTAGCTACTACATGGAAGTAAGCAGTATTTCTATCACCCTCCTTAATGTTCCTATCTCTAGACCTTTGTTTGGCTTTGATTTCTTCTTGAAGCCAAATTTTCTTGAGCTCTCCACGGGCAAAGTTTAATCTATTAGTCTCAGCCTCAGAGAGGTCAGTGGTTTCTTCCTTAATATCTAGAGAATCAAACTCAAGGAGGAGAAGTCTTTTGTATCTTCTAAGATTAGCTTCCTCATTGAAGTTCCACCCTTTGGTAGTTCTTCTAAATCTCCTGATTTTGAACTGCCAATTTTCTAGGGGGCAGCTGCTCCTAGTAGGCTCATTGCAGATTTTCCTGACTAGCTCAGTAAAATCTTCTCTAAGAAACCACCACTTTTCAAATTTAAAACTATTGCTCTTTGGAGTTTGGTTAAGACCAGAGTCCCAAAGCAAAGGAGTGTGGTCACTACCATATCTGGGCAGAGCTCTACAACTAGAAAGGGGAAATAAACTATCTACTTCTGTGTCACAGAAAAATCTGTCAATGGTGGACATAATCCTGGAGCAGCACTTCCAACATATCTAGCAGAACTATGGGTTTTCCTTCTGACAGGGCAATTCTCAACTTTATGGGTAACCATTTTGCAGATAAAACAACTCTTGGGCTTGACACATTTATCCAAATGATGCCCTGGTTCCCCACAGTTGTAGCAGATCACCTTAGAGTATGCAATAAGGCCCGAAGCAGGGGCAGGAGCAGTTTTCTGGATGTCCTATCTCTTCTTTTGCTAATTCTTGCCTTGAGATTTCCCACTGATCTGAGAGTCAGAACCACCAGCAGATTGATCTTGGGCAATTACAGGAGTCTGCCCAGATTGTGCCCCCATTTGGGGCGGAGGTGGGCCGTACCATTGCCCAACCGGTGCTCCCCCCCATTGTGATAGGGAAATTCATTGGAGTTCCTGGTTCCTTCTCATCCTCCAGCCAGATGTTGTCTCTCAGGAAGCAGAAATAACCACCAGATAGCTCAATTGAAGCAGATTGCAAGCCTAGTTTCAATCTTCTGCAAGTTTGGGGGGAGAGGTAAGGTAGGGGATCCACCTGCTCCGGCTCCAGTGGCGTGCTGGTGGGTAGGAGTCCAGTCAAGCATTCCCATCTCGCAGCACGGCGTGGATCTCCTGAATTCACTTCTCCTTTCGCCCATCGAACGAACGCAATCGGCGGCTCACTGGGGTGGGGCATCATGTGCTTCTCTGAGAAATCTCCTTCGAAGTAGATCCGTAGGGCTAGATTCGACAACTCCCAATCCACATGATCCTTGCACATCTGAGCATACCTGTGCGAGTGAGAGAACCGATTCGGTCCCTCCTCGGCTTCCTCCCTCGCAGCTTCCTCCTCTGCTTCCCTCCATTCGCGCGTGCACTGGGTCCAGGAGAGAGCGTCGTTGTGGATCCGCATCGCCTGCTCCCTCCATCTCCTCCCTCGAGTGTCCTGCAGCACAGCTGGCGTGACGGAGTCGAGCGGCTGGAGCATCCACGGGAAGGCTTTGTAGACATGTGGGAGATGCATCTTGTACATCTGCCTGTCTTCCAGCCATTCCCCCGTGGATATGGCCGACGACTCCATGGGGCGCGCGAGTGGAATTGCTGAGGGGGGTAGGCGCGCTCGGAGTCAGGAGGCAGGGGGTGGCGGCGAGATCTATGGCGGCAGCGAGGGTGGAGGTTGTGGCGGGGGCGGCGGTGAGGGTGGAGGTGGTGGCGGGGGCGAAGGGGATCGCGAGAGCGGTCATCTATTTGCCAATTATGTGAACTAAACAGACAACATATAAAATAATTTAAATATATGTAATATAGTTAGAAGGGAAACATAAGTTGGACCTAGCGTTCTTATTCTTATATAGAAAAATAGAACAGACCTCTGCGTTTTCTTCAAAAAAAATACATAAATTGGGCTGCCAAAAATAAAATCTCGGATGGGAGGTCCATAGGCCGGTCGATACATGATGGCCCTAAGAAAATACAAACAGGCCTATGGACCTCCCATCCGAGGACGTGGGCTGCGCATGTTAAAAATGAAAGCCTAGACGGAGCAGCCCAAAACCACGTCCAACACTTGCCAAAACTTCGTCCCTCGTTTTCTCTGTGTTTCGCACACTCGAATTGTGTGGGCATTTTGACTGTGCATCATATGAAGATGTTCTATGCATGAATGTTGATCAGCATGATGTTAACTGGCTGGTAGTTCCATTTTCGTCCATGAATAAAACTTCCAACATGATGTTAACCCTGTTTGAAAAGGCCGTGTTGATATAAATGCTCTTCCTCTCAAAGTTGCAGTTTCTTATCTGAAACTGAACTTGCAGTTTCTTATCTGAAACTGAAACTTGTAGTTTCTTCTCTGAGAATCACATTGTCTGCACTTTTGTACTCCTATGAAACTACATTTTTAAGTGCTGAAAATAGATATCTAGAATTCATAAAATACTTCATATGCTCAATACTGCAAATCTGAAATTCAAAAGACATTCATATCTGAAAGTACTCTCAAAATACAAAACACAATTCACAGCCTGCAAATACCAACAACCCTAAGCTCCTCCCGACAATTCACAACCTGCCCGACTATTGGGCTGGGGGGGGGGCAGCCCCCTCCTATTCCTCGGCGGCAGACAGCCGCCCCGTGAGACGATGTGAACGGCGAGGGAGACGATGGCGGGGAAGCATTGTCGGCCAACTGCTTTTCTCCTGTTGCAGTTGGGTTCGGTCGACGAAGACTCCACCGACTCACTCTGGCAGGACACCCTCACAAACGGCACCCTGTAGATGCTCGATCCTTCAATCTCTGGTGGATGCTCCATCTGGGATCGATACTCCCACCATCGCTCCTTCACGATTGGATTCGGTGAATCTGTTTGCTCCATGGCCCAGAGGAGAAGCTCTATGTACTCCGTCGTGACTCCCTCTGGGAGTATCGCCGCCTTTTCGCTCTGTTGCAGATATTTGGCCATGGATGTCGTCGTCGCTGCTAGTTGGTCCTTGTTGTCAAACCAAGACTGTATCTCCAACATCCTAGCTAGCTTCACAGGGTCGCCATCTGTGATCCTCACGTATCGGTTGTACTCCTCCATCGATCTACTTCTCCACAACACCTTCACTCGCCGGTGGTGGTTTTTGAATGGAAGAGGAGAGGAGCAGCGCTGGTTTTGGATTAGAATGGGAGAGGAGCGACGCTGGTTTTGGACTGGAACAGGAGAGGAGGGGCGGTGGTTTTGAAATGGAAGAGGAGAGGAGCGGCGCTGCATTTAGATTGGAACAGGAGAGGAGCGGCGGTGGTTTAAGAGGAGAAGAGCGGAAGAGCGGCGCTAGTCTTGGAAGTATTTTTTTGTTGTTTCGCGTATTTTGGGTCAAAGTTTGACCACGTACTGTATTTGACAAGCAAAATGTGAATGCATGTCACCAAAAAATGTATCATTTGGTTCTTATATGAATGTACTTTCAAATTATACTCCCTCCATTTTTGTATACAAGGCCACAAACTCATATTACAGGTACCAAGGTAAAAATCAATGCTATGTTTAAGTCAATGTTGCAAGCTAGCTTGTCACCTTGATTGTCGTGTTAATTAATGTGGTTTTTCTCTCCCAAGCACAACAAGCCAACCCTCTTACTCCTCATTGGTTCATTAATGTTGGGAATGCAAGCTAACCTTCTCACTCCCGCATGCACACAAGGGATATTAATGTCCTCGGGTGCTAGTACGAGGCAAACGCCATCAATTTTTCCTCGATTAATGTTAGTGGCCTTGTATAGCTGCAAATTGTAATTTTGATAGTGGCCTTGTATACGACGTATAACATATATTTTATGTGCGAAAATCATGGTCAATTATGACCCAGAATAAAAGGGAGACTAGTTAATGTGGGGTCGCTTTCTTAATTGAAGGGTAAATTGATTTTGATTTTGATCCAGTCAGAGCGTGTTGGCCCTCTCGTCCAATCCTAAATCGCTGCCGCATGCTCCTCTCCCTCTTCTCCATTGCAAAACCACCTCCTCTCCTCTCCATCATCTCCATTCCCAAACCACCGTCTCGCCTCTCCCTCTTCTCTATTGCAAGACCACCGTCTCTCCTCCATTTTCTAGACGCTTTGCTCCATGGCACGGGCGCAATCCATGGATACAGAATTAGTATACTGTATACTATTTAAAAGTCGAGGGCGGGGCTTTTCCTGCACGGTAGGCGGCGGGGCAGTTCCGCCTAGTCGGTTCGACAGAGACGCGAGAAGACGAGGGAGTAGGCTGCTGCAAACGTAGGGCTGTGTGATTTGACAGCGAGTTACTGCTGGACATGTGGGGCCCCGTGATTTGACTTCCCATTATCATTTTAACTGCGATGCTACGACCGGCGTGAGTCTCCCAGATTCCTGACCACCTCCATACAGGTGCCTCTCCCAATGCTCCACCATGTACTAGAGGCTGGCTCTTGCATAAGAGCCCACTTCTCCACTTTTTCCTTGCCTCTCTTTCCTTGACATATGCAAAAATGCCATGTAAAGCGCACTATTGTACTTACTTTTACTTGCTCCTACAGGTGCTTAAGCTTGCCACATAAGCATAAAGTCTGATGTGGCAAGTTAATCAAGAAGAGGGAGACTAGTTTGGTGACCCAAGGAAGAAACGGTGCTAAGCGCGTGTACCTAGGTGAAAAGACAATTTTGAGTCCATAGCTAATTAAATGAAGCAAACTTAGCAACACCATTTCATTGGAAGAGGTCACTCCTTGGCAAATGCAATAAATACACGCGCTTAGCACCGTTTCTTCCTTGAGTACGAAGAAAGAGATAGAGAGGAGTAAAAAAACACTTATAGCCAACCTTGTTGTAGTATGAGTGACTAAGTGATGACTATGTATGACATGCCAACATCAGATAGCCTAACGCACCGTGTTAAATCTCCAAGGGCGTGACCGCGCGAGCGACGTGACAGTCGTGGTAGGTGCGACCATGATACGGGCTGCTGGCAGCCCTTGGATCTGAGATCAAACGGTCGCATGCTAAGTTGCTGAAAATTTACAGAATAACCCTCCAGGATAGGATATTCACCCATAGGTCTAGAATCACGCCATGCAACCATTCGATCTCAGATCCAAGGGCTCACGGAAGCCCATATCATGGGAGAATGGAAAGCCACTACCCTGCCGTTCGCACGCTAGCAGTTCGCTCCTACTCATCCCCGCACGTCCTTCAATACTACGGTGGTTCGCTCCTAGTCGTCCCGTCCATTCACATTATGGCAGTTCCACTAATCCTAACCCTCCTCCCAAATCCATGGCGTCCCAAATCTCCACGATCGGCGGTGAGTACAAGGTTAGAACCATCACCGGCGATGAGTTCGACGTCATCTACACCCGTTCCTCCGCGACGGTGAAAGGATGCCTTTCTCTCTTCAGACGCATGTTCGAAGACTCAGATGATGAGTGGGTCGTTGGGCTAGATGTTGAGTACACCACAGTCCTAGGACGAGAGAAGGATCTAAAGGACGAAGAGAGGAAGCAGCCCGCGGTGATCCAGGTTTGCGTGCATGACTTATGCTTGGTCTACCACATATGCCATGTCGACGTTGAGTGCCAGGATTTTAAGGACTTCCTCGAGAGCAACCTAGTCAAATTCGTTACTGTAGACTTTGGTAATGACAAAGAAGTCCTGCATCGGATAGGCCTCATTGTAGGCAACACCTTCGACCTCCAGAAGAATCGGCTGGTGTCCTCTCGTCAGCCTTCAATGCTGACCCTGGTAGGAGCCATGGTTCATCCTTCTTACGGTAAACTGGAGAAACCTCATTACACGTTTCATCGTCATGCATGGCAGCGGAATTTACTAGATATAGACCACATCCACTACGCTGCAATGGATGGCTACCTTTGCTTCAATATCTACAAGGGTTGGATGAAGAGCAACAGCCAAGTGTGCGGTTCAAGCAAAGAAGTATCGGCCAAGAGGAAGAGGGACAAGGACGAAGTCGAGGACGTGGACGAGGACTCCGAGTAAGGTGGCAGTGTCGTTGCTCATGGTGGTTCTAATGCAGTGTCTACCAGAATAGTTGCAAAGTTTAATTTCAGGTGTGCTTAATTTAATTTGAGGGGTGTGTTGTGCTGAGCCCCTAGCAGAACTATGCTATGTTTCTTCTTGTTACTTTAACTCTTCAGTACGTACATACTAGTATTTCTTACATTTCATCTTTTAGTTGGTATAGTACTACCACTCGTTTCTTCACATTATATACGTACAATATATATGGCCAACATCATATAGCCAGCAGTTTAGTTGTCAAAGAATTTCAGGGTGCTTAGTTTTGTCAAAGAATTCCAGGATGCTTAGAGGGTGCTTGGATCCAAGGGACTTATTTTAGTCTGACTAAAAATAGTCTCTTTAAGGGGCTAAAGTTCCAAGCACCCCTGACTAAAGAGGGGCTAAAACTAGTCTTGAGACTAAGTTTTTTTAGTCAGGGGTACCCCTACTAAAATGTGGATTAGTCCTCTCTCTACTCATTTAACTCCTCTCCTTTAACACAGGCGAGTTGTGGATTGGAGGGTTTGGAGGATAATAAATTCTCATTAACTTGATTTTAGCCTTTTTAGTATTTGGATCCAAGCATGGGTGAGGCTAGCATGTTTTAGTCCCACTACTTTTAGTCATGGGACTAAAACGTATCCAAGCACCCTCTTAGTTTTATTTGAGGAGTGGGTTGTGCTGGACACCATTATTGTGACTAGCCTTTTTAATAGTACTATATGCATAATTTGGCGACGAGCGCTCTCTATATGTACCACCTTTTTTTAATTTCAAGTTTTTCTCCTTGGCGCAATCCATCGATACTACTACTGCTGTACAAAAGTATACAATTTTTAAAAGGCTAGAGGGCGGGGTAGTCTAGCTTGGTCGGTTTCACGAGAGGTGAGGGCCTTTGTGATTTGATGGCTCATTACTGCTGGAAGGCGGGGCCTTGTGATTTGACTGCTCGTATAAATGCGCCGACGACCTGATCGAGGAGGAGCAAATAACTATGCGGTATACTCAAGTTTTCCACTGGAGTAGTACTGCGACGGAGGAGCACGAAACACGGCAGCCCAGTGCCATATGGCGATAAAAAATGATCTAATTTGCTAGTCATCTCATTGTTAGCATTGTTCTATTCATTCCCTAAAAAACATTGTTCTATTCATGCCTCGCAGAGAACGTGACACATGCGACCAAACACCCAAAGAAAAAGATGAAACACAGGAGCAAAAGAAGAAGGAAGATTATCACCCCAAATGATATAATTCGCCGCGGAGTCGTAACTGCTTCTTCATCGCCTCCACGACCTCCATCTCCTTGCGTGTATCCTCCGCCATCTTCATCATTGTGTCCATGATGCGGCATTTCTCGATGCGAGCCTTCATCATCTGTTCCACGGCCATATTACATACCTTGACAGCAGCCGGGTTCTCGATGCGGAGCTTCGCCAACTCTTCCTTCTGTTCCATGGCGAGGGCATGCAGCATCTTCATCGAGGAACTACTATTATCATGCAGCTTCTTCCAGCCGATGTTCTTCTCCTTCAACAGGTCGATCTCGTGGCAGAGCTTCGCATTGTCCTCCCGAAGTCGCAGGATTTCGCCGGTCGCCTTCTTCTCCGAGGCAATGCTCTTCTTCAGCAGCATCACCAAGCCTGCGGTCAACTCCCCCTGCTGATTGACCTCAGCGGGCATGTCGTCAAGGCTCTCCTTCAGCAACTCCATCAACCTTGGATGAACTCCTTCTGCTTATTGAGCTGATCGGGCATGCCGTCGAGGGATAACGACTCCAGCTCCGCCGACTCGGCATGTTCGCCTCCGCGGCTAGGGCGCTCCTGGGAGCCATCGCCTGCCCGTGAGAGATCTTTTGAGGTCTCTGCGTGGCGGCGAGCCCTCTTTTTTTGTCCGCAGCCTTGGTTGTCGCTCCCTTGTTACGAGTAGTTCTCGACCTAGAGCTCTGCTCACCGGCCATGGCAACAACGGACGAAGAAGAAGCACTTATGAGGAGGAAAGGTAGAGTGATTTTCGGTTAGGTAGTTCCCCTTTTTATAACCTAAGTACTAGCACTAGTACTAATACCTGCATAGTGGGAACACGTTCAGGTTTGGTACGTACTACTAGTAGGTGTGAGCAGGCTTTCGAATGTGATGGGAACAAGGTAAAGATTAATTGATGGTTTTGGTTTCGAGGCCCGAAACAGCCCCCGATGAGTTTAGCAGAACATAAATTTCAAGTACTACACTACTCAAATGCGTAAATATTATGTTACTATCAAAAATTGGCACAAATTACAAAGGAGACCAATGGAAGTACTACTAGCAACCCACGATTTAACTACTCGCATGCGCGCAGTGGAGTAATAATGTCTTTCTTCCGCCCTCACGTCTACTCAATTTGCATGCGCTGTATTAATTGACCATCAATGAAGTGAACGACTTTACACGCGTTAAATTATCACATGGGGTGGATCTTGGTAAAAAATTGCGTCCTCCCGTGTACCCGTGTGTGCGTGCAAGGAATGAGTGCGTGCATGGCGTGCATGCACATTTTCGCTTCATGCATGTACCGCCAGTATGGCTCAGGGAGGACGCGTACATTCTTTTGGAACCAGCAGCACGTCACTGTGATCAATCCACGCAAGGAGGTCGCGACAACGCCTACACATGTGCCATGTGGCTTCATGAACTATAAGAGAGACACTGTGTAGCGTGCCATTGGTATTCTAATTTATGTGTTTTGCACATACTCGAAGTACTAGTAAGGTACACGTGCATTGCACGCATCAGATTTTGCAACCAAATTATGAATAAATACCACACTATAGCATGTAAGCTCTGAGTCATATATGCCTAATTTAGCCCTTCGTTTAATTCTTATAGTTCATTTCATTCAAAATCAATTAGTTTTTATAAAAAAGCTAAGAACGCGGGAATAGGAAAAACATGGGATTATAGTGGAATGTCGTCTTGAATCCTACAGGATTGTACGAGTGTTTGATTGTGCATAGAAAAAACGCAGAATTCTTTCAAATAGGTTTGAGTGGACGGGATGTTTCCTATGAAATCTAGTGCAAATGAATCATATGGAAAAATTCCTATGGTTTACAATCCTACGAATCAAACAACCAAGATAGGAAAAATTCCTAATGATTAGAATCCTCCAAAATTCCTTTGAGAATCCTTTGAATCAAAGAAGCCCTTAATCTATTTTATGATTCATGGAATTGTGCGTTGTAAAGCATAAAGTAAAAACAAATAATGGCAATTCAACTAGAAAAAAGTTTGGACAGTTATGATACGGAAGATTCTAGAACAAAAGAGAACCACTGTTGTTTTGAGGTTTGTGCATTATGCTTAAGTTCAACCATGGAGTCTGCTAGATTGTACATGTGGCAAAATCCGGCGGGGGGATAGAAGATGGTGCGAGGGGCTGAGTGGAGGGAGACTATGAAGGAATGCACAAGTGCGAGATCGATATTTAGAGAGAGGGGGCGAACACGTGCGCTGATGCGCGCAGTGGTGGAGCCATGAAAAATAAATGAGCTAGGGGGCCAAGCATTGCTAATCCTTTACGAGGAGGGTCAATTCATGAACTTAAACCATTTTTAGCAGCAATTGTCTAATGATCACATTCATATTAGCCTTGATATATAGTGATGTTAGGGGGAGGGGGCAGGGCCCTTACTGCCCTTGTCTTCACCATTGTGCACGCGTCTGAGAGATGAAGCGGAAGGCATGGATGATGAAAGGGGGACGTTGGATACATAATTAATGTGGGTGTATTAGCTATATATGTTAATCCTATATAGAGAGGTATAGATTGATCGATGTGGACGTGGGAAAGAGGGTGAGACATCACTGGGTATATCGATTGATCGGTTTGTGTGGAAAACTATGAAAGACCTAGATATATACACACATACATAGAGGAACATCAATCGTTGCGCATGCACGCGTGAGAGATAAAGAATGCCCGATATGATGGAGAGGGGAATGTGTGTTGGTGTGTGCCTTCATGGGAGACCGACCTGAAGAAAAAGATTGCATGCGTGCGATGGATAATACCGACTGGTAGTGTGTGTGCATGCATGCACGAGAGAAAGTTAGTGGTACAATTATAAAGCAAAGACTACTGTGTGGGTGTAAAAGAATAGCTGAATAGGTGAGGTCACAATCAATGTAAAGTTGAATTCAAATATTTGAATAAGAGATCCTGATGTTTGAATCCCATGCATGCATGAATATAACGGAGATCTGCGCGGTGTGGTTTGGAAACGAGCATGTTGTAATGTATACACATTGAACAAGGTCAGACTAATTTGAATTTGAGATACCGATGGCAGACATCATTTGGCCACGTCGCATCCGTGCATGGACACACTATTCTAATTGGAGATGATGGGCGGATTTTGCATCACATATCTATATCTATACCCCTATATATATATATATATATTATATTTTATATTTTTTTATTGTGTGCGGGTAACTTTAACTTTGAAAGATGGTCGTTGGATGAGGCGAATTCGATGGTCCAAAGATGGCAAATTTGAGCACTACTGGCCGTTGTATATCATCTAGATTCCACCAGATTTCGCCACATGTATAATCCAGAAGACTCCATGGTTGAACTTAAGCATAATGCACAAACATCAAAACACAAGCACTTCTTATTTGTTCTAGAATCTTCTATGTCAGAATTGCCCAAATGTTTTTCTACATGATTTGCCATTATTTGTTTTTACTTTATGTCTTACGACGCACAATTCCATGAATCTTAAAATAGATTAGATTTCTTATAAAAACCAGATGATTTTGAATGAAATGAACTATAAGAATTAAACGAACATCTACATCATGCATATATGACTCAAAGCTTGCATGCTATAATGTGGTATTTATTCATAATTTGGTTTCCAAATCTCATGCGTGCAATGCACGTGTACCTTACTCTAGTCTAAATGGTGTTTGTGTGTGTGTGTGTTGTGCGTGTTGAGGTGCAAATTGTCTTTTTTTGGTACACGTTAAGCTTGTTCTTTCGAAATTTCAAGCCGCGCCTTGTTATGCCGAAAATTCAAGCTAGCGTCTCTGTCTATCGTGCTGCGAAACTCCCGCCTCTTCAACCCGTGACTTGTTAGCCCGAAATATTTAAGATATATCTTTGTCTCGTTGTGCTCTGACAACTCCCTCCATCTCAACCCGCGCCTTGCTATTCCGAAATTACAGCACGCGCGAAAACTCCCACCTCCTGTGAAATCCCGACACACGAAATGCCCGTGGTACCCCTGAACCAAAAGAACTGCCTCAAATCGGTGGGGGTACTTTCGTAACTTACCCCACATTTTGGACAAGCGCGTCTCTAAGCCATGGTTCCCCACTGCCATCCCATCTGCCCACCCATTCATACACCGAGGCCGCGAAAACCCACGACGAAACCCCACACCCTGCTCCGTCCGCCACCCAGTCGGAGCCTCTTCCCCGACGATGTCGTCCATAGCAACACCTCAACATCCCTCATCCACCGTACCGGATGAGGATCTGTCGTCGATCTCATCGTCCCGCCGGTTCAGCCACCCCGTCCTCCACCTCCAAGGAGCTGCCCCGATGTTCCCCTCGTCTTTCGCGCCACCTCCATTCCCACACCGCTGTCTTCACCTGCACCACCGGAAGAGCATCATCATCACCATTTCCTCGGATGAAGCTGCGGCCTAATCGGCGCCACCAAAGAGGTTGTACACTAATCGCTGCATTTTCTTCTTGATTCGATCTCACGGTGCTGCCGGCGCTCGGTCCCGAGCCGACACGGCGCGGCTCCATCCACGGCGGCGTCGCCGACCACTTCCTCCACTACATCGCTCCCTCGGCGGTGACATCCACATCAGTAGGACCTGCTGCTGCTTTAGCTCTCGCTCGCGCTGCTGCTTTGCTCTTGCTCTCGGTCCCCTGCCTGGTCTGCTCTTGCTATTGCTCTTGCTCATGTTGCTTCTCTCGCTCTTGCTTGCGATGCTGCTCCGATTTAGCTACACTTCACTCCGATGCCGCCGGGGTGAAGGAAGAACCAGCCGCAGCAGGGAGGGGGGATCGCCGGAGAGGTACCCCACTATCTATCTTAGGGTTCAGGATGGGGGCGGTGATCGCCGGCGGTGGCGGGGCATTGGCGGGGCGGTGGCGTGGGGATTGCCAGAGAAAAAGCTCGGCACGGGGGGGGGGGCTAGAGGGATGGCCTAGGCGGCGGCGGACCGGCGATGGGGAGTGTTTTCGGGGCGGGCAGGGCGGCGCACCGTCGGCCACGGGCGGCGGGGGGCTGCTGTTTGGCCGGCTCAGGGGGGTGGAGGTTGAAGATGAACCGCAGGCCCTTGATTTCGTATCCAACGGCTGCAAAATCGACTGACCAGAGATGAAAAAGTCAGTCGACCGATGTGCAGCCTCACCTTGCTAGTGTGTTTAGTTTTGACAGTTAAGTTCAGTTTCGACAGTTAAATTCAGTTTCGACAGTTAAGTTTAGAGATGAGCGGCTGATGTATTTTACATCTAGCACTTTGTGGTTATGTATTTTACGTCATGTATTGTAGATGCTATTAGAATTCCACTCAGGTAACGTTGTTCGTTGTCTCTCTTGTCCTGCTTCAGCCTCGGCATCGTATAACCCACCAGAGCTGCTCCAACGGCGAAACCCTCCATCACATCGGAGCAGTACCTCGGGCTCCATCTCCAGACGCCTAAGATCTTCTTCCCCTCCTCCGACAGCTAAGTCAGCTGGAGCATCCTCACCGGCCAACCCAATCACGCTGAGATCGACATGGCTTCGCCACTGAGCACTCGTAGTAACGGGAAATACGATTATTTTATCCTACTATATGACAAGCAGTGAGGTACCAGGCAACTTAGCTATCCGTGATGGACTCTCTTGAACGCCATCACTATTTATCTCTGCGCATTTGAGCTGTGCATTTGTCGATGGGCCTGGGAGTTGAGCTAGTATGGCAGTGGCTTGTGTCCAAAGTAATAGAAGTAGCACAAAAACATTTTTTAGTGTAGGATTTTCCTTGCTCAAGCCCGCCTACTAGAATCGCCAGTGCTTGAAAGGAAAAGTGAATGAAAAACATCGGAATTGGAAAGTTTCCTATGGTACTACTTTTCATGAATTTGGTGCAAAGGAATGGAGCAAAGGAAAACTGTAGGATTTGTTCCTTTAGTGTCTCCTTGAAATAAAAACCGTAGGAATTCTAATTTCCACTTCTCCTCCTTTTTATATTCCTATTCATCAAGCACAAGACTAAGAGATAGTAGCATAATAGCATTATAACCGTACATTTTCTTGTGGTTTGACTTAATCTCACCATGCTTTTTTGCATCCTGTGATCTTCCAATTGTTGTGAATCAAACACCCAGATTGGCAGAAATCCTGTGTTTTTAAATTCTCTGTTTTGCACGTGCATTCCTATCCTATTCCTGTCTATTTCCTATCCCTGCATTGTTAGAATCCTCAAATTCAAACAAACCCTTACTCAATTACTTCTGTTACAGATATGTGTCAAAGAAAACCTTGTGTGGTTTGAACTGCTCCTGCGGCACTGTGTTCCACCCCAGGACAGCTGCTCCAACGACGGAAGGGTTCACCACAGCAGGGATCCGCTCTCTAGACTGTCTTTCGCCACCTCAGATCTTCTTCCCCGCCGCCGGCAGCCACGGCAACTGCATTACCATTATCAACTGAGCAGATGACCTTGAGGACTACACGGGTCCGCAAGAGAGGTCGCACTCTTCCATGTCTGCTTACGTTATGTGTCGCTTAATATGATGACATGCTACATTATCATCGTGTTCACCTATTAGACTCCGAGTCAGGTCCAAACTAATGCTGAAACTTGAGTTTTTAAATGGTTGTGGGGTACATATTGGGGCAGCAATCAGTACTATCTGTCTACTATCTGGTTAATCTCCGGTGTCTACTATGAGTTTCATGTTGGGTGCAAACAAACATTAAAGGAGCCATTATCTGTATTTTTTAACTAAAGCTATCACCTGCCTGCTATTATTGGTTATGGGTCTATCCATAGTTTGCTACCGTCACTCTGGATTTGTGCATGCACTCCTTACATAATCTCACTATGTTTTATTCCTATGCATGCTAGTTATTGTACACAATGGAACTGATCATGTAGAGCAAAAGAGACGAGCCTTGCGTGGCAATAAAATTTCATGCAGACGGTGTTCCATGGTGGGCGCAAAGGCAGCCCCCCTCCACCCATTTCAGATCATAATCAAGAGGAATATAACTATTATGAGGGGGATTCAGAAGGAGAAGACCACTCCTATTTACCCCATGAGGTCTTCGCTCTAACTTGGCATGCTGATGTTGGTAATATCATGCATATGGTGCCTTGCGTTGCTTACTGTATACATTAAAGATGTCATCTGCTTAGTTTAGACATGCTTTGTGTCAATGCCATCTGTTTAGTTTCTTTATCGTATATGTGAATCATGCAATGCCATCTTGTCTAGCCAGGCATCATATATGTGAATTTTGCAATGCCACCCTGGTTAGCCACTCATCTTATATGTGAATTATATCATGCCATCATTTTTTATTACGTGTTAAATTTGTCAACAATTTTAGTACATTCAATTACTCTTCCTGTGCATCAGCCATTTGGCACGGTCATGGAAAAATCTGGAGTGGAAACAAGGTCTTTAGAGTAGACAATGCTATCTGACGAAGCACATGTCTTGCTGGTTACCGATAGCTCCTCAGAGGAGGATTCAGAGACAGATGACCAGTCATATTTCCCCCTGAGGTGCATGCCCTAACATGGAAGGGTTATGTTGCTCATATCATGCGTATGGTATCTTGCATTGCTATGTCATTTTCTTAGTTTAGACATGCTTTGTGTGAATGCCACCTGTTTAGTGTCTAATTACCATATATGTGAATTATGCAATGTCATCTTGTTGCAAGACATTATATATGTGAATTATGCAATGTTATCTTGTTGCAAGGCATTATGTATGTGAATTATGCAATGCCATGCTGTTTAGGCAAGCGTCATATATGTGAATTATATCATGCCGTCCTTTTTTTGTATTTCTCATTGCTTTTGTCGACAATGTTTGTATATTCAATTTCTCTTCCTGTGCATCAGCCATTTGAATTCGTGATGGAGAAATCTGGAGTGAAAACAAGGTCTTCAGAGCAGACAATGCTACCTGCTGAAGCAGATATCTTCTCACTTCCTTAGTATATAAATCATATATTTGAATTATGTCATGCCATGATGTTTACATAGACAGCATGTATCTGAATTATGGCATGCCAACCCATTTTCTAAAGACATAATATAGTTATATCATCTCATCCTGTTTACATAGTCATCATATTTAAATTATGTCATTCTATCCGTGAATTATATCATGCCATCATGTTTCCATCGACGGCATGTTTGTGATTTATGGCATGCCAACCACTTTAATAGACACATCGTATAGTTATATCATGTCATCTTGTTTACATAGTCATCATATTTTGAAGTATGTCATTCTATCATGTTTAGTTAGCCATCATACATGTGAAATTGGGTCATGCTATCCTGTTTAATTAGCCATCATATATGTGAAATTATGTCCTGCTATTCTGTTCGCTTAGACAACATAAATGTGAATTATTTCATGCCCTGTTTTCTTCCCTACTATCCATTGCACCTGTCTATCTTACAATGTCTGTACATTCAATTACTTTTCTTATTTATCAGCCATTTCAATTGGAGGGAGTGATGGCAGTATCTGTGGGAGTAAAAACACGGTCTTTAGAAAAGATCGTGCTACCTGTCGATGCAGATAGAACCACGTTTGTACTTGCCCAAGAACCAGCCCCACCACACATAACCCACACTCATGCAGATTGTACCCCTACCCAGTTGGACAGAGAACCAACTAAACCCCTTCTAACCCCAACCCCAGCGGATAGACACCTAGTTCCCGTTGACACAGCACCGTCTCCACCACAGAGCACCCAAACACGAGAAGTTAGTAAGGCAACTGCAGTGCCCAAATCACGAGAACCACCACTCCGAACCCGAAGTCAACGCTTAAAGCAGAAGAAGAATTGTTCTCAGGTCAGGTTCCGTAGCTATGGTTCATACTACTTTGCTCTTGCATCACTGTATTTACTGATACCAATTAATTTCAAATTTGAAGGATGCAATTGAAACTCCAATGGCGCAACATGTATGTTTTAAACCTGTTTCTTCAACGTGTTTGGCTGTTTGCTGTTGTAACTTGCACTATGTCGATTTCAGTTTCAATTGAATAAATAGTTATGTTCTCATGTCATGCACATTACAAGTGTTGTTATTGCTGTGTAGTTTCCCACACTTATATTCTGTCTATGCTGCTTTGTCTTAAATAGATATGATTCGAACCGTATCTATCTTGATTTTTGGCAACATAAACTAGAATGATATAGACCATACAGTGACCATACTACATAGATATATGTTTGTTTCATGCTGTTATCCTGTCCACCTTACTACTGAACTGGTTTACCAAAATGAGTTTCATATACTACATTGTAAACCTGAGATGTGTTTGTTTTTTTCTCTTTTAGAATGCGGATAAAATATTGGAGAAGAGTACCCTGTTATGCAATGGTAAAGGAAGTAATGCAGATAAGATTCAAGATAGTGAGACATCCCTGTTGGTCTCCAAGAAAGCTTATAAAAACTATATTGAAGACACCGAGACAACCCCAAAGTCCTG
This sequence comes from Triticum urartu, assembly GCF_003073215.2. NCBI lineage: Eukaryota > Viridiplantae > Streptophyta > Magnoliopsida > Poales > Poaceae > Triticum > Triticum urartu. The sequence goes on from NC_053023.1 coordinate 354,925,720, forward strand.
TCTTGATGTAGTGTTCGAGTTACTGGCTACCACTGCTGGCACCAGCTCTTCGAACTCATTGCCTGAATCAGTTCGGCTTCTTGAGTCTCAACTTCAAGTTGAAAGACATCGATCAGATGTTATGCGACAGGAAGCCGAAGGACTGAGGAAGTCCCTGCAGAATTCAGATGGATACTTTCTGGTGCAACAGCAAGAGTTGGAGGACTTAAGTGCCAAACAAGAGAAACTTAATAAGCTTGCTAAGCATCTTGCCAGCATTATGGGTACCCAGGATATTGTTGCTTGAGCTCTTCTGAAGTGGTTTCAGTTCTGGACTTGTTTTGCTGTGGCATTTATATGCTGCTGTGTTCCCTATATTTGCACTGGTGGCGAACTTTGATGCCCAGTGGATGTAATCTATACTCCTATATAGTGTATCAGTTTTGAATTGAACTCATAGCATTGATCTTGACCGTTGGTTTCCTAAATCTAGCGGCTGAGAAGAGCAGGATTCGCAAAGAACAGTGGCATCAACTGCCTCCACGGTACTCTAGAACCATCCCATTCTCCTTCCGTCAAAAAAGGGCCGCATGCCTTGTGCGCATGCGCTCGTTTTTTATTTTTGAGACGAGCCTGGTGCGCTTGTGACCTTGTAGGTAGGTACGAGCCTCTTGACATGGCCTGCCAAGGAAGCAGGGAGACAGGAGAGTTATTATTTAAAAACAAAATGGGTGCGGGGTACATGGATACATTTTTCTTTATATATTTTTAATTCCGTCCTTTGTCACCAATTAATAAGGATTGTTTTTTAAACCAACTCAGTTCTATTATCATAAAGGTCCACCCCAAATACAAAGCAACGCAAACATAAACAGATTACAACAAGGTCTTTGAACCACCGAATGACCATTATCATTGTCAGAACGGAGGCGACTTGTCACGATTTTCATACCGGATGCGACTTGACTTTGTCAATGACAATTAAAAAGTCTTCGTGTACGTGCCTCCAAAGATCAACATCTCATAGCCGTGTTGGTCGCCATTGAACCCTTGAATTGATCGAAATAAGTAGACACCAAATCTCATAGCCGTGTACGCATGGTGAGAAACCTAACCTCACCACCTGAGAGCCGATAAAAATATACGCCGGAGCTCCATCTAATTAGTCCCAACAGACTAACTTGAGAAGGATCAAAGCCTGAAAGGTCCACTCGAAGATGAAGCACCGCCCTTGCAATGATTAAAACTCTAATCTATCTACTCACCAAAGTTGAGGCACCAGAGTTTCCCTCCCCTCCATTGGTCACCGGAACGGGATGCATATAAAAGGCCCAATCAACATGGATTGTTCTTATACTAATGATTCTGACTACACACAAAACGTTCATTTGCATTGACTCATTCTTGTTCCTCATGGCATTCCCTTTGAGCCAAAATCATTCACCAATTTTAAGACGTGCAATGCACGTGTATGCATACTAGTCTGTGTAATAGCCGTGATAGCCTAGTGTAAGTTGCTTGCTTATTTATTTCCTTGTTGTCTTCTTTATTTGTTTCCTTGTAGTCAGTGCAGTTCTTTTTCTACATTTTGCTAGTGGCTGCAATAACCTATTTTTTAAAACTAGGCCACAATAACCATGGGCTAATATTTACTAGAGTGACACTGGGCCTCCTACGGGCCGTAGAAACAGTGGGCCTTCTACGGGCCGTATAAATAGTGGGCCTTCCTTGGGCCGTAGAAACAGTGGGCCTTCTATGGGCCGTGGAAACAATGGGACTTCTACGGGCCGTATCATCAATGGGCCTTCTACGGGCCATATCATCAATGGGCCTTATACGGGCCGTATGATCGATTGGCCAAATATGTGGCCAAACAGACCGCATTCTGGCCGTAAACGGGCTAGAGTTGGAATCGTCCGTTCATGGGCCGACCATAACGGGCCATCATTAATAGGCCGTATTTGATGACGCTATGAAAACGGCCCAACGTATTAACGGACCACAAACGGGCTGATTGTAACCACAGGCTGAATTTGGCCCACAAGCAGAAAATGACAGTAACGGGCCGTAAGTAAACGAATGCTGGAAATGAGCCCAAGAATAAATGGGCTCTGAGAAGGCCGAAAGATAACATGGGCTGGAGACGGCCCAACGGAATAACGGGCCGTTAATGGGTATAAAGTGATACACTGTTCATTACGGGCCAGTTTCACCACGGGCCGTTAATGGGTGTAAAGTGATACACTATTCATTACGGGCCAGTTTCACCACGGGCCATTAATAGGCCAAGAGTTACATAGGGCCTCATATGGGCCGAAAGACGTCATGGGCCATACATGGGCCAGAAGTGAAAACGGGCTGGAATCATATTGGATGGCCCAGATGATGCTACTGGGCATAATTCGGATAGGGCGTAACGGGCCTTGGGTTAGCTGGCTGTAAATGGGCTATATGCGAACAGGCCGTTAACAAGCTTTCCATGGGCCGGCCCACCACCTTTTGACCAAGTCAAACGGGCCGGCCTTTTCACAGGAATGGGCCTCTGTTGGACCGTGCCACGTGTCAACGTATCATAGGCGCCTTCGGTCCAATGAGTGGATGATATCTGTCCCGACGATGAGCCGACACATGTTTCCTCCAGCCAATGATGATTTTACACGTGGAAAATCCCCATTGGTCGGGGCTGTTAACGGGTTATCGGATCCAAAACCTGACCCGATATCTTAACGACGTTCCGTTACGATGGATGCCACGTGTTGGTCACCCTTGACGAAAGCACTTCTGTGACGCGCGATTTATCGTCATGGAAGTGGACACTTCCGTGGTGATAATTTTGGTAATGTCATGGAACACTTCTACGACATCACAGGTATGACTATCTTGATTCTGTCATAAATTTGTCATGGATGTACATGCATGACAAAAAAACGCGACCTACTGTGACAAACACATATCATCACGGAAGTGTATTTTTTTGTAGTGGCAACTTTATCCTAGTAGACGTTGTTGGGCCTCCAAGTGCAGAATATTGTAGGACAGTTGCAAATTTCCCTCAAGTGGATGACCTAAGGTTTATCAATCCATGGGAGGCGTAGGATGAAGATGGTCTCTCTCAAAAAACCCTGCAACCAAATAACAAGGAGTCTCTTGTGTCCCCAACACACCCAATACAACGGTAAATTGTATAGGTGCACTAGTTTGGCGAAGAGATGGTGATACAAGTGCAATATGGATATTAGATATAGGTTTTTGTAATCTGAAAATATAAAAATATCAAGGTAGCAAGTAACAAAAGTGAGCGAAAACGGTATTGCAATGCTTGGAAACAAGACCTAGGGTTCATACTTTCACTAGTGCAAGTTCTCTCAATAATGATAACATCATTGGATCATATAACAATCCCTTAATGTGCAACAAAGAGTCACTCCAAAGTCACTATTAGCGGAGAACAAACGAAGAGATTATTGTAGGGTGTGAAACTACCTCGAAGTTATTCTTTCTGGTCGATCTATTGGGCTATTCCTATAAGTGTCACAAACAACCCTAGAGTTCGTAGTAAATAACACCTTAAGACACACATCAACCAAAACCCTAATGTCACCTAGATATTCCAATGTCACCACAAGTATCCGCGGGTTTGATTATACGATATGCATCACACAATCTCAGATTCATCTATTCAAACCAACACAAAGAACTTCAAAGAGTGCCTCAAAGTTTCTACTAGAGAGTCAAGACAAAAACGTGTGCCAACCCCTATGCATAAGTTCACAAGGTCACAAAACCCGCAAGTTGATCACCAAAGCATACATCAAGTAGATCATGTGAATATCCCATTGTCACCACAGATAAGCACATGCAAGACATACATCAAGTGTTCTCAAATCCTTGAAGAATCAATCCGATAAGATAACTTCAAAGGGAAAACTCAATCCATTACAAGAAGGTAGAGGGGGAGAAACACCATATGATTCAACTATAGTAGCAAAGCTCGCGTTACATCAAGATCGTGCCATATCAAGAACATGAGAGAGAGAGAGATCAAACACATAGCTACTGGTACACCCTCAGCCCCGAGGGTGAACTACTCCCTCCTCGTCATGGAGACCGCCGAGATGATGAAGATGGCCACTGATGATGGTTTCCCCCTCTGGCAGGGTGCCAGAACAGGCTCCCAATTGGTTTTTCGTGGCTATAGAGGCTTGCGGCGGCGGAACTCCCGATCTTGGTTTTGTTCTGGAGGTTTTGGGATTTATAGTAAGTGTTGGCGCTGGGGACACGTCAAGGGGGGCCACGAGGTGACGACAAGGACAGGGGGCGCGCCCTAGGGGGCGCCCTCCACCCTTGTGGTGGCCTCGGGACTCTTCTCCGATATCTTTTCGTTCCAGTATTTTTTATATTTTCCAAAAATATTCTCCGTAAATTTTCAGGTCAATTGGACTCCATTTGATATTCCTTTTTTTGCAAAACTGTAAAACAAGGAAAAAAGCAGAAAGTGGCACTGGGCTCTAGGTTAATAGGTTAGTCCCAAAAATCATATAAAATAGCATACAAATGCATATAAAACATCCAAGATGGATAATATAATAGCATGGAACAATAAAAAATTATAGATACGTTGGAGACGTATCAAGAATCCCCAAGCTCAATTCATGCTCGTCCCCGAGTAGGTAAATGATAAAAAACAGAATTTTTGATGTGGAATGCTAGCAAGTTCACAAGTTTGATCAATGATAATTTCAATAACTTTTTATAGCATCATTATATATCATAATAGTAGCTCATATCACAAAGCTTCTCATGATCAAGTAACAAGCTATTCACATGTTAAAGCATAGACCATAAACTTTCTTGAAAACTAACAATCTATGTTCTCAGTCATCAAACAATTGCAATTCATCTTATTTTCAGGAAGGGTCTATGTAAGAGCTTTGATTCAGCAAATCCCACATACTCAACTATCATATAGTCTTCCATGATTGCTACCTCTCAAAGCATATTTTTAGAACAAATAGCATCCATTGAACACAGAGAAAGATAGGGGCGTAATGTTTTGCCTCCCAACTTATTTATCATATAGATAATTTTCAACAATAATAATTCGTGATCAAATATATTTGAATGGCCATATATGCTTAGATATTTCCCCATCACATGATGCTTGCCAACTAAAGAGTAGGTTGGAATGAGAAGGAATACTACTGACTCTTGCATAAAAGTAAAATATAGGCCCTTCACAGAGGGAAGCAGGGATTTGCAGAGGTGCCAGAGCTCGATGCTTTTAAAGTAGAGATGAAAATAATTTTGAGAGGTATGCTTTCATTGTCAACATAACAACCAAGAGTTCTCACTATCTTCCATGCAAGACACATTATAGGCGGTTCCCAAACAGAATGGTAAAATTTTTACTCCCCCACCACCAACAAGCACATTCCACGGCTGGTCCGAAACAACGGGTACCGTCCAACTATCAACAATCTTGGGGGAGTTTCGTTTGCAATTATATTTTGATTTGATTTGAGCATGGAATTGGGCATCCCGGTTACCAGCCATTTTCTCATGAATGATGTCCACTCGTCGTGAGAATAACCCACCTAGCATGGAAGATACTGACAACCCCTAGTCGCTACATGAGTGATCCGGGCATACAAAACAGATTATTATTTGAAGGTTTAGAGTTTGGCACATGCAAATTTACTTGGAACGGCAGGTAAATACCGCATATAGGTAGATATAGTGGACACTCATGGAAGAAACTTGGTTCAAGGGATTTGGAAGCATAAGCAGTATCCCGTTTAGTACCGAAATTTAGGCTAGCAGAAGATTCTAAATAGCAAGCACCACATGTTGGAGGATCCATAACAATATAACTTCTATACAAATATACCCAAGCATAACTCATTATGTTGTCTTCCTTGTCCAACTTCAACTAATTTGCTCAAGTTTGAAAATAATTAATGGGGCTCACAATCATAGAATATGTCCAAGATAGTATATTTATATGTGAAATCTCTCTTCCTTCGATATTCTTTCATGAATTGTTCAAGTGACCAATACCATCTTTGCTAACTTTCAATAAATTTACCACCTCTACTTCTTATATGTAAAGTCATTACTCCCCATGGGATAAGCATATGAATCATATATAATTTCAGATTTATGATATTCAATTCATTCAACCATTTACTCATAGGATATAAGTGAAGCATGTGAGTAAATGACAAACTACTCCAAAAGATATAAGTGAAGATCAACGAGTAGTCAAATAATTATTTAGCTATGTGAGGACTCTCTCTCATTTAAGTATTTTAGATCTTAATATTTTATTCAAACAACAAGCAAATCCTAATAAAATAAAATGACGCTCCAAGCAAAACACATATCATGTGCTGAATAAAAATATAGCCTCAAGTAAAGTTACCGATGGACGAAGACGAAAGAGGGGATGCCATCCGGGCATCCCCAAGCTTAGATGCTTGGTTGTCCTTGAATATTACCTTGGGATTCCTTGTGCATCCACAAGCTTAGGCTCTTGCCATTGCTTATTCCGTAGTCCATCAAAACTTTACCCAAAACTTGAAAACTCCACACCACAAAACTCAACAGAAAACTCATAAGCTCCATTAGTATAAGAAAATAAATCACCACTTTTGGTACTGTTGTGAACTCGTTCTAAATTTATATTGGTGTTATATATACTATATTACAACTTCTCCATGGTTCATACCCTCTGATATTAATCATAGATTCATCAAAATAAGCAAACAACACATAGAAAATAGAATCTATTGAAAACAGAACAGTCTGTAATAATCTGTAACTCTTGAATACTTATGTAAGTCCAAAAATTGTGGAAAATTAGGATAACCTGAGAAATTTGTTTATTAATCTTCTTAAAAATGAATCAGTATTTTATCACGCTTCTGTTCAAAATGAGAATTGTTTTCCTAAGCGCAAAAGTTTCTGTTTTTCAGCAAGATCAAATCAACTATCACCGTAAGCCATCCCAAAGGTCTTACTTGGCACTTTATTGAAACAAAAGCTATAAAACATGAATACTACAGTAGCATAATCATGTGAACACACATAAGTAAATATTGGGTTGTCTCCCAACAAGCGCTTTTATTTAATGCCTTTCTAGCTAGGCATGATGATTTCAATGATGCTCACATAAAAGATAAGAATTGAAAGATAATGGGAGCATCATGAAGAATATGACTACAACATTTAATTCTAACCCACTTCCTATGCATAGGGATTTTGTGAGCAAAAAACTTATGGGAGCAAGAATCAACTAGCATAGGAAGGTAAAACAAGCATAACTTCAAAACTTTCCATAGAAAGGAAACTTGATATTATTGAGATATGTAAAAGCATATGTTCCTCTCTCATAATAATTTTCAGTGGCATATGAATGAATTCAACAATATAACCATCACATAAAGCATTAATTTCATGATCCATAAGCATAGGAATTTTACTACTTTCCATATAAGCAAATTTCTTCTCATTCGGAATAGTGGGAGTATCATATGAAACTTGAATACTATAAATTGCTTCAACATTGAAAGAATAATGTTCAGAAAAAGGGTAATCATAATTATGACCAACTTTATAAATATAATCATCACTACTTTTTATAACATAAGTGTCATCACAATAATCATCATAAGTAGCAACTATGTTCTCATCATAATCAATTGAAACCTCTTCCAAGATAGTGGAATCATTACTAAATAAAGTCATGACCTCTCCAAATCCACTTTTATCATTATAATAAGATTCAACACCCTCCAAAATAGTGGGATAATTATTATCTAAAGTTGACACTCTTCCAAACCCACTTTCATAAATATTGCAATCATCATAAGTACGAGGCATGCTATCATCATAATAAATTTGCGCATGAAAACTTGGGGGACTAAAAATATCATCTTCATTGAACATAGCATCCCCAAGCTTGGGGAAAACATTAATTGCAGCAAATTAATTCTCAAACATGTCATTCTCATCAAACATAGCATCCCTAAGCTTGGGCCCTTGCATATCATAAGCATAGTCACTCTCATCATTAATAATATGAATAGCATCAATAGTATAGCAATTATTATCATCACAACTTTCTAAGTTGGTGCCAAAAAGATTCTCAAGATTATAACAAGTATCATTACTTTCCCAACCATAATCATCACAATGAGTAATAGGCATAACAATAATAGGAGCAACACCATTTGGGAGTGATACCTTTTTACCTTTGATTCTCCATCTTTTTTTATTCTTCACATCATGTGTGGGTTTTATCACCCTTTTGGAGCTCCTTATTGATGAGGTTGGTTGAATAAAAAGCTCCTCCTCGTTACCCGATTCATCATAAGAGAAAATAGGAGGATATTGGGAAACCTCATCCCCTTCATTAATATTCTCTTCATCTTCTATTTTTTTCTTGTGTTTAAGTAATTGGCAATATAAGGATTCTCAATGCAATTTACCGCACAATACATATAAATTTCCTCTAGATCAAAAATCAAGAAATCTCTTAAGATTATATTCTAGAATACCCTTAGTTATACGTTTCATTTCTTCATATCTCAAAAGCAAACCAAGTTCATTATGACGCGCAAGGGAAATCAAGACATCACAATTTTTGGAGACGGCGCGATCATGAAACAATTTGCATTGGAGATTTAAATGACCACGTTCATTGCAAAGTTCACAAGGATGGTGGAAAAAATTAAACTTTTCAGCGCAAACATCTAGCATCTATTGCAACCATTTAGTTTCTAAATCCTTATGCCTCTTGCAAAATATATCTTCCCTATTTGGTATGTAACAACAAACTCTATGCACTCCACAAAAATTGACATGCTTATAAGAAACATTTTTATCATGAGTAGTGCAATCATCATTAGTACTATGGATACTCAAAGAATTCATACTAACACCATTGCAATCATGCTCATCATTCAAAGATTGTATGTCAAACATTTTATTGCATTCTCCCTCCAGCAATTGAGCACAATTACCGGAATCCTTATTTTCACGAAAGACATTAAAAAGATGAAGCATATGAGGCAACTTCAATTCCATTTTTTGTAGTTTTCTTTTATAGACTAAGCTAGTGATAAAGCAAGAAACTAAAAGATTTCATTGCAAGATCTAAAGATATACCTTCAAGCACTAACCTCCCCGGCAACTGTGCCACAAAATAGCTTAGTTGACGGGGTGTGAGTGCCGCTTACCTAGCCTCCCCGGCAATGGCGCCAAAAAAGAGCTTGATGTCTACTACACAACTTTATCCTGGTAGACGTTGTTGGGCCTCCAAGTGCAAAGTTTTGTAGGATAGTAGCAAATTTCCCTCAAGTGGATGACCTAAGGTTTATCAATCCGTGGGAGGCATAGGATGAAGATGGTCTCTCTCAAACAACCCTGCAACCAAATAACAACTAGTGTCTTGTGTCCCCAACACACCCAATACAACGGTAAATTGTATAGGTGCACTAGTTTGGAGAAGAGATGGTGATACAAGTGCAATATGGATATTAGATATAGTTTTTTGTAATCTTAAAATATAAAAACATCAAGGTAGCAAGTAACAAAAGTGAGCGAAAATGGTATTGCAATGCTTGGAAACAAGGCCTAGGGATCATACTTTCACTAGTGCAAGTTCTCTCAACAATGATAACATAATTAGATCATATAACAATCCCTCAATGTGCAACAAAGAGTCACTCCAAAGTCACTAATAGCAGAGAACAAACGAAGAGATTATTGTAGGGTACGAAACCACCTCAAAGTTATTCTTTCTGATCGATCTATTGGGCTATTCCTATAAGTGTCACAAACAGCCCTAGAGTTCATACTAAAATAACACCTTAAGACACACATCAACCAAAACCCTGATGTCACCTAGATACTCCAATGTCACTACAAGTACCCATGGGTTTTATTATACGATATGCATCACACAATCTCAGATTCATCTATTCAAACCAACACAAAGAACTTCAAAGAGTGTCCCAAAGTTTCTATGAGAGAGTCAAGACGAAAACGTGTGCCAACCCCTATGCATAAGTTCACAAGGTCACCAAACCCACAAGTTGATCACCAAGGCATACATCAAATATATCACATGAATATCCAATTGTCACCACAGATAAGCACATGCAAGACATACATCAAGTGTTCTAAAATCCTTAAAGACTCAATCCGATAAGATAACTTCAAAGGGAAAACTCAATCCATTATAAGATGGTAGAGGGGGAGAAACACCATATGATTCAACTATAGTAGCAAAGCTCGCGTTACATCAAGATCGTTCCATATCAAGAACATGAGATAGAGAGAGGGATCAAACACATAGCTACTAGTACATACCCTCATCCCCGAGGGTGAACTGCTCCCTCCTCGTCATGGAGACCGCAGGGATTATGAAGATGGCCACCGGTGATGGTTTCCCCCTCCGCCAGGGTGCTGGAACGGGCTCCCGATAGGTTTTTCGTGGCTATAGAGGCTTGCGGCAGCAGAACTCCCAATCTAGGTTCTGTTCTGGAGGTTTTGGGATTTATAGGAAGTGTTGGCGTTAGGGACAAGTCAAGGGGGCCCACGAGGCGCCGACAAGGACGGGGGGTGTGCCCTAGGGGGCGCCCTCCACCCTTGTGGTGGCCTCGGGACTTCTCTCCGATATCTTTTTGTTCTAGTATTTTTTATATTTTCCAAGGAAAAAAGTAGAAACTGGCACTGGGCTCTAGGTTAATAAGTTAGTCCCAAAAATCATATAAAATAGCATATAAATGCATATAAAACATCCAAGATGGATATTATAATAGCATGGAACAATAAAAAATTATAGATACGTTGGAGACATATCAGTGAACAACACCCACCACATGCTCCGCCGTCGCTGCCCGTCGGCAGCTGTTGCTGCCACCCCACCGTCTGCCGCCATGGCCGCCACACCACCGTCAAAAGCCAGGGCCATCGCTCGCTCCGCCACTGCAGCCTGAAGGCGGGAGGTGGCCGTCGTGGCCGCTACCCCACTGTTGGCCTCTGTGACCATCACCCGCTCCGCTACCACGGCCCAAAGGCGGGAGGTGGCTGTCGTGCCCACCACCCCACTGTCGCTTGCCGTGGCCGCCACCACACCATCGATCGCCAGGGTCATCACCCGCTCCGCCATGACCACCCAAAGGCGGGACGTGTAGGTGGAGCCCCGCATGTGCGTCAATGACCTTGCGCGCTGCATCGAGTTCCTGTGGGAGGAGGAGGAGCATTTGGTCGAGCATGCAAAGAGTCTTACCACCGTCCTGGCCGCAACACATGCTGCCACAGAGGCGTGGAATGCGGAGATCTACGAGGAGTCCCTCACTTCGAGAGGGGTCGTCTGGAGTGGTAGAGGGTGTTTGAGGTGGGCGTCACTAAAGGTGCAGCAGTGGCAGGCACCGGATTCCAGTTCTTTAGCTCGTCGGTAGCTCATCCTCCTCTACGTGTTACTGAGCGCGCTCGGGAGAGGAGAAGCTGTTGGAAGTTGTACAAAGCCCCTCCGCAGTAGTAGTATTTAGGGGCTATTTTGTTCTGTTCATCTGACTATAGATATGGTTGAACTATACTAAGTACTTAAAATTAGCTAGGATATATAGTTGAAGTAGCTATTTCAGTACGTGGTTAGCAACAGTTGGGGAAAAGTTTGCTCGGTTCACCTATCGAGTTGAATTGTTTGTATAAAGAACATATGCTTAATCTATGCTTACTGAATTTCATTTGCAAAATTAGACAGTGCTAGTAATTTTAGCTACAATTTTTGACAAATGGCAATGTTACAAGTAGGGACAAATGGCAATGTTAGTAGATCGACAAATGCCATTGTTTCCAGTTTGACAAATGGCAATATACCCAATATGGCAGATGCAAATCTTACTAAATTGTTTGTACGTGGATGCACACAAGTCATCATAAAAAATCGTTTATGATGAAGAGATGTACAAATCCCGCGCGCCAGATTTTCTCTTGGATTAGTGGTGAAGGAACCATAGCTCTCGCTTTGTACACGGTGTTCAATATGAACTATTTGCGATGAAGAGATGGACAAACCCCGCGCCGCAAAATTTCCCTTGGCTTACTGGGAAGGAACCATAGCTCTCGCTTTGCATACAGGTGTTCTATCTAAAATGTTTGTGATGAGTGTTTTATTTAGAGAAAACATTGATGTTTTCTTAAAAAATTCCTTTGATAAGTCTGTGCATTTAGAAGAAGAACGCAAGTTTGTTCAAACCATAGGTTCTATTCAGTCACACTCACTACAAAAAAAGACACTTCCATGATGATACGTGTTGGTCAGAGTAGGTCACGTTTTCTGTCATGCATGTACATCCATGACAATTTTATGACAGAATCAAGATAGTCATACCTATGCTGTCGTAGAAGTGTTCCATGACGTTACCAATATTATCATCACGGAAGTGTCCACTTCCACGACAATAAATCACACGTCATGGAAGTGCTTTCTTCAAGGGTGACCGACACGTGGCATCCATCGTAATCGGTCGCCGTTAAGCTATCGGGTCCGGTTTTGGATCCGATAACCCGCTAACAGCCCAGACCAATGAGGATTTTCCATGTGTAAAATTCTCATTGGCCGGAGGAAACACGTGTTGGCTCACCGTTGGGATAGATGTCATCCATTAATTGGACAGGAGGCGCCTATGATACGTCGACACGTGGCACGGCCCAACAGAGGCCCATTCCGATGAAAAGGCCAACCCGTTTGACTTGGTCAAAAGGTAACGGGCCGGCCCACGGAAAGCCTGTTAACGACCTATTAGTATATAGCCCATTCACGGCCCGCTAACTCACGGCCCGTTACGGCCTATCGGAATTAAGCCCAGTAGCTTCATCTAGGCCATCCAATATGATTCCAGCCCGTTGTAACTTCCGGCCCATGTATGGCCCATGATGTCTTTCGGCCCATATGAGGCCATTTGTAACTCTTGGCCCATTAACGGCTCTGGTGAATCTGGCCTGCAATGAACAGTGTACCGTTTTATACCCATCAACGGCCCATTATTCCATTGAGCCGTTTCCAACCCGTGTTATCTTTCAGCCTTCTCAGGGCCCATTTATTCTTGGGCTCATTTCTAGCATTCGGTTACTTACGGCCCTTTACTGGCATTTTCCGCTTGTGGGCCAAATTCAGCCCGTGGTTACAATCGGCCCATTTGCAGCCCGTTAATCCGTTGGGCCGTTTTCATAGCGTCATCAAAAACGGCCGATTAACGACGACCCGTTATTGTCAGCCCATGAACGGACGATTCCAAATCTAGCCCGTATACGGCCCATAATGTGGTCTATTATCGGCCCATGTTTGGCCTATCGATCATAGACCCGTAGAAGGCCCATTGATGCTACGACCCGTGAGAGCCCATTGTTTCTACGACCCTTAGAATGCCCATTGTTTCTACGGCCCGTAGGAGGCCCATGGTAACTACAGTAAATATGTAGCCCATGGTTATTGTGGCCTAGTTTTTAAAAAATAGGTTATTGCGGCCAGTAGCAAACCGCGGAAAAAGAACTGCACTGACTACAAGCAAAAAAATAACAAGACAACAAGGAAATAAATAAGCAAGCAACTTACGCTAGGCTATCACGGCTATTACACATATTACATCCACTGGGCATCAAAGTTCGCCACCAGTGCAAATATAGGGAACAAAGCAGCATATCATATACACTGGTTGTCAAAGTTGGCGACCAGTGCAAATAAACGCCGTAGCAAAACAAGTCCAGAACTGAAACCACTTTAGAAGAGCTCAAGAAACAATATCCTGGGTACCCATAATGCTGGCAAGATGCTTAGAAAGCTTATTAACTTTCTCTTATTTGGCGCTTAAATTCTCTAGCGCTTGCTGTTGCACCAGAAAGTATGCATCTGAATTCTGCAGGGAGTTCCTCAGTCCTTTAGCTTCCTGTCACAACACATCTGATCGATGTGTTTCAACTTGAAGTTGAGACTCAAGAAGACGAACTAATTCAGGCAGCGAGTTCGAAGAGCTTGTGCCAGTAGTAGTGGCCAGTAACTCGAACACTACATCAAGACAGGACTTTTGGGTTCTCTCACTGTCGTCAAGATAGTTTTTATCAGCTTTCTTAGAGACCGACAGGGATGTCTCATTATCTTGAACCTTATCTGCATTACTTCCTTTACCATTGCATAACGGGGTATTGTTCTCCAATATTTTGGCTGCATTCTAAAAGAGAAGCAAGTAGACACATCATAGGTTTACCATGTTGTATATGAAACTCATTTTGGTAAATTAGTTCAGTAGTAAAGTGGACAGGATAACAGCATGAAACACACATATATCTATGTACCATGGTAACTTTATGGTCTATATCATTCTAGTTTTTGTTGCCAAATCAAGATAGAGACACAATTCAAATAATATTTGTTCAAGACAAAGCAGAATAGACATAATATAAGTTTGGGAAACTATAGAGCAATAACAACACTTGTAATGTGCATGGGATGAGAACATAATTGTTTATTCAATTGAAACTGAAATCAACATAGAGGAAGTTACAAAAGCAAAATAGTTAAAGAAACATGTTTAAAACATACCTCTTGCGCCATTGGAGTTTCAATTCCTTCCTTCAAATTCGAAAAGTTGGTATGAGTAAATACAGTGATGCAAGAGCAAAGGAGTATGAACCATAGCTACAGAACCTGACCTGAGAACAATTCCTCTTCTCCTTTAAGCGTTGAGTTGGGATTCAGAGTGGTGGTCCTCGTGCTTTGGGCACTGTAGTTCCCTTACTAACTGCTCGTGTTTGGGTGCTCTGTGGTGGAGATGGTGCTGTGTCAACGACAACTGGGTTACTATCTGCTGGGGTTGGGGTTAGAAGGGGTGTAGCTGGTTCTCTGTCCAACTGGGTAGGGGTACAATCTGCGAGAGTCTGGGTTATGTGTGGTGGGGTTGGTTCTTGCGAAAGTACAATCGTGGTTCTATCTGCATCAACTGGTAGCACTATCTTTTCTGAAGACCATGTTGTTACTCCATTAGATACTGCCATCAGGCTCTCCAATTCAAATGGCTGATAAAAAAGAAAAGTAATTGAATGTACAGACATTGTATGATAGACATGTGCAATGGATAGTGGGGAATAAAAGAGGGCATGCAATAATTCACATTTATGTTGTCTAACCAAACAGGATAGCATGACACGATTTCACATATATGATGGCTAACTAAACAGGATAGCATGACACAATTTCACATTATGATGGCTAACTAAAAAAGATGGAAAGACATAGTTCATAATATGATGACTATGTAAACAGGATGACATGATATAACTATATAATGTGTTTATTAAATAAGTTGGCATGCCATAATTCACATACATGCTGCCTATGGAAACATGATAGCATGATATAATTCATGGATAGAATGACATGATTCAAAATATGATGTCTGTAAACACTAAATAGGATGAGATGATATAACTATATGATGTCTTTATTAAATGGGTTGCCATGCCATAATGCAGATAGATGTTGTGTATGTAAACATGATGGCATGATATAATTCAAATATATGATTTATATAGTAATGAAGTAAGCAGATGGCAATCCATATATGATGTAAAAACTAAGCAATGGAAGACAACATGCATGACATGGGTAATATAACCCTGCCAAGTTTGACCATAGACCTTAGGGGGAAAATAGGACTGGTCATCAGTCTCTGAATCCTCCTCCGAGGAGCTCTCTGTAACCAGCAAGATGTCTGCTTCAGCAGGTAGCATTGTCTGCTATGAATACCTTGTTTTCACTCCAGATACTTCCATCACCGCTTCAAATGGCTGATGCACAGGAATAGTAGTTGAATATACAAACATTATCGACAAATGGAACACGTAATACAAAAAATGATAGCATGATATAATTCACATACATGATGATTGGCTAAACAGCATGGCATTGGATAATTCACATATATAATGCCTTTGCAACAAGATATCATTGCATAATTCACATATATAATGTCTTGCAACAAGATGGCAATGCATAATTCACATATATGGTAATTAGACACTAAACAGGTGGCATTCACACAAAGCATGTCTAAACTAATCAAATGACATAGCAATGCAAGACACCATATGCATGATATGAGCAACATAACCCTGCCAAGTTAGAGCATACACCTCGGGGGGGATAGGAATGGTCATCTGTCTCTGAATCCTCCTCCGAGGAGCTATCCGTAACCAGCGAGATATGTGCTTCATCAGATAGCATAGTCTGCTCTGAAGACCTTGTTTTCACTCCAGAATTTTCCATCACAGTGTCAAATGGTTGATGCACATGAAGAGTAGTTGAATGTACTAACATTGTTGACAAATGTAATACGTAACAAAAAAAGGATGGCCTGATATAATTCACATATAAGATGACTGGCTAAGCAGGATGGCATTGCAAAATTCACATATATGATGCCTGGTTAAACAAGATGGCATTGCATAATTCACATAAACGATGAATAAACTAAACAGATGGCATTCACACAAAGCATGTCTAAACTAAGCAGATGACATATTTGATGTATAAAGTAAGCAATGCAAGGCACCATATGCATGATATAACCAACATCAGCATGCCAAGTTAGAGCGAAGACCTCAGGGGGTAAATAGGAGTGGTCTTCTCCTTCTGAATCCCCCTCAGAACAAATATCTTCCTCTCGATTACAATCCGAAATGGGTGGAGGGGGGCTGCCTTTGTGCCTACCATGGAGCAACGTCTGCATGAAATTTTATTGCCACGCAAGGCTCATCTCTTTTGCTCTACATGTTCTGTTCCATTGTGTACAATAACTGACCTGCATAGGAATCAAACATAGTGAGATTATGTAAGGAGTGCATGCAGAAATCCAGAGTGATGGTAGCAACCCGTGGATAGACCCAAAACCAATGATAGCAGGCAGATAATGTCTTCAGTTAAAAATTACAGATAATGGCTTCTTTATTGTTTGTTTCCCACCCAACATGAAACTCATAGTAGACACCTAAGATTAACCAGATAGTAGATAGATACTATTGATTGCGGCCCTGATATGTACCCCACAACCATTTAAAAACTCAAGTTTGACCATTAGTTTGGAGTTGACTCAGAGTCTAATTGGTGAACATGACGATAAAGTAGCATGTAATATTAAGCGATGCATAACATAAGCAAACACGAAAGAGTGCGACCTCTCTTGCGGACCAGTTTAGTCCTTGAGGTCATCTTCTCGGTTGATGATGGTAATGCAGTTGTCATGGCTGCCCGCAGCGGGGAAGAAGATCTGAGGTGGCAAAAGACAGTCTGGAGGCTGGATCCCTGCTGTGCTGGACCCTTCTATAGTTGGAGCAGCTGAGCTGGGGTGGACGACGACGTAGCAGGAGCGGGACAAACCACACAAGGTTTTCTTTGACAACTATCTGTAAGAGAAGTAATTCTATATGGGCTCGTTTGAATTGGAGGATTCTACCTACGCAGGGATAGGAAATACACAGTAATAGGATAGGAATGCATGTGCAAAACAGAGAATTTAAAAACACAGGATTTTTGCCAATCTGGGTGTTTGGTTCACAAGAATTGGAAGATCACAGGATGCAAAGAAGCATGGTGAGATTAAGTCGAACCACAAGAAAATGTACAGTTATAATGCTATTATGCTACTATCTCTTAGTCTTGTGCTTCATGAATAGGAATTTGAAAAGGAGGACAACTGGACATTAAAATTCCTACGGTTTTTCTTTCAAAGAGACACTAAAGGAACAAATCCTACAGTTTTCCTTTGCTCCACTCCTTTGAACCAAATGCATGAATGTAGTACCATATGAAACTTTCCAATTTCTATGTTTTCCTTCACTTTTCCTTTCAAGCACTGGCGGTTCTAGTAGGCAGGCTTGAGCAAGGTAAAGCATACACTCAAAAGATGTTTTTGTGCTACTTCTACTACTTTGGACCCATGCCACTGCCCTACTAGCTCAACTCCGAGGCCCATCGACAAATGCACAGCTCAAATGCGCAGAGATAAATAATGACGGTGTTCAAGAGAGTCCATGACGGATAGCTAAGTTGACTGGTACCTCACTGCTTGTCATATAGTAGGAGAAAATAATCATATTTCACGTTACTACGTGTGCTCAGTGGACAATATATATAACATGTAGAGTAAAAAGGAGATGCAACAAGTGTACAGCCTCTTTGGCGAAGCCATGTCGATCTCAGCGTGATTGGGTTGGTCAGTGAGGATGCTCCGGCTGACTTGGCTGTTGGAGGAGGGGAAGAAGATCTTAGGCGTCTAGAGATGGAGCCCGGGGTACTGCTCCGCTGTGATTGAGGGTTTTGTCGTTGGAGCAGCTTTGGTGAGTTGTACGACGCCGAGGCTGAAGCGGGACAAGAGAGACAACGTTAACCTGAGTGGAATTCTAATAGCATCTCAAATAGATGACGTAAAATACATAACCACAAAGTGCTAGATGTAAAATACATCAGTCGCTCATCTCTGAACTTAATTGTTGAAACTGAATTTAACTGTTGAAACTGAACTTAACTTTCAAAACTGAATTTTACTGTCGAAACTGAACGCACTAGTAGTAGAAAAGCAGTAGCAGCAGTGCGTGCGAGAGCCGAGGCAGCTGGTCATGTAGCAGCATCAGTCGACTGACACCACCGGCCAAACCGCCGCCCCCCCGCCCGCGTCCGGCGGTGCGACGCCCCGGAATCACTCCCCACCGCTGGTCCGCCGCCGCCCCGACCATCCCTCTAGGCCCCTCCTGTGCCAAGTTTTTTCTCCAGTAATCCCCACGCCACCGCCGCACCACCGCCGGCGACCACCGCCGCCACCCTGAACCCTAAGATAGCTAGTGGGGTACCTCTCCGGCGAGCCCCCCTCCCCACTGCACCTAGTTCTTCCTTAACTCCGGCGAACCCCCCCACCCCCTGAAAATCGACTGACCCAAAAGTCGATTCAGTCGACTGAAGTGTAGCCAAATCAGAGCAGCATCGCAAGCAAGAGCAAGAGCAAGAGCAGCAACGCGAGCAAGAGCAATAGCAAGAGCAGACCAGGCAGGGGACTGAGAGCAAGAGCAGAGCAGCAGAGCGAGCGAGAGCTAAAGCAGCAGCAGCTCCTACTGATGTGGACGTCGCCGCCGAGGGAGCGATGCCGTTGAGGAAGTGGCCGGCGATGCCACCGTGGATGGAGCCGCGCCATGTCGGTTCGGGACCGAGCGTCGGCAACACTGTGAGATCGAATCAAGAAGAAAATGCGGCGATTAGTGTACAACCTCTTTGTTGGCGCCGATTAGGCCTCAGCTTCATCCGAGGAGACGGTGATGATGCTACTCTTCCGGTGGTGCAGGTGAAGACGGTGGTGTCAGAATGGAGGTGGCGCAAAAGACGAGGGGAACGTCGGGGCAGCTCCTTGGAGGTGGAGGATGGGGTGGCTGAACCGGCGGGATGACGAGATCGACGACGGATCCTCATCCGGTATGGTGGATGAGGGACGTTGAGGTGTTGCTGTGGACGACGTCGTCGGGGAAGAGGCTCCGGCTGAGTGGCAGACAGAGGAGGGTGTGGGGCTTCGCGGGTTTTTTCGGCCTCGGTGTACGAATGGGTGGGCTGATGGGATGGGAGTGGGGAACCATGGCTTAGGGACCCGCTTGTCCGAAATGTGGGGTAAGTTACGGAAGTACCCCCACCGATTAGTGCTAGGCGGTTCTTTCGGTTTAGGGGTATCACAGGCATTTCGCGTGTCAGAATTTCGCTGGAGGTGGGAGTTTTCGCACGCTTTTTAATTTTGGGATAGCAAGGCACGGGTTGAGATGGGGGAGTTTTTGGAGCACAACAAGACAAAGAAGTATCTTAAATATTTCGGGGTAACAAGGCGCGGGTTGAAATTTCCGGACAAGCCTAACATGTACTGTACCAAATCAATTCGCACTTCCATCGATGAAAAAACAAAAACAAATCAATTCGCACCACACAAGAGAGTCTAGTCCCGTGTACTGTACCAAATCAATTCGCACTACAAATGCCATTCAAAACTTTGAATCATGTTATATTCAATTAAAATATTTTGCTACGTGTATAATGCATGCAACCTGCTACTCAAATGAACGTTTTAGTGCATTCCAAACGTATACACTACCGCTTCAATATGAACTAAATTGGAATTCATTTCTCTATTTGAATAAGATCTGCAATAATGATTGTTGTGAAGTCAAACCATTTGAATTTGTTTCTCTATTTTAATAAGATTTACAATCATCATTATTGTCAAGTTAAACCATCGTTTGTGTATTATCTTCACATCACACCACATGATTACTGTCGAGTTAGATATGAACTATGTGTACTATATGAACTCGAACTCGATTTTTTGAATCCACTTTATGTTGATTTCAAATCACACTACATTTCATGCTCTAGATAGATCTTCATAATCTAAACCAGGTCTCATATGTATAATGTGTTTATCACATAATGTATGGTGCCCCGCCCCCTACTCCTACAAGTATTTAGATGTGAGTTGCAAACGCCACACATTACCACAAATTCAAATAAAATGTGAGATTGTTCGATATATAGTATTGTTTAGATTGTTCGATATTTAGTTGTAAGCTGCAAGCACCACACACACTACTGCAGGGATGCTGCTAACGCGACACTACAATCAGAGACCCTTTGAGAAATTGTGTGTGATGCCATAATCGCAAACGGTGATGTATGAAAACCGTCAAAAATGTGTAAAACGTTTGCGATGACGGATGCATCAAACACGGTTTAGGTTTTAGTTGCGTGTGCGATTAAGGGCATACGGTTCAGTTCAATGAACTGTTTGCGACGAGGAGGAACAAAAGAAACGGGCAGCCAGATGGAGGCGTGTGCGATACACAACATACAGTTCACTCGGATGAACTGTTTGTGATTAGGCAACACAAAAGAAACGGTCAGCCAGATCAAAGGTGTGTGCCATATATGGCATGCGGTTCACTTGGATGAACTGTTTGCATTGAGACATGAGAACAGAAACGGTTCAACTTAACAAGATGTGTGTGATACGCGGCAAACAAGTCTGTAACCAGAAATGTATCTGAAGACCGATAGGAACACAGACGGTTGCTGCTAATAAGACGTGTGTGTTGTGTGATGGGATTGCATACAGAACAACAACATACACACACACACACACACTTATAAGGACATGCTTGCATAACCAAATTAAACATCCACTTACATAGGTGGCTACTACAACCATGTCATTTGCACACACCAAACTAAACTGTTACATGCATAATTACATAGGTGGCTACTACACACATGACATTTCCACACACACCAATAAAGTAAACTATATATTACATGCATGATTAACTAGCATAAACGATCATCTGATCATCATCTACTTCTTGTGACGCTTGCTCTTCTTGTGGCTCGATCCGGGCTCGTTGATTTGGGTAACAAGGCACTTCCTCATGTCAATGATCTGCCTATGCATCTCATAGCATGTGTACACGCTCTTGGCCACGAACCTGAGGTGAGGTTCATCCAGTTGCCGCATCCAGGCCTTGTGCCAGGATACGGGACTTGTTCTCTGGGCATCCTGCTTCATCTTTTCGTAGTAGGGGTCGATGATGGCCGAGGCGAGTTCGACCAGGGAGTCCTACTTCGTGCAGCCCTAGACCCTGTAGTAGTCACAGATTTCGACAAGGTTCTTGCAGGCCAAGCAGTAACACTGAGCGCTTTTACATCATCTTTGGTATCCACCGTGGCGAACTTGTAGTCGGTGCTGTTGACAAAACTATTGAAACGGTCGCAAGGCTCTGTGGCCTTGTAGTAGTGGTAGATGAGGACATGATGGTGCATGCACAACTAGGCGACGACAACCTTCTGATCTATGCCGGGACGACCGGCGGTGTACTGGAGGTCGATGCCGACCATCTTGTACTTGTCTCCAGCAAGCAACTGCTCAACGCTGTTGATGTAGTCGTCCACCACGGCCGGGTTGATGGTGTACACCACCGAGAGACCCGTCTCCCTCGCGTGGATCTCCACTCTATGCTCGCCGGACTCCATTGGAGCACCACCTGACAGCCCCTCTCTATGTGTCGTCGTGGGTGTGCTTGTTGTGTTGTGGGGCGCGATCGAAAGGTTGAAGAGACTAAGGTTATAATGGCCACAGGAATTAAAGGGGAAGTCGGACGGCCAGGAATATCGGCAGGCCCTGATGGCAGTTCTAATTTGCAGCGCGTAACTCCATCGTGCCACACATAACTGCATCGCGTGGCAACGTGCGCGGCGCAACCGCATGCATATGGGGCCCCCGACGTGATTGTGTGCACGCGCAACCGCTGACAGAGTGCGCGTGGAGGGATGCGAGCAGAGCGCTCCGTGGTCGCCTCAAGGAAAAGTTGTCCATAAGCTGAGCCCGCTGACGGACACGAGCAGAGCGCCCCAACTGACGCGACCGAGCGCACCGTGGTGCCTAACGGCGAGCATAGCACGCTGCGGTGCCTAACGGCGAGTAGTGCCTGCTCAGGGACGCGAGCAGAGGACGGCACAGTGATATGTGGCAAATAAGACGAACTATGCGAGCGATGTTGGAGACGTCAAGCACGAATTAGATTAGAGTTGAGTGTGCGATACGTGGCACACAGTTGATCCATCAGATCTGTTTGTGATGGAATAAGCCATATGTGTTGCGGGCAAACGCTTGCTGGTGTATAACCTTAAATTTAACCAAAAAAGTGTTAATGCATGTTACAAAAATTGTATAGCTGGAAACTATGTTCAAATACGACTCCAACGATATAATCTATGGCGACATGCATTCGTATTTTATTAGTTAATAAATCCTACTTATAAACCAGGATGGGGGCATAGTAGGTAATTAAATCGCAAACCTTTTTTTATTAACTATATGTGTACGTGTCCTCTCATCCTCCTCACAAACATCTTGTCACCCCGCTGCCGCAGACGGCTTACAACGCAAGTTTGCGCAGCGCGCGGGGGCGTTCTTCTGGCCAAACGGTGGAGCCAATGAATCGTTGATGAGCCCGTTCCCACGCAACCTCGCAGGTTCCCGCGCAAACTTCCTGCCCGACTCGGTGAAACTCCCCAAAATCCCAATGCTTACCGGCCTGCTATAAAAACCCTCACGGCCGGCGAGTCCTGCGTCACATTTTCCCCTCACTCTCTGTAGCTTATCTCGTCTGCTTCTTCCACAATCGGCAATGGAACCGGTCTGTCATCGTCGCTCAGCCACCCCACCGTCATCAGAGGACAGCTCCAGCTTGGAGGATACACCGCGGCGGCGGTGATGCAGTACCCGGTGTAGTGTAGTGCGCGTGGCGTCTCTATTCGGTGTGCGCAGAACACCCACCACATGGTCCACCACCGCTGCCCGTCGGCAACTGTTGCTGGCCGCCATTGCTGCCACACCACCGTCGAAAGCCAGTGCCATCTCCCGCTTTGCTGCCATAGCCCGAAGGCGGGAGGTGGCCGTCATGGCCGCCACCCCATTGCCGGGCACCATGGTGATCACCCGCTCCGCCACCGCGGCCCGAAGGCGGGAGGTGGTGGTGGCCGCCACCCCATCGTCGGCTGCCGTGACTGCCAGCCCATGGTCGACCGCCGGATCATCACCCGCTCCGCCACTACCACCCGAAGGGGGGGGCAGAGGTGGAGGCCCGCACATGCGTCAGCGACCTTGCACGCTACATCGAGTTCCTGCGGGAAGAGGAGGAGTGCCTCGTCGAGCACGCAAAGAGCCTTACCGCAGCCGTGGCCGCAGCACACACCAACGCATAGGCTAGGAATTAGGAGATCTACGAGCAGCCCGTCTGCTTCGAGAGGGATCGTTTGGAGCGGCAGTGGGCGTTCGAGCTGGCGAGCGTCGCTGAACGTGTAGCAGCGGCAGGCACCGTATTGTATTTGTCCAGCTCGTCGGTAGGCTCCTCCTCCTCCTCTGCCTCTTACTGAGCGTGCTCGGTAGAGGAGAGGCTGCCGGAAGTAGCACAAAGCCCCTCCGTGGTAGTAGTATTTAGGGGCTATTTTGTTCAGTTCATCTGACTATAGATGTGTGGTCGAACTGTACAACGTACTTAAAATTAGCTAGTATATATAGTTGAACTAGTTATTTCAGTACGTGGTTGGCAACAATTGGGGAGAAGTCTGGTCGGTTCAGCTGTCGAGTTGAACTGTTTGTATAAATTAAGAATGACTGCTTAATGTATGAATGAAATCTATGCTTAATTACTGAATTTTAGTTGCAAAAATTACATAGTGCTAATGATTTCTAGCTGCATATTTTGACAAATCGCAGTGTTACAAGGATTGACAAATGGCAACGTTACTAGATCAACAAATGTAAATCTTTCCAGTTTGACAAATGGCAACATACCCAATATGATAGATGCAAATCTTACCAAACTGTTTGTGCGTGGTTGCACACAGGTCATCCAGAACAACCATTTGCGTTAAAGGGATGCACAAATCCTGCACTGCTCTCACTTTGCATATGGGTGTTCTATCTAAATCATTTGCAATCAAGAGCTGCAGAAATCCTGCTCGGCACATTTTCTCTTGGCTTCCTGGGGAAGCTGTCGGTTTGCATACGGGTGTTCTAACTAAAGCATTTCCAATGAGTGTTTTATATTTAAAAAGAAAATTACACTGCGTCTTGGGCGCCATTAATGGAGAGGACACGAGCAAGGCGGGCGGCCATGGAAATCAAAGGGCTCGCTTCCAAGTGAGCCTGCGCAGTGTACAGCTCGCACGCTTCCTGGTGAGCCTGCACACTTGAGGATAGCTTGCACGTCTCTTGGTCAGCCTGCGCACCGGACGACGCTCGCACGCCTCCCATTCAGTCAAGGTTAAGAAGCTGTCTGCACGGCACCTCCTACAGCCATTAAAACCAAGACACGTGGCATCACATGAATGGTTAACATAATTTTGAATTTACTAGAATTTAAAAACCTAGGCATCTCAATGTTTTGCCGGAAATCAACGGTGCCCTGATGTTTGAAATTCATGCCCATTTCTTGCATGGGACCTAAGCATGCACCCAAGGACACATATTTGATTTTTCAACCAATTTATATGGACTGGAGCATGTGCACGTAGTTCAAATTTGAATTATGCACATAAAATGCATTAAAAACTCAGTTAATGCATAAAAATGTCCAAACAAACCCCTAAAAGTCACCAGAATTGACACAACACTCCTGTTGTTCTATGTTGACATGATAAAAAAATTTGAAAGCAATAAGAGGCAATGGATATCGTTTTGTCCCCAAAGGTGGGACGTTCCATCATCCTGGTTGTCAGAAGCTCTAGTTTGTGAGAAGCATATACCCAAACCTGCCGCAAATGGGACAAAATTTGTTCCACAGCATGTTGATGCCGCTCCATGATAGCATGCCAAGTTTCATGAATTTTAGATGAGTTTTGGATTTACTAGAATTTAAAAACCAGGCATCTCAATGTTTTACCGACAATCAACGGTGCCTCGGTGTTTGAAATTCATTCCCATTTCGTGAATGGGACCTAATCATGCACCCAAGGACACAGATTTGATTTTCAACCAATTTATATGCACTTGAGCATGTGCATGCAGTTCAAATTTGAATTATGCACATAAAATGCACTGAAAATTTAGTTAATGCATAAAATGTCCAAACGAACCCCGAAAAGTCACAAAAATTCGCACAACACTCCTGTTGTTCTATGTTGACACGAGAAAAAAAATTGAAAGCAATAAGAGGCAATGGATATCGTTTCGTCCCCAAAGGTGGGACGTTCCCTACTGAAAACCATCATGCTTGTTGTCAGAAGCTCCAGTTTGTGAGAAGCATATACCCAAACCTGCCCCAAATGGGACAAAATTTGTACCACGACATGTTGATGCCACTCCATGATAGCCTTCCAAGTTTCATGAATTTCAGACGAGTTTTGGATTTACTAGAATTTAAAAACCAGACATCTCAATGTTTTGCCGGCAATCAACGATGCCCCGGTGTTTGAAATTCATTCCCATTTCTTGCATGGGACCTAAGCATGCACCCAAGGACACAGATTTGATTTTTGAACCAATTTATATGCACTGGAGCATGTGCATGCAGATCAAATTTTGAATTATGCACATAAAATGCATTGAAAACTTAGTTAATGCATAAAAATGTCCAAATGAACCCCGAAAAATCACAAAAATTCACACAACACTCCTGTCGTTCTATGTTGACACGAGAAATTTTTTGAAAGCAATAAGAGGCAATGGATATCGTTTCATCCCAAAGGTGGGATGTTCCCTACCTAAAACCATCATGCTTGTTGTGAGAAGTTCCGGTTTGTGAGAAGCATATACCCAAACCTGCCCCGAATGGGACAAAATTTGTACCACGGCATGTTGATGCCACTACATGATAGCATGCCAAGTTTCATGAATTTCCGATGAGTTTTGCATTTACTAGAATTTAAAAACTAATCTTAATGTTTTACCGGCAATCAACGGTGCCCTGGTGTTTCAAATTCATTCCCATTTCTTGCATGGGACCTAAGCATGCACACAAGGACACATATTTGGTTTTTCAACCAGTTTATATGCACTAGAGCATGTGCATGTAGTTCAAATTTGAATTATGCACATAAATGCATTGAATACTCAGTTAATGCATAAAAATGTCCAAACGAACCCCGAAAAATGACAAAAAATCGCACAACACTCCTGTTGTTCTATGTTGACACTTGAATTTTTTTGAAAGCAATAAGAGGCAACGAATATCGTTCCGTCCCCAAAGGTGGCACGTTCCCTACCGAAACCATCATGCTTGATGTGAGAAGCTCTGGTTTGTGATAATCTTATACCCTAACCTGCCCCAAATGGGAAAAAATTTGTACCACGTCATGTTGATGCCGCTACGGGATAACATGCCAAGTTTATGAATTTCAGATGAGTTTTGGATTTACTAGAATTTAAAAACCAGGCATGTCAATGTTTGCGGCCGAGTGACGGTGGCAGGGTGTTTGAAATTCATTCCCATTTCTTGCATGGGACCTAAGCATGCAACCAAGGACATATATTTGATTTTTCAATAAGTTTATATGCACTGGAGCATGTGCATGTAGTTCAAATTTGAATTATGCACATAAAATGCCTGGAGAACCCAGTTAATGTATAAAAATGTACAAACGAACCCTGAATCATTCCAATTTTTTTGATGACACACCTATAGTTGCATGTTCTAACTATTCAAACACCATCCTTTGTAGTTGTGACCCCATTACGTAATTCAAATGATCAAGACGATAAATCAAGTAGATCACACACAGTTTATTATCAACAACCGTGTGAGATGCAGCACAAAATATCTTGGAGCACCGTCGGTGTATAGTACGCCCATGGCTTATGAGAGAAGGTGCGTCGGCTATAGTCCACAACACGCCAGTTCTGAATAAGGGACCATGTCCGATGACACTTTGCGCGCCAGTTTTTTGGCTGAAGCATTTCCACATTTTCGGCTTTCGCAGAAATATCTACCTCCCACCCTCTCCCCCTTACCAAAAGCCACATTTCCCCTCTTTCCGTCTTCCTTTCCAACTTGAAACCTTCACCCCTTGCTTGCAGCGCCGCCGCCTCCTCGCCGGCGACCCTCCTTCACGCTCCTCGGCCTCGCCTATCCAAGCAAGTAATCCACACCCGACCCCCATCCTCCTCCTCCTTCCACATCCCACATGCCCCTATCGCCGGCGCGAGCGCGACACCTTCCACCCAAATCACCGACCCCTCCACCAAATAAGCACCGGCCTAAGCCATGGTGCACACAGTATAGCCAGGACCTCAAGGAGCATTTGGCAGCGGAGAAGCAAATCGCGGCCGCACGTGCGGATGAGGTCACGATGGCTGCCATTCGTGCCGACCCCCAGATCTTGAAGGAGCACCTTGCCATTTGCTAGCTACGTCGGTTATGCATGCTCGGTTTACCCGTTGCGTGTGTTGCTCCTACCTTTCCTTCACAAATTCTAGTGAATTGTGCTATCTAATTTTACCATGCAATCTATTCCTCTAGTGTACATGTTCTATATGTCGTGCAGTGTGGTGCTCACTTATTAACTATTTTGTTAATTAGTTGTCGTCTTCAGTTAACTATTTGGTTCAATTCTGCAATTGTGATGTTCAATTCTTCAGGCTGTAATTTTGTATTGTCTTCCATGTGAGAAATAAATCAAATTTATCTTTACAAAATTGTGGGTGCATTCTGTTATTGTATACCATGTGAGGAATAAATTGAATTTGTCTGTAGTAAATACATGAGAAACAAATACAATTGCTACAATTGGCTGTAGTTAACTGTTTGGTTAACTATCTGATCTTCTATTAGGAGTATGTTATATTGTGCAATGTGGTGCTCAGTTAATGTTCGGTTCATTTGTTGTGGTGTTTAGTTAACTGCTTGGTTCAATGCTATATTGTGCAATGTGGTGCTCAGTTAATGTTTGGTTCATTTGTTGTGGTGTTTAGTTAACTGCTTGGTTCAATTCTGCAATGCGATGTCCAATTGTCGTGGGTAGAATTTTGTATTGTTGTGCATGTGAGGAATAAATCGAATTTGGCTGCACTTAATACATGAGAAACATATACAAGTGCTATATTTCCTAGTTCTTAATCATGCTTGGTTTGGATAAATGGGTTTTCCCTGTGGCTTGAATTAATCTGATGAATTTGCAATGTGATTATTTTTCATCAACATATTTTACTGATAGCATGCGACCCTTACTTAACCTGATGACTAACTACCTTATATGTGTTGCAGGGAAACAATGAGAAGCACCGAGGTTTACAGTCGAGGTTAGCACGTGCATGGTATGTTGTCCAATAGCACATTATTGTGCAATTGCAGGAACCATTCTAATATTTAGGTTTTTAACAATTTGGTCTTGCACATGTAGGTCCTGCTGTCAGAGGTTTTGACCCACTGTTCGACCATTTTTGCATATGGGGAAATGAGTTGTCCACGAATATCAGTCAAGTCAAGAAACTCAGAAATATTGTTAGGATAAAGAAATTGGCGACAAAAAACAACAAGATCTTTGTCTGCACAATGAAGAAGACATCAGTTCACTACAGGATGGTACTAACTATTATACCTTGCCTTTTTTATTCCTTTGCCCCATTTCCAATATAGAGAAAATATTTATGCACATCCTTGTTTTCAGGCATTTCCAAAGCAGTTCACTCATGATTACCTCTCAAACCACCTATATGGTCAGGAGGCGAGGAAGGTATTCATACAGCACCCACAATTCAGTATTGAAGTGTCCCTGAAGAGGACGAATGATGGACGGTCAATCATCCACATGCACTGGCCTAAAGTTACAAAGACCTTCAACATCAATGAAGGCTCAATATTCTCCTTCTGCTTCATCAGTTTTCCAGATGAGATACATCTGTCTATGTACTTCGAAAGGTTATAGATGTTGCATGTGAAACTCGGTCCTGGTGTAGTTGTGTAATGGGGTAGCCGAGTTCTGAAGCTATATGATGTTGTACTTTGATGTATTTCAATTATGAAAATGAAATATATTGTGAGCTTAATATGAACTATCAATTAGATTAATAAATGGATTATGAATAATCGGATAATTAGCCTGCTAATTGGGTTTTGCTATTGCAAACGGTTGTTAAAAAAATACCGTGGGCGATGACCTTAGGCAACGCACACATTTTCTAGGAATAAACCGTGTTGGATCAATGAACAATCACACACGACTTTCTCTTGAAAACTGTTTGTGTTAGGCCACCTTGCGCAAACATTTACCACATGAAAACTGTGTGTGATGGATAGTCTTTGCCATACAGTTTCTTCCATGGACCGTGTGTGATATATTTAATAATGCAAGTGATTTAATGGGAAAAATTGTGTGTGATGTACCTGGGAACGAGTTTCCTTCGAGCGACTATGTGGTATGTACATACGAATGGAAACGTTTAGCGGGGATTGTCTGTGTGTGATGTACATGCGTCCGGAAACAATTTCGCCATATAATTGTATTTTTAGCTCTACTATACGTATTTCCGTATTTGAGCGCTCATCGGTCGCACACGACCTCATTTTGCCAAATGTGTGTGCCAGGAGGGCATATCCCTGACGGTTTCTGGGTCATGTGGGAAGGACCCCCCTATCGCCCACACTCACTTGGCGACGGTTCCAGATGCCGTCGCGGAAAGGGGTTTTAAACCGTTTGTTTAGGAGATCGCTGTACTAGTGACATTATCACAAATTCAAATAAAATGTGAGATTGTTCGATGTATAGTATGGTTTAGATTGTTCGACATTTAGCTATGAGTTGCAAATGCCATGCATTATCACGTTATGGTATAACATGTGCAAAACCACAACACGCGTATCACCACTATATTCATGCATGCATATGTTTATAACACTATGATCTCCTATTCAAATATATGAATCCACTTTCATGTCAAATTATCATCTTTGTTAGTCTCTCACACCCACACAATCCTCTAACCTTTGTAGCTAACACTAACTTTCACTCGTGCATGCACACACCCTCCTCGCCCTCCCCCTCCCTCAGCATTCTATCCATCGCGCACATTCTTTTTTTAGGTCGTTCTCCCATAGTCTCCACAACTCCTTTCCGACACACACCGATCGATAAACCTCTCTAGCGATGTATGCCTACAACATACACACGCACCTTCCATCACCTCCTTTCTGTGTCCATGCCTCGTGTCTCTTATATGGTCCCACACACGTGTAAACTCTCGCCCCTCTTTTCATCGATCTCACAATCGCACACTCCTCCCCCTATCTAGCTTGTAGCTCGGCATCTCGCACCACCTCCTAGCTCCATTCTCTCTGTCTATTCGTCTCACTGGGCCTTATTTGCCTCTAACAAATGGATGTACACCGACCGATCTCCTGCTATACATATAGCTAGCTAGGTCCTTATAACTCGTTTTCCCCACGCGTCGATCGATCTACCTCATTAGTTATGTCTGTCCCTTCCTCCGACAAACAACAATGATTTACCTATCTAGTTTGGTTTGCTTACCAAACACATGGTTCTCGTTCATCATCCATGCATGCGTCCTGACACATCTATCACACACATGCACACACAGAAACACATCCCCACACTTATTGATAATATTGCAGTTCTACCCTCAGTTTGTCTAGTAGGCCTCTCCCACCATCTTCGAGAAGCATCTCCATCACCCATCCAACACTCTACCCTTCTCCCCGCTCTCTCTCCTCTCTCTCTCTCTCTCTGTCCAACCTATTTCCCGTCCTTCAGTTATGTATGGATGTCGACCGATCTCCCTCAAGACATAGCTGGGTCTCTCCTTCTCAACACATACACGAGTCATTCTACCTCTCTAGTTTAGGCCTCTGCCTCCCCCCTCCTCCCCCACACACCGATATGTCGAGCGCTCTAGTAATGTCTCCCTGCCACACACAAACTTGTCATGTGCCCTCCGATGTTCCGGTAGGTTAGTCGCCCTA
This sequence comes from Triticum urartu, assembly GCF_003073215.2. Taxonomy (NCBI): domain Eukaryota; kingdom Viridiplantae; phylum Streptophyta; class Magnoliopsida; order Poales; family Poaceae; genus Triticum; species Triticum urartu. The sequence continues at coordinate 354,957,262 of NC_053023.1, forward strand.
TATCTTTGACTTGCACACGCACAATTTCAATGGCTCTCTTCATCGATCTCGCACCCACCCACTTGATCCTCTCTTTGACTCTATCAATATCTATGACCCCTCCCTCTCTTCTCGTGGATCACCGCATCTATGTATGATATCGGTAGGCCTCTATTTCACACACATTGCATGTGTCAAATTTTTGTTTGAGATGTCATGGACACATATTCCCACAAATACATTCACGAAATCACCCCCAAACAAAAAACACTCATGAACGCACACGCCATCTATCTAGGTTTGCATCTCTCTCACACACACCCACGTAGGTGGGTGAGGTGCACGAAGAGAAGAGGTGCGCGCATGGCGCACGTACTCCCTTCTCTTTCCCAACCACACCCGCGCGGGTACACGGTGGAGCTCATTTCTGTACAAAAAGGCAGCCCACGTGGTAATTTGACACGTGTACTGGTTGTCCACTTGATGGAGGATCATCTACCACGGGTGAACAAACAAATTGCAACTTGACGTGTTATTTTAAAAGAGAGGCAAACCATGAGGGGCCTACCTTAGAGGCAATGCTCTATACACTCGGGATGCTCTATGTGTATTACTTTGGATGTGTCCCATCAACTCGCAAAACAAGGAGAAGCTTGCTTAGTACGCCGTCTCCCGCGCCCACGGGCACGGTGGCTCGTAGGACGAGGTGAAGCTTGCTTACTACGCCTTACGCCCGCTCCCTTGCCCACGCACGCGGTGGCTCGTAGTACGAGGAGAAAATTTTACTACTCCCTCCGTTTACTCCTCGTCCCTATCTTGGTTAGAGAGATTATCATATTGTTTGGAATATATGTACTTTAGTAGATTTCAATATGAACTACTAGTACATACTCCAAACACTGATGTATATAGACGTATTTTAGAGTGTAGATTCACTCATTTTGCTCCGTATGTAGTCAATATTGAAACAGACGTAATAGTACACTCTCTCCCTCGCCCACGTGGTGGATGTGCAGCAATTCATTCGGTCTCATATAGCCAAAACGATATATACTGCAGTACCATTATTGCTCGACTTCCCAAAGAGGCGAAGAGCCAATTGCAAGGTTAATATTTTGGAGACGCCAAGTGCAAGGTTTATAGGAGAACGAGTAGTAGTACTAGTAGTACGTACCAATGGTACATACTGTACGAGGAAGAAGGCAACAAGATGTATGTTTTGCATGGCAGTCTCTTCTTACATGACGTGCTAGACCTAGTGGACATCATTGTTGCAATGGGACTACTCCCTATCATAGATGGCACGATTCAGAGTGGTGGGCAGCGGGCATAATTCAGAGCTGCTTAGGCTAGTCATAGTGGGAGTAACTTATGTAGTAACATGACACATCCCGAGACAAATTTGCTTATGTGGCATGGAGTGAATGGGGGAAGAGATGCTTGTGGTAACATAATATGTTACTGTAACATAACACACCCCGAGGTAAAATGAGTCTATGTCTCAATTAATGAAGGTTTGTATGTTACCATCTATATGTTACTACCCATTATGAAGGTAGTAACATGGACTAGTAACAAAAGCATGTTACTAGTCAAATTACTCCCCACTATGACCAGCCTTAGTCTTAAACCCCATGAAGAAGTCCCATCGAAAGGAATAGCCATCCTCTACACGTGCTCCTATGTAGAATGAGTAAATGAGACAAAAAGAGAAAGAGACAAAGTAATAAAAATCACCAGCCTTAGATCCATCCCTATCGTATTAGTGAATGATATTTCTATGTCGTGATTGACATGGCTATATTATTAACCATGATACGGAGGTAGAAGCGGATTTTTATTTATTCGCGGAGGTAGCAGCAGATGGATATTCAATGAGGAGTGAGATGATGGCTGCTTCCTCGGTCAAACATAGAGAAAGGTGGAAGCTGGAAGCTTCATAGCATTGTACAAATTTATCTCGCTGATAAATTACAATACGTACTATACTAGTACTCCCTCAGTTCCCAAATATAAGTCTTTCTAGAGATTCCACCAAGTGACTACATACAGAGTAAAATGAGTGAATCTACACTCTAAAATATGTCTACATACATCCATATGTTGTATTCCATTTGAAATGTCTAAAAAGACTTATAGTATTTAGGAACGGAGGGAGTAATATGTAAAGAGTTAGGTGTCGCACAGTGTCCAGAAAATATGGTGATAATGTGAGGTGGGCCATGTAATCACTGAGCCTGCATGTTTTCACTGCTCTCTCACTCCTCCATTGTAAGAATGGAGAAAATTTTAATCTAGTAGTACCTCCTTTTGCCGAAAGCGTGGGACATCCAACACTCCTACCACCTCAGTAATAATGACCAATGGGCCGTCAAATCACATAGACCCAACAGTAAGTTGGACGGATGAAGCAACCATCACTCTTGAATCCGCTTCTCTCTTCAAGGCACGCGCCAGTGAGAGGTCGCGTCCGCTCTGCCCGGGCATGAATGCGGCACCGATTCTTTGGAGCGGTGCTGACCGTTTTGGACGGGAAGCGCGCGGGCGATGGAGGGGCTTTGGGTGAGCTGGGCTAGTCAGGAGCGGGTGTGGCAGCGGTCCGCCTGTCCTGACCGGACGCCCGGAAACGAGAGGATGCACCGACTCTCGCAACTAAATCATACACTACACACCATCTCTCTATAGGAGTAGGTCGATGTGTCGCTCTCTCTAACACACACATGCTGTTAAACACACTCACACACGCACGCACGCACATGTTCATAGAATAGGAATATCGTGCGAGTTACTTAGGGAGCGTTTGGATCCTTAGCAAGAATAGTTTATAGCCTAGCCGGGCAAGCTTAGGCGTTTGTAACTGTTAAAATATGTTAGGTTTTGTGGGCCAGCTAGTTTGGGTGGGCTAGAAAAACCTTGCTAGCTCAGGAGAGCCAGATCGGCTCGCTTCCAACGGCAAACTTCTCGTACTACCTCCGTCCTGGTTTATTGGTCTTCATTGTATTTTGTGTCAAATTTTGACCATAGATTGAACTAACAAAATGTTCATGCATGTCACAAAAAATTATATTAATTTGTATTTCGCGTACTAACATTTTTCTTATTAATTAGTTTGTTTCACCCTCTGACTGGTGGGAACCAACATACTATGTGGAGAGAGGTAAGGTGACTAAGGCTGCATTATTTATGTCAATGTTGGGGATATCGCTTATCGGTCGACCCATGATAAGGGGTAAATCGGCAAGTTTATCGGCATATTGGCCGATTTATCGCCATATCAGCTGATCTATCGGCCAGACAACGATAAGTGATAAATCGGTCGATTTATCAGAATATCGGAAGATATCTTGAATAGTGATTTCTGTACTACCAACACTGCTTTAAATCCCAAAAGACCTTACCGCCAAAGCCACATGACACAGTTATGATTTAAATCCCAATGACTCCCACGCAAAAAAACACGGCATGCTTGTCACACGAATGCAGGAATGTATAAAAGGTTACTTTCCTCTCGTTAAACATAACGTGAGGGTGGTGTATTTGGCTAGCCTATTCGCTCATCAAACTAGAGGTCTCGGGTTCGATAACCACTCTTGAGCATAATTTTGTTTTTGTTTGACTTCTTTCTTGTTTTCTAGGGTTTGCACTCTTCACACTCTCTCTCCACTATATATATACACGCTGGAGCCTCGTCGCTTGTAGTTGCTCTCTTCACACTCTCTCACCCTCTCCAGATCTAAACAAGACTTTGTTGGCCTCTCTGTCTCTCTCCCCTCACTATTGGTCAAAGAGCCGGCAGGATCCGTCTGCCGGGAAGGGAAGGAGGCTTAACGCTGTCGCCGTCGGCAAGGGAGGGAATCCACTACTAGCGCAGCTGTTCTCTTTCACCCAACGGCGGTGCGGGAGGGCCTCAGACCCCTTTTTCCTCGCCGCCGTACATAGTGTGGGAAGAACGGCCTTCAATCACCCATCAAACCACACCCCAAGAACCTTAAGGTATAATTTACTTAATTCCACATGCATTGCTCTAGATGCATGTGGGCTTTTTCCGCTTCTGCACTCGAATCTTGGTGTTGGATTAAATAGGAAAGTAGTGGGGAAAGTTGTATAGCATGAATCTAGGACGTGGTTCAAAGAGGAAAGGAATGGGGGGGGGGAAGTTGTATCACATGAATCTAGGACGTGGTTCAAAAAGGAAAGGAAGGGGGGAAAGTAGTGGGGAAAGTTGTATTGCATGAATCTAGGACGTGGTTCAAAGAGGAAAGGAAAGGGGGAAAGTAGTGGGGAAAGTTGTATAGCATGAATCTAGGAGGTGGTTCAAAGAGGAAAGGAAGGGGGGAAAGTACTAGTACAGACTGGCTATCCAGCACCTACGTTGGTCGAAAAGGCGTACGCACATCTGTAATGATCTAATCTTTTTGTTTTGGGGGACAAGGCTATAGAGTTTTAGCGGGACTAGATTTGCCGCCTCACATAGGGAAAGGTGTCTAAAGATAACAAAACTGGGACCAAAACAAATATGCTCCTTGGTTGTTTGTTCTTTCTTGCAACAGGCTGTGCATCACCCCTTCATACATCAGTAGATGCACATGGTGATGGTGAGTCCATTGTCCCGTGCAACTCTTTAGCTGTTGTTAATCTAAGGCCCTGTTTGGCTAAAAAGTCCTAGTACTTTTTTAGTCCCAACTAAAAAGTCCCTAGTCCCTACCTGCTTGGTTCCAAGGACTATACATGGACTATAGGTTATTAAATTACATGCTAAAAGACCATGTTACCCTAAGTAATGAACTAACAGAGATAAGGTGCGATGCGGGGCAGGGGCAACTGTTGGAAAAAAGTCCCAAAAAGACTCTCCCTCGGGGTCTTCTTTCTTTCGTCCCGAATTCCCACTTTTAGTCCCTAAAAGTCCCTCCTGTTTGGTTTAGATGGGACTAAAACGGACTTTTTTAGTCCCTACACCAAAAAGTCCTTGTAAGCAAACACCCTCCAATAATGCCGCTAGAAAATTGATGCAATGCCACAGTTAAAAGCAAATTACATGTTTAACAAATTTTATTGTTACTAGCACATATGCCCGTGCGTTGCAACGGGAGAGATATTTCTTTGCCGGAAGCAATGGGAGAGATAATTGATGTGTCCACCAAAAAGATCACCATAACATGTCAAAGAAAAATGATCAGCATAGCGATGTGATAGAGAGAGGTGTTGTGGACTTCTCGCGGGTCATGTTTGTCCTATGAGATCTTGATAGTGGTGGGATTAGTCGGTGTGCCGACAACCATCTAACTTGTGCCTTTTTTTCTCCGGGTCCGCCTCTGTGTCGGGGTTGTGTCTACCTCCTCATTTGGTAGCTACGTGGCGACCTTCGGGGCACGGTAGTTTCGACCATTCTCTCTTATGATTGCGTAACAGGATGAATTACTAATTGTAGCGCATAAATCATGTTTCATTAGCATATTTAGCACATCACCAGACACCAATGTCCCTTCTATGTGAAATCATGAACCTTTTAAAATAACTTGAAAACTTTTTGAATTTGTGATTGGTTTTTAAAAAGGAAACACATTTTGAACATTCAGATTTTTTTAAATTTGTTTCTTTAAACTTGGTCATTATTCTGAATTTGCGAACATTGCACCAAAACAAGAATATTTTTCATATTTCAAACATTATTAAAATGATTTTTTTTGGAAAATCTCAAATAGATTTGGAAAACACAAGAAAAAATGGAACGTGTATAAAAATATATACCAATTTTGGAATGAGAACATTTTTTGTATTTCAAACATTTTTCAAAACATAATATATTTTCAAATTTTTGACATTTTTAAAAAAATTCCAATTTTCCTAATAATCTGAACTTTTTTGAAATTTTTGAATTTATGAGAAAAGGAGAAAGAAAAATAAATTTGAAAGGAAAAAGACAAAAGAAACGGGAAAAAAAAGAAAAATACAAACCTAACACAGAACAAAAGGAAGAAAACGGTTCACGCAAGCTTGGGCGCCCTATGCAGATTTGTGACTATTTTAGAATGAGAGCAAAGATTTAATGTTCCGAATTTTTTTCAAAAAGAAATATATTTCAGAATTTTCAAATCGGAATATATTTCAAAATTCGAATTTTTCTGGTATTATGAACTTTTTTGAAAATTTTAAATTTACAAAAAAGGGAGAAAGAAAAATAAGCTTGAAAGAAAGAAAGAGAAAAGAAACAGGAAAGAAAAAGATATAGAAACGGGAAAAAGTTTTTAAATATATACAACAAAATTTGAATCATTCGAAATTCACAATTTAATTTAAAAACACGAACCTTTTAAAATAACAAGAACATTTTTCGAATTTGTGATTGCTTTTGGAAAAGGAAAAACATTTTGAACACTCAGAACAATTTTTTAAAATGTTTTTCTTTAACCTCGGACATTATTCTGAATTTGCGAATATTTCACCAAAAAGAGAATATTGTTCATATTTGGAACATTTTTTAAATGCTTTTTTTGGAAAACCCGAAAAACTTTGGAAAGACAAAGAAAAATGGAACATTTAAAAAACATCTGTACCAATTTTGGAATGAGAACAAAATTTTAATATTCTGAACGTTTTTCAAAAAAAACTATTTTAAAACTTTGGATCTTTTTAAAAAATCGAGTTTTTCTAATAATATGAACTGTTCTGAATTTTTTAGAATTTATGAAAAAGGGAGAAAGAAAAATAAACTTGAAAGGAAATAAGACAAAAGAAACGGGAAAGAAAGAAAGAAAGAAATGGAAAAAGAAAAATAGAAACATAACACGGAACCAGAAAAAATAGTTCAGCCCAGCTAGGGGGCCCTGCGCGAATTTGTAAATATTTGACGCTCAGTGCGATTAATAGGAGTTTTCCAGTTGAATGGGCACAAAATTAATAGAGTTTGCTGCTATTTGATGCTCACTGCAATATAACAAAGAAAAAGAAAACGGGTCAGCCCAGCTTGGTGGCCATGTGCGAATTTGCTGCTATTTGACGCTCACTACAATAAATAGAGTTTTGCTACTTACGTGGGCACGAAAATAAACAGGCTGGCTTTGCTGGGCCACACTATTGGCGGCCCATGTATGAAATTCGGGTGTTTTTCCTTTTCTAATAGAGAACGAACAAAAAATTAGTACCACCTCGAATAGAAAAAACTTCTCGATGGTGAACAGATGAAAAAATTGGAGAAACGCACCTTGCTTTATTAGTAGGTATAGAATATAATCTCTTTGTTAATATGAATCAATGCCACCGTTTGAGAAATGCTACTGTCTTGCTTTCTTTCCCAATTAGATAAGTTAGATGCTTCTTTTTGTTGGATTCTGTGTCATCCACCATTATTGACCACTTGTTGTTTCCATTGCACCTCTGTGTAAACAGGGTTATCTACTTCACCTCATTGCTATTGTGACCTTTTGTTGCACTGTTGTAACATCCCAAATTTTTGATTTGGAATGTTATACATAGGTCATCATATGCATCTCACAATTTTATTTGCATTTCGTTTGCGATCCTAGAAATTCTAAGCAACTCAAGGACCCACGGAGAGAGTTGGCGATTTCATCTATTTTCATATTTGAATTTTCTCAAATATAGAAAAGAGGATCATTTTGGTTTTAGTTATTTTTTCTCTCCGAAAATATTTCCAATATTAAAAATAAGAGAGAGGAGATGATATGACTTCTCCAAAATGAAAGAAATACTAGAGAAAAAAATGTTAAAATCAAATAAATTATTTTATTTGGATTTTATTGCTATTTTATATGAATTAGAAAAATATGCATTTTTCAAAATTGCATTTTTAGGCCAAGAAAGTGTTCACTATGTTGTGAATATTTTATTTAGACGGTGAAAATTGATTTTGGCATTTTTAGAATTTTTTATACTTCTTTAGGATTTTTCTTTCGGTGGAATAGTTAAAAAAAACTTTCTGGACCAAACTGGGCCAGCGGCCAAGCCGACCCAGCCGCATCACCCCCGACCCCGAGCGGGAGTCCCGCTCCAGCACGCGCCGCCGCCATCACCGTTGTGGCCGAGTCGGCCTCCCCGCCGCCCGGCCCCTCCCCCAAGCCGCCCAGCCCCTCCCCCCTTAAATAGCCGCCACCCCCGCCCCACTTCGCCACCCCGCCGCAGCCGCATCAGCAACAAGCAGCAGCCGCAGCTCCGCCGCGCCGCCGACCGTCGGGCCGCCGCCGCGCCGCGCGGCCCGCGCCGCACTCTGCCGCCTGCGTCGTGCCTCGCCTCGCCGTCCCGCGCAGCCCCGCCACCCGTCCTCGCCGGAATCCCGCCTCCGCCGGTTTTTTTGGTTTTAGGTAAAAACCGCCGGCTTTCTTAAAAACCCTAGTTCGGTTTTATTTATTTATTTTAGATTGGTTCGGTTTTTCTTTGCTTTACTTATTTAGCGTTCATTCGTCCGTTCGTTCGTTTTAGCGAACGAATTCGCCCGTTTGTCTCTGTTAGCGGACGTTTGTCCGATAGATTTTTCTTTTTCCATTTATTTTCAGCCAGGGACCTATCCGTGATTATTTTTATCGTAGATTAGCCCCTGATCTTCAAACCCTCGCAACTTTTCATCCGTTCGTCCAAATCTAGTGAAACCAATGCCAAAGTCTTCGTCTTGAGCCCCTCTTTCTGTTTAATCAACTTGAACATGATTTTGACAATTTAAAATTTTGGTTTCAAGCAGATTTGAATTCGAAGCTATTTTGACCGTAGTTTCAGTTCCATAGCTCCGATTTGGCCGTTTCTTTTTGCAAATCGACCTCTTCAGTTGAAATTTCAGATTTGGATCTTCTTATTGGAGTTTTACCCTTGCATCTATGCTTGAGTGCTTATGTATGCCATTGTTTGTTTGCGATAGAATACCTGGAGTGCGCAGCGTGCTACTACGAGTCTCTAGGGTTTGCGGATCATCAGCAAGGCAAGTAACACATTGATCATACCCCTTTGTTACCCAGTTTTTATGCATTAGTTACAATCCTCAAACATTAGCATGAGTAGGATCTATTAACATGTGGGTTTGGGAAGTAGATGATGAGGTAGAACCTATTGCCCTTTTATTATCAAACCCTTGGGAGTTACTTCTACACTATGCTTATAGTGCTATACTATGCTCGTAGACGTGGATTGGGTTTGAGTGTATCCATGACAGATGTGAGATGTTAATTAATGGTTAACTTAAGGTGGCTCTTAAATACACATCTGGGTGGATTGGTTGCGGGCACCTGGAGAATCCAGTGTTGTCCTAGGACATCCCGGAGTACTGATATGTCTCCGTCGTATCTAATTTTCCAAACACTTTTGCCCTTGTTTTGGACACTAACTTGTATGATTTGAATGGAACTAACCCGGACTGACACTGTTTTTAACAGAATTACCATGGTGTTGTTTTATGTGCAGAAAACAAATATTCTCAGAATGACCTGAAACTCCACGGAACATCTTAGAAAAAACAATAAAAAATCCTCGCCAAAGATGAAGACCAGGGGCCCCACACCCTTCTCAAGAGGGTGGGGGGCACGCCCCCCCTAGGGTGCGCCCCCTACCTTGTGGGCCCCCTGTTGCATCTCCGACTCCAACTCCACCTCCATATATTGAGTTTTGATGAGAAAAAAATCAGAGAGAAGAAATCAGTGCGTTTTACGATACGGAGCCGCCGCCAAGCCCTAAAACCTCTTGGGAGGGCTGATTTGGAGTCCGTTCTGGGCTCCGGAGAGGGGGATTCATCGCCGTCGTCATCATCAACCATCCTCCATCACCAATTTCATGATACTCACCGCCGTGCGTGAGTAATTCCATCGTAGGCTTGCTGGACAGTGATGGGTTGGATGAGATTTATCATGTAATCGAGTTAGTTTTGTTAGGGTTTGATCCCTAGTATCCATTATGTTCTGTGATTGATGTTGCTATGACTTTGCTATGCTTAATGCTTGTCACTAGGGCCCGCGTGCCATGATTTCAGATCTGAACCTATTATGTTTTCATGAATATATGTGAGTTCTTGATCCTATCTTGCAAGTCTATAGTCACCAACTATGTGTTATGATCCGGCAACCCCGAAGTGACAATAATCGGGACCACTCCCAGTGATGACCATAGTTTGAGGAGTTCATGTATTCACTATGTGCTAATTCTTTGTTCCGGTTCTCTATTAAAAGGAGGCCTTAATATCTCTTAGTTTCCAATAGGACCCCGCTGCCACGGGAGGGTAGGACAAAAGATGTCATGCAAGTTCTTTTCCATAAGCACGTATGACTATATACGGAATACATGCCTACATTACATTGATGAATTGGAGCTAGTTCTGTGTCACCCTATGTTATGACTGTTACATGATGAACCACATCTGGCATAATTATCCATCACTGATCTGGTGCCTACGAGTTTTCCATATACTAGTTCTCGCTTATTTACTTCCCGCTGCTACTGTTATAGTCACTACAAAATACCAAAAACATTACTTTTGCTGTCTTTACTTTTGTTGCAGCTACGACCACTATCATATTACTTTGCTACTAAAGACTTTGTTGCAGATACTAAGTTTCCAGATGTGGTTGAATTGACAACTCAGCTGCTAATACTTGAGAATATTCTTTGGCTCCCCTTGTGTCGAATCAATAAATTTGGGTTGAATACTCTACCCTCGAAAGATGTTGCAATCCCCTATACTTCTGGGTTATCAAGACTAATTTCTGGCGCCGTTGCCGGGGAGCATAGCTCTATTCTTTGAGTCACTTGGGATTTATATCTGCTGGACACTATGAAGAACTTGAGAGATCCAAAATCCAAGATCTATCCCTCAACTACGAGGGGTGGTAAGGAACTGCCATCTAGCTCTGCACTTGATTCACCTTCTGTTATGAGTAAGCTAGCGACACCTACACCTGCTTCTGCTATTCGTTCTGATATGTCGCATGTTATTGATGATGCCACTTCTGCTATGCATGATACTTATGATGAAACTGCTTCTATGCCTGATACTACTGTGCCCCTTAGTGAATTTCTTGATGAACAAATTGCTAGGGCTAGAGAAAAATAAATTATTGAATCTGAATACGATGATGATAGTGATGATGAAAATATGCCTGTTATTCCTGAGGGTTATCTTTTTGATATGGAATCTTCTGCCGCTATTTTAGCTTGCAAAGATAGATATGAGCTTAAGAGGTTATTAATTAAATGGAACAAAGAATCACTTAGAGATAAAATGAGACCTGACCCCGCTTTTGCTACTTCACCTATTTGTGTTCCTGATAAGGATTATGAATTCTCTGTTGATCCTGATATAATTACTTTGGTTGAATCTGATCCGTTTATGGCTATGAATCTGAAACTGTTGTGGCACATCTTACTAAGTTAAATGATATAGCTTCCCTGTTCACTAATGATGAGGGATCGCATTACTTTTATATACTCAAAATATTTCTGTTCTCATTAAAGGGTGATGCTAAGATATGGTTTAATTCTCTTGATCCTGGTTGTGTGCGTAGTCCCCAAGATATGATTTATTACTTCTATGCTAAATATTTCCCTGCTCATAAGAAACAAGCTGCTTTGAGGGAAATATACAACTTCGTGCAAATTAAAGAAGAGAGTCTCCCACAAGCTGGGGGGAGGCTTCTCAAGTTATTTAATGCTTTGCCTGATCATCCTCTTAAGAAACCTGAAATACTTAATATCTTTTATAATGGACTAACCGATGCTTCCAGAGATTACCTGGATAGTTGTGATGGTTCTCTTTTCAGGGAAAGAACACTGGATGAAGCTGAAATTCTATTGAATAATATGTTGACAAATGAAAATAATTGGGCACCTCCTGAGCCAACTCCTGAGCCAACTCCTGAGCCAGCTCTTGCTCCAATTACTGAGCCTATTCTTAAACCAACTCCGAAGAAGAGAGGTGTTTTATTCCTCAGTCCTGAAGATATGTAAGAGGCAAAGAAATCTACGAAAGAAAAAGGTATTAAAGCTGAAGATGTTAAGAATTTACCACCTATTGAAGAAATACATGGTCTTAATTCACTGCCTGTTGAAGAAACATATGATCTTAATTATTTATTTACTGAAGAACCTCCTGATCCCGATATCCCGACACAGGTAGTAAAGGTAAATTCTCTCTATAGATTTGATGAAGGTGATATCCCTCACTATAAGCCTGCTAGGAAATGCTTTGATGAGTTTGATTATTTTATGGCAAACAAGAAAATTTCAATGCTTATTTTGGTAGACAATTGAAATATGATTCCGATATGCTTAAATACTTGGGTGATTATATGGCTAACATTAAAGGTGAACTTAAACTTGTTAGCAAACATGCTTCTATAGTTACCACTCAAGTGGAACAAGTACTTAAGGCTCAAAAAGAAGTGCTTGATGAAATGAATAGTAAGAAAAATGATTATGCTGTTAGAGTGGCTACTAGAACTGGTAGAATGACTCAAGAACCTTTGTATCCTGAAGGCCACCCTAAGAGAATCGAGCAATATTCTCAAAGAAATAATATTGATATTCCTAGTTCTTCTAAAAAGAAGAAGAAAAATGATAGAACTGTGCAAACTTCTAGTGAACCTATTGCTGAACCACCTGATAATCCAAATGATATTTCTATGTCTGATACTGAAACACAATCTAGTAATGAACATGAACCTAGTAAAAATATTAATGATGATGTTCATGATGATGCTCAACCTAGTAATGATAATGATGTAGAAATTGAACCTGCTGTTGATCTTGATAACCCACAATCAAAGAATCAATGTTATGATAAAAGAGACTTTGTTGCTACGAAACATGGTAAAGAAAGGGAACCTTGGGCTCAGAAACCTATGCCTTTTCCTCCGAAACCATCCAAGAAAAAGGATGATGAGGATTTTGAGCGCTTTGCTGAAATGATTAGGCCTATCTTTTTGCGTATGAGATTAACTGATGTGCTTAAAACAAATCCTTATGCTAAATATATGAAGGATATCATTACTAATAAAAGAAAGATACCGGAAGCTAAAATTTCCACCATGCTTGCTAATTATACTTTTAAGGGTGGAATACCAAAGAAACTTGGAGACCCCGGAGTACCTACTATACCTTGCTCCATTAAAACAAATTATATCAAAACTGCTTTATGTGATCTTGGAGCCGGTGTTAGTGTTATGCCTCTCTCTTTATATCGTAGACTTGACTTGAATAAGCTGACACCTACTGAAATATCTTTGCAAATGGCCGATAAATCAACTGCTATACCTGTCGGTATCTGTGAGGATGTGCCTGTTGTGGTTGCAAACGTTACTATTTTAACGGACTTTGTTATTCTTGATATTCCCGAGGATGATAGTATGTCTATTATTCTTGGAAGACCTTTTCTTAATACTGCAGGGCTGTTATTGATTGCAACAAAGGCAATGTCACTTTTCATGTTAATGGTAATGAGCATACGGTACACTTTCCGAGGAAACAATCTCAAGTTCATAGTATCAACTCTATTGGAAAAATTTCATCGATTATATTCGGAGATTTTGAATTTCCTCTTCCTACTGTCAAGAAGAAATATGATATTCTTATTATAGGGGATGTGCATATCCCCGTTGAGGTAACTTAGTGTTATTCGAAATTTCTCCGGTTTCATGATTATCGGAATGAGTTTGTTAACAAGACTTGATCAACCTTGTTAGTGGATTCTTTTTGATGAGCATGAGATGGATGAAACTAGAAGCACAACCATCTGTACTCCACTTTTACTTTCTAATATTTATATTAAATAAAGTAAAAATAGTATTTTCTGTCTGTTTCCTGACTTATCCGTGCAATATAAAAATATCCCAAAAATAAAAGTCCTCAGAATGACTTGCCAATTTAATATGATTTTTTCGGGAATATTGGAGGATTTACCGTGCAAAAATTACCGCGGGAGGAGCTGCCACCTGGCCACGAGGGTGGTGGGCGCCCCCCCCTATAGGGCGCGCCCCCCTGCCTCGTGGGCCCACGGTGGCCCTCCTCCACTTATCCCAGCACCCATCTTCTTCCTCTATCTCACACAAACCCGAAAAACCAACTCAAGCACGAGTTCCGGCCACTTTTGCTGTGATTTTCGATCTCCTTGCTCAAAGCAGCTCTCGCAAAACTGCTTGGGGAGATTGTTCCTTGGTATGTGACTCCTCCATTGGTCCAATTAGTTTTTATTCTAGTGCTTTATTCTTTGCAAATTTTTGCTGCATAGGTGACCATGTTCTTGAGCTTGCATGTCAAATTTATATGGTTCCAAGTAGTTGTAATGCTTGATATAGGCTCTAGGCACTTGTAGGAGTAGTTGCTATCAGTTTTATTGAAGTTGGTTTACTTTTATTTTGAAGTTACTAAAAAATTCAGAATTTTTCAGAGAAAAACAATATGTTTAGGAAGATGTTCCAAGGTGGTTCCTCTAAGAATCAAGGACCCAGGATTGCTATGTGCGATGTTGATGAGGATCCACCAAGAGACGCTCCAGTACGGCCTTGCGAATGGCCGTCGGAAAATTTTATGGACCGTGCGGGAATTAGAGAAGAATTCAAAGCATATTTGCGCAATGCCGGTCTTGAAGATTTTGAGGCTAACAAATGCCCCCAGTATCATGATCTCACAAGTTCATTTGTGAGGAGGTTTGAGTATTCATCTTCGCGTAATTCTCCATCAGTCATGTTTGATCTTTATGACAAATCTTATACCATGGACCTAGAGGATTTCACTTCTACTTGCGAACTTCCATCATGGGGTAGTGTTAGGGATCCCCCTAAATCTGAATTTAGAAACTTTCTTGCTAGTATAACTGTGGGGGAATCTAGAGATATAACGCAGGGTACCATAGGGAGCATTCACTTTCCTGCTATACATTATTTTGCTCTCTTCATCGGTAGATGCATAAATGCTAAGGATGAAGCATGTCACATGTGCGTCCCTGATCTTAGCATTCTTAGGAGTGCTGTGTTAGGAGACCAATCTTATCATATGGGAGCCATTGTAGCTCGTAGGTTGCATCATAATAGACATAATGGAGATTTCTTTGGAGGAATTTATGCAACCCGCTTAGCTCGTTTTCTTGAGAAAGACATTCGTGAGGGTGTTATGGAGTTGCCTCCTGCATATTTAGATTATGACTCTATGGCTTCGCACCAGTTTGTCGAGAGGCCTGAATCACCTCTCTTATATCGTTTAAGTTTTGATAAACGGCGTGTTTTCCGTATTACTCTCCCTGCTCCTGCCTTGTTTGATTCAAAGACAAAAGGAAGATATCTTATTACCAGAGAGGAGGCAGAAGAGTACGAGAGGAGAGCGGAGGCAGCTCGACTCCATGCTGTAGCTCAGCAGGCGATAACCGCTGCACATCAGTATGATCCCAACTATTCTTCCTCTTCACAGTACGGCCCCAACAACTATCATTATGGATATCCGCTAGGCCAGCCGTGGCCATAGACCAACTTAGGCCAAAAGCCTAAGCTTGGGGGAGTACGTGTTTGTCACCGACATTACATTTATGCTCACACACACTCATTGCTAAATGTTGGTGCTCATACTTTTTCACTGTAATATCCATGCTAGTTTATTTTCTTTTTCCTGCTTTCTTCTTGTGTGTTTAATAAACCTTAAGAAAAACAAAAGAAAATTAGTAGTAGTTTATTTTTCTGCTGTAGTAGTAATAATTAAAAAGAAAACCCAAAAATATTTCCCGTTCTTCTTTTGCTTGTTGGGAGCTTTCCCGTGTAAATAGTTTTATTTCTTTTCTTTGGGGGTCAGTAGGAGAAGACCATAATTAAATTGTTGAAGTGGCTCTTATATGCATTATTGTTGATTTAACCCAGAGCCCATATTGCCTTGTCTTCTCATGTTTATTGAATGCTCGCAGATTCCAGCTTAGTCCAATGCGCGTACACTCTTATTATTATTCACACCGTTCGCGCGTGCAAGTGAAAGGCAATTATGATGATATATGATGGGCTGACTGAGATGAGAAAAGCTGGTATGAACTCGACCTCTTTTGTTTTTGTAAATATGATGAGCCCCTCGTTCTTGATTCATCTTATTATGAATAAACATGTTTGCAATGACAATTAGAGATCATAGTTGCTTGTGCCATGCTTGATTAGCTATGAGTTATAATGATTTACCTTGTGTGCCAACATGCTATTGAGATGATTATGATGTGGTATGATGGGGTGGTATCCTCCTTTGAATGATTTAAGTGACTTGACTTGGCACATGTTCACGCATGTAGTTGAAACAAAATCAACATAGCCTTCACGATATTTATGTTCATGGTGGATTATATCCTACTCATGCTTGCATACAATGTTTATTAATTTTAATGCATGTACATGGCTGTTGTCGCTCTCTAGTTGGTCGCTTCCCAGTCTTTTGCTAGCCTTCACTTGTACTAAGCGGGAATACAACTTGTGCATCCAATCCCTTAAACCCCAAAGTTATTCCAGATGAGTCCACCATACCTTCCTATATGCGGTATCTACCTGCCGTTCCAAGTAAATTTGTATGTGCCAAACTCTAAACCTTCAAATAATCATTCTGTTTTGTATGCTCGAATAGTTCATGTATCAACAAAGGTTGTCCTTATCTTCCGCGTTAGGTGGGTTATTCTCAAGAGGTGTGGACTCCGCTCCTCACTCGCGAGAAAATGGCTGGTCACCGGGATGCCCAGTCCCATGCTAACTAAATCAAAATTAATTGCAAACAAAACTCCCCCTGGGACCTTATGTATGTTGGAGGCACTCGTTGTTTCGAGCAAGCCATGGATTGATGCCTGTTGGTGGAGGGGGAGTATAAACTTTACCATTCCGTTTGGGAACCGCCTATAATGTGTTTAGCATGGAAGATATCGCCATCTCTTAGTTGTTACGTTGACAATGAAACTATATCGCTTAAAATACAATTTATCTCTATTTCAAAACCGAGCTCTGCCACCTCTACAAATCCCTGCTTCCCTCTGCAAAGGGCCTATCCATTTACTTTTATGTTGAGTCATCACCCTCTTATTAAAAAGCACTAGCTGGAGAGCACATCTGTCATTTGCATTCATTACTATTAATTTATATTGGGTATGACTATGATTGGATCTCTTTTACCATGAATTACAATGTCTAGTCAGTCCTTGATCTTTAAAGGTGCTCTGCATTTATGTTTTGCGGTCTTAGAAAGGGCTAGCGAGATACCATCTTGTTATATCATATTATGATTGTTTTGAGAAAGTGTTGTCATCCGAGATTTATTATTATGACTTGCTAGTTGATTATGCTATTGATATGAGTAATTGTGAGACCTGAGAATTATTGCAAATGTGGTTAGTTATGATCTATGCTGAAAACTTGAATGATGGCTTGACATAGTTACAACAACAAGAGCAAATAGAGTTTGTAAAAGTTTTTCTTTCTTTCTTTCAGTTTGTCAACTGAATTGCTTGAGGACAAGCAAGGGTTTAAGCTTGGGGGAGTTGATACGTCTCCGTCGCATATACTTTTCCAAACACTTTTGCCCTTGTTTTGGACTCTAACTTGTATGATTTGAATGGAACTAACCCGGACTGACGTTGTTTTCAGCAGAATTACCATGGTGTTGTTTTATGTGCAGAAAACAAATATTCTCGGAATGACCTGAAACTCCCCGGAACATCTTAGAAAAAACAATAAAAAATCCTCGCCAAAGATGAAGACCAGGGGGCCCACACCCTGATCACGAGGGTGGGAGGCACCCCCCCAGGGTGCGCTCCCCTACCTCGTGGGCCCCCTGTTGCATCTCCGACTCGAACTCCACCTCCATATATTGAGTTTCGATGAGAAAAAAATCAGAGAGAAGAAATCATCGCGTTTTATGATACGGAGCCGCCGCCAAGCCCTAAAACCTCTCGGGAGGGCTGATTTGGAGTCCGTTCGGGGCTCCGGAGAGGGGGATTCATCGCCGTCGTCATCATCAACCATCCTCCATCACCAATTTCATGATGCTCACCGTCGTATGTGAGTAATTCCATTGTAGGCTTGCTGGACGGTGATGGGTTGGATGAGATTTATCATATAATCGAGTTAGTTTTGTTAGGGTTTGATCCCTAGTATCCATTATGTTCTGAGATTGATGTTGCTATGACTTTGCTATGCTTAATGCTTGTCACTAGGGCCCGAGTGCCATGATTTCAGATCTGAACCTATTATGTTTTCATGAATATATGTGAGTTCTTGATCCTATCTTGCAAGTCTATAGTCACCTACTATGTGTTATGATCCGGCAACCCCGAAGTGACAATAACCGGGACCACTCCCGGTGATGACCATATTTTGAGGAGTTCATGTATTCACTGTGTGCTAATGCTTTGTTCCGGTTCTCTATTAAAAGGAGGCCTTAATATCCCTTAGTTTCCAATAGGACCCCGCTGCCATGGGAGGGTAGGACAAAAGATGTCATGCAAGTTCTTTTCCATAAGCACGTATGACTATATACGGAATACATGCCTACATTACATTGATGAATTGGAGCTAGTTCTGTGTCACCCTATGTTATGTCTGTTACATGATGAACCGCATCCGGCATAATTATCCATCACTGATCTGGTGCCTATGAGTTTTCCATATACTGGTTCTCGCTTATTTACTTTCCCGCTGCTACTGTTATAGTCACTACAAAATACCAAAAACATTACTTTGCTGTCTTTACTTTTGTTGCCGCTACCACCACTATCATATTACTTTGCTACTAAACACTTTGTTGCAGATACTAAGTTTCCAGGTGTGGTTGAATTGACAACTCAACTGCTAATACTTGAGAATATTCTTTGGCTCCCCTTGTGTCGAATCAATAAATTTGGGTTGAATACTCTACCCTCGAAAGCTGTTGCGATCCCCTATACTTGTGGGTTATCAAGTACCCATGTGATCATCCTATGGTTCACCACCCAGGCTCAAAGGGATCATAAGATTATTCATGCTAGAAACTTCCATGTGTAGCCACAAACTATTATGGGCTCTAGCATAGTTGAGTATGTTGCATGACCTCTTTCAGTGGTAGACTAGCAGATGTAGGGGATGTAGGTTTGTACTGTCTACCGAGAGTAAAGAGTTAATGTTTATGAAAGACTGTGTCTCAGTCATCCATTTCTCAAACACCATGTAGTGCGAGAAATCCAACGGAGGAGATCGAGTCTTGTGGAGAAAAGTGCGCAAACCTCTGCAGAGTGTATAAACTAATCATGGTTAGCCGTGTCCCCGGTTATGGACATCTTGAGTATCTGGTACTTGAATTATCATGTTGATCTCATCACTCTAAATTAATTGGTTGGGTTATTAATACTGTTTAATTGGGATTGAGTTGGAGGAACCTTCTCAATGTTTAACAACTACCATGATAGTTAAATAAAATATATTCCTTTGTTGTAGGGAAAATTGGCTTTTCGCAAAACATTATAACCATAGAGCCTCCATCAGCCATATATGCATGTAGTGATAGATTTTATTCTGTTCATTGCTCTACTGTGTTACATTGCCAGCATATTCCATGTGCTGACCCATTTTTGGGCTGCAATGTATCATGTTGCAGACTTTTCAGACGAAGAGTAAGGTGCGCTAGGTCGTTGTCGTGCACTTAGCTATGCCGTTGGAGTTGATGGACTCACTTTATCTTCCAAGCCTTCCACTGTTATCATATTTTAGATGGCCTTAAGCCATATTTATTGTAATAAGTTCTCTTTTGAGACATTCAATGTAATAAGTGTGTGATTGAACTCTGTTATAAATCCTTCAAGTACTGTGTGTGTCAGCATTACCGATCCAGGGATGACACTTATACACAGAGATTTGACCGCCTTAGGTCAGATCGCTACAACTACACAAAACACTTTTGTTTTATGAGTGTTTTATGCAGTTCAACCAAAATGTCACACAGACATCGTTGCTTGATTGGCTGACCTTAGTGGAACTGCACAAGAGGAGATCTTACTTCCTATCCGTGTTGGCAAATTTGGTTCAGATCTTCTTCTTATGAGTTGTTTGAATTCCGCGTCATGAGATGCCAATACTAGCCTTCTTTCACATGATTGTGCACTGTGCTTTCATATGTTGTGCTACTTGTACGGTAATGTTGCTTGATTTTAGTGAACTGCACAAATGGAGACAATACTTCCAATCTGTATGTGCACTGTAATATCCCATTGAGGTAAGATAAGGATATTGCACAACTTTTGGCCTGTATTTCGCCACTTTCATCAGAAAATTAATGTCGTTATTTAGTGCTATACTTGTGCTCCATAATTGACATGCCAAATCTTACATTGAAGGCGAAGCTTGTCTGTTATTGAACCAAGTGATGAAGGGGAAGAACAAGCGGAAGAAAAACAAAAATCAACTCCTGGTGCTGTAATGAAGCACTGGAACTGTGATGACACAAGTAATGATATAGTTTTGCATCTTAATTTATTGCTATGGATGGAACGAGCAATTGTTTTGCCACTGATTTGATGCCACTCTTAATGTAATATGTAGTTATCTCTACTTGTGCAGACAGGGATCTTCTTTGAAGATACCATATATTTTAGTGGAACTGCACAAGAAGATGTTGGAAACATTAAACTAATCGAGGAGTATATAGTAAGCATGCCAACCACAATAGATAACAACAGATGGTTCCGGAGAAGTGCTTGATCTGTATGCTCTACACAATAAGCCTCCTGACAAAGGTTGTTACTCCCCATGGATTTCATCCATATGATTGAGCTTTGTCATCTCTATTGGTGTTGTGCTACTGTTTAGATACTGTCATGAGAAAGCGGTATTGTCCTTGAGAAGTGCTTCATCTGTGTCGTTTTAAATATTTCCTTTCCTTTTTTTCGAGCAAACAGGGATGCTAGCATTTAGTTGTCCTCTTGTCTTTGCACAATAGGATCATCCTCCTCTGTAGAAGAATATGAAGTACGTGAAGTGACTAGTTCTGATTATGCCAGGATGAAGAATCATGTCTATCTTCTCATCAGAAGGAGCAGTTGAAGGATGGTTACATTACTCCCCACAAGACCAAACTAACTTCAGCTCAGAAGGACTGACAGATCTTCATCTTTTTTGCTATGATGCACAAGTACAATGTTGTTCTAGGATTCTTTCTCGCGAGTTCCTTTTTTAAAAGTGTGCTCTACATGGACCATGTTGGTACATGTTTAAACTGTCAATTCATAGTACAATTTGCTTTATACTAATCAGTTATTTTGTATTTGTGCAAATAGAGGTGCTCAGCTTGATTTCAATGGGAACTACACAAAATGTTCATGAATACATCAAATCATTCATTTCCACCACAAGAAAGGACGTGCCGATATGTTCAAGGCATTTCAATATATAAAGGTGAAATCATACAAGCTATGCACGAATTTGGTTGATTTTGGTGGAAGTGCACAAAAAACAGCTGGTTTATTTAGCACGAGGTGCCATGTCAATGTCTGAACTGATGGCAAACCCTGCCCATTCCACAATCGTAGGCATTTGATATTTTGGAATGGGAAAACCTTGTCAAAGTTTCCTCACTGATGTGCGCAAAACAACAAACATTTGACATTCTGGAATGGGACAACCATGTTAAATTTTTCTCATTGATGTTAGCAAGAAGACATGTGTTTGATATTTTCGAATGGGATACCCTTTCCTGTCAGCAGCATCGATCGATTTTTCTTTATTGTTTAGTTGTGAAGGAAATATTGGCTCTGACATGTGAATCGCTGAGATGCATAATCATCGATTGTTTTGAATGTTCTCTATGAATTGACAGGCCTGTGTGTTTGATTGCAATGTACACGGATGCTAAAAAGCAGCTCAAACTCTTTGTACTCCCTCTATTCCTTTTTACTTCGCATATTAGATTTCGTGCAAGTCAGTTGATTTACATTGTGAATGTTCATACTTTTTTCTAAAAGAGTGGTCAAAGTAGAGATACTTTGACTGCAGAAAAAACTTGTATACAAACTAAAAAGAACCGGATGGAGTACATGTGAAACTGCTGCAAACGAGATGATCACCCTGGGAATAATCCTAATACGTATTGTTTTGCATGTTCATCCAATACCAGTGATACAAGAATTCGAACTAATCGAACTAAGTTCATTCATACACGGTCGAATTTCATATAAACATGCCAGATTTCATTACATTTCATACATTCTTCAACTAAAAAGGGATGCGTTGGAGGTATGATTAATTAACCGAATCTACCCACCTGCGTCCGGTTGAGCCGAACAGAAGCTTATTCTCCAGTGGACTGAGCTTC
Source organism: Triticum urartu (assembly GCF_003073215.2). NCBI lineage: Eukaryota > Viridiplantae > Streptophyta > Magnoliopsida > Poales > Poaceae > Triticum > Triticum urartu. The sequence continues at coordinate 354,979,510 of NC_053023.1, forward strand.
AGTGAATTAACTGCAGGTGCAGTTGCGTAACTGACATGTGGCCCAGATGGCTGTTGGGCCCATGTGCCAGTGACCCACTGCACCAGCAGTTAAGTAGCTGATGCAGCATCCTTCTGCAACATAGCTCTCCGACTCCACGTCACCGCCAAGAAGCTAATCGGCCGTCAATGGTCAACCCGCTTAGCTTGGCTTCAACCGGAGGGTAGCAGCGGCTGCCTTACTTGGACCCGAGCGGCGACGACCTATTGTGTTCTACTCATCGTCGTAATTTGTGTGGCATGAACTCATTAGCAGCAGGGCAGAGCCTCGACGGAGCCGGCGCTGTCCTCTGTCTCGTTGCCGGCGGGGCGACGCCTCGGCAGAGCGGGGGAAATCCTCCCCCGTTGTCAGCAGGGTGGGGCCTCGGCTGAGCCGGCAGTGTCTCGTGCCTCGTTGTCGGCGGGGCGGGGCCTCGACGGAGTAGGGCCTCGCCGAAGCCGGTGAGGTCCTCCACATCGATGCTGATGGGGTGGGGCCTTGGCGGAGCCTGTGGTGTGCTCTGCCTCGTTGTTGGTTCCATGGGGCCTCGGTAGAGCAGGGCCTCGTCGACACCAGCGGAGCGGGGACTCGTCGGAGCCGGCATTGTCCTCTACCTCGTCCTCGGTCTCGCCAAACAGCGCCTCGCCTGCTTTATCACCGTCTTTGTAGGCGGCCGTAGCCTCCGCCACCCGCATGCGGTACCGCCAGTTCTCGAGGCGGCCCTCGCGGGCGGAGCGGTACGAGTCGGGCAGCGCCTCCTGCTCTGCCAGCTCCGCGGTGATCTGCTCCTCCGCCTGTAGGTGCTCCTGGAGGAGATGGTGGTTGTAGGCGGCATCGGCCTGCACCTCCCGGAACTGCTCCTCACTCTTCTGCCTTACCGTGTCAATGTATTGGGCACGGGCCTCGCCGATGGTCATGGTGCAATGCACCGGCGAGGATGGCACGGAGGAGGGGGTTGGCGCCGGATCGTCGACTACCGTGTTATCCATTAGGACGTCGTCGTCCTCTGGCTGCCGGCCAGCCAGTCGGCAGCAATGGCTGCCATCTCCTTGTGGTCTGTTGTCCGCCTATCCCGAAGAGCGCTGGAGCGCGAGGAGGCCATGGTGGGCAGTAGTGGTGTGGACTAGAGAAAGGGAATGGAGGTGGATGACTGCGGCTATGGCCAGTGCAGCAGTTTATATAGCAATGGTGGGTGGCGGAGGGACAGATGTGTGGCGCCAGAGTAGCCGCCTCGGCAACTGCGTATCATTAATGTGGGCGGCAGACAGACGGACAGACGGCACTTGTGTTGTTTGAAGGCGGAGCAATCGCTTGTACCGGGAAGTGGGGCGGGCGGTGCTGACCGTTTCAGGCGGAAAGCGCGCGCGGGCGAGTGAGGCGGTCTGGGTGGGCCACGATAGTCAGACTCGTCCTTGGCAGCACATCGGTCCAGCAGCCGGACATGCTGGCTCGCCAGCGAGCTCACCGAGCTAAGCGTCGACAATCAGACGATGGACGTAGCTTCCGACCAGGAGCTGGCGCCACTGTCCAAGTCGGTTCATGCCGTGTTCACCATAGAGCAGGTGTGGCCGCACTTCGATGCCCTATTGGTGGAAGAGCAACCAGCGTAGGAGGACCCGTGCTGCAACCTCCGTCTCCTCAACGAGCACCGGTGAATAAGCGAACGACAGTGCCATTGCGTACATGTGGCCCTATGATCCTGGCTTCCCGAATGAGCAGCGGGCGCTGTATTAGACCATCCGTAGGGCCCGCGAGGCCCTCTCCGTTGTCCTTTGAGTTGTTGCGCTCGCCGTGGCGCCGCCATCTCGCGTTGTCAACATGGTCAATGGACATGAGGAATGAGGAGATGACTTTACTTGGAGAGGATGATAGTGGGGACCCACCAGGGCCATAGCCGCACGTACGCAAGTGCCTCCACATTATATACAACTATAATGTTTTTTGCTTCCTCCTGGTTTCCTGACATTATGGTCCCACACCATTGTCAACCTATGTAGTCAATAAATGAGATAATTGCACAAGGAGCGGCCGACAGCTGGGACCTAGTAGCTCGAGTAGTATTTGTGTTTTTGAGGTATGAGCACTGCAGAGTTTTTCTTGAGCGATGTTTTCGTTGTTGTTCACAGGAGAGCAGGGTATTAACTCGGCGGGCTATGGCCCGTCTAGCCCAGGCCAGATATCCAGCCCAGATATTAATTTTTTTCAAGCTGAAAATGGCTAGCCCAGCTATACTTTTCTTGAGGAATACCCAAGCAAGGTCAACTTGTTATTCTCCGCCCCGCTGGGCTGCAAATCTTTCCAAGGAGGGATTTATTAGGCTTAACAAGGAAATGTGCTTTAAGAAATAATAAATGGGATGTCATTATAAAAACTGGAAGTAATTATAAAAAATGCACCAAACACATAATTAGTTTATAATTTTTTTTTGGATTTTGAAAATTTTAATTTCATTAATTGTTGCACCCGCAATGTTTCGTTGGAATTTTTACGTAATACAAATTTATATTGGAATTATATTTAATCTGATTAGAAATTTTGGGATAAAAATATTTCGGATCCCATCAAAATGTGGGAAATTTTATTGAATTCTGTTTTGAACGGTTGGTTGAAATTATTAATCGTTGTCCTAGCTAGAAAATGCGCTGTACTTTTAACAAACTATAAATGGGCTGTAGTAAATTCCATTAGAATTCAAAAATGGGTTGTACATTCTTGCAAATCACAAATGGGCTATAAGTTCTCTGCCACACACTTGTGGGCCTACTAAGTTGACCGTCCCCTAAAAAAGTAAGTTGACGCATATGCAAGGCTTTGTAAACTTATAGTCAACACACGGTTCTAGCAGCAGTGGCCGTTCGATGTCCATCCAATGGATGTCGTGCTTTTTCTTCAATCTCGAATATTCTTGCTTCAGCCGCCCAAAAAATGATTCCTCCCAGTGACATCTGCAGAGCACCGTTTCGGAGGCTGACCTGTGGGCCTACTAAGTTTACGCGTACCAAGCACTTTGTCAACTTAGTCAATATAAACGATTCTAGCTACAAAGACCGTAAGATGTCCATCAAATGGCCGTAGTGCTTCTTCAACCTCTGGTCTTCTTGCTCCAGCCGCCCAAACCAGCGTTAGTGGGACTGCCTGCTCCCGCTTCCCATGGCCGGCTGTGCTGCCGCACAGGCCGCACCGCCCCACCCTACTCCATTGCTGGCCAGGCCATTCCTCTACTCACGCACACCTCCTGTTATTTTACAGCGATGGCAGCCGGACCAGTAAACCCTCATACTCCCCATCGAGTGGGCAACTGATACGTCTCCAACGTATCTATAATTTTTCATTGTTCCATGCTATTATATTATCAACCTTGGATGTTTTATATGCATTCATATGCTATTTTATAAGATTTCTGGGACTAACCTATTAACCTAGAGTCGAGTGTCAGTTTCTGTTTTTTCCTTGTTTTTGAGTATCGCAGAAAAGGAATACCAAACGGAGTCCAATTGACGTGCCAATTTTTGATGGACCAAAAGAAGCCCTCGGAGTAAAAGAGTTGGGCCAGAAGAGTCCCGGGCTGTCGACGAGGGTGGGGGGCGCGCCCTACCGCCTGGGCGTGGGCCCCTATCTCGTGGACGATCCGGAGACCCCCTGACGTGATACCTACGCCAAAAATTCCTATAAATACGGAAACCTCCAGAATATAACCTGGACCGGGAGTTCCGCCGCAGTAAACCTCTGTAGCCACCGAAAACCAATCTAGACCCGTTCCGGCACCCCGCTGGAGGGGGAATCCCTCTCTGGTGTCCATCTTCATCATCCCGGCGCTCTCCATGACGAGGAGGGAGTAGTTCACCCTCAGGGCTGACGGTATGTACCAGTAGCTATGTGTTTGATCTCTCTCTATCTATCTATCTATCTATCTATCTATCTCTCTCTCATGTTCTTGATTCGGCACGATCTTGATCTGTCGCGAGCTTTTCTATTATAGTTGGATCTTATGATGTTTCTCCCCCCTCTACTCTCTTGTAATGGATTGAGTTTTCCCTTTGAAGTTATCTTATCGGATTGAGTCTTTAAGGATTTGAGAACACTTGATGTATGTCTTGCATTTGCTTATCTTTGGTGACAATGGGATATCACGTGATCCACTTGATGTATGTTTTGGTGATCAACTTGCGAGTTTCGTGACCTCGTGAACTTATGCATAGGGGTTGGCACACGTTTTCGTCTTGACTCTCCGGTAGAAACTTTGGGGCACTCTTTGAAGTTCTTTGTGTTGGTTGAAGAGATGAATCTGAGATTGTGTGATGCATATCGTATAATCATACCCACGGATACTTGAGGTGACATTTGAGTATCTAGGTGACATTAGGGTATTTGTTGATTTGTGTCTTAAGGTGTTATTCTAGTACGAACTCTAGGATAGATTGAACGGAAAGAATAGCTTCATGTTATTTTACTACGGACTTTTGAATAGATCGATCAGAAAGGATAACTTTGAGGTGTTTTCGTACCCTACAATAATCTCTTTGTTTGTTCTCCGCTATTAGTGACTTTGGAGTGACTCTTTGTTGCATGTTGAGGGATAGTTATATGATCCAATTATGTTATTATTTTTGAGAGAACTTCCACTAGTGAAAGTATGAACCCTAGGCCTTGTTTCAATGCATTGCAATACCATTTGTGCTCACTTTTATCATTAGTTACCTTGCTGTTTTTATTTTTCCAGATTACAAAAGCCTTTCTCTACCATACATATTGCACTTGTATCACCATCTCTTCGCCGAACTAGTGCACCTATACAATTTACCATTGTATTGGGTGTGTTGGGGACACAAGAGACTCTTTGTTATTTGGTTGCAGGGTTGTTTGAGAGAGACCATCTTCATCCTACGCCTCCCATGGATTGATAAACCTTAGGTGATCCACTTGAGGGCAATTTGTTGTTGTCCTACAAACCTCTGCACTTGGACGCCCAACAACGTCTACAAGAAGAAGGTTTTGTAGTAGACATCAAGCTCTTTTCTAGCGCCGTTGGCAGCGAGGTTAGCGCTTGAAGGTATATATTTAGATCTTGCAATCAAATCTGTTAGTTTCTTGTTTTACCACTAGTTTATTCTATAAAAGAAAACTACAAAAAATGGAATTAAGGTTGCCTCATATGCTTCATCTTTTAAATGTCTTTCGTGAAAATAAGGATTCCAATAATTGTGCCAAAGTGTTAGAAGAAGAATGTATTAAAATGTTTGGCACTAAATCTTTGGATGATGAGCATGATTGCAATGTTGTTAGTATGAATTCTTTGAATATCCATGATGCTAATGATATGCAAAGCCACAAGCTTGGGGATGCTATCTTTGATGAAGATGATATTTTCTCTCCCTCAAGTTTTGATGTGCAAATTTATTATGATGAAAGCATGCCTCCTATATATGATTATTGAGATGACATGTATGCTTTAAAGAATAATGATAACAATGAAACTTGTTATCTTGATTTCAATTTTCAATCCCATGATATTTATTTTGTTGAGTTTGCTCCCACAACTATCCATGAGAAGAAATTTGCTTATGTGGAGAGTAATAAAAATTCTATGCTTATGCATCATGAAAAGAGTGCTTTATGTGATGATTATATTGTTGAATTCATCCATGATGCTACTGAAAATGATTATGAGGGGGGAATATATGCTTGTAGGGGTTGCAACAATATCAAGTTTCCTCTCTATGTATTGAAAATCTTGAAGCTATGCTTGTTTTACCTTCCTATGCAAGTTGATTCTTGTTCCCATAAGTTGTTTTCTCACAAAATCCCTATGCATAGGAAGTGGGTTAGAATTAAATGTGCTAGTCATATTCTTCATGATGCTCCCATTATGTTTCAATTCCTATCTTTTATATGAGCATCATTAAAATCGTCATGCCTAGCTAGGGACATTAAACGATAGCGCTTGTTGGGAGGCAACCCAACTTCATTTTTGTTCTTTGATTTTTGTTCCTGTTTAGTAATAAATAATTCATCTAGCCTCTGTTTAGATGTGGTTTTATGTTTTAGTTAGTGTTTGTGCCAAGTAGAACCTTTGGGAAGACTTGGGTGAAGTCTTTGCGATCTTGCTGTAAAAAACAGAAAATTTTACGCTCACGATATTAGCTGCCATTTTTTTACTGGAGAGTGAGTTTAGGTTGATTCTTTTTTTAGATGATTAATAGACAAATTCCTTAGGTCCACCTATTTATTCAGAATTTTTGGAGTGACATAAGTATTCCAAACCTACAGATTACTACAGACTGTTCTGTTTTTGACAGATTCTGTTTTCTATGTGTTGTTTTCTTAGTTTGATGAATCTATGAGTAGTATCGGAGGGTATGAACCATAGAGAAGTTGGAATACAGTAGATATTACACCAATATGAATTTAGAATGAGTTCACAACAGTACAAAAAGTGGTGATTTATTTTCTTATACTAACAGAGCTTACGAGTTTTCTGTTGAGTTTTGTGTTGTGAAGTTTTCTTGTTTTGGGTAGGTATTCGATGCACTATGGAACAAGGAGTGGCAAGAGCCTAAGATTGGGGATGCCCAAGGCACCGCAAGGTAATATTCAAGGAAAACTAAGAGTCTAAGCTTGGGGATGCCCTGGATGGCATCCCCTCTTTTGTCTTCGTTCATTGGTAACTTTACTTGGAGCTATATTTTTATTCACCACATGATATGTGTATTGCTTGGAGCGTCATTTTTTCTTATTTTTTTGCTTGCTGCTTGAATAATATACCAAGATCTTAAATTCTTAAATGTTAGAGAGTCTTCACATAGTTGCATAATTATTCGACTACTCATTGATCTTCACTTATATCTTTTGGAGTAGTTTGTCATTTGCTCTAGTGCTTCACTTATATCTTTTTAGAGCATGGCGGTGGTTTTATTTTGAAGAAATAGATGAACTGTAACGCCCTCGATGCAGCTATATCTCCCACATGTCGAAGCACGACTTAGAGGCATAACCGCATTCAAAGCAATGTCGCAAGTGAGGTAATCTTCACACAACCCATGTAATACATAAGGGAAAGAGATACATAGTTGGCTTACACTCGCCACTTCACACAATACATGAATATAACATTACATCATCCAGATACAATCAAGGTCCGACTATGGAACCAAAATAAAAGAAGAATACCCCAAATGCTACACAGACCCCCGATCGTCCCAACTGGGCTCCACTACCGATCAACTGGAAACGGAACAACACAACGAACACGATCTTCATCGAGCTCCTCCTTGAGCTCGGTTGCGTCACCTGTACGGTTTCATCGGCACCTGCAAACTGGTTTTTGAAGTATCTGTGAGTCACGGGGACTCAGCAATCTCACACCCTCGCGATCAAGAATATTTAAGCTTATAGGTAGGGAAAAGGTATGAGGTGGAGTTGCAGCAAGTGACTAGCATATTTGGTGGCTAACATACGCAAAAGAGAGCGAGAAGAGAAGGCAAACGCAGGGTCGAACAACTATGATCAAGAAATGATTCTAGAACAACCTACGTCAAGCATTACTCCAACACCGTGTTCACTTCCCGGACTCCGCCGAGAAGAGACCATCACGGCCACACAAGCGGTTGATGTATTTTAATGAAGATCAACTTCAGGTTTTCTACAACCGGACATTAATAATTCCCATATCCCCATAACCGCGGGAACGGCTTTTGAAAGATCAAAACCCTGCAGGGGTGTCCCAACTTAGCCCATCACAAGCTCTCACGGTCAAACAAAGGATATTCCTTCTCCCAAGACAACCCGATCAGACTCGGAATCCCGGTTACAAGACATTTCGACAATGGTAAAACAAGACAGCAAAGCCACCCGAATGTGCTGACAAATCCCAATAGGAGCTACACATATCTCGTTCTCAGGGCACACCGGATTGTCCAAACTTCCGGTAGGCCAGCCCAGAGTTGCCCCTGGTGGCCACCGGCGGCTGACAAGTTGGACCAACACTCAGAGGAGCACTGGCCCGGGGTTTTAAATAAAGATGACCCTTGGGCAGGCCTACCCAAGGGAAAGAAAAGGCTAGGTGGCAAATGGTAAAACCAATGTTGGGCCTTGCTGGAGGAGTTTTATTCAAGGCGAACTGTCAAGGGGTTCCCATTATAACCTAACCGTGTAAGGAACGCAAAATCCGGGAACATAACACCGATATGACGGAAACTAGGGCGGCAAGAGTGGAACAAAACACCAGGCATAAGGCCGAGCCTTCCACCCTTTACCAAGTATATAGATGCATTAATTAAATAAGAGATATTGTGATATCCCAACAAAATATCCATGTTCCAAACATGGAACAAGCTCCAATCTTCACCTGCAACTAAGAACGCTATAAGAGGGGCTAAGCAAAGCGGTAACATAGCCAAACAATGGTTTGCTAGGACAAGGTGGGTTAGAGGCTTGGCTTAGTAACATGGGAGGCATGATATAGCAAGTGGTAGGTATCGTAGTATAGGCATAGCAATAGAGCGAGCAACTAGCAAGCAAAGATAGAAGTGATTTCGAGGGTATGGTCATCTTGCCTGAAATCCCGCAAGGAAGAAGAACGAGTCCATGAAGAAGACAAACGGACGTAGTAGAACGGATCCTCACAACTCTGGAACGAAACCGAAGCTAACGCGAGAAGCAACCCGGAAAGAAGCAAACAACATAGTAAACAAACATCACATAAGCATGGCACGATGCGCAAACAAGTATGATGCATGTCCGGTTTAATGAGGCATCGCATGGCAAAGTGCACAAACAACCCTACAAATTAAGTGGAGCTCAATATGCAACGAGTTGCATATTGACGGAACACCACGTGACTTATTTAGTTCACTCTCGTTTATGTACCCAACAAGATTAAATGTTGTTAGCATGGCAAGAGGTGAAGCATAATGAAACTATCTATGTAGGCAAGTTTAAATGAGGCCGGAAGCAACGAACAACAATTCCGGTAAATCCCCATATGCAAATATTAGGTTTGGTACTGTTCTGCCCTTGACACAATTTTAGGGTTGTTAAACATGCAAAGTGATGCCACCATGTTAAACTAGACATTTTTCCACCCCATTTATATATAAAGTTTGTTAAATTTGGAGCTACGGTTATTTAGTTATGAATTAAATCATTTTAACATGGCAAGAGGCAAATTATAGGCAAACATCATTTTAAACATTTTGAACATAGATGAAAGTTTCAAATTATTAAACTAGATGAAATTCTAGTCAAGTTACATATATGACATGTTTTAAATGGATGCATGGTTCAAAAGTTATTAGCAGTTTAAAATAGGGGCAGTTCTGTAAATTTGCAAAGCCCTGAGAAATTAACTAATTCGCTGACAACAGAAAAAAAACGAACAGGCCGAAACTGGCCAGCCCAACCAGCGGGGAAAGGAAAAAACAACAAGAGGTGCTGGGGCTTCTCACCCATGGGCTGAGGCCCAGGTTGGAGGGGAAGCAGGCCGATTGGAGCTCTGGGCCAGAACGCTGGTTGGATCGAACGAGAAAGGGGGCGCGGTCAACGCAAGCGATACAAGGCGGTTTGGGGCGCTCGTCCTCCTCTGCATCTGCTTCGATGCAGAGGACGCCGGCGATGCAGGAGGCCACAGCAGCGGGTCTGGCGGCGGCTTGAGGGACTCCGGTGAGGAGGGCGGCGACCTGGAGGCGCGTTCAACGCGAGGCGAGGCGCTCGACCTGGAGATCAACGAAGACTCGGCGCGTCCTGGAGAAGAAGCACGGGCGGCACAGGAGGAGTTCGGGCGCGACGCGAAGGACCAAGGAGCGGCCATGGCGGTGGAGCCTGGGCGCGGCGGCGCTGCTGGTCTGGCGGTGCTCTGACAAAGATGGAGGCGACGGGGTCACAGACTTGACGAAGGGCGGCGGATTCGAGTGATGGCGCGGCGGAGCCCAGGCCCTGGGATGCTGGCGAGGTGGCCGTCCGAGCGGGAAGACGAGCGTGGGGTCGAGCACTGTAGCGGGGCGCTTGTCTACTGTGCGGCTCGGGCGTGAGGGGGGATCAAGCAATCGAGGACGCAGGGGCCCGACCGGGTGGCCTGAAGGTCGAGGTCGCCGTCTCGGGCGTCCATGGCAGTTTCCTTTTATAGAGAGAAACAAGAGGGAGTTGAGCAGGGACGCGGAGAAGAAAAGAAGGAGATTAAGGGCAGCTCGCGAGGGACTGGCCTGGGGGTTTCCGGCTACGGCGTTGGTTGTCGGACGATGAGACGAGGAGGGGCCAGGGACGAGGCATGTCTCGGGTAGGAGAAGGAGGGGCACTGCGGGATTTGAGCGGCTGTGGTGTGGTGGTTGGCTCGCTGGGGAAAACAAGGGGGAGTGGATGGATCTGGATCCCGAGGAAGATGCGGTAGGTGGCGGCGGCTCGACGGGACAAAGTCCCTAGATTTTAAGGTTTGACCAAAATGACTAAGGGTGGACTATATATACCTCATAGATTAGGTTAGGTGCTACCTCGGTCCCTCTGATAAAAAACGGACGGTCGCGAATAAATAGCTAGGGAGTCCAGTTAACAAAACAGACATATTTTGTAGATGTTTGGGGATGATCCGGACACAAAGGTGGCGACAGTCTGGGTCGGGTTCGGGACAACTTTCGGACGCGCGCGCGAGGAGGGCCGCGGGCTGACGAGAGAGGTTAGGTTGGATCTGGCGGATTGTGAAGAGCAGGTTGGTCTGAGAGAAGAGGGGAGAGATGCAGCCCGGCACGGTTTCTGGAGACCGAAAACATCCGACGAAAAGACTGGCTATACTGCCGCTATAGTTATCCGTTGGGGCATCAAACGCACTCCAAATGCGATGAAACTTGACAGGCGGTCTATCTACACTATAATAAGACCACACGCCAACTTTCATCCCATTCCGAGAACATTTCCCGGCCACTTATAAAATAATATTTCGGATGTGCCGCGGGCGCGTGCAAGTGTGTCTGGGCTCAGAACGGACAACAGACGGAACTGGGGGAACCCGGACGGATGCAAGTTTTGAAAACATGCAGATGCAATGCGGATGATGACATGGCAAGATGCAACACACAAGCGAAAGGCAAGGCAACAACAGCGAATAACCGGAAGACACCTGGCGCAACGGTCTCGGGGCGTCACAACACTCCACCACTACGAGAGGATCTCGAACCGAGATCTTAGGGATGGCACCGGAGGGGAAAGGAAGAGGAAGAGGTGAGGTGAAACTATGTTGCTTCTTTGACAAACGAGTGAAACCAAAGAACCTTGCGAGGTTGAACAAATTCAAGAAAAGAGTACAACGAAGGCGAATACAGTCGAAAACACTCTGTTAGAAAAGAGGGACAAAGAACATTGCAAAAAACCTTGAGGTTGAAGGGCAAGATATATATTGAAACCACTTCGGTTTAAACAAGATAGAGAAGTATTAAGAATGATATAATTTGGACAACACTCCGGTTGAGAAGGGATGAAAAACTTGATAAGATGAGAGAACTGGAATGAAAACATGACACTCCGGTTGAATGGATAAGCAAAGGAAAGAGCATGATCTTCACAATACGAGATGATGAGTGAAGAGAGCATCATCACAATGCCTCCGGAAGAAATGAAAGAATGCAATGAAAAGAACGGAGAAGAAAACAACATGTTCTACCTCAAATGAATTTGAGAGAACATCCTTAAAAGAAGGATTTAACGGAGATGTTGGGGAATCAACAACGAAAAGAACAGGCTTGTTGAGGGCTTATGGAAAACATCTCAAGAACTTGAGGTGAAAACCTGCCACAAACGAAAACAATTGCTTGCTTGAGATCAACGAAGAGATGAAAAACTTGTTCCACCAAGAGGATAAAGAGCAAGCTTGGGTCATTGAGAAGCACCACAATAGCAACATTCCTTATGGAAGGATTTAGGTGAAAAATAACTCAACATAAATCCAATGACGCGATTGATGCATTTAAGATATCTCATTCTTGACAACATGCGAATCGTGAAACATGAATTCAAATTGTCACGAATGACATAACACCACCTCAAAAGATAAGATAGAAGGAATTGCACATCGGAATGCAAGATGAAGAATACTTGAACTCCTCTGAAAAGAATGTTGATGAACACTTCGAGAAGGAAATAAATCCTTTATGATCCAACATGTAGAGTCTCCACGAAGAACTCCGGTACTGAAGGAATGATCAAACAAAAAGAAAGAGAAGTTGAAAGCGCAAGGTGAATCCTTGTGATTTAGATGGATCTTCGTGATGATATAATTGAGAGAGCTTGGAATTGCGGTTAGAAAAGATGAAACAATTGAAACCGAGAATTTTGATGAGGCTCCGGAATAAGGAATTGAATGTAGTCGATGAAACAAGAATAAGAATTACATTATGCTTATCCTTCACCAATTTAAATTGATGACAAGCAATGGATTTGGCATACTACTTATTCTCGTAGAAAGGATTAAGATAGATATAGCGTAAACTTGAGAAAATCTTCAACGAACCACCGGTAGAATTTGGGAACAACGAATGAATTGATATGATAACCAGGAAGAGATCTTGAACGAACCACCGTAAGAATTGAAAACGAACGAAGTAAAGGGGATGAATCACCGGTAAGAATTGACAATTGAATGAAGAAAAGATAAGGAAATGGCGGAAAGAATTAGAGAACGAATGAAGATACTTGTTGGAATTTAGATACAAGGGAACAAAGATACCATGAACTGATTAAAGAACACTTGAACAATGCACCGGTAAGATTTGGAGAATGATAGCTGAAAGCTGAGAATGAATAAATCTTCTGAAATGAAGGGCTCCGGGAAATCAAACTGAAAAGACTCCTGAATTGCTCCGGATAGGTGGAAAGAATTCTCACAATTGAAAACAATTATGAGAGAATGGCAATAAGCTAGAACCATGAATCTTGAAGAGAATGGAACAAGATTGAGAGAAAAATCTTCTTCGGTCTTCAAATGCAGAGAATGACGATGAGAAACACCACCATGAATTGTTGAGATTCTCCGGAATGACAAATTTAAAGGTTGAGCCAACGATGAAAAGAATTTAACCGATCTTGGAGAAAGGCATTTGACTGATGATGAATCATTCTTACGTCAAATTTCAAAAAGAAGTTTGACGATAGCTCCGGGAAGATTAGAAGAGTCGGGTAAGATACTGGGAAAAGACCTGTGGGTTAGAGCCCACTCAAAAGAAAACACCGTTGAACGATTTAAAAGAGAGAATGCACCGGTTGAATTAAATGGATTGAATGAGATAACATCCTCGAAAGAGCTTGAACGAAAGCAGAGTGGAAACATGAATCTTCGAGATATCTTCAGCACTCTGGAATAATTGAATAGCGAGGAGTGGATGATTTGAGGTGCACCGGCATGAAAAAGCATTGAAACGAGGAAAAGAATATGATCAACACCGAAAGCTTGAATTGAATCCACCGAAGAAGAAAAAGAATGAAGAATGATGAACTAGTAGAGCATCTTCAAGAGAACCACCGGGTAAGAACATTGATTGAAAAGAACGAAGAGACTTCACATGAATAAAATGTATATTTGATTAAGAAAATCTTAGTCCTCGAAGAAAAAGGCTGGGTGGGCGAGAAAAAACAAAGGCAACTTGGAGACAGATGAAACAAACACCGTTTAGAAGAAACTGATACTTGATCTTGCGGATGTTGAAATGATTGGATCCACTTGAAGAGAAGCACACCGGTGAAAAGGATTGATATGACAATCTCGATTATCGAGAAGGATTAGTATTCACATCGGAGTATGAGAACACCATTTGGGGAAGGTATGGAATCAACATTTGACTTCGAAGCAACTCGAATACCACAACTCAAAACAAAACAAGGATTGGCTTGCAGAATAAGCCGGAACAAACATATGATAGAGATTTCGTCCGAAGTTTTCGTGGTGGGGCCTACACGGGCTCGATCGTACAACACCATCATGTACAAGGCAGTGCACATGACATACGAAGCGTCCCCGAGTCGGCATAGCCAAGGACTCTTTAAGACACAACGAGACCACTGTAAAACCAACCGTGGATAGGCGGACCACTAGACGTCGAACCCCAATTTCATATCATACCTCTGTCGGAAAGATATCCTAAGAGCTACTTAAATTCCCACTTATAAATTCCCGAAACTTTCTGGTTATGCAATCAGGTGTTGGGGATACAGGGGAAGCATAATATCTCACCCAAAACTAGCAAATCCTACATCCAGCTGTATCCATCCTTCAACACATAACCAAGAAACCTTCGGAAATCGTTTACCTCAACCTTCGAAAAGCATCCGTTATACGAGTTATGGCAATACTCGCGAACTCCCGCCCCAGTACTGGGTGGCGTCGAGGTTATCTCACCAACAACTGCATAAAAGAGATTTTCGATGTCGGCGAACTCAGGTATTCCAGAACTGTAACGATAAAATTGTGACGATAACACCTCGGAGTTCAACTCCCCGGGACACTGCCACAACCCCTAAATGTCAGGAGGCACCAAGAACAATGTTCTCGTCACAAAACCATCGGACTGATTCCAAGATACCCGCGTGATCCTAAATTTTTTTTAGTGAAATTTGAGAAGAGAAGAGTCAAAAACTCTATGTCAGGATGCCTCACCAGAGCGACGAAGGGACTGAGGAGTAAAAAGAATTCCTAACTCTACGATATATATAATTCCTAAATGACTCAAAACATTTTCTAGACTCGACAACGCCAGTGATTCGATCAAGCAGGGGGCTCCTAAAGTCGGGGAAGGCTCTGATTACCAACTTGTAACGCCCTCGATGCGGCTATATCTCCCACGTGTCGAAGCACGACTTAGAGGCATAACCGCATTGAAAGCAATGTCGCAAGTGAGGTAATCTTCACACAACCCATGTAATACATAAGGGAAAGAGATACATAGTTGGCTTACACTCGCCACTTCACACACTACAAGAATATAACATTACATCATCCAGATACAATCAAGGTCCGACTACGGAACCAAAATAAAAGAAGACTACCCCAAATGCTACACAGACCCCCGATCGTCCCAACTGGGCTCCACTACCGATCAACTGGAAATGGAACAACACAACGAACATGATCTTCATTGAGCTCCTCCTTGAGCTCGGTTGCATCACCTGTACGGTTTCATCGGCACCTGCAAACTGGTTTTTGAAGTATCTGTGAGTCACGGGGACTCAGCAATCTCACACCCTCGCGATCCAGAATATTTAAGCTTATAGGTAGGGAAAAGGTATGAGGTGGAGTTGTGGCAAGTGACTAGCATATTTGGTGGCTAACATACCCAAAAGAGAGCGAGAAGAGAAGGCAAACGCAGGGTCGAACAACTATGATCAAGAAACGATTCTAGAACAACCTACGTCAAGCATTACTCCAACACCGTGTTCACTTCCTGGACTCCGCCGAGAAGAGACCATCACGGCCACACACGCGGTTGATGTATTTTAATTAAGATCAACTTCAGGTTTTCTACAACCGGACATTAATAATTCCCATATCCCCATAACTGCGGGAACGGATTTCGAAAGATCAAAACCCTGCAGGGGTGTCCCAACTTAGCCCATCACAAGCTCTCACGGTCAAACAAAGGATATTCCTTCTCCCAAGACAACCCAATCAGACTCGGAATCCCGGTTACAAGACATTTCGACAATGGTAAAACAAGACCAGCAAAGCCACCCGAATGTGTCGACAAATCCCAATAGGAGCTACACATATCTCATTCTCAGGGCACACCGGATTGTCCAAACTTCCGGTAGGCCAGCCCAGAGTTGCCCCTGGTGGCCACCGGCGGCTGACAAGTTGGACCAACACTCAGAGGAGCACTGGCCCGGGGGTTTAAATAAAGATGACCCTTGGGCAGGCCTACCCAAGGGAAAGAAAAGGCTAGGTGGCAAATGGTAAAACCAATGTTGGGCCTTGCTGGAGGAGTTTTATTCAAGGCGAACTGTCAAGGGGTTCCCATTATAACCCAACCGTGTAAGGAACGCAAAATCCGGGAACATAACACCGATATGACGGAAACTAGGGCGGCAAGAGTGGAACAAAACACCAGGCATAAGGCCGAGCCTTCCACCCTTTACCAAGTATATAGATGCATTAATTAAATAAGAGATATTGTGATATCCCAACAAAATATCCATGTTCCAAACATGGAACAAGCTCCAATCTTCACCTGCAACTAAGAACGCTATAAGAGGGGCTGAGCAAAGCGGTAACATAGCCAAACAATGGTTTGCTAGGACAAGGTGGGTTAGAGGCTTGGCTTAACAATATGGGAGGCATGATAAGCAAGTGGTAGGCATCGCAGCATAGGCATAGCAATAGAGCGAGCAACTAGCAAGCAAAGATAGAAGTGATTTCGAGGGTATGGTCATCTTGCCTGAGATCCCGCAAGGAAGAAGAACGAGTCCATGAAGAAGACAAACGGACGTAGTAGAACGGATCCTCACAACTCTGGAACGAAACCGAAGCTAACGCGAGAAGCAACCCGGAAAGAAGCAAACAACATAGTAAACAAACATCACATAAGCATGGCACGATGCGCAAACAAGTATGATGCATGTCCGGTTTAATGAGGCATCGCATGGCAAAGTGCACAAACAACCCTACAAATTAAGTGGAGCTCAATATGCAACGAGTTGCATATTGACGGAACACCACGTGACTTATTTAGTTCACTCTCGTTTATGTACCCAACAAGATTAAATGTTGTTAGCATGGCAAGAGGTGAAGCATAATGAAACTATCTATCTAGGCAAGTTTAAATGAGGCCGGAAGCAACGAACAACAATTCCGGTAAATCCCCATATGCAAATATTAGGTTTGGTACTGTTCTGCCCTAGACACAATTTTAGGGTTGTTAAACATGCAAAGTGATGCCACCATGTTAAACTAGACATTTTTCCACACCATTTATATATAAAGTTTGTTAAATTTGGAGCTACGGTTATTTAGTTATGAATTAAATCATTTTAACATGGCAAGAGGCAAATTATAGGCAAACATCATTTTAAACATTTGTTCGGGCTTCTCACCCATGGGCTGAGGCCGGCCCAACCAGCGGGGAAAAGGAAAAAAAACAACAAGAGGTGCTCGGGCTTCTCACCCATGGGCTGAGGCCCAGGTTGGAGGGGAAGCAGGCCGACTGGAGCTCTGGGCCAGAACGCTGGTTGGATCGAACGAGAGAGGGGGCGCGGTCAACGCAAGCGATACAAGGCGGTTCGGGGCGCTTGTCCTCCTCAGCATTTGCTTTGATGCAGAGGACGCCGGCGATGCAGGAGGCCGCAGCAGCGGGTCTGGCGGCGGCTTGAGGGACTCCGGTGAGGAGGGCGGCGACCTGGAGGCGCGTTCAACGCGAGGCAAGACGCTCGAACTGGAGATCAACGAAGACCCGGCGCGTCATGGAGAAGAAGCACGGGCGACACAGGAGGAGTTCGGGCGCGACGCGAAGGACCAAGGGGCGGCCATGGCAGTGGAGCCTGGGCGCGGCGGCGCTGCTGGTCTGGCAGTGCTCTTACGAAGATGGAGGCGATGGCGTCGCGGACTTGACGAAGGGCGGCGGATTCGAGCGATGGTGCGGCGGAGATCGGGCCCTGGGATGCTGGCGAGGCGGCCGTCCGAGCAGGAAGACGAGCGCGGGGTCAAGCGCTGCAGCGGGGCGCTTGTCTACTGCACGGCTCGGGCGTGAGGGAGGATCAGGCGATCGAGGATGCAGGGGCCCGACCGGGTGGCCTGAAGGTCGAGGTCACCGTCTCGGGCGTCCATGGTGGTTTCCTTTTATGGAGAGAAACAAGAGGGAGTTGAGCAGGGACGCGGAGAAGAAAAGAAGGAGATTAAGGGCAGCTCACGAGGGACTGGCCTGGGGGTTTCCGGCTGCGGCGTTGGTCGTCGGACGACGAGACGAGGAGGGGCCAGGGACGAGGCATGTCTCAGGTAGGAGAAGGAGGGGCGCTGCGGGATTTGAGCGGCTGTGGTGTGGTGGTTGGCTCGTGGGGAAAACAAGGGGGAGTGGATGGATCTGGATCCTGAGGAAGATACGGTAGGTGGCTGCGGCTCGACGGGACAAAATCCCTAGATTTTAGGGTTTGACCAAAATGACTAAGGGTGGACTATATATACCTCACAGATTAGGTTAGGGGCTACCTCGGTCCCTCTGACCGGAAACGGACGGTCATGAATAAATAGCTAGGGAGTCCAATTAACAAAACGGAGATATTTTGTAGATGTTTGGGGATGATCCGGACACAAAGGTGGAGACAGTCCGAGTCGGGTTCGGGACAACTTTCGGACGCGCGCGCGAGGAGAGCCGCGGGCTGACGAGAGAGGTTAGGTTGGATTTGGCGGATTGTGAAGAGAGGGTTGGTCTGAGAGAAGAGGGGAGAGATGCAGCCCGGCATGGTTTTCGGAGACCGAAAACGTCCGACGAAAAGACCGGCTATACTGCCGCTATAGTTATCCGTTGGGGCGTCAAATGGACTCCAAATGCGATGAAACTTGACAGGCGGTCTATCTACACTATAATAAGACTACATGCCAACTGTCATCCCATTCCGAGAACATTTCCTAGCCACTTATAAAATAATATTTCGGACGTGCCGCGGGCGCGTGCAAGTGTGTCTGGGCTCAGAACGGACAACAGATGGTACTGGGGGAACCCGGACAGATGCAAGTTTTGAAAACATGCAGATGCAATGCAGATGATGACATGGCAAGATGCAACACACAAATGAAAGGCAAGGCAACAACAGCGAATAACCGGAAGACACCTGGCGCAACGGTCTCGGGGCGTCACATGAACTCTCATGCTTCACTTATATTATTTTGAGAGTCTTTAGAATAGCATGGTAATTTGCATGGGTTATAAAATTAGTCCTACTATGATGGGCATTCAAGATGGGTATAATAAAAACTTTCATATAGAGTGCATTAAATACTATGAGAAGTTTGATACTTGATGATTGTTTTGAGATATGAACATGGTGATATTAGAGTCATGCTAGTTGAGTAGTTGTGAATTTGAGAGATACTTGTGTTAAAGTTTGTGATTCCCGTAGCATGCACGTATGGTGAACTGTTATGTGATGAAGTTGGAGCTTGATTTATTTATTGATTGTCTTCATTCAGAGTGGCGGTCGGGGACAAACGATGGTCTTTTCCTACCAATCTATCACCCTAGGAGCATGCGCGTAGTACTTCGTTTCGACAACTAATAGATTTTTGCAATAAGTATGTGAGTTCTTTATGACTAATGTTGAGTCCATGGATTATATGCACTCTCACCCTTCCACCATTGCTAGCCTCTCTAATACCGTGCACCTTTTGCTAGTATCATACACCGACCATATACCTTCCTCAAAACAGCCACCATACCTACCTATTATGGCATTTCCATAGCCATTCTGAGATATATTGCCATGCAACTTTCCACTGTTCCATTTATTATGGCACGCTTCATCATTGTCCTATTGCTTTGCATGATCATGTAGTTGACATCATATTTGTGGCAAAAGCCACCGTTCATATTTCTTTCATACATGTCACTCATGTGTCATTGCACATCCCGGTACACCGTCGGAGGCATTCATATAGAGCCATATTTTGTTCTAAGTATCGAGTTGTAATTCTTGAGTTGTAAGTAAATAAAAGTGTGATGGTCATCATTATTAGAGCATTGTCCCATGTGAGGAAAGGATGATGGTGACTGTGATTCCCCCACAAGTCAGGATGAGACTCTGGACGAAAAAAAAAAAAAGAGAAAAAAGAGGCCATAAAAAAAGAGAAGGCCCAAGAAAACACAAAAGAAAACAAAAAAATGAGAGAAAAGGAGAGAAAGGGCAATGCTACTATCCTTTTACCACACCTGTGCTTCAAAGTAGCACCATGAACTTCATGATAGAGAGTCTCCTATGTTGTCGCTTTCATATACTAGTGGGACTCTTTCATTATAGAACTTGGCTTGTATATTCCAATGATGGGCTTCCTCAAAATGCCCTAGGTCTTCATGAGCAAGCGAGTTGGATGCACACCCACTTAGTTTCTTTTTGAGCTTTCATACACTTATAGCTCTAGCGCATCCGTTGCATGGCAATTCCTACTCACTCACATTGATATCTATTGGTGGGCATCTCCATAGCCAGTTGATACGCCTAGTTGATGTGAGACTATCTTCTCCTTTTTGTCTTCTCCACAACCACAATTTTATTCCACCTATAGTGCTATGTCCATGGCTCACGCTCATGTATTGCATGAAGATTGAAAAAGTTTGAGAACATCAAAAGTATGAAACAATTTCTTGGCTTGTCATCGGGGTTGTGCATGATTTAAATATTTTGTGTGATGAAGATAGAGCATAGCCAGACTATATGATTTTGTAGGGATAGCTTTCTTTGGCCATGTTATTTTGAGAAGACATGATTACTTTGTTAGTATGCTTGAAGTATTATTATTTTTATGTCAATATTAAACTTTTGTCTTGAATCTTTTGGATCTGAATATTCTTTCCACAATAAAGAGAATTACATGGATAAATATGTTAGGTAGAATTCCACATCAAAAAGTCTGTTTTTATCATTTACCTACTCGAGGACAATCAGGAATTAAGCTTGGGGATGCTTGATACGTCTCCAACGTATCTATAATTTTTTATTGTTCCATGCTATTATATTATCAACCTTGGATGTTTTATATGCATTTATATGCTATTTTATATGATTTTTGGGACTGACCTATTAACCTAGAGCCTAGTGCCAGTTTCTGTTTTTTCCTTCTTTTTGAGTATCGCATAAAAGGAATACCAAACGGAGTCCAATTGATGTGCCAATTTTTGATGATTTTTTATGGACCAACAGAAGCCCCCGGAGTAAAAGAGTTGGGCCAGAAGAGTCCCGGGCTGTCTACGAGGGTGGTGGGCGCGCCCTACCCACCTGGGCGTGGGCCCCTATCCCGTGGACGATCCAGAGAGCCCACTGACGTGAGACCTATGCCAAAAATTCCTATAAATACAGAAACCTCCAGAAAATAACCTAGATCAGGAGTTCCGCCGCCTCAAGCCTCTGTAGCAAACGAAAACCAATCTAGACCTGTTCCGGCACCCTGCCTGAGGGGGGAGTCCCTCTCCAGTGGCCATCTTCATCATCCCGACACTCTCCATGACGAGGAGGGAGTAGTTCACCCTCGGGGCTAAGGGTATGTACCAGTAGCTAGTTGTTTGATCTCTCTCTCTCTCTCTCTCTCTCTCGTGTTCTTGATTCGACACGATCTTGATGTATCGCGAGCTTTGCTATTATAGTTGGATCTTATGATGTTTCTCCCCCCTCTACTCTCTTGTAATGGATTGAGTTTTCCCTTTGAAGTTATCTTATCAGATTGAGTCTTTAAGGATTTGAAAACACTTGATGTATGTCTTGCATGCACTTATCTGTGGTGACAATGGGGTATCACGTGATCCACTTGATGTATGTTTTGGTGATCAACTTGCGAGTTTCCTGACCTCATGAACTTATGCATAGGGGTTGGCACACGTTTTCGTCTTGACTCTCCGGTAGAAACTTTGGGGCACTCTTTGAAGTTCTTTGTGTTGGTTGAATAGATGAATCTGAGATTGTGTGATGCATATCGTATAATCATACCCACGGATACTTGAGGTGACATTGGAGTATCTAGGTGACATTAAGGTTTTGTTTGATTTGTGTCTTAAGGTGTTATTCTAGTACGAACTCTAGGATAGATTGAACAGAAAAATAGCTTCATGTTATTTTACTACGGACTCTTGAATAGATCGATCAGAAAGGATAACTTTGAGGTGGTTTCGTACCCTACAATAATCTCTTCATTTGTTCTCCGCTATTAGTGACTTTGGAGTGACTCTTATTTTCATGTTGAGGGATAGTTATATGATCCAATTATGTTATTATTGTTGAGAGAACTTGCACTAGTGAAAGCATGAATACTAGGCCTTGTTTCAACGCATTGCAATACCGTTTGTGCTCACTTTTATCATTAGTTACCTTGCTGTTTTTATATTTTCAGATTACAAAAACCTTTATCTACCATCCATATTGCACTTGTATCACCATCTCTTCGCTGAACTAGTGCACCTATACAATTTACCATTATATTGGGTGTGTTGGGGACACAAGAGACTCTTTGTTATTTGGTTGCAGGGTTGTTTGAGAGAGACCATCTTCATCCTATGCCTCCCACAGATTGATAAACCTTAGGTCATCCACTTGAGGGAAATTTGCTACTGTCCTACAAACATCTGCACTTGGAGGCCCAACAACGTCTACAAGAAGAAGGTTGTGTAGTAGACATTAGCAACCACTGCCGAGTCTTCCCCAGCTCCGTGTCGTTCCCTTCCTGGTGCTCTCGGCACGCCATGGTCAACATGGTCATCGAACGACATCCATTGGACGTGGACTGTACGTCGAGAGGCTGACAGCTGGGTCCACGGCGGCACACAAGGAAATGGCTCCTTATTACGCGCAAAATAATGATTCCTCCACTTGACAGAGGGACCCACCGGACGGGCCACCGTATTTCGTGAAGAAATGTTTCCTCCCTGACTGCTGGCACCCACCAGCTACATCTTCGTATGCAAGGAAGTGTGTCCATATGACGGGCAAAAAATAATGATTCGCCCCCTGACAGCTGGGACCCACCAGCTACATCTTCGCACGCAAGGAAGTGCCTGACAGTCGGGACCCACCTGGTTGATGTGTACGTAGCGTTGTCATTCTGGTCGCGAACGTGTACGTACATAATGGTCGATGTAGAGGCGCGCACGTGTCGTAGTAGAGGCGTGAACATAGCATGTACACATACATACAACAGCTAGGGTGCAAGAAAGAAAATACGGCCACGTACGTACATACAGGCGGGGTCTTGAACACCTACTCGTGCATACGTATGGCCAGGGCTCGTGTACATGGCTGGGTCGGAACGGGGAAGCTGCGCCGTCGTCGTGTTCAGGGGGAGGCAACGGAATGCGTTGTGTTCATCGGGAGGCAACGAAACTCGTGCTGTTCACCGGGAGCCAACCGGCTTGGACGGAACAACCGATGGAAACGAGGCCCGGCGTACCACAGAACGGAGGAAACGGCCTTGTGTTCGACCGACCATGATAGAAACGGGATCTTGTTCATCGGGAGGGGTCTAACCTACCGTAAAACGAAGGAAACGGACCTCCTACGGTGGAAACGGGGTCCTGTTGATCGGGAGGGGTTGGCATACCTCAAAACAGAGGAAACGGACTTGTGTTGGAGCGCTACGGTCGAAACGGGGGTCCTGTTCATCAGGAGGGGTGTGGCGTACCGCAAAACGGGACTCCATGGGCTATTGTTCATCTCCACTGTCGACAGCCTCCACGGGCTACTGTTCATCCACCGTCGACCTCCTCCAGCCTCCACCTGCGACTGTTCATCCATGGGCTCGTGTTCATCCAGCCTCCACCGCACGCTCCTCCACCGGCTACTGTTCAACCAGCCCTCTCCACGGGGTCCTGTTCAACCACCCCTCCACGGGCTACTGTTCCACCAGCCCTCCACCGGCTACTGTTCGACCAGCCCTCCACCGTCTACTGTTCAACCAGCCCTCCACGGGTCCTGTTCATCCAGCCCTCCATGGGGTCCTGTTCATCCACCGGCTCGATCGATCGGGGTCCTGTTCATCCAGCGGCAGCGACCTCTACTACCATGGGGTCATGTTCGTCCAACCCCCACTGGGAACTGTTCATCCACCCCCCCCAACAACACTCACTGTTCATCAACGGAAGGAAGCAGCAGTGTTCGATCGGCTTCAGTTAGCAGCAGTAGCGAAGGAATCACTCGGCTTCAGTTAACAGCAAGGGATCGACCGATCGCTCGGGTTTAGTGACGCGTAGCCTGCAACGCAATTGCTTGGGTTCAGTTAGAGCCCAACGCCTCGCACCCATGCGCATACGTGTACGAGAGACTTGAGTTGTAGAGTTTTGTTGTGATGCCATGTTGTATTTGCACATATCGAGCATATTGTGTGTATGATTGAAATGCTTGGTATGTGTGGGATCCGACAATCTAGTTGTTTATCCTTGGCAGCCTCTCTTATGGGGAAATGTAGTCTAGTGCTCCTCGAGCCATAGTAGTCCGCTACAGCCCGGTTCACCGGAGTCCTGCTAGCCCAGCACTACTGCTCAGGACACTTGACTGGCCGGCATGTGTTTCACTTTGTTCCTATGTCTGTCCCTTCGGGGAAATGTCACGCGGTGACATCCGGAGTCCTGCCTAGCCTGCTACAGCCCGGGTTACCCGGAGTCCTGTTAGCCCAGTGCTACAGCTCGGATTCACACGCCGTTGACCGACATGCTCGATATGATTCATGTATGCCTGTCTCCATAGGTCTGTGCCGCTTTGGGTTCACGACTAGCCATGTCAGCCCGGGTTCTCTGTCATATGGATGCTAGCGACACTATCATATATGTGAGCCAAAAGGCGCAAACGGTCCTGGGCCATGGTAAGGCGACACCCGTGGGGATACTGTGCCTGAGGCCACAATGTGATATGAGGTGTTACCGGCTAGATCGATGTGACTTGGAATCGGGGTCCTGACAGCGTTGGCATCAGAGCCAGACTGCCTGTAGGTTCGTTGAGCGAAACTGGTCGATGTCGAGTCTAGAAATGCTTTAGTTATATGTAGGGGAATTGATTGTGGGAGGGAATGTAAGGATCTTTTACTCCTTTACCTTATGCCCTCTGATCTGAGTCATTCTCTTATCATTATACGTGGGTTAAGAACTAGGCTCTCTTCTTTCTATCAGGTTCACGTGTTACTAATCCGTAGTAGCTTATAGGATTGTTGTTACAAGCCTCAGTACAGTTTCTACTACTTTTAGTATGTTGTCAGTTGAACCAGAACCTTGATATGATGTTGTTGAGTGGTATTGCAAGCTGTTGTGTATGTCTCAAATCTTTTCTGAGCATTTACAGCCGTTATGCTGTCCGATTTCCCCTAGAAAATTCTAATGCCTTCGCATTATTCTGTGCTTTCAGATGGCCACCCGTTCCCAGAACCAAGTGGTTCGTCTGACCCGGTGCCTCGATGTGCCTGGCCACATGGCCATGTTGGTTCGAGTGATGGTCGAGTCAGGCTATCGGTGGTATCCGGAATATACCGTCGAGGAGCAGTTCAGAGACTTCAACCAGAGCCAGTACCTTTGTACCGTCAGGATATATCCCTCTTATCCTGGAGCCACTGAGCCCCTTCACTGTTCCTATGGACTTGGGGTCACTATTGAGATGTCTGTGCAGGATGCAACTTACTCAATGATGACTATCATTCGAGCCAGGACTGCCTTGCTTCAGAACACCGATTTCCGTTACATACTAGCCTCACTTCCTGGAGCACAGGGGTACTATCAGGCTTTGTACTATGACTCTACACATGAGGAGTCACTACTCCGCACCACTGCTAAGATGCTCGAGGATAAGGACCGTGAAAATCAGGCCTTGCGTATGGAGCTTTTCCACACTCGTTCTGATCATTGGGCCACTTTGACTCAGTTTGCACCTGCGGTGCAGGCAGGATACATGGACATGAGGGACTTGTACCCTGTACGGTCTGGATTGCCAGATTGTATGGAGTGGCGCGATGTAGGAGGCATCACCCCTCCTCGTGGTCCCCTTCTGCCACCGCCTGTGGGACCAAGGCCACATCCGAGTCCCTATGGTCCGCAGGCTCCGCAGGACCGTTTGTTCCCAGATGATCATGTTCCACTTCCAGGCTTTGGGGGTGACTTTTATGAGGATTACTACAGAGTCGTCTGAGCTAGTAGTAGTTTCACTAGTACTGTAATAGTTGTAATCTCCACAGTCCTACATGACCGTGGGATATGACTTGGTGTGTATCACGCTCCAGAGGTGTAGAAAAATAATGTATAGGAGTTTGGAATGCCTCCGATGATATGTAATGTCTTTCACCGTAGTTGTACTCTAGCATGGGCTTGTACTAAACTATGTATGGTGTGTATGACCAATGGTATATATATGGCAGTTTCTATATTACCATGTCGTGCAATGAACATCTTAGCATTCCATGTTATCCATTACATTCTGCACTTCCTTGCCAAGTTTGAGCCATCCTTATCTAAACCGTTGTCTTGTTTTTTTCCTAGGATGGTCAACACCCGCAGCAACCCTGCTGCCCCGGAGCAGGGAGAAGCCAGTGCAGCTAGGGGTGAAAATATGCCTCACCCGCCTTCTCTGGCCGAAGTTATGCTGGAGGCGGAAATAAACAATCACGAGACTAACCGCTTGCTGGAGCGGATTGAGCAGAACACTGCACGCCATCAGCGAAACGACTTCGTGTCAATCAATGACTTCATCAAGTTGTACCCACCAAAGTTTAATCATTCCGTCGAGCCCCTCGACGCGGATGACTGGCTCCGCAGCATCACACACAAGCTACGTTCTGCCAATGTAGCCGAAGCGGATAAGGTTACCTATGCTGCCTATCACCTCGAAGGCCCTGCTAGCCTTTGGTGGGAAAACTTTGAGGCTCTGCGCCCGGTCGGCCAAATCACTACTTGGGCTGAATTCGGTGAGGCTTTCCATGAGCATCACATCCCGGAAGGTCTCATAGATCGCAAGAGGGAAGAGTTCTGCAATTTCACCCAAGGAAGACTGACTGTGGATGCATATAGTCGTGAATTTGGGAATCTGGCAGGATATGCTCCTGAAGAGGTATCCATCGACGCTAAGAAGCAGGCAAGGTTCCGCAAGGGACTTAGCCCTGAGCTTCGTCGTGATCTTCGTCTGCACGAGTGCACCTCCTTTCAGAAGTTGGTCAATAAAGCCATCAGTGCTGAGACAGGCCAGTCTGACTATGACACTTCACGCAAGCACTCTCGTGATTTTGGTTCTTCATCCGGCTCTGGATCTCAGAAGCGCCGGGTGTGGATTCCATGCACGACACTGCCACCCAGGTTCATTCTGAGGCCATCCTTTGAGGCGCCTCGCCCCAACCAGCCATTTGCACCGTCTAAGCCCTATGGTGTCCCCGCTGCTAATGCTGCTCCACGCCCCAATGTTGTGACATGTTTCAAGTGTGGGGAGCCGGGTCACTACAGTCGAGAGTGTCCCCAGAACAACAACCCCAATCAGTCTGGAAAGTCCGTTGGCCATGGTAAGCCAGTGGGAAAGACATTCTACGCCAAGCCAGCCACCACTGCACGTGGCCATGTCAACTATGTCTCAGCTGAGGAGGCTCATGATGATCCTAACATCGTCCTTGGTACGCTCCTTGTTAATTGCCATCCGACATCTGTTCTTTTCGATACTGGAGCATCTCATTCATTCATATCTGAGAACTATGCTCGATTGCATAACACGACATTCTGTGACATGCCCACTTCCATGGTAATTCAAACTCCGGGTTCCAAATGGAAAACTTCTAGATTAAGCCATGGGAATGAAATTCTTGTCGATAGACTTGTCTTCCTTGCATCCTTAATAGCTCTCAAGTCCTTAGACATAAACATCATCTTGGGTATGGACTGGATGTCAGGTCATTATGCTAAGATTGATTGTGCCACTAGAACCGTTCAACTTACTCACCCATCGGGCAAGACAGTCAATGTCTTAACTCGAGTGGCCAAGCGCCAGCTTTACTTCCTAAATGCCAACCCCATTCCAGACCTCGAAGATATTCTAGTAGTCCTAGACTTCCCGGGTGTCTTTCCAGAGGAACTGCCAGGTGTTCCACCTGACAGGGATGTCGAGTTTGTGATAGACCTTGTTCCAGGAACCGTTCCAATTTCTACAAGACCCTATAAGATGGCACCCTTAGAACTAGCCGAGCTTAAGAACCAACTCGATGAGTCCTTGAAAAAGGGTTTCATCCATCCTAGTTCCTCTCCTTGGGCTTGCCCCGTCCTCTTCGTCAAGAAGAAGGATGGAACGGATCGGATGGTTGTAGATTACTGACCTGTCAACTTGGTCACTATCAAGAACAAGTATCCACTCCCCAGGATCAACGATCTATATGATCAGCTCGCTGGATCCTCAGTCTTTTCCAAGATGGATTTGAGGTTGGGCTACCATCAAATCAAAATCAGAAACGGGGACATTCCCAAAATGGCCTTTGTTACCCGCTATGGCCAATATGAGTACACCGTCATGTCCTTCGGTTTAACCAATGCCCTAGCCACTTTCTCTCGGTTTATGAACTCAGTCTTCATGGAGTATTTGGATAAATTTGTTGTGGTATACCTCGATGATATACTCATCTACTCCAAGAGTGAGGAGGAACATGCCGAACATCTAAGGCTGGTATTGACGAAACTTCGAGAGCATCGTCTTTATGCCAAATTCTCCAAGTGTGAATTTTGGTTGCTAGAAGTGACCTATCTAGGCCATGTAATCTCTAGTAAGGGTATTGCTGTCAATCCCGAGCGAGTTCAAGCCGTCCTTGATTGGACTCCACCTGAAACGGTCAAGCAAGTTCGGAGCTTCCTTGGCTTAGCGAGCTATTGCCGCCGCTTCATCGAGAATTTCTCCAAGGTTGCTAAACCCCTAACTGAACTCCTCAAGAAAGATAAAAAGTTCGAGTGGACCCCATAGTGCGAGTTTAGCTTTCAGGAACTGAAAAGGCACCTCACATCTGCTCCCGTACTGGTACCACCAGATTTCTCCAAGGACTTTATTATCTATTGCGACGCCTCGCGACAAGGACTAGGTTGCATACTCATGCAAGATCGTCAGGTAATTGCCTATGCTTCACGACAATTACACCCCCATGAGGAAAACTATCCCACACATGATCTAGATCTTGTAGCTGTAGTCCATGCACTGAAAACATGGCGACATTACCTTCTCGGTAATCGTTGCGAGATCTTCACCGATCACCAAAGTTTGAAATATATCTTCACCCAACCGGATTTGAATCTCAGGCAAAGACGTTGGGTCGAGTTGATCTTGGATTACGACTTAGGAATAACTTACACCCTGGGCAAAGCCAATGTCATGGCCGATGCGCTAAGTCATAAATCTTATTGTAACAACCTAATGTTACAACAAAGTCAACCACTTCTCCACGAGGAATTTCATAAGCTTAACCTTCACATTGTTCCTCAAGGATTCCTATCCACCCTGGTGGCGAAACCTACCCTTACAGATCAGATCATCAAGGCACAGAAGGTAGATCCAGGAATCTCCCATATTAAGAGAAACATTAAGAAAGGAGTCGCGAATTGTTTCTCCGTTGATGATCAAGGTGTCGTATACTTTGGAAACCGCTTAGTGGTTCCCAAAGCATGAAACCTGAGGCGGCTGATTCTTAAGGAAGCCCATGAATCCCCTCTCACCATTCATCCGGGTAGTACTAAAATGTATCAAGACCTACGCCAAAGGTTTTGGTGGACTAGGATGAAGAGAGAAATTGCTCAATACATTGCTAGTTGCGACGTCTGTCGTCATGTTAAAGCAGAGCATCAACGGCCTGCTGGCATCCTTCAACCTTTGGCTATTCCTGAGTGGAAATGGGATAAAATCAGTATGGATTTCATTACTGGGTTTCCCAGGACCAAGAGAGGGAACAATGCTATCTTCGTCGTGATCGATCGTCTTCCCAAAGTAGCCCATTTCCTACCTGTTCGTGAGAGTATCACCGCTAGCCAGCTAGCTGATTTATACATCTCCCGAATAGTGTCTCTTCATGGTGTCCCATTGGAAATTAACTCAGACCGTGGGAGTCTCTTCACCTCTCGATTTTGGGAAAGTTTCCAAAATGCTATGGGAACTCGTCTCCCTTTTAGCACCGCCTTCCACCCCCAATCAAGTGGTCAAGTAGAGCGAGTCAATCAAATTCTGGAGGATATGCTTCGTGCTTCTATCATCTCATTCGGAATGGATTGGGAGAAATGCCTTCCATTCGCGGAGTTTGCTTACAACAATAGTTATCAAGCTAGCTTGGGCAAAGCTCCTTTCGAAGTTCTCTACGGACGAAAATGTCGAACGCCTCTTAACTGGTCAGAAACCGGGGAAAGACAACTCTTTGGCCCGGATATGATTCAGGAAGCAGAAGAGCAGGTTCGCGTTATTCGTGAGAAATTGAAAACAGCCCAATCTCGTCAAAAGAGCCAATATGATCATAAACATAAGCTCATGACTTATGAAGTCGGCGAGAAGGCTTACCTTCGGGTTACTTTGTTAAAAGGAACCCATCGTTTCGGTATCAAAGGAAAATTGGCTCCTCGTTACATTGGACCCTTTCGCATTCTTGCCAAATGAGGAGAAGTTGCCTACCAATTGGAACTACCTCCGCATCTTTCCAGAGTTCACGATGTCTTCCACGTTTCTCAACTCAGGCGTTGCTTCGCGGATCCTATCCGTGGAGTGGACCATGAAACGCTTGATCTACAAGATAATCTCTCATATCAGGAATATCCCGTTCGTATCCTTGATCAAGCCTAGCGTACCACTCGACGCCATAACATCAAGTTTCTCAAGGTTCAATGGTCACACCATTCCGAAAAGGAAGCCACTTGGGAAAGGGAGGATCGTCTTCGACTCGAGTACCCCACCTTCTTCCCAACAGATCCTAAATCTCGGGACGAGATTCTTTTGAGTGGGGGTGAGTTGTCACACCCTAGCTAGTTCATGCATTAGAGTGATTGCATCATGTTTAATTTCCTAGAAAGATGAAATGGGGATGATAGAACCCCCAGCCCCCCTGGAACAACTAGGGTTTACTAAAAACTTTTTCAGTGAACCTGAAATGCCTTCTAAAAAGTCCACCCTTTTTGTTTTGGGTTAAAACCTTTGACAAAAATGGTGAACATTTTTCTAGGACATCTTAAGGTCATTGGATTAATTCATATAGTATTTGCATTTGGGCATTTAAATGCTATAAAATATTTTAAATGCTCAAATAATCATAAACTAAAATGTTTACTGTTGGATATATTCTAAGCAGTAGCCATGATTAATTTTATGATTTTTGGAAATGCCCTGGCATTTTTAATAAAGCCCTAAAGTTACAGAAATAATAGAAAGTAAATAAGAACAAAAAAACAAAGAGAGAGAGAAACCCACCTGGGCCTTCTTACCTGGCGCGCCTGTAGCCCAAGTGGTCGGCCCAGCACAGCCCAGTCCATCTGGCCGTGCCAGCCGTCCCCTTCCTTGGGACAGAAGGACGACGGGCGTGTGCCCGACGCGCGCGCACCGCCGTGCGCCACCTCCTGCTTGCCGCTTCGTTGTTGGGCGGGCGGTACGACCTCCACGTCGCGCCCCCGACCCCCTGGACACCTCACACTTCCCCCCTGCTCTCTCCCTCGCTCCCCCGACGCCATAGCCGACGCAGCCGCCGCCGTCTCACCACCGTAGCCGTAGCCACCGTCGTCTCTGCGTCGCCCTACCGTGTCCACGAGCTCCGCCACCCTCCTCTCCGTCGAGCAGGTCGAGCCCCGAGCGCTCACGTGCCCCGTAGCCACCACATCGACCTCGCCCGACTCCGCCACCGCCGGAGACCCCCTTCGCCATCACCGTCGCAGAAGGCTGTCCCCGACCTTGTCGTCAGCTCCGTCGCAACCGCCGTGAGCCTAGCTACCTCCCCACCCTCTCCGTTGCCTCTCTCGAGCCCCGTAGCAACTGCACGTAGCTCACCCGCACGCGCCGCTGCGGAGCTCGTCGCCGACGAGGCTCCGACCACCCAACGACTGTGCCACATTCTCCACTAGCCCTACCGCACCCCTAGGAGCTCAACGCACTAACCCACGTGCCTCTCCGTGCCCCCTAGCGACGTGTCCGAGCTCAGCCGAGCTCCGGCCGCCGCCAAACTCATCGCCGGCGTCTTTTCCGACCACCCTGAGCCCAAACACCACCGCCACTAGACGCAGACGAGTCTCCTCGTCACGTAGAGCCTCTCCGCCATGCAAATGGTCGCCTGTGGACGTTTTCCGAAGCCCTCCGCCACGTCTATCGTCACCGGTGTCAAACCGCCGGCGAGTTGACCTCGTTTGACCTAGGGTTTAACTCCCCTGGGTCAATGACAGGTGGGCCCAGAGCCCTGCTAATTTTAGCTTAGCACTAATCAACTTTTAGTTAACCCAATAGGTCACTGACATGCGGGCCCAGGCCCCACTAATAGTTTAGTTAGTATTAACTTAACCCTGTTAATTAGTTGTTTCACTGACGTGTGGGTCCCAGCCGTCAGGTTTGACCTGGGCTGGCGCCTTTGACCTGATGATGTCACAGTGACGCAGTGCTGACGCAGTTATTTATTTTCTGGATTTATTCTTATATAGGAAATTCCAGAAAATAGCCAAAACTTCTAAAAATCATAGAAAATCAACCATAGCTCCAAATCAAGCAAGTTATATATGAAAAATGATCAGAAAAATTCAATCTTTCCATCTGTAATGGTTTCATGCATGACAAAACACTCTAACCTTGATGTTTAGGTGAAACAAGCTAATACACTTATAATGCATAAGAACTTAAGCTTCCATTTGAATCTTTGATTCAAATGGACCCATTTCAACTTGTTTCACATTGCATTAGGCAGGACACCTCATTTTGCCATGTCATAGCATGCATCATATTGTTGCATATTGCCATGTGTTGATTATATTCTGTGGTGTCTTTTGTGGTAGGTTCTGCCTCCGAGGATATCTCCGAGTATCCAACTGAAGGGCAGTACCCTACTACTACTCCATCAGGCAAGCAGCCCCATTGATTATATCGATACAATCCCATGTTATCGCTTCTGCTCTCACTTACTGCATTAAGACAACAACGTTTCAAACTGCTGTGTGCTGCGGTAGTTGAACCCTTATCCTCTGCATGACCTGTCATTGCCACAGTAACTAGATGAAACCCACTAGCATGTGTAGGAGTTGATTGAGCCATGTATGTGTTTCCTACCTTGCTATGCCTACTATGCTTAGAGTTGTGCTAGGTCTGGTTCATCTGGGTGATGGCTAGAGTGAAATGATTATGTCGGTAATGTGAGGGATGTGTTGAACATGATTTGGTAAAGGTATCGATGAGATGCCATGTAGGAGTACATGGTGGGTTGTTTCATTGAGGTCGTCCCTAAGAACTGAGATCTGTATGTGTGATTTAAGATTCAGTTACTACCATACATTGGGACCGAAACCAATGGACCCTCTCGGCTTCTTAATCACCCTAGTACTCTATCCAGGAGTTGCAACTAGTTTCTGGTGTTTGTAGGTTATGTGTTGGCGGCCGTGCGTAGCGCTGACCCTAGGGGTGGGCTATGATGCGGTAGATACACCGTGGCACGGTGTACTGGGTCACCCATTTGGTGTCTCGGGAACCCTGTTCACATCGTTCGGGGCTGTATGTGGAAACCTCGGCCGGACTCCCTGCGGATGGAACCGGGATAGGCGATAAACCCGGACTAGAGACTTGAGTGTTTAGGTAGGCCGTGGCCGACACCCTCATTGGGCTTCCGCTTGAAGGTTGCGGAGTACATGTCGTGTAAACGACGGTAAGTGGTGAGAGCGTGTATGAAGAAGTACACCCCTGCAGGGTTAACATCATCTATTCAGATAGCCGCGTCCGTGGTAAAGGACTACTTGGTTGCCTATACAGTTCATAGATAAGTTAATGGTTACTACTAAAAGACTCAAGATAAGTGTGAGTACCGAGGATGGCTCTCTCGTAGGATGACGAGGGAGGATCCCCGGTGGAGTATTACGTTGGTGATTAGTGGACTCGTGTGCGAAAACTATTTTACTAGTGGTGTCTCGTAGGATAGCTTAGCCAAGAGTCAAAGTTGGCTTGCTGCAATAACTCCACCACCTTCTTGAGAATGAGCATGTATAGTAGGTTCTGTTGTAAGACTTGCTGAGTACCTTTGTACTCATGTTGCTTTAATTACTGTTTTCAGACGACAACACCGCCCCCTCTGATGGGTTTTACGTAGACCTCGACGTCGATGAGTAACTTGCCACCTAGGTGGTGATTCTGGCCATGGAGGGCCTTATGTAGATAGACAGGCTTCGACAAGCCTTCTTTCTTTCTAGTGTATGTACTCAGACTATTTGCTTCCGCATGTGCTTGTATGCTTGTATGACTTGAGTGTCGGGTCATGTGACCCCTACCTGTATGAACATGTTATGTATGGCTCTCTGGAGCCTTTAAATAAAGTACTTGAGTTGTAGAGTTTTGTTGTGATGCCATGTTGTATTTGCACATATCGAGCATATTGTGTGTATGATTGAAATGCTTGGTATGTGTGGGATCCGACAATCTAGTTGTTTATCCTTAGCAGCCTCTCTTATGGGGAAATGTAGTCTAGTGCTCCTCTAGCCATAGTAGTCCGCTACAGCCCGGTTCACCGGAGTCCTACTAGCCCAGCACTACTGCTCAGGACACTTGACTTGCCGGCATGTGTTTCACTTCGTTCCTATGTCTGTCCCTTCGGGGAAATGTCACGCGGTGACATCCGAGTCCTGCCTAGCCTGCTATAGCCCGGGTTACCCGGAGTCCTATTAGCCCATTGCTACATCCCGGATTCACACGCTGTTGACCGACATGCTCGATATGATTCATGTATGCCTGTCTCCATAGGTCTGTGCCACTTTGGGTTCACGACTAGCCATGTCGGCCCGGGTTCTTTGTCATATGGATGCTAGCGACACTATCATATATGTGAGCCAAAAGGAGCAAACGGTCCCGGGACATGGTAAGGCGACACCCGTGGGGATACCATGCGTGAGGCCGCAATGTGATATGAGGTGTTATCAGCTAGATCGATGTGACTTGGAATCGGGGTCCTGACACAATGAATGTTTGGGCAACCAGACCACACCATCCAACACCAAATTAACACAATATGGCACAACTTTCATCAGCCAGGTAAGGTAATATGAAAGTAACATCGACACAATGAATGAATGGGCAACCAGAGCAGCACTACAATTCAATAATGTGCATGATATGAGATAGTACACTCATGTAGCTCAGTATGCAAAACTACCAGGCAGTTTTCTTTACAAAAATCAACATTGTCACCTTTAATTATACATTTTGCTACAACTAAATTTAGATCAGATAAAGGTTGGATTCACGCCGATTAACAAGATACATACTGATGCAAAAATATAGTGATATACAACAGGTACTTACATCAACATTATAGCACAAAGAATTCCCGCAAGATACTTTCCTCGAATATGATCCCAGTGCACAAAGTCTTCTACCCTTTAAGCTTATTTTCTAAAAGAGAGATGGGTAAGAAACATGTAGAAAATATGATCAGAATGCTATAAAATTTCATGATGTGAAGATACGCACACGCTTCTTAGAATGGAGCTGACATATTTTTGCTGGACTAGAGCGGACTAGTTCTCTGGCCCTTGGAATCTGCTTATTATCAGTAGGAGTTCTCTGTGTTGGATCAGTATCTATGAAAACTGGAGCTGGTTTACTATCTCCTGGCGTTTGGATCTTTTGCAAAGAACTTGTTTGTAACCCTTCAGATTCTAACATAGTCGTCTTCCCCTTGTATGCATTATATAGAAGAATGGTGCTTCAATTATAAAACATGCTACAACAGAGAGATGGAATAGGTACTGAAGAATAGAAAGGCATGACATATTGACATGTATTCCCTCCATCCGTAAATAAATGGATGGGTCTAGGCGTATTTCAGTTCTAGATACATCCATTTTTATCCATTTCTGCGACATGTAATCCGGACGAAGGGAGTATGATGTAAGAGCTAGGGATACGACAGGACAACAAAGTAAAAAACACTAGTTGATTTTAAAATTGTATGCTAGCGGAATACATATAGAAAAATAATAAGGCAACATATGCGTGTACGATTGGGAAACTAAGATGGCATTGCAAAAGACCACTAGAACATCACTTCAATGTAAAAAAAACATGGTATGGTAGACAGATGAAGTACATACTGATGAATAACAATGCATAAGATATTCAGAAGCATGATGTCCAAACTAAGCAAATGGCATTGCGATAGAGTAGAATGACAGTACTTGCATTTGAAAACATGTTATGATGAATGGAATAGGTACTGAAAAACAGGAAGGCATGACATATTTACATGCATGATCAGCAGGCTAAGCACATGGCATCGCAACAGAGTAGATGAACTCCAGGACATTATATGCATGTTGTACCCATATCATAGGCCAAGTTAGAGCAAGGACCTTGCAGGGGTGAATAGGATTCATCATCTTTCTGCAAGTCTTCTGAAGAACTCCCTTTACATGTTCCATCATATTGGGTATCATTGACGTCAAGTTTGTTGGCTGTTACATTGCTCCATGAGGTTCTTGTGGATATATCAATGTGTGAAATTATATCTGATATGCATGGAAGACAACTAGTAGTTAGATTTATGTAATGAGTGCCTGTAGGAGACGACATAAATAGTAGGACTGGGTTTAACTAGCAGCAACATGTCTCAAAAACTAAAGGGGGAACACAGATGAAAGCTACAGAATATGTATCGTTTGTACTCGAGATTAACTAGATGGCACACAAAAGTATCAAAGAACAACATAGGTAATGCTAGAAGTGGTATAATACTATAATCACCAGCCTGTGGGATAGCATTGGCTGATGGATGATAACTATGGAACAACGTTACCTAAAGAACAAGTCTCTTAGCTGAACTATGGAACAACATTAACTCCTGAACAAGACCTGTACGAGATTAGCATGAATATACAGTGAAATGTGATCATCTATTTTCCATGCTTAGATGAATAACAAAGCCATAAATGTTGCACACAAGTAAGATGAGGGTACAACCTATCTAGCCGCCATCCATAGGAGAGAGCATCATGTGCTGACTTGTCGATGGCCCTACAGTTGTTGTGGTTGTCCATGTCGAGCACGCGCATTCAATGCAGGGAACTGTTGGGTGGGGACTATAGCTCCCATCTGGTGTATGCTTCCCTTGTTGGAGCAGCTGCGGTGAGAAGGAAGACAGTGTGGCCGAAGATGCAGAAAACACATAATGTTAAGAACGACACATATCTCTTATCTGAAGAAATACCCTAAGAGATCAACAGTAAGGTACGAGAGTGGCCACACGTCTGTTGACTGAAGACTCAATTGGGGTCACATGATTTTATTTTAGTTTGGTACTGTCCGATCTATGCCGGATGGCTTGATGGCCGTCTTGTGCCTCCCGACTGACATTGTTCAGAATGTTCCCCGAAGAGCCAGTGATCACCGGCAGAGCAGCCTGCCTCTGCCGCCCGCGGCCACGAGAGCTCCGACCAAAACCCCGCTCCCCGCCCCACCACACTGCCGTGGTTACGCCGCCCCCGGCCAATCCATGAAGACTCGCCGTCATCCAGATCCGGCTACGGCAGTACCTTGAAGCCACGCAACTCTAAGATAGCCATCTAAGCGCTGCTTCCGCGGCGAACTTGCGCCCCCGCACCCTTATGTTAGACACTAGCCAACCGACAGCCTAGGAGACCCGCTGCCTCGACGGGTGCTACTTCCCATTGGGAATCGATTGGCCCAGAATAAAAACTCAGACAACTGACGCCTAAATAAAGTGATTTGAGATGAGTGTACAACCTATCTTGCAGCCCGGTGAAGTAGGGAGCTCCAGCTGCCGAGTCGGTGAGGCCAGCGCGGTTGCGGTGGCTACCGGCGGCAGGAAAGCGGAGAGATCGCGATGGTCGATGGATATAAGGAAGCAGCGTCAGGGCCCTAGACACATCCGAAGTTGGAGCCGCTTCGACGACGTGCACAATGGCGGGAGTGAATCGGCTCCATTATGGTCCACGCGACCGTCGTCGATGCAACTTTGACAGCACAAAGTAAGAGGCACACGGCCCAGTGCACGACGACAAACGGACAGCGTCTCCGGCATGGGGGAGGAGGGCGGCGGTGAATTTGGTGCGGTGGGGGCGCCATGGAGGAGGGGCTGAGATTTCGCAGCTGGGGAGAAGGGAGCTTCTGGGGAGAAGGTGATTTGGCACCCATGAGGTATGAATGGGGAATTGGGAGGGGAACCATGTCTTACAGATGCACTTGTCTGAAATGTGGGTGGAGTTACAGTTCTGCCCCTGCCTTTAGGCTTCTGAGCTTGGGTCTGTGTACTGAGGGTCAGGATAGTAGAGTAACTTTGCTTCTCCCAAATAGTGGGCGCGAGTGATTTCGGGAGAGGAGGGCATGTTTTGAAATAGTGGGCGCGAGCGATTTCGGGTGAGGAGGGCGTGTTTTGAAATAGTGGGTGCGAGCGATTTCGGGCGAGGAGGGTGTGTGTTGAAATAGTCGGCGCGAGCGGTTTCGGGCGAGGAGAGGGTGTTTTGCTACCCATGGTTTATGAATTATTCGGCACATGTCATTTTGGCTGAGGAGAAGGCGCGCTTGGATGAAGTTACAAACCTACCCTCGATGTACAATGGGCCAATTGATGTGTGTCCCACATAGGCTGGTAATTTCATGTCTCCCATTTATTTGCTCGGGCGAATTACACCGAGCAGAGGGTGTTTAGCGGTTCATTCAAATTTTTGGAGAATGAGCATCCACACCTACCTTACCAAGTCGATTCGAATTTTTTTTTGAAATATTAGCTTGCCACTTATTTTTTAGATGGAGAGATGATGCTCGGGACTAATGTGTTTTACATGCTCGTTGCTAACAATTTACTATATGACAAATAGTTGGCCCACTAAAAAATAGGAATCAAACCCAAAATGAAATATCTCGATTCAATGAAATAGCTCGCTCACCAGGTCAAAATAGTGAACTAAATCCAAAATTGAACACCTCAATCGAGTAGCATGTTGTACAGTATTATAGTACTCCATGAACATGTTGAAAATCAAATTAATGAACTTGTTTGATACGCATATCTCCATTCATTTGTGGATTGTAGACAACATGTTCTCCAATTTCAATATTTGAATGCAAGTTTATATCAAAACGTGGTTTATATCAGTGTTTGAGGCATAAAAGGCGACCTCCCCCTCTCCCGAACTCCTGCTCTCTCTATCGCCGACAATCTTCAATTCTATCGCACACTATTTATGATTCTCTAGTCCAAGCTAAATATCTTGGGTGCACTCATCGTACGCACACAAATTCCCTAGCTTGTTGCCCGTAACTCTCTCATGCACCACTCTGCCATCTCAGAGCTCTTCCCTCTCTCTCTCTCAAACTCTCCATCTCCCTGGGTCACACATACACATGCATATCTCACTAGCACTCGGTCGACCCATCTAAAACTCTCTCTCCCTCGTTCTCTCTCCATCTCACACGCACACACACACATACACAATCTCACGCTAGCCAAGTATGATGGTCTCTCACTCAATTGTAGGCACACGCAGTCCCCCCTATATGTATATGACTAGCTAATTCTTAGTGTCCATCACAAACATGTGCATGGTCTATCTCGATTTCTCTCGGGGCATCTTTCTATCGCACATGCACGTCATCCCTCGATCTCCCACCCATATAGTCCCCTCACGATCTCGAGGGGATCTCTCTATCACAAACACACCCTCTCTCCCTCCCCATGTGTCCATCTTCTCCGTGTGTCCCTCTAGACCTTTGTCCCTTGTTGGCCAGACCTCTGCCGGACATGTGCAATAGGGGTGTCTCTCTCCGCTGCAACTTGCAAACAATCACACACTAGCTATCTTTGTGTATCTTATCACCTCGCTTTTATATCTTGGAGATGCATGCGTGATATGTTTGCATAAGAAACAAACACACACACTCCCCCTTTAATTTATCGTTTGTTGTCCCTTTCTCTTTCACACACACACACTCTTTTTGCACACTCACTCATTCTCCTTCATATGCACTTGATCTCTCTCGACTTAGGAACTCTCTTCGGTCCATAGCATATAGATTTATTGAGAAGTCAAACATCACAAAGTTTGACCATGTACATGGAGAAAAACATTTACATCTAGAACAGCAAACATATATCATTAGATTCATCATGAGATGTAGTTTCGTATGATGTATCTTTGGTATTGTAGATATAATTAATATTTGTGTAAACCTGGTCAAAGTTTCCAAAGTTGGACTTCTAAAAAATTTGTATGCACTGCATTATCAAGCGGATGGAATATCTCTTCCCCCTCTCAACTATCTGATGCACCACTCAGCCGTATCGGGGCTCCTCTATCTCTCTCAAACTTATATCTCCCTGGTTCACACATACACATATATCGCTCGTGCTACATAGACGCATCTAACAACCTCCACCCTTGTTCTCTATCTATGTGACACACACCTCCCTTAAGTACCATAATCCCTCACTCCATCATAGGCGCACGCACTCCCCGCTAAGTATGACTATCTCCCACTAGCCATCAGGAACACACGTATTGTCTCCTTCCATCCATACGTCTATCTCGATATCTCTCGGGGTATCTACTATCGCGCACACACCTTGTCACTCGGTCTCCCACCCATGTAGTCCCATCATGATCTCCAGGGGATCTCTCTGTCACAAACACACACTCTCTCCTCCCCATGTCTGCATTTTATCCATACGTCTCTCTCGACCTCTCTACCTTGTTTGTCAGACCTCTCTTGGCCATGTGCTAGGGGTCTTTCTCTCTCGGTTGCAAACAACCACACACTATCTCCTCACCTCGCTTCCGCTGTCAAAGATGCATGTGAGATATGTTTGCATAAGACACACACGCTTTTTCTCTACTTTATGGTGTGTTGTCCATGTCTCTTTCACACATGCACACACACTTTTTTCAGTCACTCTTTCTATTTCACACACACTCTCTCTCTCTCTCTCTCTCTAGTTAGGTACCCTCTCATGTCCATAAGCATATGGATGTTTTGAAAAGTCAAACCTCAGAAAAGTTTGACCAGGTATATGTGGAGAAAAACAGTTACATCTGGAACAACCATTAGATTCATCACAACATGTACTTACTTCATACTATCATTTATCTTTGGTATTGTAGATATAAGTAATTTCTTTCTAAACTTGGTCAAAGTTTCAAAAGTTTGACTTAAAAAATATAGGCATTGCATTACCGAACGGACGGAGTAGCTCTTTATCTCTCTCTCTCTACTATCTCTCACGGGCCTCCCCTCTCACTCGACCTCTCTATACCGAGGGATTATACGGTCATTGTGTCAGCGTATAGCTCCGTATATTGTTTAGTTGACCGGTCAACCATTCCACATGCTGCCTTGTCAGCTCGTCTTCTCAATCTTCATGTGCTGGCCCATGTGGCAGTGGGTGAAAATAAGTAAACTAGAGGCCCATCTGACACACGGTGAAGTAAACAAAGTTGAAACCACTCGGGGTAGCACCCCGCACACTAGTAAATTGAGGGCACACTTCTTCCGCGTGAAGGACGCACTCGCACACACTTCTCCACTGCATGTCGACATGCATAGAAGGACGCACTCTCGCACACCCAACACATAATACACACCAGCCCACGTGTACACCGACGTCGGCGCCGACTGAGATGGACAGTGAGGCAGCCAACAAGCAGAGGCGGCTCGACCAAAACCGCATTCGGCGAGCTTGGACTTCATCAGCAGCCTCCCCGACGACATGCTACTCGTCATCATCGGCCTCCTCCCCACCAAATCTGCCGTGTGGACCACCCTGCTCTCCCGACGGTGGCCCCCCTGATACGTCTGCAACGTATCTATAATTTTTGATTGTTCCATGCTATATTATATTCTGTTTTGGACATTATTGGGCTTTATTATACACTTCTATATTATTTTTGGGACTAACCTATTAACCAGAGGCCCAGCCCAGTATTGCTGTTTTTTTGCCTATTTTAGGGTTCCGCAGAAAAAGAATATCAAACGGAGTCCAAACGGAACGAAACCTTCGGGAACGTGATTTTCGGAACGAACATGATCTAGAGGACTTGGACCCTACATCAAGAATTCAACGAGGAGGGCATGAGGTAGGGGGCGCGCCTACCCCCCCCTCCCAGGCGTGCCCTCC
Source organism: Triticum urartu (assembly GCF_003073215.2). Classification (NCBI taxonomy): domain Eukaryota; kingdom Viridiplantae; phylum Streptophyta; class Magnoliopsida; order Poales; family Poaceae; genus Triticum; species Triticum urartu. The sequence goes on from NC_053023.1 coordinate 355,021,502, forward strand.
ACCCTCGTGGCCCACCTGTTGCTCCACCGACATACAACTTCCTCCTATATATACCTACGTACCCCCAAACTACCAGATACGGAGCCAAAACCCTAATTCCACCGCCGTAACTTTCTGTATCCACGAGATCCCATCTTGAGGCCTCTTCCGGAGCTCCGCCGGAGGGGGCATCGATCACGGAGGGCTTCTACATCAACACCATAGCCTCTCCAATAAAGTGTGAGTAGTTTACTTCAGACCTACGGGTCCATAGTAATTAGCTAGATGGCTTCTTCTCTCTTTTTGGATCTCAATACAAAGTTCTCCCCCTCTCTTGTGGAGATCTATTCGATGTAATCTTCTTTTTGCGGTGTGTTTGTTGAGACCGATGAATTGTGGGTTTATGATCAAGTTTATCTATGAACAATATTTGAATCTTCTCTGAATTCTTTTATGTATGATTGGTTATCTTTGCAAGTCTCTTCGAATTACCAGTTTTGTTTGGCCTACTAGATTGATCTTTCTTGCAATGGGAGAACTGCTTAGCTTTGGGTTCAATCTTGCGGTGTCCTTTCCCAGTGACAGTAGGGGCAGCAAGGCACGTATTGTATTGTTGCCATCGAGGATAACAAGATGGGGTTTATTTCATATTGCATGAGTTTATCCCTCTACATCATGTCATCTTGCTTAAAGCGTTACTCTGTTCTCTTGAACTTAATACTCTAGATGCATGTTGGATAGCGGTCGATGTGTGGAGTAATAGTAGTAGATGCAGGCAGGAGTCGGTCTACTTGTCTCGGACGTGATGCCTATGTACATGATCATACCTAGATATTCTCATAACTATGCTCAATTCTGTCAATTGCTCGACAGTAATTTGTTCACCCACCGTGAATACTTATGCTCTTGAGAGAAGCCACTAGTGAAACCTATGGCCCCCGGGTCTATTTGCCATCATATTAATCTTCCAATACTTAGTTATTTTTATTGCCTTTTATTTTACTTTGCATCTTTATAATAAAAATAGCGAAAATATTATCTTATCATATCTATCAGATCTCACTCTCGTAAGTGGCCGTGTAGGGATTGACAACCCCTTATCGTGTTGGTTCCAAGGATTTATTTGTTTGTGTAGGTGCGAGAGACTCGTGCGTGGCCTCCTACTGGATTGATACCTTGGTTCTCAAAAACTGAGGGAGATACTTATGCTACTTTGCTGCATCACCCTTTCCTCTTCAAGGGAAAACCAATGCAAGTGCTCAAGAGGTAGCAAGAAGGATTTCTGGCGTCGTTGCTGGGGAGGTCTATGCAAAAGTCAAGTCACCAAGTACCCATCACAAACCCTTATCTCCCGCATTACATTATATGGCATTTGCCTCTCATTTTCCTCTCCCCCACTTCACCCTTGCCGTTTGATTCGCCCTCTCTCTCCATCCTCCCTCTCTTTCTCCGTTTGCCTCTTTTTGCCCGTCTCTTGTTTGCTCATGTGTTGGATTGCTTGCTAGTCACGATGGCTCAAGATAATACTAATTTGTGTGACTTCACCAATACCAACAATAATGATTTCCTTAGCACTCCGATTGCTCCTCTTATCGATACTGAATCTTGTGCAATCAATGCTTCTTTGTTGAATCTTGTCATGAAAGATCAATTCGCCGGCCTTCCTAGTGAAGATGCCGCTACCCATCTAAATAGCTTCGTTGACTTGTGTGATATGCAAAAGAAGACAGATGTGGATAATAATATTGTTAAATTGAAGCTATTTCCTTTTTCACTTAGAGATCGTGCTAAAGCTTGGTTTTCGTCTTTTCCTAAAAATAGTATTGATTCTTGGAATAAGTGCAAAGATGCTTTTACCTCTAGGTATTTTCCTCCCGCTAAGATCATCTCTCTTAGAAACGATATTATGAATTTTAAGAAACTTGATGATGAACATGTTGCACAATCTTGGGAGAGGATGAAATTAATGATACGTAATTGCCCTACTCATGGTTTGAATTTGTGGATGATTATACAAATTTTTATGCCGGATTGAATTTTGCTTCTAGAAATCTTTTAGATTCAGCCATGAGAGGCACTTTTATGGAAATCACTTTAGGAGAAGCTACTAAACTCCTAGATAATATTATGGTTAATTATTCTCAATGGCACACTAAAAGATCTATTAATAAAAAAGTGCATGCGATAGAAGAAATTAATGTTTTGAGTGGAAAGATGGATGAACTTATGAAATTATTTGCTAATAAAAGTGTTTCTTCTGACCCTAATGATATGCCTTTGTATAGTTTGATTGAGAATAATAATGAATCTATGGATGTGAATTTTGTTGGTAGGAATAATTTTGGTAACAATGTGTATAGAGGAAACTTTAATCCTAGGCCGTATCCTAGTAATTCCTCTAATAATTATGGTAATTCCTACAACAATTCTTATGGAAATTATAATAAGATGCCCTCTGATTTTGAATCTAATATTAACGAATTTATTACTTCGCAAAAGAATTTCAATGCTTTGATTGAAGAAAAATTGATTAAGATTGATGAGTTGGCTAGGAATGTTGATAGAATTTCTCTTGATGTTGATTCTTTGAAACTTAGATCTATACCTCCTAAGCATTATATAAATGAGTATCTCAAATCCATGAGAATTTCCATTGATGAGTGCAAAGAAAGAACCGCTAGGATGCGTGCTAAGAAAGATTGCTTTATAAAAGCGTGTTCTTCTAGTTTCCATGATAATAAAGATGAAGATCTAAAAGTTATTGATGTGTCCCCTATTAAATCTTTGTTTTGCAATATGAATCTTGATAATGATGGGACTGAATATGATCCACCTTTACCTAGACAGCGTTCCAAGAATTTGGATTCTTTAGATCTTGATGCTAAAATTGTTAAAAGTGGGATTGAAGAAGTCAAAACTTTAAATATTAATGAACCCACTATTTTTGATTTCAAGTAATTTAATTATGATAATTGCTCTTTGATAGAATGTATTTCCTTCTTGCAATCCATGCTAAATTCTGCTCATGCTTATAGTCAAAATAAAGCTTTTACTAAACATATCGTTGATGCTTTGATGCAATCTTATGAAGAAAAACTTGAGATGGAAGTTTCTATCCTTAGAAAACTTTATGATTAGTGGGAACCTACTATTAAATTTAAAATTAAAGATGATGAATGCTATGCTTTGTGTGATTTGGGTGCTAGTGTTTCCACGATTCCAAAGACTTTGTGTGATTTGCTAGGTTTCCGTGATTTTGATGATTGCTCTTTAAACTTGCACCTTGTGGATTCCACCATTAAGAAACCTATGGGAAGAATTAATGATGTTATTATTGTTGCAAATAGGAACTATGTTCCCGTAGATTTTATTGTTCTTGACATAGATTGCAATCCTTCATGTCCTATTATTCTTGGTAGACCTTTCCTTAGAACGATTGGTGCAATTATTGATATGAAGGAAGGAAATATTAGATTCCAATTTCCGTTAAGAAAGGCATGGAACACTTCCCTAGAAATAAAATTAAATTAGCTTATGAATCTATTATGAGAGCCACTTATGGATTGCCTTCCAAAGATGGCAATACCTAGATCTATCCTTGCTTTTATGCCTAGCTAGGGGGTTAAACGATAGCGCTTGTTGGGAGGCAACCCAATTTTATTTTTATTCCTTGCTTTTTTATCCTGTTTAGTAATAAATAATTTATCTAGCCTATTTTTTGGTTGTGTTTTTTGTGTTTAGTTAGTGTTTGTGCCAAGTAGAACCGTTGGGAAGACTTCGGGAAAGTCTTTTTAATGTTGCTGTAAAAAACAGAAACTTTAGCGCTCACGAGAAGTGCTGCCATTTTTATTTTGAAACTGATATTTAGTTAATTATTTTTGCATATTATTAATAGATAGATTCCTAACGTCCAGCAATTTATTTTATAATTTTTGGGGTTTCAGATCTTGCGTTAGCTACAGATTACTACAGACTGTTCTGTTTTTGACAGATTCTGTTTTTTGTGTGTTGTTTGCTTATTTTGATGAATCTATGGCTAGTAAAATAGTTTATAAACCATAGATAAGTTGGAATACAGTAGGTTTAACACAAATATAAATAAAGAATGAGTTCATTACATTACCTTGATGTGGTGTTTTGTTTTCTTTCGCTAACGGAGCTCACGAGATTTTCTACTTTAAGTTTTGTGTTGTGAAGTTTTCACGTTTTGGGTAAAGATTTGATGGATTATGGAACAAGGAGTGGCAAGAGACTAAGCTTGGGGATTCCCATGATACCCCCAAGATAATCTAAGGACACCTAAAAGCCATAGCTTGGGGATGCCCCGGAAGGCATCCCCTCTTTTTTCTACTTCCATTGGTACCTTTACTTGGAGCTACATTTTTATTCACAACATGATATGTGTTTTGCTTGGAGCGTCTTGTATGATTTGAGTCTTTATTTGTTAGTTTTCCACAATCATCCTTTCTGTACACACCTTTTCAGAGAGACACACATGACTCGGAAATTGTTAGAATACTCTATGTGCTTCACTTATATCTTTTGAGTTATATAGTTTTTGCTCTAGTGCTTCACTTATATCTTTTAGAGCACTTCGGTGGATTTGTTTTATAGAAACTATTGTTCTCTCATGCTTCACTTATATTATTTTGAGAGTCCTACAAAACAGCATGCTAATTTTCTTCAATTATGTTAGGCATTCAAGATTAATAAATTTTTTCTTATGAGTGTGTTGAATACTATGAGAAGTTTGATACTTGATAATTGTTTTGAGATATGGAGATGGTAATATTAGAGTCATGCTAGTCGAGTAGTTGTGAATTTGAGAAATACTTGTGTTAAAGTTTGTGATTCCCGTAGCATGCACGTATGGTGAACCGTTATGTGATGAAGTCGGAGCATGATTTATTTATTGAATGTCTTCCTTATGAGTGGCGGCCGGGGACGAACGATGGTCTTTTCCTACCAATCTATCCCCCTAGGAGCATATGCGTAATACTTTTCCTTGATAACTTCCAGGTTTTTGCAATAAGTATATGAGTTCTTTATGACTAAGGTTGAGTCCATGGATCATACGCACTTTTCTTCCTTCCACCATTGCTAGCCTCTCTAATACCGCGCACCTTTCGCCGGTATCATACACCCACGATATACCTTCCTCAAAATAGCCACCATATCTACCTATCATGGCATTTCCATAGCCATTCCGAGATATATTGCCATGCAACTTTCCACCGATCCATTTACTATGACACGCTCCATCATTGTCATATTGCTTTACATGATCATGTAGTTGACATTGTATTTGTGGCAAAGCCACTGTTCATAATTCTTTCATACATGTCACTCTTGATTCATTGCATATCCCGGTACACCACCGGAGGCATTTACATAGAGTCATATTTTGTTCTACGTATTGAGTTGTAATTGTCGAGTTGTAAGTGAATAAAAGCGTGATGATCATAATTTTTAGAGCATTGTCCCAAGTGAGGAAAGGATGATGGAGACTATGATTACCCCACAAGTCGGGATGAGACTCCGGACGAAAAAAAAGAGGCCAAAGAAGCCCGAATAAAAAAAGAGGCCATAAAAAGGGGAAAAGGCCCAGATAAAAAAAATATGAGAGAAAAAGAGAGAAGGGACAATGATACTATCCTTTTACCACACTTGTGCTTCAAAGTAGCACCATGATCTTCATGATAGAGAGTCTCCGATGTTATCACTTTCATATACTAGTGGGAATTTTTCATTATAGAACTTAGCTTGTATATTCCAATGATGGGCTTCCTCAAAATGCCCTAGGTCTTCTTGAGCAAGCGAGTTGGATGCACACCCACTTAGTTCTTTTTGTTGGGCTTTCATATACTTATAGCTCTAGTGCATCCGTTGCATGGCAATCCATACTCACTCACATTGATATCTATTGATGGGCATCTCCATAGCCCGTTGATACGCCTAGTTGATGTGAGACTATCTTCCCCCTTTTTGTCTCCTCCACAACAACCATTCTATTCCACCAAAGGTGCTATGTCCATGGTTCATGCTCATGTATTGCATGGAGATTGAAAAAGTTTGAGAACACCAAAAGTATGAAACAATTTCTTGGCTTGTCATTGGGGTTGTGCATGATTTAAATACTTTGTGTGGTGAAGATAGAGCATAGCCAGACTATATGATTTTGTAGGGGTAACTTTCTTTGGCCATGTTATTTTGAAGAGACATAATTGCTTAGTTAGTTATTTTGTAGGGGTAACTTTCTTTGGCCATGTCAATATTGAACTTTTATCTTGAATCTTTCGGATCTGAATATTCATACCACAATTAAGAAGAATTACATTGAAATTATGCCAAGTAGCATTCCACATCAAAAATTCTGTTTTTATCATTTACCTACTCGAGGACGAGCAGGAATTAAGCTTGGGGATGCTTGATACGTCTGCAATGTATCTATAATTTTTTATTGTTCCATGCTATATTATATTCTGTTTTGGACATTATTGGGCTTTATTATACACTTTTATATTATTTTTGGGACGAACCTATTAACCAGAGGCCCAGCCTAGAATTGCTGTTTTTTTTCCTATTTTAGGGTTCCGCAGAAAAAGAATATCAAACGGAGTCCAAACGGAATGAAACCTTCGGGAACGTGATTTTCGGAATGAACATGATCTAGAGGACTTGGACCCTACGTCAAGAATTCAACGAGGAGGGCACGAGGTAGGGGGCGCGCCTACCCCCCCCCCCTCCCAGGCGCGCCCTCCACCCTCGTGGCCCACCTGTTGCTCCACCGATGTACACCTTCCTCCTATATATACCTACGTACCCCCAAACTACCAGATAGGGAGCCAAAACCCTAATTCCACCGCCGTAACTTTCTGTATCCACGAGATCCCATCTTGAGGCCTCTTCCGGAGCTCCGCCGGAGGGGGCATCGATCACGGAGGGCTTCTACATCAACACCATAGCCTCTCCAATGAAGTGTGTGTAGTTTACTTCAAACCTACGGGTCCATAGTTATTAGCTAGATGGCTTCTTCTCTCTTTTTGGATCTCAATACAAAGTTCTCCCCCTCTCTTGTGGAGATCTATTCGATGTAATCTTCTTTTTGCGGTGTGTTTGTTGAGACCGATGAATTGTGGGTTTATGATCAAGTTTATCTATGAACAATATTTGAATCTTCTCTGAATTCTTTTATGTATGATTGGTTATCTTTGCAAGTCTCTTCGAATTACCAGTTTTGTTTGGCCTACTAGATTGATCTTTCTTGCAATGGGAGAACTGCTTAGCTTTGGGTTCAATCTTGCGGTGTCCTTTCCCAGTGACAGTAGGGGCAGCAAGGCACGTATTGTATTGTTGCCATCGAGGATAACAAGATGGGGTTTATTTCATATTGCATGAGTTTATCCCTCTACATCATGTCATCTTGCTTAAAGCGTTACTCTGTTCTCTTGAACTTAATACTCTAGATGCATGTTGGATAGCGGTCGATGTGTGGAGTAATAGTAGTAGATGCAGGCAGGAGTCAGTCTACTTGTCTCGGACGTGATGCCTATATACATGATCATACCTAGATATTCTCATAACTATGCTCAATTCTGTCAATTTCTCAACAGTAATTTGTTCACCCACCGTGAATACTTATGCTCTTGAGAGAAGCCACTAGTGAAACCTATGGCCCCCGGGTCTATTTTCCATCATATTAATCTTCAAATACTTGGTTATTTTTATTGCCTTTTATATTACTTTGCATCTTTATCATTATAATACCAAAAATATTATCTTATCATATCTATCAGATCTCACTCTCGTAAGTGACCGTGTAGGGATTGACAACCCCTTATCGCGTTGGTTGCAAGGATTTATTTGTTTGTGTAGGTGCGAGGGACTCGTGCGTGGCCTCCTACTGGATTGATACCTTGGTTCTCAAAAACTGAGGGAAATACTTACGCTACTTTGCTGCATCACCCTTTCCTCTTCTAGGGAAAACCAACGCAAATGCTCAAGAGGTAGCAGCCCCCTCTGGCTCCACGTCCCCCTCAACCTCACCGTCGATAGCTGCCTCTGTGACGGGGATTGCAAACGCATGGCCGCAGTCTCCAAGATCCTTTCATCGCACCCTGGGCCAGCTAGACGCCTTGACATCCACATGTTTCGTACCAACTGCAAGGTCCAAGCCAAGTTCGACGAGTGGTTCTTATCCCCCGCCCTAGATCAGCTCGAGGAGCTTAGGTTTGAAGCTGGACGATGTCGCTCTCTGCTGCCATCCGCGCTCCACCTCACGCCAATGTTGTGCCGCGCGAGCTTCAGTTCCTGCTATTTTCCCCAAATTAATGTTGCGCCCACCCTTCTTCTCCCTCAACTAAAGCAGCTCAACCTCTTAGACGTTGGCATCTCGAAGAAGACTATGGAGCACCTACTCCGCAGCTGTAGTGGGCTCGAGTACCTTCGTCTTCGGCAGATCCACATGTTCATTAGCCTCCACATCGCCTCGATGAATCTCCAATGGATTTATGTGTCTTGTTGGCCCCGCAACAAGACATCAATAGTGAAGAGATCACTCTAGCTGTTCCACGTTATGGTCATTGAGAATGCACCTTTCCTTGAGAGATTGCTTGTATCTGATCTAGAAGGTCCAACAAAAATCAGGCTCATTGACACGTCAAAATTGACAGCGTTGGTGTACTCGTCTGCCAAATTCTCTGAAATCTTTATTGGATCCTTTATCGTTCAGGTACAACACTCATCTTCTTCTCCGTCTTCTTTAAATTCACATTTTTAAATTTCTTCTTGATGTATTTATGACTGTCACCCAGAAAATGATTCCCACAAGCTTGACCCAGTCTGTGCACATAGTGAAGATCTTGGCAATAAAATCTATCGGCCCCAATCTGGATCATGTTGTTGGATTCCTTACATGCTTTCCATGCACGGAGAAGCTACTCATCGAGGTGAAACTTCTTTCCTATTAGTAAACGGTAATCACAATGTAGCTCAATTTTTTTCGTAATTTTCCCAAATTATGATGACAAGTGTAGTGTTCAAAACTGCATCTACGCACTGCACCGAAAGAAATATTTTTAGTATTTTTCTCACGTGATCACCTGCATCGTTTTTCTGTTGTACTACTAGTAGCCTAGGCTAGTCATAGTGGCAAGTAACTTAGACTAGTAACTCTATGGTTACCCTAAGAGCAAGTACTACCTCCGTCCTGGTCTACTCTTCCTATTTTGTAGTATCAAAATTTGACCATAGATTTAACTGACAAAATGTTGATGCATGTCACTAAAAATTATACCGTTGGATTTGTATTTGAACAAAATTTCAAATGGTATAATTTTTGGTGACATGCATTGGCATTTTCTTAGGTAAATCTATGATCAAAATTTTACACTAAATATGAGGTAGTACAAAAGTGGGCTATAACGGCCCTCCACTATGTAGGCCAAAACACGTGCCAAATTCACTTGTGATGCATTTGGCATTGATGCCCTTACATTGCTCACCTGGTGCCCCAATCTGGATCACCTACTTTGCTCCGGTGCCAAATTAACTCACGCAAGAAAAACACTTGCGTGGGAGAGGGAGAGGACTGAGGCAAAAAACACTTGTTTGGGAGAGTGAGAGGTTGGTGTATTTGGTTTGATTGATTTGTATATACATGAGGGTCTGTGTGCACAACGGTGCCGACTCTCTCACATCGCTAGAGCGGTGCCAAAATCTTTTCAGTTTACATCGATGTGTATTATGTGGCATACTTTTGAGAAATATGGCATCATCCACATAGTGGAAGGCAACAAATGCCCAAGATCTTCATGTGCTCTTAGGTAGATGAGAGGAAAGAGAAAGATAGATAGATAGATAGATAGATAGATAGAGAGAGAGAGTGAAAAAATATCACTAGCCTTAGAGCCAACCCTATCATATGAGCGAATGATATTGGTACCTCTTGATGACACGCAATCTTATACAACCTGCTGCTCTAATATGTTCTCTTCTTTTGCAGATAAAAAAGACCCGAAAGTGAAAAATGTGCTGCACTATAACAATCTCATCTAATGCCTTGATCTCCATCTTACATAAATTGATTTGCTTGACTACCGTGGCAGCACATCTGAGATTAAATTGGCCAGGTTCTTTGTTCTGGAGGAAATTTTGCTCAAGGTAATGTGGTTTGGCATTCTCTGGCGCAACAATGAATGGCTTGCTGATCACCCCAAGCATCTAAGCCTAAATGACAAAGTCTCTACAGAAGCTGAATTTGTTTTTGAAACATTGTCGCCAGAGACTCAAAAATTTATTTGCCCATTTATGACTTGTCAGGGCAGTGGATTTTAGTTTGTACGGTAATGCTGCATCCACCTGAAGTAACGAAAGTTCTTATGTGAACTTCCTAATAATTCCCTCTTCGTAGGTGCAACATTACTCCTAACATTTGTAATATCAGTTTGAAACTTGTAATATTGCCGTGTCCTATTCGTGCGTTTTCAAAATACTGTGAATCAAAGAGGTCCTGAGTTGGTGATGATGGTGTGCCTGCCATCTTTCACCAATAGCTATCAGATCTAGATCTGACGCATACAAAGCAAACTTCTGCAGTTTTGCAAAAAGATGCCCGCACTTGTTCCCTATTTACAAACAACTTCTTCTCTCCCACAATCAGCCTTATCTCCTCCCCACCACATCTAGAAGGCCATGCAACAATCTGGCGTGATGGCCGCTGCCGGCGCCGTCCACCACCAATCTTGGTGTTCCATGCAATGCACAGGCATCTTACTCGTACTCTATAAGAAAAGAGTAGAGATACTCATGGCAATGCACAGGAAATTATGTCGAACACGGCTAGTTGTAAGCAGGCTAGCTCTACATCCTGATAGTAGTGACTGCACACGGTGAGGCTGACTTTGGTATGCCGAACACGGCGCCTACACTCAGGTGTCATCTCCATCGCAGGGTCTTGTCACTTCACTGTGAGGAGTCATTTGACCAACATGTAGTACATTACTAGTACTACATTGGTAGTACTACTACTAGTCTAGCACCATCGTCTAGATTTAGTAGTACTACCACGTCCGTCTAGATTTCGTATTTGGCTAGCAATATCTAGTAATGCATGTCACAAAAAATATACTACTCCCTCTGTAAATAAATACATGGAGTATTGTTTTATTCATTTTTGAACGTTGTTACCGATGATATTATACACTATCCCTTCCGGTAGATGGCTCAAATCTAAAGCCTCATCAATCAGACTACTATTGTACTCACCAAGTGGTTAGCTTGGTAAGCTACCAACAAAAAATTGCAATCAAAGACTACTATTGTACTCCCTCATTAGTCATGTTATGGAAACCAAATAATCCCAAAACTTTTGGGCGCAGTGCATTAACTACCCACCTCGTTCCCTGTTTTTGCCATGAAAAAAGAAATCACCCAATAGGAGACGTGGGGTGCTTATGCATTCAATGACTTGAGACTACTTAGCACAACATTTTTGGTTACGTGCATTAACATTTTATCAGTTAAATCAAAGGTCAAAGCTTGGCGCGAAATGCAAAGGGGACCAATAAACCAGTAAACATCAAAGTTCTCTCGTTTTGTCCCAACTTGGTCTTGGTGAGATGACTATACTACACTGTCACAGAGGAAGGACCAAGGAGTAGATGGCCAACACACACGTGAATACAACACAGTCTGCACTTCTCATATAAAGGCTCCCCGCCAGCCAATCCAACCTACGAAATCCTACACACCTATGCACCCTAACTAAGGGCAAGAGTGATCACTCCAATCGCAATATCAGTGACTAGAAGCTAGACCCATGGAGGCGATGAGCACGAGCATCAGCCGGCTGTGCCAGATGGTCCACGACGCCGGCCTACTGTCCGGCATCGAGGAACGTCTCCAGGTCGTGCTTGAGGCTGCCAGGGCGAGAGGCCTCTTGGACGATAGCTTCGTCTCCTTGTTCGACGAGGTCCTCATCAGCTTCCTCAACAAGTTCACCGTCGTCAAGAAGCTCGCAGACGACCTTGACGTATGCCTCCAGCCCACGCGTCTAGGCTCTGTGATGCTCGTCGCCCTCAACGGCCTCTATGGTGACAACCTCTTCGATGCACTAGTGGCCCTGCGATTGCCCGTTGTCGCGCTGGAGAATGTCCACCTCGACATAATCACCCACGTCTACAGGCAAATCGTCTACAAGGACTACTACGTGCAAGAGGAGGACAATAGGATGTTGGCCTTCTTGGACCGCAGGGCAACCTTGGACGGCAAAGCACATTGAGCTCGCCGCCAACACCACTGCTCCTCACACGTCGGTTCGTGACCCAGCGCACTAGGGCATGAGGATGTCATTGGTGGATCCATATGTATCTTTATCTTTCTGTCAAATCCATGTAGTAGTGTATTGTACTACTAGTAATTATCTAACCTTTCGCATCAACTTCATAATTTTCGTATGTACTCCATGCATGAACCGCGCCAGAACCAAAGTTCTCATTACTGTAGGGAAAATCGTTATTTCTATCTATCAGTCACGCCATGGAGTAGAACCAATTTTACAAGTTACAAGTTCAAAAGGAAAAGCCCACCGTGTTTGCGTTGCACCCCCACACGGTTGCTCCGGTACACCGCTCAAGGTGGAATGTGTGCTGTGTTGCATTTTCACTTACAAGTGGGACCATAGTTGAGCAAACAGACTATCGAAAAACCTCCACCCCGCCCACCGCGCGATGGCTGGCAAAACAGGAGGGAGAAGAGATGGCTGTAGCACGAACTCCAAGAAAATTGGTGTCAGATGGGACTCGTGTGGGTGGCGTGTGCCGTACTGCTAGACGTGACTGCTAGTTATGGCCCATGCCACCCACTATATCGAGGTGCTGGTTACGTAGAGCGAACACATTATCTCTCCAGGAGTACGGTACACCACTAGTACTACTCCCATTGTCGCGAAATTTCCTAGAGTCCGTGCTCAACCCTCCTCTCTCTCTCTTCTCAGCCAACCAGCAGACGTGCAGAGCCCATCGTCTGTTTGCTCACATGCGGTCCCACATGTCAGTGAAAACGCAAGACGACCCACTGAACCTGCACATCTTTCACCTCGACGTGCTGGTGATGAAAAATAAATCAAATAAAGATCTTCAGTGGCCTCTTTTGGAGTTACTCAAGAGTAAGATTCTATTTACAGTTTAAACCAAGATGCACATCACATGACTTCAACTAGCACTCCATTTTCTTACATGACATGACTTGGATGATGGATGTCCCACATGTCGGCAATAGGAGGAAGAACTCGACCAAATCTTCTCCACATTTAGACCGGAGGAGTAGGTAACACGGCAAGCCCTGTGGCTACATCATACTACGTACAAGCCCATCTCACGTAGTCATGCTATCACCATATTTCTCGGCCTCCATGTGACATCTAGCTCTAGTTGATCTAACTAGAACTAACTATTGTGCTAGCATACTCCAATATTAGGTTGGCTCTATGTGTGTGGCAACTTCATATAACCGGATTGTCGTGGGTTTGTCACGGCAGATGTCCTTGTGAAAGGACTTAGTCGTGGAGCCATCGCTACGGGTTAGCTTAAAGGGGTTAAACCGGACAAGGGGACACGGGGATTTTATACTAGTTCGGCCCCTTCAAGGAAGGTAAAAGCCTACATCTAGTTGTGATTGGTATTGCTAGGGTTTAGAAGGCCAGGGAGCGAATCCGCTTTGTCTGGCTCTCGAGTTGTTGTCTGTCCCTAAACCGCTGCCGGGTCATCCCTTTACATACATAGGTTGACGCTCGCCGGGCTACAGAGTCCCTGAGCGGATCATAAACGTGTCCGGTTCAGTCTCTATCCTTCCTATCTTACAACACAAGTTACATGACTAGGTCGGTTTACATTTACAGGCTTTAACCCGCCTTTGGGCCTTGGGCCTTCGTGAAGCGCCATCATCCTTGCATCTTCATGGGCTTCTAATCTTCAAGGAGTTAACCCGGCTACATAAGGCCGGTTTACCTCCAGTAGTAATATCCCCAACATTAGGCCCCAGATTGGTTTGAACTTGTTCATGTCAATCTTCTACACTTAGAAAAATTCCTCCCTCATATCTTCACCTTGATCTTGTAAACCGCCGTGACGTCATACTTCAAGATTATGATAAACCGCCCTGACGTCATACTTCAAGATTATGATAAACCACCCTAACGTCATCCATCCGTTGATGTCGAAGATTACCTTCATTTAATGTGTCTTCAGTCACCGAGGCGACACCCTTATTAACTTATCCATTTTGGCTCCTCGATTCCCGCACTTGCCGTTTCATCGCTTCATCTTATAAATAGGGGCAGCGGACCCCTTTATTTTCTTTCCGCTCTCCTTTCCTCCCTTCTTCTTCCTCGCGACGTCTTTGCACCTGAGTGCCGCCGTCATCGCCAAGCCTCGCCTCTGCTTCACCATCGGCCGCTGCATCAACCTGTTCGCACCAGAGTTCCGCAGCACCCCTCTGCTGCTTCCGCGGCCGCAGTAAGTCCTTCCCCCCTTCCTTTCTAGATCCACTAGGGTTTCCTTGTTCTTCGCGGTTCTTGAAGTTCATCGGAGCTTTTGGTGCTGTTCTTCCTTAGCCTGTAGATGAATGTTTCGCACCTATCGTATCCCTTGCCGTGGCTAATCTTCTGTTACCACCATAGATCCTTATGCGCAAAAGCTGATGTAGTCCTTCATAAACTGTTTCGGGTCTTACCCCCTTTTTAGGTCAATATATTTTTTCTTTCCTGTCTTACCTTAGATCTGAAATTTTCACATGTCTCTGTGAAATCTGTTTCTCCTCGCGCCAACCTAGGCGGTTTAACTTTGCATAATCAATCTATACCATTAGCCCTGTGATAAACTGGAGGAGCCCTTTACCTTTATAATTATACTCCGGTTTAACAGTGTCTGAGTACCCTTGTCCTGGTATTACCTTTTTTTCTCTTATTGCATTAGTCTCTGGTTTATGCCATTTCGCATATCAGTATGTCTCTTACTCCATTGTATCTTGCATATCATCATGCGTGACTTATAAACCGGCCTTTCATTTTCAGCTTGTTTGTTTCACAATGGCCAAACAATTCACTGCTTGCAACTGGGCTCGTTCCCGGGTTACTGAAACTCAGCTGAATGAGATGGTTAGCATCGGCTCCCTACCTAAGAAAACTGAAATTAAATGGCGGGTTCCAGGAACAGAAAATCCTCTGACCCCAAGGCAGGTGAGGTGGTGGTCTTTGTCGACCACATAAGCCGTCGCTTCAAACCGCCAGGATCAAAGTTTTACCGGGATGTGCTTGCCAATTTCCAACTCCATCCCCAAGATATTGGGCCAAATTCAGTATCCAACCTATGCAACTTCCAGGTATTTTGTGAAGCATACTTACAGGAAGAACCAACTGTAGAACTGTTTCGGGATTTCTTTCACTTAAACCGGCGCACAGAGTTTGTAAATGGCCCGAACACAGAACTTAGTGGTGTCTCGATTCAAAAGCGGAAAGAAGTTGAGTTTCCTCATGCCAAACATCACAGCCACCCAAAGGAATGGAACCAAACTTGGTTTTATTGCAGAGACACTTCGCCTGAAGACGAAAATCCCCTTCCAGGCTTTCGTGATCACCGGCTTTCCAATACTCATCCAATGCCGCAACGCTTGAGCTCCGCCGAAAGGGTGAAATATGCCCCTCAACTCTCCAAACTCCGAGCCTTTATGGCCAACGGTTTAACAGGTGTGGATTTCGTGCACTGTTGGATATCTTGGAGCATCTGGCCTCTAAGCCGGCGTCTCGGTTTAATGTGTGACTATACCGGTGAGGTTGATGACCCTCAACGCCATTGCAACCTTCAATTATCTGATGAAGAAGTCACTGAAGGTGTAAAGAAAATTCTGAATGAATTGGAACTGGCCTGTAGTCAAACCTGTTTGAGTCCCTTCTATGCCAAGAACAAACCGCCTGATGTAAGCATTATACTTCTTTCTCACCTTTAATATTTTTATCTTGTGCAACATGTAATCCTTCTTCTGTGTATGTATGTATAGGGTGATGACCCCTTCTGGAAACGGAAAACCATAGATAAAGCGGTAAAACCAACTGGGGACAAAGCGGTCAAACCATCTCTCCCAAAAACCAAAGCCGTCAAATGAATGTCAAAACGGAAAACGGCTGACCGGATCAACATGGAGCCTTATGATGACACTGATGATCCAGAAGTTGAGGTATAACTTGACTCACTTGGTTCTCTTTTCATGCATCATTAACAATGATCTTCCTCAGGAGGACGTAGAAGCTAGTCAAGCTGATGATGTAGAGGTAATTATCCTTTCCTCCGGTTCAGACTCTATGCCAACACAAAAAAACCGCCAAGCAGTCCAGAAAGTAAGCTTTTCTCATCCTCTTGCTCACTTGGATCCAACATTTATTTTGAAGACTCAGCAGCATGAAGCTCGCCGGATAACCCGGCACAGTGGCCAACAGGTCACTTCAGCCGGTTTACCTGATACCCCGTTTCGGAAGAGCCGGTCTGAGGTCTCTCCTACTTCTGACCATTCTTACCCCAAGGCAGGTTATTTCAGACAACCTCTTAATCCGTCCGATTCAAATTATCAGGTGACACCTCCCTCATCATCTGGCGAGTCGACAGCAACTCAACTCCCTCCTCTGATAACTGTGGCTGGGGAAGCTGTAACACATTTTCCTTCAATGCATCATAGAACTTGAATAAGATATTAATCCTTTTGTATTTTTGTTTGCAGGGCCAAAGCCAGACCTAGCAAGAAAGCTCGGGTCACCAATCCGCCCGAAGACCCGGCCACTTTTGAAGAAGAACTCAGAGGTGAACCGGAACAAACTTGTGAACTGGAGGGCCTTCATCCTGAAGCCGCCTCAGGCGAACCGCCCCTTCAAGGCCAAAATACCAATGAACCAGCTGACGCTGAACCTGCAGCACCTGACGTTGAACCGGCAGAGCAAAATCAGGCTTGTCCGGTGAGAAATGCTGATACTCCATTGTCACCAGCCAAACATACTGAAGGTCAAGGAGACGATGTTATCATTACTGGAATGGGCCATAGCTCTCCTGGCCATCCCGTTATCTTGGCTCAACATAGTGCCAAAGAAGAGCAAGTTGCTAGGGAAAAAGGCAAATGGAGCAGCGATTTAGCAAGCTATGCTCATCTTAATGCTGAAGAGCTTCACTCTGGCTTCTTGAACCGTCTGCACTCAACCGGGACTATGAGACCGGTTTGGCGAACTTGATGAAAGAGCGATATGAGGTAAATTCCTCTCCCTTTATGTATTGATTTATAGCCGAAACACTATCCCAAGTAGCCCCCAAGGGCCGTTTCATGATGTTAATCATAAACCGGGTCTTTGTAACAGCTTAAGTTTCTTATCATTGATCCTCATAATGGCAGGTCTCTAAGAATAGAAAAGACTCATCTTTTAACAATTAAAGAACTTTCTGCAGCATAACCCCCAAAGGCCGGTTTAACTTGGCAAGTTAATCCGGATTTTAATCCATACATCCATTTTAGAACAGACGCACATTAGCCCCCAAGTGTCAAGGATAATGCTTGCATTGTTCTGGATACTTGTATAACATGTAGCACTTTAGAGCAAAATAGGCATTAGCCCCCAAGTATGAAGTGCATAACTTGTTATACGCTTTGTACTTAGAGCATATATAACATGTTGCTTAATAGACCTTCAATGTTGCAGGCTGAACTGAGAAGCAAAGATGCCCGAAACTCTGACTTGCAAGAGAATGTAAAGTCACAACAAGAAGAGGCTGCAAAAGCCAAAGAGGAGCTGACCCAAGCCCTGGCCGCAATGGAGAAACTGAAAGAATCTTTCAACAATGATCGGGCTAACTGGGAAACCGAAAAATCCGGTTTAACCAAAAGAGCTGAAGACACCGAGGCAGCCCTGAAACCAGTTGCAGATGAAGTAGCTGGTTTGAAATGGCAAATCAATGCTATGACTTCTGCTATCTTTGGTAAGTGTCTACTTATGTGTTTTGCGCAAGTCAATGAACCTTATCATTGACCAGCACATTGGAAAAATCTTTGGCAGGTACTCGGATCGCTCATCTTGGTACAGATATGCGTATGAAGCTCAAAGCGGCATACACATTGGTTGAACAGCTGTACTCTGGGTCTCAGCGGGCTATTTGCACGGTAGCTTACAACAAACCGGCCCCAACATTGATTAAGGAAACACTTGAGAAATTGGCCATGTTACCAGCCCGTATTGCCGAATTGAAGAAAGCAGCTGCCAGGTCAGGAGCTTTAATCGCACTTATTCGAGCCAAAGCCTGGATTCCAGATCTTGAAGCGGAGGATATCATTAAAGGATACCCAGGTGTGAAGGAAGACGGTTCAAACTTTGATAATGATGACCTCCGGCGGCTGACCAAACAGATGCGCCAGTAGCCAGCAAACTGGCCGATGATACAGACTTGTCCCATTTCCAACCGGTTTACGACGCTGAAGGGAGAAGACAGCCGACCGACATCCATGAAGTTGAAGAACTTGTGCCTCCGTTTCATAAGCACACTTATGGTCCTGATATTAACCCCTCCAATCTTATCGATGAGGAAGCAGTATTTCAAGCTTTAACTGGAATCAATTGGTCGACGGTTGATTTCCAGCGTCTGGGAGGGATGAAGAAGTGCCCACACCAACTGACCCTCAACCATCAAACCGTCCAGACGAAGCGTCCTAAGCCGGTCGCCGGTTTACTGGCTACTGTATGCCGATCTTATGAAAAACAGTTATGCCATTGGAGCCGCTTTGAAAGATTCTTGTAATAGGATAGCCAAAACTTCGTTATTTGCCATGCCATCGAGCATGTTTTGTAATGCCTCATGACAACTTGTGCCACCTTTTGGGATACATTGATGCATAACCCATGATGAATTGTGTTCCCGGGTACAACAACTTAAAAGTATCTAGCGGTCTACCGCTAGACGGGTCATAATGTCCAGGAAGTGTATAGTACATAGATGAAATAATCGAAGTGTTTGTACAAAAAGCAATATACATAACATACCTCATTGGTTGACCAACGGTGCATACGGCAAAGGTGTTAATACCAATCCGGAGCGTTGATAACCCCATCTTTGTAATGCCAGTCTATATACAAAACCGGACCGGGATAACTACCGGGTTTTCTTTATAACACTGGTGATTTAATCAAACCAGACCGGGTCAATAAACACCGGTTTATAATTGATGATGTGCTGACACCTTGTAGTTGAAAAGCAAGTCGGGTCAAGGACGCCGGTTTATCAAAAAATATTTATGAACTTCAACAAATAAAACTCAAAAATGGAAATATGCAAGGCTTTTTACGAGGCCAGGCTCCAAATCGAGGCTTTTCATGGGCTGCCAGGCCTCGGAGTTAAACCATTTAACAAAGCCTTTTAAGACAGGCCTCCAATTAACCAATCATTGTTTTAACTTTGACAAGTTCAGGGTCTATAAAAGATTGACATGTCAAATGTTCGATGGGTCATACCAGGATTACCTGGACAGGAGTGGCTTACTTGATGAAGGCAGGTTAACCCGGGTTTTTAGGTGAATACACCAGGCTTCCAAGCCGTGGCTTGATAGCCAATTACAAGGGTCCTTTCAAACTCTTTGTTGCTCTGCAAAAAGAGCCACCAAGTAACTTTGTGAGTTGTGCTCAGTGTGTGCCATGTTTGAGTCTGTGCTTTGTACAACACTCTCTTTGGTTCCACATATTTTTCTTTTATGGCCTAAATGCCTATCAAGAGGTGTAGCTATGGTGTGATAACAACCAAGCCCCCTAGTGATATCCCTTCATGGTTTCAAAACCGATCAAGAGGTGTAGTTGTAGTTCAAATATGACCAAGCCCCCTAGTGATTTTCTTTAACCCCGAGCCACTCCTAAGACCGGATTAAAAAAACTCTGCTTTGTCAGTAAACTCATACAACATACACAGGATGTAAAAAGAATAGATACCCTTCTTAATCGGAGTTTCTGGTTTATTATATAATATATACACTATCATAAATATGTACAGATGAAGAGCCTATGTCTTCAAGTATAGTAAGGCCAAAGGAGAGCTATGTTCCATGGCCACTTGGTCTCCTCCTCCGATTGACGTGACTCTTTATGCTCTCGAACATCAATGAGGTAGTAAGATCCGTTGTGCAGATTTTTGCTGACCACAAAGGGTCCTTCCCAAGGTGGGGATAACTTGTGCATATCAGTCTGATCCTTATTTGCATATCATCTTCATCAAACATAGCATCCCCAAGCTTGTGGCTTTGCATATCATTAGCATCATGGATATTCAAAGAATTCATACTAAAAACATTGCAATCATGCTCATCATCCAAATATTTACTGCCAAATATTTTAATGCATTCTTCTTCTAACACTTTGGCACAATTATCGGAATCCTTATTTTCACAAAAGACATTAAAAAAATGAAGCATATGAGGCAACCTCAATTCCATTTTTTGTAGTTTTCCTTTATAGACTAAACTAGTGATAAAACAAGAAACTAAAAGATTTGATTGCAAGTTCTAAAGATATACCTTCAAGCGCTAACCTCCATGGCAACGGTGCCAGAAAAGAGCTTGATGTCTACTTCACAACCTTCTTCTTGTAGACGTTGTTGGGCCTCCAAGTGTAGAGGTTTGTAGGAAAGTAGCAAATTTCCCTCAAGTGGATGACCTAAGGTTTATCAATCCATGGGAGGCGTAGGATGAAGATGGTCTCTCTCAAAAAACCTTGCAACCAAATAACAAAGAGTCTCTTGTGTCCCCAACACACCTAGTACAATGGTAAATTGTATAGGTGCACTAGTTCGGTGAAGAGATGGTACATATAGGTTTTTGTAACCTGAAAATATAAAAACAGCAAGGTAACTAATGATAAAAGTGAGTGAAAACGGTATTGCAATGTGTTGAAACAAGGCTTAGGGTTCATACTTTCACTAGTGCAAGTTCTCTCAACAATAATAACATAATTGGATCATATAACAATCCCTCAACATGCAACAAAGAGTCACTCCAAAGTCACTAATAGCGGAGAACAAACGAAGAGATTATTGTAGGGTACGAAACCACCTCAAAGTTATCCTTTCTGATCGATCTATTCAAGAGTCCGTAGTAAAATAACACGAAGCTATTCTTTCTGTTCGATCTATCCTAGAGTTCGTACTAGAATAACACCTTAAGACACAAATCAACTAAAACCCTAATGTCACCTAGATACTCTAATGTCACCTCAAGTATCCGTGGGTATGATTATACGATATGCATCACACAATCTCAGATTCATCTATTCAACCAACACAAAGAACTTCAAAGAGTGCCCCAAAGTTTCTACCGAAGAGTCAAGATGAAAACGTGTGCGAACCCCTATGCATAAGTTCACGAGGTCAGAGAACTCGCAAGTTGATCAAACATACATCAAGTGGATCACGTGAATATCCCAATGTCACCACAGATAAGCACATGCAAGACATACATCCAGTGTTCTCAAATCCTTAAAGACTCAATCCGATAAGATAACTTCAAAGGGAAAACTCAATCCATTACAAGAGAGTAGAGGGGGAGAAACATCATAAGATCCAACTATGATAGCAAAGCTCGCGATACGTCAAGATCGTGCCAAATCAAGAACATGAGAGAGAGAGATCAAACACATAGCTACTGGTACATACCCTCAGCCCCGAGGGTGAACTACTCCCTCCTCATCATGGAGATTGCCAAGATGATGAAGATGGCCACCAGAGAGGGATTTCCCCCTCCGGCAGGGTGCCAGAACGGGTCTAGATTGGTTTTCAGTGGCTACAGAGGCTTGCGGCGACGGAACTCCTGATCTAGGTTATTTTCTGGAGGTTTCTGTATTTATAGGAATTTTTGGCGTCGAGAACAAGTCAGGGGGGTCCCCGAGTCGTCCACGAGATAGGGCGGTGCGCCTAGGGGGGTAGGGAGCGCCCCCCACCCTCGTGGACGGCCCAGGACTCTTCTGGCCCAACTCTTTTACTCCGGGGGCATCTTTTGGTCCATAAAAAAAATACCAAAATTGGCACGTCAATTGGACTCCGTTTGGTATTCCTTTTCTGTAAAACTCAAAAAAAAGGGAAAAAATAGAAACTGGCACTGGGCTCTAGGTTAATAGGTTAGTCCCAAAAATCATATAAAATACCATATAAATGCATACAAAACATCCTAGATGGATAATATAATAGCATGGAACAATAAAAAAAATTATAGATACGTTCGAGACGTATCAATCATCCAGGCTGAAGCGGCCTATATCAGGACGCATATTGTGATATCCACGGTAAGGAACCATATCAATGTTCGAGGCATAGATACAGTTGCTTCTCATAAATGGTAGTAACATTGTGTCAACAACAGCTGGATTGCCTTTCACCATCATTGGATAGTTTTGTCCAAGGAAGAACGAGTTTTCTCCAAGACTATCAATACTGAACCAGGGAGAAGGTGTTGGCGCTAGGACACTAGTATCCATCCCGAATACCCTTCAACGGATGTTGGCATAGGTCCGGAGAGTGCGACCATGGGAGACAACACCTGCTTCCTTGGTAACATCAGCAGTGCCCTGTATACAGACAAGAATAGGTGATCCATCGGAATAAGTTGCCAGGTGGCACTGAGTATATAGGTCCTGCTCGTCCTCATGCTCGTGATCATCACCATCGTCATGTCCCCCTTGGTTATAATTTTTTTCAAGTATATGTGGTGGAATGTTCACAAGACCTTGGAAACACAAGAAGGTTAATTAGTAAAGGGAAACTAGCTAACCCGCATGCATGTGGATGAAACAATTATAATTACGGTGGAAGACAAATGTACCGAAAGCATTAGGATTCCATGCAAAAACAGTGCCACGAGTGGTGGCAGCAAATACAAGACCCTCATATTGAATTGCATCACAGTAGACATTCGTGTACAGAAACTGATTTTTGAGCAATATCAATGGAGGTGTGGAAGTAAGGACGGCAAAAAGCTTGTCGAAGATAGCAACAACTTGATAGTTCATGTAATCCCGAGAGCGTTTGGGAACTCGACAAATTGCTATCCTATAGATGACAGTCACCATGATCGTACTTGAACGTACGTAGACCATCTGTGTGCTCAACCTCTGGGCACTCTGAGTTTTTTGGAAGTGGAACCCAGTGACGAGTGTACACATTCACAAGTTCCCACTCGCAGTTGTGCCCAATATAAACAACCCAATCTCCATTTGCGCCTGCCTAGGCCTTATCCTTAAGCGATGGCATCTTAACATCACACGTATCATTATCATGCGATATCAACTTGCACAAGGCGAGGCTTCCTCGTCCGCGCGCCAGCAAGAAGGGTCATGGCAAAGAAGATAGGGGAGATCAAACCGCTCCTAGACCCTTGGGGTTCTTTGTAATGATGTTATTAGTTGATTTGAGAATGGTCTTGAAATAACCTGCATGCTAGCCGAGGTGATGACGTCGCACCGATCAATGGGTTCCTCCACCACGTCATCTTTCTGATCAGGGCAAGAATAAGGGGTCTTTTCTGGCCTGTTCCCTCCATGGATAAGACGACCGAACAATGGCAGAAGGATGGGTGAAGACAAATGGAGGAGGGAGGAAGAGCGTGCGAGAGCAGTTCCAAATCGAGAGGGAAAGGTGAAGAGGCGGTGGACGGTTGCCACGGTAGAATACTGGTGTGCTCAACTTCTGGGCGGTCTGAGATTTTTGGAAGTGGAACCCGGTGACGAGTGTACACATTCACAAGTTCCCACTCGCAGTTGTACCCAATATAAACAACCCAGTCTCCATTTGCGCCTGCCCAAGCCTTACCCTCAAGCGATGGCATCTTAACATCACACATATCATTATCAAGCGGCATCAACTTGCACAAGGCGAGGCTTCCGTCGTCCGCGTGCCAGCAAGCAGGGTCATGGCGAAGAACATAGGGGAGATCAAACCACTCCTGGACCCTTGTGTTCTTTGTAATGATGTTACTAGTTGAGTCGAGAATGGTCTTGAACGAACCTGCCATGCTAGCCGAGGTGATGATGTCGCACCGATCAATGATTTCCTCCACTAGGTCATCTTTCAGTTCGGGGCAAGAATAATGGGATCGTTTCCGTCTTGTTCCCTCCATGGAGAAGACAATCGAACAGTGGAAGAAGGAAGGGTGAAGGCAAATGGGAGGGGGGAAGAGCGTGTGACAGTAGTTCCAAATCGAGAGGGAAAAGCGAAGTGGCGGTGGACGATTGCCACGGTACACGAAGAGGCGCCCCGACCTACATAGACGTCTGTTCGGAAATTGTATAAAAGGACTCGCCATCGTCTCACTGACATGTTGGAACAGGACCACATGTCAACGAAACATAGTGTGTCATTTCTCGTGCAAAATGAGATCTGGCCGCGTTGTCCTGAGGTGTTGCGTTATTTCTCAACTTTATTTTTTAATGGCACGCCGTTCAGTTTTGAAGCACGAATAACTGGTACTGTATGCAGAGAAAATATAAACTACTCTACCACTACTCCACCTCTAGTACTAGTATCAAAAAAGATATATAGGCTAGAGCTTCAGCGCTTTCCTGCTAAGGGTTGCCCACTTGCTTCTCACACTATCACCCTATCTCCAGATCTAAAAAAGACGGCCTCTCTCTCCCTCCTCGCCGGTGGTCACAGATCCGCCAAGGAAGAAAAGGACATGCAGCATTGACGCACTTGTCGGCGGTGAGCGAGGTCACGCACTGACGACAAGGTCGTCCTCTCAGACCTAGAACCCACGCAGAATGGCCTCCGTCCCCAAGCTCGCTACTGTAGTGTGTGCGGAGGATGACGACCACGAGCGAAGCCACTTTCGGTCGACCCTCGGGTATGCTACCTCTTTTCGAACCATACCCTTGTTCTATTGCCCCATCTACCACGTCGCTGCATGTGGATCTTTTTCCACTCTACCATCTTCCCAATTTGCTATCCTCTACTTTGCTGGTCACGTAGACGAAAACCTTAATTTGCACTATTAAAGGAAACCCTACTTCATGCAGACTAATCCATGTCTGGGTTGAATAAGGAAAGGAAGGGAGAAAGTACTATCCAAGAGACTAGGCATCAAACCCGCATCTAGGTTGAAAAGGGGAAAATCAGTAGCTAAGGAACGAGTCTCATGTCTCTTAGTTGAAAAAGGGCGAAGAAGGGTAGAAAGGCATGACAACACAATAGAGAATGACCAGGTCGGTCGGTTTGTTGTCCTAACATAGGAAAAAGGTGGCTAAAAGGAACAAAAATGGGACGTAATCCACATATGTTGCCTGGATATTTGTTGCTCTGGGCAACCATACCTCCCTCACCACTCTATGCGTCCATGGAGGTACATCGTACTGGTGCGCCCACTGTCTGAATGGGCCTTCCATGCTCTTATTTCCACTTTTTTGTTGTTAGTATAACACCAGTGGTAAAGTCAAGCAATGCTACTACTAAAGTGATGCCACATTTAACTAATGCCGCACTCAGTCTAATGCCACCGATAAATTTAAGCAATGCCATTTAATGTCTCTGGATTATTTCAGGGTTAGCTATTGATTGTGGATGTATTAAAGATTTTCCAGCTAAGGTATTCTAATGTTGTTGCAAAACCAGTATACCAACGATGAAACTTGTTACTACCTTCAGATTTTTGCAATGTTAATGCTTATAGATTACATACCTCACTTTCATGAGATAAGTCAATTTTTTGTACAGTGTCACCAAAATTCCAAGGCGATGATGTCATTTTATTTTGGTTAGACTGCACAAAAAATTATGAAGAGAAGAGGAAAGGTCAAGAGTGGGCACATCCTCCTCCAGCTGTTGTATTGATTCGTTTGATCAAGTTTTTATGTTTGATCGATTATCAAGATTGGGATAGCAATTTTTCAAGTCCCCACGAGTTCAAAATAATATTTACCTTGAAGGTACATAGTTTGCAATATTTTTATACTATCATTAGTTAATAATGCTAGTTACCTTCAGAATTTTGTATTTGGTTTAATGCTGTTGCACAACTAGTATACCAATGCCGAAACTTGTTACCTTTACATTTTGTATTGTTAATGCTTATAGAAATCTTCCAGTGCTAGCTTGTGGAAATCTGTTTAGTAAAACCATTGTACTGTACCCCGTAATAAAAAAAACTACTCTACCATTGCACTAGCCACTGGATTAGTGTATATTTGTACTATTCGAATGGTGTTGCATTAGCGTATGGATATATATAAAGTGTGGCAAGCTTTCCTAGATATGTGCTCAAGAAAACTACTACCTGTTTTTCTAAACACTAGACGTTTGGGTACTTTAAATTGAACTGCATAAACGTCTTATATTAAGGAGCTGAGGGTGTACAGTTCACTCAAATTATCCTGTAAAGCTAGTCACACCTTTGTTAAAATTAATGTTCATTATGTTATCAGAGGAGGTCTGTATGTTTGTCTCTAATGCCTGTCGATAACGTACCTGACATCATGATGTAATGTTAAGTCATTTCTTTTTGTACATTGTCACTGAAGTGTCAAGGTGGTGATGGAATTTTATTTTAGTTGAACTGCACAAAATATGCTTAAAAGAAGAGGAAAGGTCAGGAATGGTTCAATTTTTCAGAAAATACTATGTATGCCTTCTTGACACCAGCCGTTGTTGCCTTATTTATTCCTTCAAACAGGTGGTTAGAAAAAGTCTTGCTACCTTTTCCCATTAAGAAATTGGAATGCTTATATTTGTGAGTCTATGCTTCAACTAGTGCCACTTCTATAGTAATCACACTTTCAATATCTGTGCAAACAGGGATGCTCAATTTTAGTGGAACTGCACAAAAAGTCCAAATGGTTCAACATTAGGAGCGTGTTTTCTTCCAAACCGTTATATCCAATTGGTGGCACTATGGGCTGTTCATTATGAAGGTACATGGTTTGCTACTATCTCGCTACTCTTTTTGTACTGTCATTACATAGAAATATTAGTGGTTTGCATGTGAATTTATTGGCAGGGTGGACCTACATTGGAGGTGCAGGACATGATTCAATGATTGGATGCACAATTTCGGTTGTATCGATTTCACCTCTTCCATCACTGGGAACATGGATATCCTTGGTCTGATGAAGAATATGTGCTATATTTTTGCTCTGTACCAGCAAATCAATTCAATACGAAATTGTCCAAGGGAAAACATGACATTATCAAATTTCCTAGTGCAAAACATGACAGATGCTAAGCGGAAGAGACGTGCTTAAACCAAAAATACAAGGTGGGGTATATGTTTACTAGCTGCTTGATATTTGTGTAGACAAATGTCTACCCGTTGCTAATTGGCAAACAAACAAAGTGACCGCAATTTCGGTGGAACTACACAAGAGAATAGTATAGTCACTGCATGTAGTGCCATTTGAAAATAGACACAGAAAGATTGGATAGTCACTTCATGGATTGCACAAAAGTAGTAATGTACTATTTATTGGCCAACACTAGGTGCTTCATTGCTTTGGTATGATTAGACAATGGACATAGTTTTGCCTAAGTTAAAGTTTGTATTACGAAAATAGTCTCGCCGTGTGATCAAGAGAAGACCAAATCATATTGCAGTGGATGTTCCTCCATCATGTGTGGTTCATTCTCATGGTTCCAGCTGTTGGTGAAACCACTTACGTTTGCAAGAGGAATTGTAGAATTCACAAACAAATTTGTCTTTCACTTTATACTAAACTAGCAAAAAAAAACATGCGTTGCAACGGGAAAGAAAATAACACACGTTCTTAACCCAATAACCATGACTCAAGACCTTAATAGGCCCGCGTCTTTTAGTTTCACATGGCATCACATTTGTATTTCCTCTGTACTCACACACTCGCTCAAAAAAAAAGCTCGTGCATTGCAACGGGAAAGAAAAGAACATACACTCTTAACCCAATAACCATGACTGAAGACATTAATAGGCCCACGTCTTTTAGTTTCACATAGCATCACATTTGTGTTGCCGACAGTGACCTCTGTGCTCACACAATGAAAACACGTTTGAATGTGGTTAGTCTTAGTGTCTCTCTCTTTTGCGTGCGCGCATGTGCGCACACTCACTTGGAATAAGATAAAAAAGTATGTTGTTTTTTCCCGCAAGGTTTTTCATAGTTGTGTATGCATGGTTCTCCATGATTTTTTCTCTCACTCTGGTTTTAATAGATGTTTATTTGCAATTCGAATCACCGACGGTACAAAAAAAACAGACTGTACACTATATTTTAAGTTTTCACCAAAAATTATATTTTAGAATTATTTAACAGCTAAAAATAACTTCATATTTAGATTCTACATATTTTTCTAATCAAGTTTCATATAAAACATGTTAAAATCTAAGTTATGGTTTAAAAAATATGAATAATCTTATTTTACATAAACTGTAGATTGATTAACCGAAACGTCAAGGGGTTTTCTGTTAAAACTAAAAAAAATGTTTCAGCTGACTTAAATATGGACGGCGGGTTGATTTTCTAAAACGTTAGGGGGTTTTCTGAGAAAATGAGAAAAAAACGGTTCGGTTGTATACTTAAACGTGTACTGCGGGTTGATTTATAGAAAACTAAGGGATTTATTTGTAAAATGGCATGACGGAGACGGACGACTAGAAACAGTCCGTGCTTTATTAGTAGGTAAGATGTTGGCCCAGAGAAGCATCCATGTTTGTAGGAAGAATAGATGTTTTTTCTAGATCTCTGCTTTTGGAGCTACATATTTGTATATGATCTGTGAATCATTGAGATGCATTAACATGTTTATCTTATGTATGGGAATCGTACTAGTTGGTTGTGAATTTGGGCTACTAATGTGAACATATTACAATGCCAAGCATGTGGGTCTCGTGTGAACATTTTGAACAGATCAGCTCTTACTACTAGGCACAAAATGATCCTTATTTCTGTGTTCTCAATGTTTACAAGTTACTAGCAGTTCCTTATTTCTATTCGCTCATTGTTTACAAGTTACTGATCGATCACTAGCTAGCCTACTAATACGCTCCTGTAGTTTTCGTTGTGACGCAAGATCCGGAGTGGCAGTTTTTTGAATAAAAATGCCTTCCTCTGAAGAAACTGACATGCTGTTCTGAAGAAAATGCCATGCGAATGTGAAGAAACTACCAGCAAAAACGTTCGCAAATGCCTTATCTCAAGCGAACGTTCATCCGCTATTGCGATCCTACACATACACTATCCGACCGACTCGATCCTACGCGAATAACCAACGGATCACACACATACCTCATCTGGGTGAATCGAGCACACTCGTTTGACCGTCATGCCGACGTGCGACCCAGCACGGACGGGATGCACCACTGACGGGACGGGATGGGACGACATATTCATAATTTCAGTTTTTCTTGTTTTCCACGGCAAGCTGGTGCGCTAAGCCATGCCTGCTTATGCATTGAAGTCCGATGACCGCGATGAGTGATATGTCTCCAACATATCTACAATTTTGATTGTTCCATGCTATTATATTATCTGTTTTGGATGTTTAATGGGCTTTAATATGCTCTTTTATATTATTTTTGGGACTAACCTATTAACCGGAGGCCAAGTGCAAGTTTCTGTTTTTTGCCTATTTCAGTGTTTCACAGAAAAGGAATATCAAACGGAATCCAAACGGAATGAAACCTTCGCAAGGACCTTTCTTGGAACAAACGCAAACCAAGAGACTTGGAGTGGAAGTCTGGAACTCCGCGAGGTTTCCACAAGATAGGAGGGCGCGCCTAGGGGGGTAGGCGCACCCCACCCTCGTGGGCTCCACGGAGCTCCACCGACATACTTATTTCGCCTATATATACTCTTATACCCTAAAAACATCAGGGGGAGCCACGAATCCACTTTTCCACTGCTGCAACCTTCTGTACCCATGAGATCCCATCTGGGGCCTTTTCCGGTGATCTGCCGGAGGGGGATTCGATCACGGAGGGCTTCTACATCAACACCATAGCCTGTCCGATGATGTGTGAGTAGTTTACCACAGACCCTAGGGTGCATAGTTATTAGCTAGATGGCTTCTTCTCTCTCTTTGGTTCTCAATACAAAGTTCTCCTTGATATTCTTGGAGATCTATTCGATGTAATACTTTTTGCGGTGTGTTTGCCGAGATCCGATGAATTGTGGATTTAATCAAGTTTATCTATGAATAGTATTTGGTTCTTCTCTGAATTCTTATATGCATGATGTGATATCTTTGCAAGTCTCTTCGAATTATCGGTTTAGTTTGGCCTACTAGATTGAACTTTCTTGCAATGGGAGAAGTGCTTAGCTTTGGGTTCAATCTTGCGGTGTCCTTTCCCAGTGACAGTAGGGGCAGCAAGGCACGTATTGTATTGTTGCCATCAAGGATAAAAAGATGGGGTTTATATCATATTGCTTGAGTTTATCCCTCTACATCATGTCATCTTGCTTAATGCATTACTCTATTCTTATGAACTTAATACTCTAGATGCATCCTGGATAGCGGTCGATGTGTGGAGTAATAGTAGTAGATGCAGAATCGTTTCGGTCTACTTAACACAGACGTGATGGCTATATTCATAATCACTGCCTAGATATTCTCATAACTATGCGCTCTTCTATTAATTGCTCGAGAGTAATTTTTTCACCCACCGTAATACATGCTATCATGAGAGAAGCCACTAGCGAAACCTATGACCCCGGGGTCTCTTTATTATTATATTTCATCTCTTTTTATTTACATCGCATCTCATTTACTATTTTGCAATCTTTACTTTCCAATCTATACAACAAAAATACCAAAAAAATTATCTTACTATCTTTATCAGATCTCACTTTCGCAAGTGACCGTGAAGGGATTGGCAACCCCTTTATCACATTGGTTGCGAGGTTCTTGATTGTTTGTGCAGGTACTAGGTGACTTGCGTGTTATCTCCTACTAGATTGATAACTTGGTTCTCAAAAAATGAGGGAAATACTTACGCTAGTTTGCTGCATCACCCTTTCCTCTTCAAGGGAAAACCAACGCATGCTCAAGAGGTAGCAAGAAGGATTTCTGGCGCCGTTACCGGGGAGATCTACGCTCAAGTCAAGACATACCAAGTACCCATCATAAACTCTTCTCGCTCGCATTACATTATTTGCCATTTGCCTCTCATTTTCCTCTCCCCCACTTCACCTTTGCTGTTTTATTCGCCCTTTTCCGTTCGCCTATTTTTGCTTGCCTATTGTGTGATTGTGTGTTGGATTGATTGTTTGTCATGATGGCTGAAGATAATACTAAATTATGTGACTTTTCCAATACCAACAACAATGATTTTATTAGCACTCCGATTGCTCCTATTACCGATGCTGAATCTTGTGAAATTTATGCTGCTTTGTTGAATCTTGTCATGAAAGATCCATTTTCCGGCCTTCCTAGTGAAGATGCTGCTACCCATCTAAAAAACTTTGTAGATTGGTGTGATATGCAAAAGAAGAAAGATGTGGATAATGATATTGTTAAATTGAAGCTATTTCCGTTTTTTCTTAGAGATCGTGCTAAAACTTGGTTCTCTTCTTTGCCAAAAGCTAATATTGATTATTCGAATAAGTGCAAAGATGCTTTTATCTCTAAGTATTTTCCTCCCACTAAGATCATATCTCTTAGAAACGATGTTATGAATTTTAAGCAACTTGATCATGAGCATGTTGCACAAGCTTGGGAGAGGATGAAATTAATGATACGTAATTGCCATACCCATGGTTTGAATTTATGGATGATTATACAAAAAATTTATGCCAGATTGAATTTTGCTTCAAGAAATCTTTTAGATTCGGCCACGGGAGGCACTTTTATGGAAATCACTTTAGGAGATTCTACTAAACTCCAAGATAATATTATGGTTAATTATTCTCAATGGCACACCGAAAGATCCACTAGTAAAAAAGTTCATGCGATTGAAGAGATTAATGTTTTGATTGGAAAGATGGATGAACTTATGAAATTGTTTGGTAATAAGAGTGTTTATTATGATCCTAATGATATGCCTTTGTCCACTTTTATTGAGAATAATAATGAATCTATGGATGTGAATTTTGTTGGTAGGAACAATTTTGGTAACAACGCGTATAGAGGAAACTTTAATTCTAGGCCATTTCCTAATAATTCGTCTAATAATTATGGTAATTCCAACAACAACTCTTATGGAAATTTTAATAGGATGCCCTCTGATTTTGATACTAGTGTTAAAGAATTTATGAGTTCGCAAAAGAATTTTAATGCTTTGGTTGAAGAAAAATTTCTTAAGATTGATGAGTTGGCTAGGAACGTGGATAGAATTTCTCTTGATGTTGATTTTTTGAAACTTAGATCTATTCCACCTAAGCATGACATTAATGATTCTCTCAAAGCCAAGAGAATTTCCATTGATTAGTGCAAGGAAAGAACCGCTAGGATGCGCGCTAAAAAAGATTGCTTTGTGAGAGCGTGTTCTTCTAGTTTTCATGATAATAAAGATGAAGATCTAAAAGTGATTGATGTGTCTCCTATTAAATCTTTGTTTTCCAATATGAATCTTGATAAAGATGGGACTGGAAATGAGTCAACTTTAGTTAAAAGGCGTCCCAATGATTCAGAGTTTTTAGATCTTGATGCTAAAATTAATAAAAGTGGGATTGAAGAGGACAAAACTTTACATAGCAATGAACCCACTATTTTGGATTTCAAGGAATTTAATTATGATAATTGCTCTTTGTTAGATTGTATTTCATTGTTGTAATCCGTGTTAAATTCTCCACATGCTTATAATCAAAATAAAGCTTTTACTAAACATATTGTTGATGCTTTAATGCAATTTTATGAAGAAAAACTTGAACTAGAAAACTTTATGATGAGTGGGAACCTACTATTAAAATTAATATTAAAGATTATGAATGCTATGCTTTGTGTGATTTGGGTTCTAGTGTTTCCACGATTCCAAAAACTTTGTGTGATGTGTTAGGTTTCCGTGAATTTGATGATTGTTCTTTAAATTTGCACCTTGAGGATTCCACCATTAATAAACCTATGGGAAGGATTAATGATGTTTATTGTTGCAAATAGGAATTATGTGAAGGTAGATATCATCGTTCTTGATATAGATTGCAATCCTACATGTCCTGTTATTCTTGGTAGACCTTTCCTTAGAACGATTGGTGCAATTATTGACAAGAAAGAAGGAAATATTAGATTCCAATTTTTTTAAGGAAAGGCATGGAACACTTTCCTAGAAAGAAAATTAAATTTCCTTATGAATCAATTATGAGAGCCACTTATGGATTGCATACCAAAGATGACAATACGTAGATGTTTTCTTGCTTTTATGCCTAACTACGGGCGTTAAAACGATAGCGCTTGTTGGAAGGCAACCCAATTTTATTTTTGTTCTTTACTTTTTGTTCCTGTTTAGTAATAAATAATTTACCTAGCCTCTGTTATGATTGTGTTTTTTATGTTTTAATTAGTGTTTGTGCCAAGTAAAGCCTTTAGGATATTCTTGGGTGATTGTTGTTTGATCTTGCTGAAAAAAACAGAAAGTATGCGCTCACAAAAATAATTTTCATTTTTTTCCAGAGAGCGATAAAATACCAATTCCAACTGCACTAGATCAATATACAAATTATTTAGGTCTTCCTAAGTTTTTAGAATTTTTGGAGTTACAGAAGTATTCGAAACCTCCAGATTGCTACAGACTGTTTTGTTTTGACAGATTCTGTTTTCTGTGTGTTGTTTGCTTATTTTGATGAATCTATGGCTCATATCGGGGGGTATGAACCATAGAGAAGTTGAAATACAGTAGGTTTAACACCAATATAAATAAATAATGAGTTAATTACAGTACATTAAAGTGGTGGTTTGTTTTCTTATACTAACAGAGCTCATGACATTTTATGTTGAGTTTTGTGTTGTTAAGTTTTCATGTTTTTGGTTAAAGATTTGATGGATTTTGTAACAAGGAGTGGAAAGAGCCTAAGCTTGGGGATGCCCATGGAACCCCAAGGTAAAATTTAAGGACAACCAAAAGCCTAAGCCTGGGGATTCACCGGAAGGCATCCCCTCTTTCGTCTTCGTCTATCGGTAACTTTACTTGAGGCTATATTTTTATTCACCACATGATATGTGTTTTGCTTGGAGCGTCTTGTATGATGTGAGTCTTTGCTTTTTAGTTTATCACAATCATACTTTCTATACAAACCTTTTGGGAGAGACACACATGAATCAGAATTTATTAGAATATTCTATGTGCTTCACTTATATATTTTGAGCTAGATATTTTTGCTCTAGTGCTTCACTTATATATTTTTAGAGAACGGTGGTGGTTTTATTTTATAGAAATTATTGATATCTAATGCTTCACTTATATTATTTTGAGAGTATTTTAGAACATCATGGTATTTTGCTTTGGTTATAAAATTAGTCCTAATATGATGGGCATCCAAGATGGGTATAATAAAAACTTTCATATAGAGTGCATTAAAAACTATGAGAAGTTTGATACTTGATAATTGTTTTGAGATATAAAGATGGTGGTATTAGAGTCATGCTAGTTGAGTAATTTTGAAATTGAGAAATACTTGTGTTGAGGTTTGCATGTCCCGTAGCATGCACGAATGGTAACCGTTGTGTGGCAAATTTGAACCATGAGGTGTTCTTTGATTGCCTTCCTTATGAGTGGCGGTCCGGGATGAGTGATGATCTTTTCCAACCAATCTATCCCCTAGGAGCATGCGCGTAGTGCTTGGTTTTGATGACTTGTAGATTTCTGCAATAAGTATGTGAGTTCTTTATGACTAATGTTGAGTCCATGGATTATACGCACTCTCACCCTTCCACCATTGCTAGCCTCTCTTGTGCCGCGCAACTTTCGCCGGTACCATAAACCCATCATTTACCTTCCTCAAAACAGCCACCATACCTACCTATTATGGCATTTCCATGGTCATTTCGAGATATATTGCCATGCAACTTTCCACTGTTCTGTTTATTATGACGCACTTCATCATATTCATATTGCTTTGCATGATCATGTAGTTGACATCGTATTTGTGGCATTGCCACCATTCATAATTTTTATACATGTCACTCTTGATTCATTGCACATCCCGGTACATCGCCGGAGGCATTCACATAGAGTCATATTTTGTAATAAGTATCGAGTTGTAATTCTTGAGTTGTAAGTTAATAAAAGTGTGATGATCTTCATTATTAGAGCATTGTCCCATGTGAGGAAAGGATGATGGAGACTAAGATTCCCCCACAAGTCGGGATGATACTCCGGACTAAAAAAAGAGTCCATAAAAAGAAGAAGAAGGCCCAACAAAAAAATGAGATAAAAAGAGAGATGGGGCAATGTTACTATCCTTTTTCCACACTTATGCTTCAAAGTAGCACCATGATCTTCATGATAGAGAGTCTCTTATGTTGTCACTTTCATATACTAGCGGGAATTTTTCATTATAGAACTTGACTTGTATATTCCAATGATGGGCTTCCTCAAATTGCCCTAGGTCTTCGCGAGCAAGCAAGTTGGATGCACACCCACTTAGTTTCTTTTGTTGAGCTTGCATACACTTATAGCCCTAGTGCATCCATTGCATGGCAATCCCTACTCCCTCACATTGATATCTATTGATGGGCATCTCCATAGCCTATTAATATGCCTAGTTGATGTGAGACTATCTTCCTCCTTTTTGTCTTCTCCACAACCACCATTCTATTCCACCTATAGTGCTATGTCCATGGCTCGCGCTCATATATTGCATGAAAGTTGAAAAAGTTCGAAAATAATAAGTATGAAACAATTGCTTGGCTTGTCATCGAGGTTGTGCATGATGGGAGCATTTTGTGTGATGAAAATGAAGCATGGCCAAACTATATAATTTTATAGGGATGAGCTTTCTTTGGCTATGTTATTTTGAGAAGATATAATTTCTTGGTTAGTATGCTTGAAGTATTATTATTTTTATGTCAATATTAAACTTTTGTCTTGAATCTTTCGGATCTGAATATTCATGCCACAATAAAGAAAATTACATTGAAATTATGTTAGGTAGCATTCCACATAAAAAATTCTATTTTTATCATTTACCTACTCGAGGACGAGCACGAATTAAGCTTGGGGATGCTCAATACGTCCCCAATGTATCTATAATTTTTGATTGTTCCATACTATTATATTATCTATTTTGGATGTTTAATGGGCTTTAATATGCTCTTTTATATTATTTTAGGGACTAACCTATTAACCGGAGGCCTAGTGCCAGTTTCGGTTTTTTTGCCTATTTCAGTGTTTCGCAGAAAAGGAATATCAAACGTAACGAAACCTTCACGAGGATCTTTCTTGGAACAAACGCAAACCAGGAGACTTGGAGTGGAAGTCTGGAACTCCGCGAGGCTTCCACGAGATAGGAGGGCACACCCAGGGGGTAGGCGCGCCCCCACCCTTGTGGGGCGCACAGAGCTCCACCGACGTACTTCTTTCGCCTATATATACTCTTATACCGTAAAAACATCAGAGGGAGCCACGAAACCACATTTCCACCGCCGCAACCTTCTGTACCCGTGAGATCCCATCTGGGGCCTTTTCCGGTGATCTGCCGGAGGGGAATTCGATCACGGAGGGCTTCTACATCAACACCATAGCCTCTCTGATGATGTGTGAGTAGTTTACCATAGACCTTCGGGTCCATAGTTATTAGCTAGATGGCTTCTTCTCTCTCTTTGGTTCTTAATACAAAGTTCTCCTCAATGTTCTTGGAGATCTATTCGATGTAATAATTTTTGCGATGTGTTTGCCGAGATCCGATGAATTGTGGATTTATGATCAAGTTTATCTATGAATAATATTTGGTTCTTCTCTGAATTCTTATATGCATGATGTGATATCTTTGCAAGTCTCTTCGAATTATCAGTTTAGTTTGGCCTACTAGATTGATCTTTCTTGCAATGGGAGAAGTGCTTAGCTTTGGGTTCAATCTTGCGGTGTACTTTCCCAGTGACAGTAGGGGCAGCAAGCACGTATTGTTATGTTTCCATTGAGGATAAAAACATGGGGTTTATATCATATTGCTTGAGTTTATCCCTCTACATCATGTCATCTTGCTTGATGCATTACTCTGTTCATATGAACTTAATACTCTAGATGCATGCTGGATAGCGATCGATGTGTGGAGTAATAGTAGTAGATGCAGAATCGTTTCAGTCTACTTAACACGGATGTGATGCCTATACTCATAATCATTGCCTAGATATTCTCATAACTATGCGCTCTTCTATCAATTGCTCAGCAGTAATTTGTTCACCCACCGTAATACATGCTATCAGGAAAGAAGCCACTAGTGAAACCTATGGCCCCGGGGTCTCTTATTATATTGCATCTCTTTTTATTTACATCACATCTCATTTACTATTTTGCAATCTTTACTTTCCAATATATACAACAAAAATACCAAAAATATTTATCTTACTATCTTTATCAGATCTCACTTTCACAAGTGACCGTGAAGGGATTGACAACCCCTTTATCGCGTTGGTTGTGAGGTTCTTGATTGTTTGTGCAGGTACTAGGTGACTTGTGTGTTATCTCTTACTGGATTGATACCTTTGTTCTCAAAAAATGAGGGAAATACTTATGCTACTTTGCTGCATCACCCTTTCCTCTTCAAGGGAAAACCAACACATGCTCAAGAGGTAGCAATGGCCGTCGCGTTTCTCACGACACGATGGTTCAGCTACCTTCCGCCTATAATTACTGGTTCTCAGCATTCTCCGGTGGCACCATCACCCAACTCGCCCTATCCTCATAAGCTCCCACCGGCCCGACGTCGCTCACCACTTGTCCTCGCTCTCGCCATGTCCGTCATGCCCCCACCCATCCGCCATGGGTGACACCGGAGGCGGACATCACCGGAACTAGTGTTCGGTTTTTCACCGGAAGGCAGACGGAGGGAGGAGGCATTCGATCGGCCTTTAGATGGCAATGCGGAGTATGAGGACTTGTTGGAGCACGACCGCCTGGTGGAGGAGCAGCATATCGCCGATTTGCGCTGCCAGTGGGGCATGGAGTAGCATCGCACCGATGCTCTGAGTCGCGAGCAGAGCGCCCGCAAATGGGCCGACTACGTGGAGGCCTACACCCGGCAAATAGCCCTGGAGGCTATCGGTCACGCACGCGTTCGCAACGCCAAATTTTACTACCAGCTCGTCAAGTGGGTTTCCCGCTTAGAAGCCGAAGCTTCGGTGGACCATGCTGGCATGGAAAGGGCCAACACGCGCAAACAACGCGCCCTATCGCATCTCTGGCAAGTCCGAGGTGAGGAGGAGGACGTCGGTGCCGGTGCTTAGAGTGTACCGCAGAAGGCGGCCGACATCGTCTAGTTAGCTAAGAGTAAGTTAGTACTTGTACACTACTAGAGTATTACTGGGAGTAGATAGTTAACTTGGCTATAATGGTTGTCAACATGGAAGTTCAGTACTCTATATCTATATCTAGATCAGACATGTTCCTTTGCTCTGAATGTTAAACTTTCCATTTGAACGTATGGAATGGGCTGTTATTTTTTTAAATGGGTTGTATTTGTCCGCCACGGGTTTAGAGGCTAACTTGTGTGCCTACTAGGTTGATGCATACACAATCAGGAGATGATTGTATGTGGAGAGGATGACAGCAGGGACCCACCAAGGTCATGGCAGTATGCAAGCAAGTGCCTCCTTATTTCAAGCCAAAAAAATGGTTCCTCCTAATGGATTTCTAACATCTGGGTCCCATGCCATTGTGAACATAGTCAATAAATGAGAGAATTGCACAACGAGTGGCTGACACCAGGGACCCAGCAACTCGCCTAGTTATTCTTTGTTTTTGAGATGGAAGGAGGGTGTCAACTGGGCTGTGCGGGGCACTCTAGCCTGTCTAGCCAGCCTTTTCTTTTATGTGTACCATAAGACCAGCCTAGTAGTTTTTTCTTTCTGAAAATGGCTAGCCCAGTTTTTTTGTTCTTTTGCAAAATACCCAACCGAGACCTAATTGCTTTGTCAGCCCTGCTGGGCTACAAATCTTTCAAGACGAGGAAAGCTTCATTCGGCTTGCCCAGAAAATGGGCTATCAGTAATGAGAAATGTGATGTACATTTTTAAAACACATCAAACCGGCAATTAGTTTCAAATTTTTTTTCATTTCAAGATT
The DNA here is from genome assembly GCF_003073215.2 of Triticum urartu. Lineage (NCBI taxonomy): Eukaryota > Viridiplantae > Streptophyta > Magnoliopsida > Poales > Poaceae > Triticum > Triticum urartu. Next base: position 355,060,703 of record NC_053023.1, read on the forward strand.
TTAAATTCCATTGATTTTTATGCATGGACAATTATTTGTATTTTATATTTATATGAATTTATTTTTCAAATTAGTTTGAATGTGACTCGAAATTTCAGGATTAAAAACAGTCCGGACCGCACCGAAATATGAAAAATTACATATAATTTTTTAATCGTGGCCACAATATGGGCTGTAATGCTAACAAAAAGAATATGGGCTCCAAAAAAACCTTAAGAATTAGCAAATGGGCTGTAATTTATGAGAAATAATGGCAGATGGGTTGTATGATGTTTTCCACAGATTTGAGGCTGACTTGTGCGCCTACTATAGGTTGACGCGTACGCTTTCCTAAAAAAAGGTTGACGCACACGCTACACCGTGTCAACTTAGTCAATGCACGAGAGCAGTAACTATTGGATGTCCATCCAACGGCCACCGTGCTTCTTCAATCTCTGCTCTTCCTACTCCAGCCGCTCAAACAAGCACCGGCGGGACTGCCTGCTCCCTCCTCCCATGGCCGGCTGTGCTGCCGCGCAGGCCTCACTGCCCCACCCTACTCCCATCGTTGGCCTGGCCATCCCTCTACTCACCCACACCTGTTGTTATTATCCAGCGACAGCAGACGAACCAGTCAACCCTCGTACTCCTCTCCAGGTGGGCATCCAGTGCCGCGTCTTCCCCGGCTCCATGTCGTCCCCTTCCAGGCCTCACTGTCGTCCACCGCCCCAGTGCTCTCAGTGTGGCGTGGTCAACATATTCAGCGATCAACACTCATCAGAAGTGGACTGTACGTGGAGAGGCTGACAGCCGGGTCCACGGCCGCATGCAAGGAAATGCCTCCTTATTACACGCAAAATAATGATTCAACCATATGACAGCTGGGACCCACCGGAATGGCCTCTGTATTTCATGAAAAATGTTCCCCCCACTGACAGCTCAGACCCACCAGCTATATCTTCGCACACAAGGAAGTGCCTCCTTATTACGCACAAAAAATGAATACTCCCCCTGCTAGCTGGGACCCACCACAGTGGGAGGCTGACTTGTGGGCCTACTAAGTTGACGCGGACAGAGGGCTTTGTCAACTTGGTAAATATGAGCGATTCTAGTTCCAGTGAACATACGATGTCCATCCAACGGCCGTAGTGCTTCTTCAACCTCTGGTCTTCTTGCTCTAGCCGGCCAAACCAGCGCCGGTCGTGCCGCCTACTCCTGCCTCCCGTGGTCGGGTCTGCTGTGGTGCAGGTGTCACCACCCCACCCTACTCCAACCTCTGGCCATGCCATCCCCCTACTCACCCACAACCCCTGCTATTCTGCGGCGATGGCAACCTCACACCGCAGCCGAACCAGTCAAACCTTGTACCACTCTCCGCGTGGGCATCCACTGCCGTGTCTTCCCGGGCTCCATGCCGTCCCCTTCCTAGGCCTCACCGTCATCCACAGCCTTGGTGCTCTTGGCGCGACGTGGTCAATGTGGTCAAGGAACAGACTTCCACCGGAAGAGTACTACGTGGGGAGGCTGACAACTGGGTCCACGGTCACAGTAAGGAAGTTCAACCTTATTACGCGTAAAATAATGATTCCTCCACCTAATAGCGGGGACCCACTGGATGGGCCATCGTATTTCACAAAAAAACATTTCCCCCCTGACTGCTGGGATCCACCAGCTATATCTTCGCATGCAAGGAAGTGCGTCCATATTACGAGCAAAAAAATGATTCTCCCCCTGACAGCTGGGACCCACCAGCAATATCTTCGCACGCAAGGAAGTGCCTCCTTATCCTTCCTGACAGTTGGGACCCACCTGGTCGAACTGTACGTAGCGTTGTCATTCTGGTCGCGAACGTGTACGTACATGATGGTCGATCGGTCTGTCTGTAGGCTGCAAAGATGAACCGTGGCCGAGAAAGGAAGGGCATGTGTCGTAGTAGAGGTGCAGACATAGCATTTAACGCAGTCCCGTCAATATCGTGTACATGTGTACAACCAGGGTGCAAGAAAGTCAATACGGCAACGTACGTACATATGGGAGGGGTCTCGAATGCCTACTCGCGCATACGTACAGCCATGGCTCGTGTACATGGAGAGGCAACAAAGAGCAGCGACGACGTCCTATTCATCGGCAGCCAACCGACTGGGTCGGAACATAGAAACTGCGTCATCATGTTCATCGAGAGGCTACGGAATGCTTCGTGTTCATCGGGAGCCAACCGGCTTGGATGGAACAGCCGAAACGAGGCCTGGCATACCGCAGAACGAAGGAAACAGCCTTGTGTTCGGCCGCCTATGGTCGAAACGGGATCCTGTTCACCGGGAGGGGCTGGCATACCGCAAAACGGAGGAAATGGAATTCTCTTCAACCTCCTATGGTTGAAATGGGGTCCTGTTGATCAGGAGGGGTCTGGTGTACCGCAAAACAGAGGAAACGGACTTCTCTTCGACCTCCTATGGTTAAAACGGGGGTCCTGTTCATCGGGAGGGGTCTGGCGTACCGCAAAACCAGACTCCATGGGCTACTGTTCATCCACCGTCTACTACCTCGCTCCAGCCTCCACGAGCTATTGTTCGTCCACCATCAACCTCCTCCAGCCTCCACCTGTGACTCTTCATCCATGGCGTCTCCATCCTGCCTCCACTAGCTACTGTTCACCCACGGGCTCCTGTTCATCCAGCCTCCACCGCTCCTCCACCGGCTACTGTTTAACCACCCATCCACGAGCTACTGTTCATCCAGCTCTCCACTGGTTACTGTTCAACCAGCCCTCCATGGGGTCCTGTTCATCCACCCCAACCGGCTCGATTGGGGTCCTGTTCATCCAGCGGCAAAGGCCTCTATAACAATGAGGAACTGTTCATCCAACCCACACCGAGAATTGTTCATCCAACCCCCAACAATGCTGACTATTCATCAAGAGGCAGCAGGTTCGATCGGCTTCAGTTAGCAGCATTAGCGAAGAAATCGCTCGATCGAGTTCAGTTAACAGCCAGAGATCGATCGATCGCTCGGGTTCAGTAACGCATTGCCTGCAGTGCAATCGCTCGGGTTCAGTAGGCAGACGCCTCACTCGGGTTCAATTAGAGCCCAACACCTCACACACACGCACGTACGTGTACGAGAGAAACACGCAAACCTCCATGCATCGCTCGGCCCCGACCACCCACCGTAACTGGGAACTCCCCGAAATTTTCCTCGCCCTCGCGTCTACCATGATTTTCTCCATCATGGACGGCCCAAAGAATATCATGCAGGTGCATCTCCGGCCTGCCTAGGAAAAAAATCCCATTTTCTGTCATGATTTTTTGTCATAGAAGTAGGAGCCCACCACATCTATGATGATACTGGGTTTTGTCACAATTATCGTCATAGAAGTGTCATAAGCATGGCATATTTTTTTGTTCGGCCCAAAATTTCACGGATGTGTCTTTTTTTTGTAGTGACCTTTTTTTACCATTACTATTACTTGTCCGTTACAAATAACCTTGCTATCAAACTATCTATTACCGACAATTTCAATCCCTGCAGAAAATACCTTGCTGAACACCGCTTGTCATTTCCTTCTGCTCCTCGTTGGGTTCGACACTCTTACTTATCAAAAGGACTATGATTGATCCCCTATACTTGTGGATGATGCGACTTGAACTACGTTAGTGTTTCCCCAAAGAGGAAGGGATGATGCAGCACAACTACGGTAGGTATTTCCCTCAGTGATGAGACCAAGGTTATCGAATCTGTAGGAGAACCATAGAACACTACATGAACGGTACCTGCACACAAAGAACAAGTACTTGCAACCCGACGTAAAAGAGGGGTTGTCAATTCCTCCTGGGTAAAAAGGTAGATAAAATTATAGTAGATTGGATAAATAGATCTTGCAAGAACGCGAGATAAAATAAATAAAGAAAAATTGCAGCAAGGTATTTTTGGGTTTTTGGATTAATAGATCTGAAAATAAAAGCAAATAAAAATAGATCTCTAAGGCAAATATGATAAAGAAGAGGCCCGGAGGCCATAGATTTCACTAGTGGCTTCTCTCGAGAAAAATTGCATAAGTCGGGTAAACAAATTACTGTTGGGCAATTCATATAACTTCAAATAATTATGCCGATATATAGGCAATGATCATTACATGGGCATCACGTCCAAGATTAGTAGACCGACTCCTGCCTACATCTACTAATATTACTCCACACATCGACCGCTATCCAGCACACATCTAGTGTATTAATTTAATGGAAAAATGGAGTAATGCAATAAGAACGATGACATGATGTAGACAAGATCTATTCATGTAGGAATAGACCCCATCTTGTTATCCTTAATAGCAATGATACGTACGTGTCATTTCCCCTTCTGTCACTGGGATTGAGCACCATAAGATCGAACCCATCACAAAGCACCTCTTCCCATGGAAAGAAAAATCGATCTAGTCGGCCTAACTAAACCAAAGATTCGAAGAAGAAATACGAGGCTATAAGCAATCATGCATATCAGAGATCAAAACTCAAATAACTTTCATGGATAAAATAGATCTCATCATAAACTCAAAGTTCATCGGATCCCAACAAACACACCGCAAATAGAGCTACATCAAATAGATCTCCAAGAGACCATTGTATTGAGAATCAAAGAGAGAGAGAGGAAGACATTTGTCTACTAACTACGGTCCCGTAGGTCTATAATGAACTACTCACGCATCATCGGAGAGGCACCAATGAGGATGATGAACCCCTCTATGATGGTGTCTAGATTGGATATGTGGTTTCTAGAACTTGCGGCGGTTGGAATTGTGTTTTGTTGATTCCCCTAGGGTTTTTGGAATATTGGGGTATTTATAGAGCAAAGAGGCGGTGCGGGAGGCCACCGAGGTGGGCACAATCCACCAGGGCGTGCCTGGGTCCCCAGGCGTGCCCAGGTGGATTGTGCCCCCCTCAGGGAACCCCTCTGGTACTTCTATGGCCCACCCTGTGTCTTTTGGCCCAAAAAAATTCTCCAAAAAATTTCGCTATGTTTGGATTCTATTTGGTATTGTTTTTCTACAAAGTAAAAAACAAGCAAAAAACAGCAACTGGCACTGGGCACTATGTCAACAGGTTAGTCCCAAAACATCATATAAATTTGCTATGAAATGATTGTAAAACATCCAAGATTGATAATATAACAACATGGAACAATAAAAAATTATAGATACGTTGGAGACGTATCAACATCCCCAAGCTTAATTCGTGCTCGTCCTCAAGTAGGTAAGTGATAAAAACATGATTTTTGATGTGTAGTGTTGCCTAACATGTTCATCACATATTCTTTTCTTTGTAGCATGTACATTTGGACTTTTATATGATTCAAAGCAATAGTCTAGTTTTGACATGAAGATTTCAATACTCAAGCATATCAATGAGCAACCATGTCTTTCAAAATATCAACACTAAAGCAAGTTATCCCTAGCCCATTATGCTCAATCATTGATCCATTCATGAAACACACTAGTATTTTAGCTACGCCCAATGCTCAAGTACGATCATAGTGCCGCTTAGTTGGTGCTTTATAAGAGAAGATGGAGACGGAAAATAAAAATTTCATAAAGTAAATAGAAAGGCCCTTCGCAGAGGGAAGTAAGGATTTGTAGAGGTGCCAGAGCTCAAAGCAAAAAAGATAGAGATAAAACATTTTGGGTGGCATGCCTTTCCTGTCAACGAAAACGATTGAGTAGTTCCCAATACTTTCCATGCTAGATATATCATAGGCGGTTCCCAAATAGAAAATAAAGTTTATTCCTTTTTCCACCATAATTTCACATTCCACGGCTAACCAAATCTAGGGGTGCCATCCATACCAACACTTTCCAAGGAATTTATTATTTGACAACATAAAGTAAATTCATTATTTCATTTCGGGACTGGGCATCCCTAATACCTTTGCTGTACTCTTGTGCAATGACAAGTGAATAAACACTCATCTTGAGAATAACACATCTAGCATGGAAAGATATCAGCCACCCCTACCGTTTCATGAGCGGTATGAGCACACAAAAGAGAAATTTATTTTGAAAATTAGAGATGGCACATACAAATTTTCTTAGAACGGCAAAAGTATACCGCATATAGGTAGGTATAGTGGACTCATAAGGCAAAACTGGGTTTAAGGATTTTGGATTTTGGATATCAGCCACCCCTACTTAGTGAAGTGAAGGCTAGCGAAAGATTGAGAAGCATCCAACCAAGAAACAAAAAATCTCATAAGCAAGCATTAAGCATAACTAACACTAAATAATGCACCACAAGTAGGATGTAATTTAATTTCCTAACTATTAACTTTCATGCTTGCATAGGGAATCACAAACCTTAACTTCAGTATTCTTACTAAAGCATAATTACTCATCAACATGACTCACATATTATATCATCATATCGCAAAACTATTACACAGAATCAAGTTTATTTTGTCCAATAATCTTCATGAAAGTTTTTATTATAACCCTCTTGAATATCTATCACTTTGGGACTAATGTCATATTTTTCTTTTGATAGCTCAAACGAATCTATGTGAAGAACATGAGCATAAAAAGTTTCTTCTCTCAAAATAATATAAGTGAAGCATGAGGGAATTTCCTATAAAAAATACTAACACTCAAATAAGTATAAAGTGAAGCATGAGATAATTTCTTCTAAAATAATAAAGCACACCGTGCTCAAAAACATATAAGTGAAGCACTAGAGCAATTCCATAGCTCTAAAAGATTTAAGTGAAGCATAGAGAGCAATTCTAACAAGTCATTACATAAATTTGGCTCTCTCAAATAGGTGTGCCCAGCAAGGATAGATGACAGAAAATAAAAAGCAAAACAAGCAAAGACTCATATCATACAAGATGCTCCAACAAAACTCATGATATGTGATGAATACAAATATAGTTCCAAGTAAAATACCGACGATCGTTAGAAGAAAGAGGGGATGCCACTCGGGCATCCCCAAGCTTAGTTGCTTTATTCTCTTTTAGATAATAGCTTGGGATGCCATGGGGCATCCCCAAGCTTAGGCTCTTCTTACTCCTTATTCCTTCATCCATCGTGATCTCACCTAAAACTTGAAAACTTCAATCACACAAAACTCAGCAAATCCTTCATGAGATCCGTTAGTATAACAAAGGAAATCACTACTATAAGTACTCAAACCCAGTCATATTTTATTCTTGCATTATATATAATGTATTCCAACTTTGGTATGGCTCATACCCTTCGATAGAGTCCATAGATTCATCTATACCAGTATAAAAAGACCCAAAGGGGAAGATCCAACTTATCTCGACCGTCAAACTAGGTCAATCCAACGATCTACACTGCTCCAATGGCGAATGTTCAACATGATTAACGTGCAATTAATATCATACCAAATATTGCACTAATCATAGAATTATCACACAAATAATAGCATACCTAATATCCATGTACAATTAATATATTGCCTAAATATTAACATGCATCGCACATGCACATTTACTAGTTAAAATAAGCACAAAACGCAAAGAAAACAGAATCTGTCAAAACAGAATAGTCTGTAGCAATCTGAAAACTTCGAACCTTCTGTAACTCCAAAAATTCTGAAAAATTAGGACAATCTGGGCAATTTGTATATCAACCTTTTGTAAAAAAATCAGAATTTTTTGTCACTTTTGTTATTTTTTAAATTATTTTACACTACGCAAAAGTTTCTATTTTTCAACAAGATCAAATCAACTATCACCCAACATGATCCCAAAGGCTTTGCTTGGCACAAACACTAAATAAAACATAAAAAATACAATCATAATTGTAGCATAATTGTGCAAACACTAAAAATAGAAAGAAAAAGACAAAAATAAATTTTATTCATTGGGTTACCACTCTTTTGGAGATGAAACCCAAAAGATTTTCATTGGGGCGTAACCCTCTCAGCGACGCACCATATTGGAACCCGGGTGTGGTGCCAAATGGGCAAGGGCTGGGCCGTCACCCCCAGGTGGCGTGCCATATCTTGATCTGGATACAGTTGCAAGTGAGCAAGGATCGGGTCATCACATCCTTAGTGGTGCGCTACATTGGCGCCCAAATGTAGTGGAAAATGAGCAAGGGTCTTCGCATTTGACTCGACGAGTGCGAAGGGTAAGGAAGCTAGCTGAGCCTAGGAGGATTTTCTTAGGTAGCTGGAACGTAGGGTCTCCGACAGGGAAGCTTCGGGAGCTAGTTGATGCAGCATTGAGGAGATGTGTTGATATCCTTTCCATCCAAGAAACCAAATGGAGAGGACAGAAGGCGAAGGAGGTGGAGGATATCGGCTTCAAGCTATGGTACACGGGGACGGCTGCAAACAGAAATGGCGTAGGCATCTTGATCAACAAGAGCCTCAAGTATGGAGTGGTAGATCTTAAGAGATGTGGGGACTGCATTATCCTGGTCGAGCTGGTAGTTGAGGACTTGGTTCTGAATGTTATCAACGCATATAGCCTGCAAGTATGCCACAATGGGAACACTAAGTGGGAGTTCTGGGAAGGCCTAGAAGCCATGGTTAGGAGTGTAACGATTGATGAGAAGCTCTTCATAGGAGGGGACTGATACGTCTCCAATGTATCTATAATTTTTGATTGTTCCATCCTATTATATTATCTGTTTGGAATGTTTTATATGCACTAATATGCTATTTTATATGATTTTTGAGGCTAACCTATTAACCTAGATCCTAGTGCCATTTTCTACTTTTTCCTTGTTTTAAAGTTTCAGAGAAAAGGAATACCAATCGGAGTCCAAACGGAATAAAACCTTTGCGATGATTTTTCTTGGACAAGAAGACACCCAGGAGAGTTGGAGTGCATGTTAGAAGAGCCACGAGGCGGCCACAAGGGTGGAGGGCGCGCCCAGGGGGTGGGGCGCACCTAGGGGGTGGGGCACGCCCCCACCCTTGTGGGCCCCTTGGTGGCCTCCTGACCTAGATCTTCCTCATATATATACTCTTATACCCTAAAAACCTCCAGGGGAGCCACGAAACCACTTTTCTACCGCCACAACCTTCTGTACCCGTGAGATCCCATCTTGGGGCCTTTCCCAGCATCCTGCCGGAGGGGGATTCGATCATGGAGGGCTTCTACATCAACACCATTGCCTCTCCGATGAAGCGTGAGTAGTTTACCTCAGACCTACAGGTCCATAGCAAGTAGCTAGATGTCTTCTTCTCTCTCTTTGATTCTCAATACAAAGTTCTCCTTGATGTGCTTGGAGATCTATTCGATGTAATACTCTTTTGCGGTGTGTTTGCCGAGATCCGATGAATTGTGGATTTATGATCAGCTTAGCTATGAATATTATTTGAATCTCCTCTAAATTCTTTTATGCATGATTTTATATCTTTGCAAGTCTCTTCAAACTATCGATTTGGTTTGGCTAACTAGATTTGTTTTTCTTGCAATGGGAGAATTGCTTAGCTTTGGGTTCAATCTTGTGGTGCTCGATCCTAGTGATAGAAGGGGAAACGACATGTATTGTATTGTTGCCATCGAGGATGAAAGAAGGGGTTTTCATCATATTGTTTGAGTTAATTCCTCTACATCATGTCATCTTGCTTAAGGCGTTACTCTGTTCTTTATGAACTTAATACTCTAGATGCATGTTGGATAGTGGTCGATGTGTGGAGTAATAGTAGTAGATGCAGGATCATTTCGGTCTACTTGATACGGACGTTATGGCTATATTCATGATCATTGCCTTAGATATCGTCATAACTTTGCGCTTTTCTATCAATTTCTCGGCAGTAATTTGTTCACCCACCGTAATATCTTCTATCTTGAGAGAAGCCTCTAGTGAAACCTATGGCCCCCGAGGCTATTTTCCATCATATAAGTTTACGATCTACAATTCTAGTTTCCTATTTACTTTCTTTTACAATATTTTACTTTTCGTTCCATAAACCAAAAATACCAAAAATATTACTTTATCGTTTATCCATCTCTATCAGATCTCACTTTGCGAATAACCGTGAAGGGATTGACAACCCCTTTGTCGCGTTGGTTTCCAGTTGGTGTTTGTTTGTGCAGGTATTCGGTGGCTTGTCGCGTTCTCTCCTACTAGATTGATACCTTGGTTCTCAGAACCGAGGGAAATACTTATGCTACTTTGCTGCATCACCCTTTCCTCTTCAAGGGAAAAACCTACACAAGCTCAAGCGGTAGCAAGAAGGATTTCTGGCGCCGTTGTCGGGGAGATCTATGCCAAGCCGAGACATACCAAGTACCCATCATAAACTCTCATCCCTCGCATTACATTATTTGCCATCTGCCTCTCATATTGATCTCCCCCACTTGTAAAATGATTTTCGAAAAGATTTGCCTTTTCTTCGCCCCTTCTTCCGTTCGTCTTTTCTTTGCTATCTTTGCTCGTGTTACCATGTGCCTTCCTTTTGCTTGCATCTTCCCTTGCTAAAAGTTTATGGATCCTCATCCACTTGATAATATTTTTAAGAGATCCAATTATGATGAACCAATTGCTAGTGAGTTGAATGCACTAGATTATATCTTTGAGGTTTTGCTTTAAATTCGTGAATCTGAAAATTGGGATGAAGTGTTAAAAGAAGAAATTTATGAGGTGATTCATGATAGCTCCTTGAATGAAAAACATGATTGAAATGATATTATTATAAATTATATTAATGTCAATTGTGTTAATGGTATGCAAAACCCTAAGCGTGGGGATGCTAGTTTTGTTATGTCTACTACTTGTTGCAATGATCATGATTGGGGTGATTCTTCTTACAATCTTGAAAAATTATTTAAGCCCCATGATGAATATGAGATTGATAATAATGTTCGCAATAATACTGAAAGTGGGTTTGGAAGAGTGTCAACTTTAGATCCCACGTATTTGGATAATGTTCAATCTTATGAAGTTTTTGATAAAAGTGGGCTCGGAGAGGTCATGACTTTATTTTATGATAATCCCACTATTTCGGAAGAGTGTAAACTTTGCATGCATGTGGATCATGTAGAGAATATTTTTTGTGATAGCTATATTGTTGAATTTGAGTATGATCCCACATGTAATTATTATGAGAGAGGGAAATATGGTTGTAGGTATTTTCATGTCATTAAAGTACCTCTCGTTATGTTGAGATTGTTATTGTTTCTTTCTTCTTCCTTGCATATGCTAGTTTTTGCTTGTCTTAATATTTTGTTTGCTTATAAAATGCCTATGCATAGGAAGTATGTTAGACTTAGATGTGTTTGTCATGTGCTATATGATGCGCTCTTTGTGCTTCAATTCATGTGAGCGTCATTAAAATTATCAATGCCTGGGTAAGGGTGAGGGAGTCCTGGATTAGGGGGTGTTCGGGTAGCCGTACTCCAGGACTATGAAGATACAAGATTGAAGACTTCGTCCCGTGTCCGGATGGGACTTTCCTTGGCGTGGAAGGCAAGCTTGGCGATGCGGATATTCAAGATCTCCTACCATTGTAACCGACTCTGTGTAACCCTAGCCCTATCCGGTGTCTATATAAACCGGAGGGTTCTAGTCCGTAGGACAATTTCCTCATACAACAATCAGGAGTAGGGTTTAGCCTCCTTGATCTCGTGGTAGATCTACTCTTGTACTACCCATATCATCAATATTAATCAAGAAGGAGTAGGGTTTTACCTCCATCGAGAGGGCCCGAACCTGGGTAAAAACATCGTGTCCCTTGTCTCCTGTTACCATCCGCCTAGACGCACAGTTCGGGACCCCCTACCCGAGATCTGCCGGTTTTGACACCGACATTGGTGCTTTCATTGAGAGTTCCTCTGTGTCGTCACTTTTAGGCCCGATGGCTCCTTTGATCATCAACGATGATGCGGTCCAGGGTGAGACTTTTCTCCCCGGACAGATCTTCATCTTCGGCGGCTTCGCACTGCGGGCCAATTCGCTTGGCCACCTGGAGCAGATCGAAAGCTATGCCCCTGGCCATCAGGTCTGGTTTGGAAGCTTAAACTACACGGCAGACATCTGCGGGGATTTGATCTTCGACGGATTCGAGCCACAGCCAAGCGCGACGCACTGTTTTGAGAGGCATGATCTTGCTCTGCCGCCAAACAGTGCCCTGGAGGCCGCACGCGCACCGGTTCCTACACTTAATCCGGAGCCTATTGCGCCAATCGAGGATGAGCGGTTGGACGTCACCTCAAGGGCTATGATCTCAAAGGCGATCGAGCCGAACGTCAGCCCCGCGTTCCGCGTGACCCGTGACTCCGAGGATCCGGATTCCTCTCCGGACTCCGAACCCCCCGCGCCCCTACCGATCGAATCCGATTGGGAACCGATAATGGAGTTCACCGCAGCGGACATCTTTCAGCACTCGCCCTTCGGCGACATCCTGAACTCACTAAAGTCTCTTTCTTTATCAGGAGAGGCATGGCCGGACTACGGTCAGCAAGGATGGGATGCAGACGACGAACAAATTCGAAGCCCACCCACCACCCACTTTGTAGCCACTGTCGACGATTTAACCGACATGCTTGACTTCGACTCCGAAGACATCGACGGTATGGACGACGATGCAGGAGACGAACAGGAACCAGCACCTGTAGGGCGCTGGAAGGCCACCTCATCATATGATATATACATGGTGGATACTCCAAAAGATGGAGATGGCGATGGAACAGCGGAGGATGACACCTCCAAGAAACAGCCAAAGCGCCGGCGTCAGCGGCGCCGCTCTAAATTCCGCCAAAGCAAAAATGGTGATTCCGGCACGGGAGATAATACTACCCCGAATAGCGCCGAAGAACACCCCCTACAGCAAGATTCGGCATAGGAAGATGGAGAAGCCAGCCCTCATGAGAGAGCGGCAGACCGAGAGGTTGAGGATGATAACTATATGCCTCCCTCCGAAGACGAGGCAAGCCTCAACGACGACGAATTCGTCGTACCATCGGACCCCGCCGAACAAGAGCGTTTTAAACGTAGGCTTTTAGCCACAGCAAGCAGCCTCAAGAAAAAGCAGCAACAGCTTAGAGCTGATCAAGATTTGCTAGCTGACAGATGGACTGAAGTCCTTGCAGCCGAAGAGTATGAACTCGAACGCCCCTCCAAGAGTTACCCAAAGCGCAGGCTGCTACCCCGATCAGAGGAGGAAGCACCTACATCACCAGCGCACGACATGGCCGACCGGCCACCTCGCGGCCGCGACAGAGAAGCCTCTCGGCCCTCCACCTAAGCCATGCCCCGGCGCCGTTCAACCAAGGCACGGGAAAATGCGCCAGACCTGCGAGACGTACTGGAGGACAAGGCAAGACAAACAAGATCGATCTATGGATCGAGCAGGCGCCCCATGGCACGTGACGGTGATCTTCATTCCGGATACAACAAATCCGGCTGGGTCGAACACAACAGACATAGCTCCTTCGAGCTGCATCGTGATATACCCAGTATAGAGGCGCCGCACACCCATTATGCTTCACAGACGAAGTAATGGATCATAAAATCCCAGAGGGTTTCAAACTCGTAAACATCGAATCATATGATGGAACAACAGATCCTGCGGTATGGATTGAGGATTATCTCCTCCATATCCACATGGCTGCGGCGATGATCTACACGCCATCAAATACCTCCCGCTCAAACTTAAGGGACCGGCCCGGCATTGGCTTAACAGCTTGCCAGCAGACTCAATCGGTTCTTGGGAGGACCTGGAAGCCGCATTCCTCGACAACTTCCAGGGCACTTATGTGCGACCACCGGATGCCGATGACTTAAGCCACATAATTCAGTAGCCAGAGGAATTGGCCAGGCAATTTTGGACATGGTTCCTAACAAAGAAAAACCAGATAGTCGACTATCCGGACGCAGAGGCCCTAGCAGCCTTCAAGCATAATATCCGCAACGAGTGGCTTGCCCGGCACCTGGGACAGGAAAAGCCGAAGTCCATGGCAGCCCTCATGACACTCATGACCCGCTTTTGCACGGGAGAAGACAGCTAGCTAGCTCGCAGTAACAACTTAGCAAAGAACCCTGGTAATTTGGATGCCAAGGACAAAAGTGGCAGTACACGTCAGAATAAGCAAAAGCGCAGTGTTAGCAGCGACAGCAACGAAGTCACGGCAGTTAATGCCGGATTCAGAGGCTATAAATCCGGTCAGCGGAAAAAGCCATTCAAAAAGAATACTCAGGGCCCGTCCAGTTTGGACTGAATACTCGACCGCTTGTGCTAGATACATGGCACCCCCAAAAGGCCAGCCAATCACACCAACAGGGATTGTTGGGTGTTCAAGCAGGCAGGCAAGCTAAGAGCCGAAAATAAAGACAAGGGGCTGCATAGCGATGACGAAGAGGAGCCCAGGCCGCCGAACAATAGTGGACAGAAGGGTTTTCCCCCACAAGTGCAGACGGTGAACATGATATCCGCAACCCACATTCCCAAGAGGGAGCGGAAGCGTGCTCTACGGGACGTATACGCGATGGAGCCAGTCGCCCCAAAGTTCAACCCATGGTCCTCCTACCCGATCACTTTTGATCGAAGGGACCACCCCACTAGCATCCGTCACGGCGGCTTCGCCGCATTGGTTCTCGACCCAATTATCGACGGATTTCATCTCACAAGAGTCTTCATGGACAGCGGAAGTAGCCTGAACCTGCTTTACCAGGATACAATGCGGAAAATGGGCATCGATCCCTCGAGGATTAAGCCCACAAAAACGACCTTTAAAGGCATTATACCAGGTGTAGAGGCCAACTGTACAGGCTCAGTAACACTTGAAGTGGTCTTCGGGTCTCCGGACAATTTCCGAAGCGAAGAGTTAATCTTTGATATAGTCCCGTTTCGCAGTGGCTATCACGCCCTGCTCGGGCGAACCGCATTTGCAAAGTTCAATGCGGTACCGCACTACACATATCTCAAGCTCAAGATGCCAGGCCCTCGAGGAGTAATCACGGTCAACGGAAACACCGAACGCTCCCTCCGTACGGAGGAGCACACGGCGGCCCTCGCAGTGGAAGTACAAAGCAGCCTTCTTAGGCAATTCTCCAGTCCGGCCATTAAAAAGCCAGACACTGCCAAGCGCGCCCGGAGTAACCTACAACAAGACCGCCTGGCACGTTCTGAGTAGGCGTAGCAATGCGGCCCCAACCCCAGCCCTCGCGACATAGCGAAACCAGTGCCTCGCATACATAACTACGCTCTTGAAATACCATGGGCGCAGGGGAAGGGGCACAATAACGGCAAACCCAAAATACGGCTTCAAACATACTAGGGGCTGCCGAATTCTTTTTTTAATTTTGTCTTACTTTCAGGACTCCATACTTCGGACGACCTGTTCGGCAATTCAACTATCGCACAAACGATGCAAGATCTAGGGAAGCAGACAAGCCATGCCGCATTATGGAACTCCCAGGTGGTCTCTGTTACGAGCAGTATACCTGTTTTGGCATACAATTCTGCGGCCTACTCCTGGCCAAGACATGTTAAATAGCCCAATATCTTTTGCTTATCACACTACTTGTATCGTTCTGCTTTGATAGCAGCCTTTCTATAAACAATGCATAGCTTTTTGTCTATTTTTTGCATTATCCTCCTTTCATATACATGTTTATTAAATGACATGTTGCACCCGTACACCATGGTACGGCAAACACGCTAGGGGCTTCAGTACCCCTCAATATGGTGTGAGAAGCCCGTACACTTTCACAAGTGCGGCACCCCGAACTTATAGCACTATATGCATCGGCTCCGAATCATGATTTGGGTCAATAGTTGGGTTTGCCCGGCTCCTATGTTTTGGTGCCTTACGTTCCGCTATATCGGCTAAGGTAGCAATAGGAGAACCACTGCGATTGTGCCCCAGTTGAGCTGGGTTAAGCACCTCAGCGGAGAAAGCTAAAACTGACTGTCATGATGAGGCGAGAGACCGGTCGCTGTTCGGGAGGTTTTTTGAGTCCCTAAAGACTTATGCCGCTTCGAGCGAGGAGCCGGCTTTGTCCAGCCAAGGCGTGGATAGCGCCCCAAACTCGGTCTTCCGAACTAGGGGCTTTGCCGAAATTTAAAATTATAGAGTTCTATGGCTAAGTGAGAGTGTTCAAGCATTATAGCCCGATTGCCTGGTTCGTTGTGCTGAGCGCCTCCCTCGAAGGACCCAACTATGGGAAAAAGAGCACTCAGGTTTATCCCGAACACCCCAGCACTAGTGGCATGGGGGCAGAAGCCGACGACTGGCCATCTCTCAATTTTTTGATAAACGGCCGCACAGAAAGTAATATTTTAAATTCAACAAGCATTGCTTAGCGCATATGAACAAGTTTTCAGCGCACAGGATAAACACGAGCGAGTTCATTCAAAAATTACATCCTTGGTACACTCATCCGCCACAAGGCGGGCACCCAGAAGAACATCCTTATAGTAGTTCTCGGGCTTGCGATGCTCCTTCCCCGGCGGCGGCCCGTCCCTCACAAGCTTCTCACCGTCCAGCTTACCCCAGTGCACCTTTGCACGGGCAAGGGCCCTATGGGCACCTTCGATGCAGATGGAGCGCTTGATGACCTCGAGCCTTGGACAGGCCTCCACCAGCCGCCGCACCAGCCCGAAGTAGCTCCCAGGCAGGGCCTCTCCGGGCCACAGCCGAACTATGAAGCCCTTCATGGCCTGTTCGGCCGCCTTGTGGAGCTCGACCAGCTATTTCAGCTGGTCGCTCAAGGGCACAGGGTGTCCGGCCTCAGTATACTGAGACCAGAACACCTTCTCCGTCGAGCTTCCCTCTTCAGCTCGGTAGAATGCGGCGGCGGCGGATACGCTGCGGGGAAGATCTGCGAATGCCCCTGGAGAGCTCCGGATTCGGGTAAGTAACTAGTAGTTTACTTTTATATTTCTACTTTGCATAAAGAATGCCTTACCCGCTGCTATCTTTTTCATCTCCTCCAACTCTTGGAGGGCCTTTTGGGCTTCGGCCTTAACAGACTTGGTAGTCTCATGGGCCGCCGCGAGCTCGGACGCTTGTGTCTTTGACTCAAGCTCCAAACTCTCATGTTTTTTCATGAGAGCCTGAAGCTCTTGCTGCACCTCGCCGACCCGGGCCTCAAGTTTGTATCGCTCGGTGCGCTCCGCGGCCGCTTTCTTTTCGGCCTCGGACAGTGCCTGCTTGAGGGTCGCCACCTCAGTCGTGGCCCCTACAATAAGCAGTACAATCCTGTTATTTTTTGCAATCACGTCTTTTTATAGGCACTTTTTTTGTAAGGTATTTCTTACCTTCTTTCTCCTCGAGCTGCCGCTTGGCAAGGCCGAGCTCTTGCTCGGTCCACTCGAGTCCCTGTTTCAGGGCACCCACCTCCGTAGTCAGTGCGGCGGTGGCTAGCAGCGAAGCCTGCATACGCATATTGACTCTTTGTTCTTAGACTCCTGCGACATTTAATAGATCCTCTATTCGGCTTTTCTTTCCGAACGCCAAACAGAGCATCAGGGGCTACTGTCTATGCGGTTATATTCTTACATATTGTTTACTTACCTCGAAGCCTGTTAGAAGGCTAGCGCAAGCTTCACTCAGTCCGCTCTTGGCGGACTGAACCTTCTGGATCACCGTACTCATAATAGTACGGTGCTCCTCGTCAATGGAGGCGCCGTCAAGCACCTTCAGCAGATTGTCCGGCACCTCCGGTTGGACGAAGGCCGCCGGCTCAGAAGGCTTGCTCCTCTTGGAAGGAGTTCGCCTACCGCGGTCCGGAACTGTTGAAGATTCCGGCGCGGTGTCCGGCACAAAGCCGGACTTGGAGCCCTGGGGGGCCTTGTCCCCTTTACTCCTGGAGTCCGGGAGGTCGCCTTGCGGCTCCTCCAGGACCACCTCCTCCTGCCCCGGAGCTTGTTGCGACGCCACTTTGGCGTCGTCCGCAGTGCGGGGGGAGACAGCGGGCGGAACTGAGTTCACATCCGATGAATCCAGGGAGCCGCTCGACAACTCGTTGAGTTCGGCCTGGGGCGGGCTGCATAATTATGTTCGACATTAGGGAAGGCTGTGCAACAAAGGAACGTCATGAGTTACTCTGATATCTGGATACTTACGATTTCGCAGGACACTTGGCCCTATCTGGCCACTCCTCTTCGTCCTCTTCGGCGTCGGGGGAGTAGTTCGGCGGAGGGGTCTTCCTCTTCCTGGACCCTTCGGCCTCCCCCGTTGGGGAGACCTTCCTTTTCTTTCCTCCCCCCGCTGGAGGGGGAGAGCGTTCTTCTTCCTCCTCCTCGTTCTCATGGGAGGAGAGCGTCTCGGACTCATCGGATGATGAGTCCGACACCACCACATTACGGGCACTCTTTCGAGTCCCCGTGGCCTTCTTCTTCTTGGCCTTCTTCTCCGGCTCCACATAAGGCGCCGGAACCACCAGCTTCACTAGGAGAGCAGGGGCTGGGTCTTCGGGCAAGGGAGCCAGACAGTTAATCGATCCGGACTGCGCCTGCCAAGCCTGTCAAAGGTGAGGGAGTTTAGATCCCGCATAGAGTCAAACTATGGAAAAACTTAACATCCTGTAAAAGGTGAAAATAGCTTACCTCGCTAGCGTGCCGCTGCGAGCTGTATCCGCGGTCCTCGGAAGCGGATGTGGGAGCCTCGTCGCCTTTGGTTAGCACCTTCCAGACGTCTTCATACGTCGTGTCGAAGAGCCTGTTAAGGGTTTGGTGCTGCGCCGGGTCGAACTCCCACAGAGTAAAGTCCCGTTGTTGACACGGGAGGATCCGGCGGACGAGCATGACCTGGACTACATTGACAAGCTTGATCGGCTTGCTCACTAGGGACTGGATGCATGTCTGCAATCTGGTCACCTCTTTTTCGTCGCCCCACGACAGGCCCGTCTCTTTCCAGGACATAAGCCGCGTGGGGGGTCCGGATCGGAACTCGGGGGCTGCGATCCATTTCGGATCGTGCGGCTCGGTGATGTAAAACCACCATGATTGCCACCCCTTCAGGGTCTCCACGAAGGAGCCCTCGAGCCATAGGACGTTGGCCATCTTACCCGCCATGGCGCCTCCGCACTCCGCCTGGCTGCCGCGCACCACCTTGGGCTTGACGTTGAAGGTCTTGAGCCAGAGGCCGAAATGGGGGCGGATGCGGAGGAAAGCCTCGCACACGACGATAAACGCCGAGATGTTGAGGAAGAAGTTTGGGGCCAGATCGTGGAAATCCAGGCCATAGTAGAACATGAGCCCCCGGACAAATGGGTGGAGTGGGAAACCCAGTCCGCAGAGGAAGTGGGGAAGGAATACTACCCTCTCATGGGGCCTTGGGGTGGGGAGAAGCTGCCCTTCCTCGGGAAGCCAGTGCGCGATGTCCTTGGACAAGTATCCGGCCTTCCTTAGCTTTTTGACATGGCCCTCCATGACGGAGGAGACCATCCACTTGCCTCCCGCTCTGGACATTGCTAGAGGAGGTTGAGGTAGGAAGTGCGGGCTTGGGCGCTGGAGCTCGAGTGCGCAGGAGATGGATAGGCAAAGGAGGAAGAAGGCATAGGTAAAAAGGTGGATCCTTATCCCCTTATATGGGCGGATGTGGTTGTGCGTCCCCACCAGCCTAGTAAAACTCGCTTGCCTCCCAAGCGCCGTGATAAATGGCACAGTTGGGTTACCCACGTCCGTATTGATGAGAATCTCGTAAAAGGGGGCACACGATCTCTGCTTTGACAAGACGTGCCAAGGAAACCGCCTCGCTAAACGTGCTGAGGTGGAAAAGTAAAAATAATTCGAGTAAAGGACTTGGCCGTAGTGTGATGTCACGCTGCGGAATATGTCAGAATATTAGATTTGTGTTGATATTATTCTCTCTATGGCAATATGGGGAAACTTATTTTGCAGAGCCGGACACTATCCTTGGTGTTTAAAATCTTCTTGAAGAACTTGTAGGAGGAACCCTCCTTGCAATGCCGAAGACAATCTGCGCGCCGAACTCATCATCATTGAAGCCTGGTTCAGGGGCTACTGAGGGAGTCCTGGAATAGGGGGTGTTCGGGTAGCCGGACTATACCTTTAGTCGGACTCCAGGACTATGAAGATACAAGATTGAAGACTTCGTCCCGTGTCTGGATGGGACTTTCCTTGGCGTGGAAGGCAAGCTTGGCGATGCGGATATTCAAGATCTCCTACCATTGTAACCGACTCTGTGTAACCCTAGCCCTATCCGGTGTCTATATAAACCGGAGGGTTCTAGTCCGTAGGACAATTTCCTCATACAACAATCAGGAGTAGGGTTTAGCCTCCTTGATCTCGTGGTAGATCTACTCTTGTACTACCCATATCATCAATATTAATCAAGCAGGAGTAGGGTTTTACCTCCATCGAGAGGGCCCGAACCTGGGTAAAAACATCGTGTCCCTTGTCTCCTATTACCATCCGCCTAGACGCACAGTTCGGGACCCCCTACCCGAGATCCGCCGGTTTTGACACCGACAAAGGGCATTAAACAATAGTGCTTGTTGGGAGGCAACCCAATTTTATTTTTGTTTTTGCTTTTTAGGTTATGTTTTGCATTAAATAATTTATCTAGCCTCTGGTTAGATGTGGTTTTCTGTTTTAATTAGTGGTTGTGCCAAGTACTTACAGTGATAGTTGATTTGATCCTGCTGAATAACAAAAACTTTTGTGCCCAGGAGATTAGTTTTCGTTTTTAATAGAAGCGTGATAAAATACTGATTCTTTATGCAGGGGATTAATAAACAAATTGTCTAGGACTTCCTAATGTCTCATGATTTTTGGAGTTACAGAAGTATTCGAAATCTCCAGATTGCTACAGACTGTTCTGTTTTTGACAGATTCTGTTTTTTGCGTGTTGTTTGCCTATTTTGATGCATCTATGGCTAGTATCAGGGGGTATGAACCATGGAAAAGTTGGAATATAGTAGATATTACACCAATATAAATAAAAGAATGAGTTCACAACAATACCAAAAGTTGTGATTTATTTTCTTATACTAACGGAGCTTACGATATTTTTTGTTGAAGTTTTGTGTTCTGAAGTTTTCAACTTTTGGGTAAGAATTTGATGGGATATGGAATAAGGAGTGTCAAGAGCCCAAGCTTCGGGATGCCCAAGGCACCCCAAGGTAATATTCAAGGATGTCAAAAAGCCTAAGCTTGGGGATGCCCCGGGAAGGCATCCCCTCTTTCGTCTTCGTCTATCGGTAATTTTACTTGAGGCTATATTTTTATTCACCACATGATATGTGTTTTGCTTGGAGCGTCTTGTATGATTTGAGTCTTTGCTTTTTAGTTTGCCACAATCATCCTTGCTGTACACACCTTTTGGGAGAGAAACGCATGAATCGTGATTTATTAGAACTCTCTATGTGCTTCACTTATATCTTTTGAGCTAGACAATTTTGCTCTAGTCCTTTACTTATATCTTTTTAGAGCACGGCGGTGGTTTTATTTTATAGAAATTGATGAACTCTCATACATCACTTATATTATTTAAGAGTCTTTAGAACAACATTGTAATTTGCTTTGGTTATAGAATTAGTCCTAATACGATAGGCACCCAAGAGGGATATAATAAAAACTTTCATATAAAGTGCATTGAATACTGTGAGAAGTTTGATTCCTTATGATTGTTTTGAGATATGAAGATGGTATTATTAGAATCATGCTAGTAAGTAGTTGTGAATTAGGTAAATACTTGTGTTGAGGTTTGTGAGTCCTGTAGCATGCACGTATGGTGAACCGTTATGTAACGAAGTTGGAGCATGAGATGTTTTTTGATTGTCTTCCTTATGAGTGGCGGTCGGGGACGAGCGATGGTCTTTTACTACCAATCTATCCCTCTAGGAGCATGCATGTAGTACTTTGTTTCGATGACTAATAGATTTTTGCAATAAGTATGTGAGTTCTTTATGACTAATATTGAGTCCATGGATTACACGCACTCTCACCTTTCTGCCATTGCTAGCCTCTCTATTACCACGCAAATTTCGCCGGTACCATAAACCCACCACATATCCTTCCTCAAAACAGCCACCATACCTACCTATTATGACATTTCCATAGCCATTCTGAGATATATTGACATAGATCATCATGTAGTTGACATTGTATTTGTGGCAAAGCCACCGTTCATCATGTTTTATACATGTTGCTTGATACATTGCACATCCCGGTACACCGCCAGAGGCAATCACATAGAGTCATATTTTTTTCTAGTATCGAGTTGTAATTCTTGAGTTGTAAGTAAATAGAAATGTGATGATTTTCATTATTAGAGTCCCATGTAAGGAAATAAAAAAAGAGATAAAGGACAAATAAAAAAAGGGAAGTCCCAAAAAAATGAGAGAAAAAGAGAGAAAGGACAATGTTACTATCCTTTTTGCCACACTTGTTCTTCAAAGTAGCACCATGATCGTCATGATAGAGAGTCTCCTATGTTATCACTTTCATATACTAGTGGGAATTTTATTATAGAACTTGGATTGTATATTCCAACGATGGGCTTCCTCAAACGCCCTTGGTCTTCATGAGCAAGCAAGTTGGACGCACACCCACTTAGTTTTCTTTTTGAGCTTTCATAAACTTATAGCTTTAGTGCATCCGCTGCATGGCAATCCCTACTCACACACATTGATATCTATTAGTGGACATCTCCATAGCCTGTTGATATGCCTAGTTGATGTGAGACTATCTCCTTCTTTTTTGTCTTCTCCACAACCACCGTCTATTCCACCTATAGTGCTATGTCCATGGCTCACACTCATGTATTGCGTGAAATTTAAAAAGGTTTGAGAATATCAAAAGTATGAAACAATTGCTTGGCTTGTCTTTGGGGTTGTCCATGATTTGAATATTTTGTGTGATGAAGATGGAGCATAGCCAGATTATATGATTTTGTAGGGATAAGCTTTCTTTGGCCATGTTATTTTGAGAAGACATAATTATTTTGTTAGTATGCTTGAAATATTATTATTTTTATGTCAATATTAAACTTTTGTTTTGAATCTTACAGATCTGAACATTCATGCCACAATAAAGAGAATTACATGCATAAATATGTTAGATAGCATTCCACATCAAAGATTCTGTTTTTATCATTTACCTACTCAAGGACGAGCAGGAATTAAGCTTGGGGATTCTTGATACGTCTCCAACGTGTCTATACATTTTTCTTGTTCCATGCTATTATATTATCTGTTTTGGACGTTTTATATGCATTAATATGCTATTTTATATGATTTTTGGGCCTAACAAATTAACCTAGAGCCCAGTGCCACTTTCTGTTTTTCCTTGTTTTAGAGTTTCACAGAAAAGGAATACCAAAAAGAGTCCAAACGAAATAGAACTTTTGTGATGATTTTTCTTGGACCAGAAGACACCCAGGAGACTTGGACTGCAAGTCAGAAGAGCCACGAGGCGGCCACAAGGGTGGAGGGCGCGCCCAGGGGGTGGGGTGCGCCCCCAACCTTGTGGGCCCCTCGGTGGCCTCCTAACCTAGATCTTCCTCCCATATATACTCTTATAGCCTGAAAACCTCCAGGGGAGCCACGAAACCACTTTTCCACCGCCGCAACCTTCTATACACGTGAGATCCCATCTTGGGGCCTTTTCCGGCATCCTGCCGGAGGGTGATTCGATCACGGAGGGCTTCTACATCAACACCATTGCCTCTCTGATGAAGCGTGAGTAGTTTACCTCAGACCTACGGGTCCATAGCTAGTAGCTAGATGGCTTCTTATATCTCTTTGATTCTCAATTCTCCTCGATGTTCTTGGAGATCTATTCGATGCAATACTCTTTTGCGATGTCTTTGCCGAGATCCGATGAATTGTGGATTTATGATCAGCTTATCTATGAATATTATTTGAATCTCCTCTGAATTCTTTTATGCATGATTTGATATATTCGCAAGTCTCTTCGAACTATCGATTTGGTTTGGCCAAATAAATTGGTTTTTGTTGCAATGGGAGAAGTGCTTAGCTTTGGGTTCAATCTTGCGGTGCTCGATCCTAGTGACAGAAGGGGAAACAACATGTATTGTATCGTTGCCATCGAGGATAAAACGATGGGGTTTTCATCATGTTGTTTGAGTTAATTCCTCTACATCATGTCATCTTGCTTAAGGTGTTACTCCGTTCTTTATGAACTTAATACTCTAGATGCATGCTGGATAGCGGTTGATGTGTGGAGTAATAGTAGTAGATGCAGGATCGTTTTGGTCTACTTGACACGGACATGATGCCTATATTCATGATCATTGCCTTACATATCGTCATAACTTTGCACTTTTCTATCAATTTCTCGGCAGTAATTTGTTCACCCACCGTAATATCTTCTATCTTGAGAGAAGCCTCTAGTGAAACCTATGGCCCCCGGGTCTATTTTCCATCATATAAGTTTCCGATCTAAAATTCTAGTTTCCTATTTACTTTCTTTTGCAATATTTTACTTTCTGTTCCATAAACCAAAAATACCAAAAATATTACTTTACCATTTATCCATCTCTATCAGATCTCACTTTGCGAATAACCGTGAAGGGATTGACAACCCCTTTGTGGTGTTGGTTGCCAGTTGGTGTTTGTTTGTGCAGGTATTCGGTGGCCTGTCGTGTCATCTCCTACTGGATTGATACCTTGGTTCTCAAAATTGAGGGAAATACTTATGCTACTTTCCTACATCACCCTTTCCTCTTCAAGGAAAAAACCAACGCAAGCTCAAGAGGTAGCAGAGACCTCAATGGCCACGTGGGTACATCTTACACAGGTTTTGAAGGGCGCATGGAGGCTTTGGCTATGGCATCAGGAATCCCATCTGGGAACTTTTAGTAGTGGCCAACACTCTGGCCAGATTGCTTTCATCCTCTCGTGAAGAGAAGATAGGCGTGGGTGCCTAGACTGTAAGGTGATACATGGAGAGAGTGTTGTACCCTAGAATAAGCTGGTGGTTGCTGACTTCCGCTTTTGGATTCGTGTCCAGCGGGATAAGCATGCCAAAGTCGCTAGAACGAAGTGGTGGAAGCTCAAGGGGGAGGTAGCTCAGGTGGTCAAGGAGAGGGTCATTAAGGAGGGCCCTTGGGAGGAAGGGGGGATGCGGACAATGTGTGGATGAAGATGGCGACTTGCATTCGTAAGGTGGCCTCGGAGGAGTTTGGAGTGTTCAGGGGAAGGTGGAATGATGATGTCCAGATGGAGATTAAAGAGAAGAAAGATTGCTTCAGACACCTATACATGGATAGGAGTGTGAAAGGATCAAGAAGAGGTGTCTAGAGGGGGGTGATTAGACCCTCAACAAGCAAAAGTAGTAGTTTTTAAGTTCTTCAAGTTGAGGTGGTGAGGGAGTCCTGGACTAAGGGGTCCTCGGGCGTCTGGCCTGTTATCCATGGGCCGGACTGATGGGCTATGAAGACATGAAGGCCGAAGACTATACTTGAGTCCGGATTGGACTCTCCTTGGCGTGGAAGGTAAGCTTGGCGACTGACTATGAAGATTCCTTCTTATGTAACCGACTGTATGTAAACCCTAGACCCCCCCGGTGTCTATATAAACCGGAGGGGATAGTCCGGAAAGGACACCATTCATTACCATAGTCATATAGGCTAGGCTTCTAGGGTTTAGCCATCACGATCTCGCGGTAGATCAACTCTTGTAATACCCATATTCATCAGTATCAATCAAGCACGACGTAGGGTATTACCTCCATAGAGAGGGCCCGAACCTGGGTAAACATTATGTCCCTTGTCTCCTATTACCATCGATCCTAGACGCATAGTTCGGGACCCCCTACCCGAGAACCGCCGGTTTTGACACCGATATTGGTGCTTTCATTGAGTTCCACTGTGTCGTCGACAAAAGGCTCGATGGCTCACCTTGTCCTTAAAGGCAACATCACCCTTAGAGGAGCTCTGGCCCCGGGCCAAACCCTCCGGTTGGGCGGCTTTACTATGATCGCATGTTCGGCCGTTGGGCCGACGATGACCTCTCGGGCCATCAAAAACCCCCTTCGCATCAACTCCGAGCACTCCAAGTAGATGGATCCGGCAGAGCTTTCGTCTTTGAACGAACTCCTAGGTCGCATCACCGCTTTGGGAATAGCCATAGACTACGACCGGATCGGGCTTAAAACCAACCAAAGAGAAATCGAGACCCTACCAGTCACCCACCAGATTGCGGTAGTCATGGAGCAGGACGACGAGGTTTCTCCTATACTGAAGACGGACTATGTCCGGATCACCGACCAGGAAAAGCCGGATACCCACCCACAAAAGGATGCAACCAGCCTTCCGAACATAGCGTCGGACGACGGTCCTAAACAATCAGAAGGTATTCCGGAACCTGGACTGTTAAGCCCGGAAGATCACCTGACTCCGGATAATCGGTCGGGTTGTGGTTCGGATTTAATTCCACCCACCCACCTGAATTTAGACACTCTCGTAAGCATAAAACAACAGCCTCAGGAAATAGTCCACCACTTCTCGGCCAGATTCCTCCTTTTCAAGGAAAAGGTAAAAGATTGTCGTGACGAAGACGCAATTTCAGCGTTCTGCAACAATTGTGTGGACGAAGGAATCCTCAACGCCATCAATCGCCGCCACATACTGAAATTCGCTGACTTAGCAACCATCGTACAAAAATACAGTGCGATGAAGAGCACCTAGAAAACTCAGGCAGCTCGCTATGAACTGCCAGTCCCAACCCAACTCCCCCTATAGGCGAAAAGGGCGCACCCTCGCGGCACGCCCAGTCCAACAGTCAAGAAACACAAAATCGCTATGTGGCACGTCACCGTTCTGACCGGGTGGCTCGATGGCCCATGCAAAATACATACAACACTGGATACCATGGCAACCCATAGCCTTAGAGCATGTTGGATACTACGACAGGTAGCGAAAAGCGTCGAGGATATCCTTATCAAGGACGACTCAGAACGGCATCCCCCAGTGGACGACAACTTAAGAGTATTGACGGTCTTTGAGACATTCGCTTCAAATAACAAGCGCAAAAGGGCGCTCCGCGGGCTCGCCGAAGTATGCCAAATTGCTATGATAAACCCCTGGAATGACACAGCTATAACATTCAATGCCGGCGACGAGCCAAAGTACAGAACAGTGCGAGCGCCAGTTGCGTTAGTCCTAAGCCCCATCGTGGACGGGTTTCGACTTACCAAGGTCCTCATTGACGGCGGTAGCAGACTAAACCTCATTTATGAGGACACACTCCATAAAATGGAAATAGACAGGAGCCGCATCATGCAAAGAAACACAACCTTCCGAGGAATTATTCCTAGTCAGGAGGCGCGGTGCGCGGGCAAAATCACACTTGACGTAGTATTCGGCACGCCGGAGAACTACCAGTCCGAAGAAATAACTTTCCAAGTGGCCCCTTTCAGGAGCGGATATCACGCCCTATTGGGGCGGGATGCTTTTACACGCTTTCAGGCCATATCCCATTACGGGTATATGAAGCTCAAGATGCCCAGACCAAAATGGTATAATCACTCTCATCAGTGATCCAGACAAAGCACTCCATGACAAAAACAAAACCGCATCACAGGCCCTGGAGGAGCTATCCGAAGCCCTCGCAGCCGACGAATTAACTGCACTATGCTCCACGGTGGACAGGGACGATGTAATCCTTGACAAACGCCCTAAATCCACATCATTCAAACCAGCAGAGGAAATAGTCAAATTCCAGGTCCACCCAATGGACCCCAAGAAGACAGCATCTATCGGAGCTCAACTGAACCCAACAGTTGACTCCGCACTACGAGAATTCCTGCACGAAAACTGGGACATATTAGCCTGGCACCCTTCAGATATGCCAGGGATCCCACGCAAGCTGGCCTAACCTAAGTGACAAGCAATGGGGGAAGAGCTAGCCAAACTCATCGAGGCCGGATTCATTAGAGAAATCAAACACCCGGACTGGTTGGCAATCCTAGTGATGGTACCAAAGAAGGACAAATCCTGGTGCCTATGCATCAATTTCAAAGACCTCAATAAGGCTTGCCCTAAGGATCCCTTCCCGGTCTCCCGCATTGATCAAATCATCAACGCCACTGCAGGACATGAGTCATTGTGTTTCCTCGATGCATATTCCGGATACCATCAAATCAAAATGAAGGAGTCCGATCAAGCCGCAACAGCATTTATCACCCCATACGACCCATTCTACTTCAACACCATGCCCTTTGGGCTCAAGAACGCAGGTGCCATGTACCAACGCATGATTCAAACATGCCTGGAGAAACAGATCGGCAAAATAGTAGAAGCTTACGTCGATGACATCGTCGTCAAAACCAGGCACGTCGAGACACTAATAGACGACTTACGTCTTACATTAGACAACCTCCGGGCATATGACATTAAACTCAACCCGGAAAAGTGTGTCTTCGGCATGCCCGCTGGAAAACTACTTGGCTTCATTGTCTCCAATAGAGGAATCGAAGCAAACCCAGCCAAAATCCGACCTCTGTCACAACTGGCTAGGCCAACAGATCTTAAGCAAGTTCAAAAGCTTGCGGGCTGCGTAGCAGCTCTAAGCCGATTTATCTCCAGATTGGGAGAAAAGGCACTGCCACTCTATCCTCTTCTATGGCGAACCGACCACTTCGAGTGGACGGACGCGGCAACAGCTGGATTGCAGGAAATAAAAACCCTTCTGGCGAGCAATCCAATACTGACCGCACCAAACACCAGCGAACCGATGTTATTATACATATCGGCAACACGCCAGGTAGTGAGCGCCGTACTCGTCGTCGAACGAGAACAGGACGGACATAAATTCCTGCTTCAGAAGCTAGTATACTACGTATCCACTGTCCTTACACCATGCAAATCCCAGTACCCTCATTATCAAAAAATAGCATATGCGGTCTTCATGGCATACCAAAAGCTCCGTCACTACTTCCAGGAGTGTTCGATCACGGTGGCCTCCGAAGTACCCCTCAATGACATCATAAACAACCACGATGCTACAGGCCGGATTGCGAAATGGGCCATCGAACTCCTCCCATTCGATATTACATATAAACCACGTCGAGCCATCAAGTCCCAAGTACTGGCCGACTTCGTCGCCGAATGGACAGAGGCAGAACTCCCTAAAGAGTACGGAACATACTCCAATTGGGTCATGTACTTCGACGGCTCCGAAATGCTGGCAGGATTAGGAGCGGGGGTCGTCTTAACGTCCCCTACGGGAGACATTGTCCAGTATGTTCTCCAAATATTATACACAGACTCCAATAACGCGGCCGAATACGAAGCCTTAGTACATGGTCTCCGGATAGCTGTCTCCATGCGCATACCACACCTAGAGGTACGCAGGGACTCGAACCTTGCAATATCTCAAATAAATGGAGTTTTCGACGCTAAAGATCCAAAGATGGCACCGTATCGTAACGCAGTCGTCAAAATGTTGGACCGGTTTGAAGGACTCGAGTTCCATCATGTGGCCCGAGAAAGTAATCAAGCGGCGGATGTTCTTGCTCGTATCGGTGCTAAGCGCGAACCCGTCCCACCTAATATTTTCCTAGAAAGGCTCTTTAAGCCATCCATGGTGTGGCAGGGGGAAAACGACAATACAAGTCCGGAATCAAACATAATCCAAGATCCCAGAAACACCAACGTCGTAGGGGGCTCAGCCATCGAAATAACACCATCGGCGCATCTCATCATGGAAGTCATTGCCCCATGGACCGAACCCTTCCCGACCTACCTCAACCGGAAAGAGCATCCCGAGGACCAAAATGAGGCCCGCTGCATTGTCCGGCATTCAAAAGCATACAAGGTTCATGATGGAGAGCTCTACAAGAAAAGCACCACTGGAGTCCTACAATGATGTATATTCGAGGAACAGGGGCGACAGCTCTTGGCTGAAATCCATGCCGGACTCGGCGGTCACCACGACGCAGCTCGGGCCCTTGTTTGCAAGGCCTTCCGTACAGGATTTTATTGGCCAACAGCCCGAGCAGATGCACAGGACCTTGTCCAACGTTGCATCGCATGCTAACTCTTCGCCAATCAGAGCCATATGCCCCCCACCACCCTACAAACAATCCCCATTACTTGGCCTTTTGCAGTCTGGGGACTCGATATGGTCGGACCCCTTAAAGGGGGAAGCCATAAGAAAAATATCTACTGGTTGTGGTGGACAAATTCACTAAGTGGATAGAGGCTAAGCCGGTCAAAATGGCCGAATCCGGCCCAGTGATAGACTTCATATCCGGTGTTGTGCACCGTTATGGTGTCCCATACAGCATCATCACTGACAACGGCTCCAATTTCACAGCCGACGAGGTAAAAACTTGGTGTACTAATCTGGGTATTAAACTCTATTACGCCTCCGTCTACCACCCACAAACCAACGGTCAAGTCGAACGGGCCAACGGTCTCATTATGAGCGGCATCAAGCCTAGACTAGTGCGGTCCTTGAAAGAATCAGACAAGCACTAGGTTGAGGAGTTCAACTCTGTACTCTGGGGGCTGTGGACCACGCCCAACTGCACTACCAGATACACACCTTTCTTCATTGTGTATGGCGCAGAGGCCGTACTGCCCTGCAATATTATTCACGACTCACCCCGAGTGCGTATGTACGAAGAGAGAGAAGTCGAGCTTGATCGGCAGGATGGCCTAGATGCCCTGGAGGAGGAACGTGATGTTGCAAAATCCCGTTCAGCATTTTACCAATAGCAGGCTTGAATATATCAAAGCAGAGAAGTACGGGCCAAGACTTACAACGTTGGAGAACTCGTTCTACGTCTGCCAGAGAAGAAAAAGGACAAACTCAAGCCCAAATGGGAGGGTCCCTTCATAATTGACGAAGTCCTCACCGGAGGGGCGTACCGTCTTCGTGATGCGTCAGACAATCGCCTCAAGCCGAACCCTTGGAATGCGGCCAGACTCCGAAGATTCTATGCCTAGCGCCAAACCCCGTGTCCGTCTCCTCCTCCCCTGTAGCTTCTATTTTTTCTCTCTCTTGGTCGATTATTTTCTTCTTTCTTGCTTTAAAGCTTTGGTACGTCTAGACCGCACAACATCGACACATACATCTTTAAACATGTATGTTACTTGTACCTGGGGGCTTCTCGGATAGAAGTTCTTGTCATTTTTTGAGCATTAAGCTCCTCACATATGAGTTTTTCCATATGTACCTTTTCTTCTCCACTATATGCATTGATATGACTTAAGTTTTGGCCAATCTGGGTTGCCTGGCTCCTGTGTTTATGCCCTACGTTCCCGTTAGTTTGACTAGGGCATAAAGGGAGCACCTTTGCGATTGTTACTGCCGGGTCATCCGGATGTGTACCTCAGACTGGGTGAAGCCGAAAGCTAGCATTCTTAAGGGAATATTCGGTCGGTGAATTAAATATGTTTTCTAAACTCACTCCATTGTGCACCCCCAGAAGTTATACGAACTGTGGTGCTCGCATCACAATTCGAACATGTACATCAAATGCATGCACACCCATGGAATGGAACCCTTAACGGAACTATTCTCTCTGGAAGATGTTTCTTACGACCTTAATGTAATATAACATAGCTAGCCGGATACAACTTGTCTGTTCAAGCAACTATGCCCCTACGCCTAGTTTTCCAAGCATACCCCGGCGTATTCGGCCGTGACGGTATTTGGAAACACTCCGCACCTTAGAGTCCGGAGGTTGAAGCGAAAAGGTCTGCCATAACAAATGATATACAATTCAGCTAGATGAGGAAAGTACACAGTCATTTGAACTCGAACACCTCTTCCTCTACACCTTCCAACAGGCAGTCTAACTTACAATCCTGTTGGGAATATTTGGCGGCCACCTCTACTTGGCCATATACTATACTAACGGGAATTTCTTCCCCATTCGGCTCTACTGGCACAACACGAGCCATGTGATTAGGATCCATCTTGGTATAATGCGTCTTCACCATGGCCCAGGCCTCTCGCGCGCCCTCTCGGCAGGCAGATATCTTCCACAGTCGGATACGCCGCCGCGCACCCTTGAACAGCTCTACTAGCTTATCCATGCTTCCTGGAGGGGAGTCGGACGGCCATAAAGCCTTGGCTACACTCCACATAGCCTCCCGAGCTTGCTCATGCAACTACGACAGCTCCTGCAGAAGATCATTTGATGATTCGGACACTTCCTCTTCGGGACGGATCATCAACACACCTACAATTATAGCTATATGAGCTACCGCTACCTCCAAACCATTATAAAACAAAAGAGGCCACATACTGAATATGCCGCCTCGGAGCTTTTTGTTCTCCTTCACAGAGTCGGCTAGTTGCGCTCGCACATCTTTTAGTTCTTCGCATAGGTTGATGTTAGAATCCTGGAGTTTCTTCTTCTCTTCAACAACCTTTGTCAATACACGCTCGCCCGCTGCTATTAGCTTTTTGGCTCCGTGTTCTTTGCCTCGAGCGGCGTGAAGCTGCTCTCGAACTTGGTATAAACAACCCAACAGAAAGATTAGAACTAAGATTCACACTATCGCTGTAGCCTTTTGAACTTTCGATGGAGGAAAACATTACCTGGAGATGCCTTGTATTTCTCCAGTTCAGCGTTAGCAGCAAACAGTTGACGCTGACACTTTTCTAGCTCCTGAGCCAGCTGGGTATTCATCTCCGTAAGCATCTGGTTGTACATTGATCCTTAAATCAGTTGTTTCAACTCCTTTAAGTTTCGGGGGCTACTGGCATATGGCTATCATAGTCAAACAAAGCGAATTTACCTGCACATCTTTCAAATGTTGCTTCGCAGCCCTGCTAATCCCATCTCGAGCAGCCTGGATGTAGATGTCGGCTGCATTGAAGGCGTTAAACGACCCTTCCGAAAAGCCTGGATTTTGTAAAATGGCTCAGTGAGGGAGTCCTGCACTAAGGGGTCCTCAGGCGTCCGGCCTGTTATCTATGGGCCGGACTGATGGGCTAAGAAGACATGAAGGTCGAAGATTGCACCGTGTCCAAATTGGACTCTACTTGGCATGGAAGACAAGCTTGGTGACCGAAGATTCCTTCTTATGTAACCGACTCCATGTAAACCCTCGATCCCCTCGGTGTGTATATAAACCGAAGGGGATAGTCCGGAAAGGACATCATATATACTCATTACCATACCCACATAGGCTAGACTTCTAGGGTTTAGCCATTACGATCTCGTGATAGATCCACTCTTGTAACACTCATATTCATCAATATCAATCAAGCAGGGCATAGGGTTTTACCTCCATAGAGAGGGCCCGAACCTTGGTAAACATCGTTTCCCCCGTCTCTTGTTACCATCGATCCTCGACGCATAGTTCGGGACCCCCACCCGAGATCCGTCGGTTTTGACACCGACATTGTTGCTTTCATTGAGAGTTCCATTGTGCCGTCGACAAAAGGTTCGATGCCCCCCTCAATCGTCAATACTGACACTGTCCGAGGAGGAACTTTCCTCCCCGAACAGATCCTCGTATCCCGCGGCTTCGCACTGCGGGCCAACTCGCTTGGCCATCTGGAGCAGATCGACAGCCGCACCCCTGGCCATCAGGTCGGATTCAGAAGCTTGAACCATGCCACGGATATCTGTGGAGACTTGATCTTCGAGGGACCGGAGCCCACGATGATTTCTTCCCCTCATCCCGATGAACGTGACTTAAATCTATCATCGGATCACACCCAGGAGATGGTTCCTGCGGCTGCAACGACCTTAGGGCCGAAGCAGATCGAGCCATCCGAGGCCTCAGAGTCCGCGGTGTTGGAGCCGCACGTGGACTCGACGTCCTGTGATATTCACTTTAACGGAACTTCGGACTCATCTCCGGTTACAAGTTCCGGATTGTGTACACCCGCAGACACCGAGCTAGATCAGTTATCGATCCTCGAGTTCATTGCCACTGACGTGTTCCAACACTCGCCTTTGGGTGACGTGCTAAAATCTTTAAAGAATTTGTCCTTGGAAAAGGACTCACAGCCGAACTATGTCCGGTTCGAGCTCGAGACGGATGATGAGGAATTTCGCTTCCCACCCGCCATGCACTTCATAGCCACCATCGATGACTTAACCGATGTGCTTGACTATGGCTGCAAAGACATCGATGGTATGGACGACGATGCCGACAAGGAGCAAGGCCAAGACCCGCCATTCACTGGATGATGGACGACCACCTCTTCATACGACGTGTACATGGTCGATACACCTAAAGGATCTGGCGACGACAAAGAAGAGCCAGATATGAACAAAACCTCTGAGACACAGTCCAAGCGCCGGTGGCCAAAACACCGCTCTAAGTACCGCCGTTCAAAGAACGACAACACTGGCACCGGAGAAAATAGTACTCCAGGCAACGATGAAAACAATGAAGGCCCCGTCGGGGCCACATCCGAATAGGACCATGACAGCAGGCAAAACAACCCTGACGAACAGGCCATAGAAGATGACCCGGAGGATGATAGTTACAATCCACCCTCCGAGGAGGAGACAAGCCTTGGCAACAGAGATTTCATCGTGCCTGAGGATCCTCTTGAGCAGAAACGCTTTAAGCTCCAGCTCATAGCCACTGCAAGAAGCCTGAAAAAGAAACAACAACAACTTCAAGCTGAACAAGACCTGCTCGTCGACAAATGGACTAATGTCCTGACAGCTGAGGAATACGGCCTCAAGCACCCAACCAAGACGTACCCAAAACGCAGACTGCTACCTCAGTTCAATGAGGAGGCAATAGATCCCATACCTCCTTCGCACAATGCGGATCGAGCACCCCGCGGTCGGGATAAAACGACAACTCAGACTGAACAACAGCCCGCCCAACCGCCTCGCAAAAACAGGGACAAACCAGCTCGAGACCGTACATACGATCTTTGACAGCAATTGGACAATAGAGAAGGACACACCAGATCTATATACGGATCGCGAGGACGCTCCCATACTCGGGACGACAGCTACCTACTCGGACGTGACAAACTTAATCACATCCGGGACGATAATCACAGACGGACGTCATCAGAGATACGCCGTTACATGACCCGTTATAGAGGCGCCGCACACCCTCTCTGCTTCACAGACGAGGTGCTGGATCATCAATTCCCCAAAGGGTTCAAGCCTGTCAATATTGAATCATACGACGGAACAACTGACCCCGCAGTATGGATAGAAGATTTTATTCTTCACATACTCATGGCCCGAGGAGATGACCTCCATGCCATCAATTACCTCCCATTAAAACTCAAAGGACCAGCTCGATACTGGCTAAATAGTCTGCCTGAGAACTCCATCGGCAACTGGGAGGACTTGGAAGAGGCCTTCCTCAACAACTTCCAAGGTACATACGTCCGGCCACCCGATGCCAATGACTTAAGCCACATAGTTCAACAATATGGAGAATCAGCCAGAAAATTTTGGACTAGGTTCCCAACCAAAAAGAACCAGATCGTCGACTGTCCGGACGCTAAAGCTCTAGCGGCCTTTAAGCATAGCATCCGGGACGAATGGCTTGCCCGCCACCTCGGCCAGGAAAAGCCGAGATCCATGGCAGCCCTCACGACACTTATGACTCGATTTTGCGCGGGAGAGGATAGTTGGCTGGCTCGCAGCACAAACACAACCAACGAAACAGGCCCCTCCGAGGCCAAAAACAGCACCGGCAAGCTCCGGCGCAACAGACACAAACGCCGAAGCAATGGCGATAATGCCAATGACACTACAGTTCATGCCGGATTCAGTGGCTCCAAGTCTGGCCAGCGAAAGAAGCCCTATAAAAAGAGCAGCGGAGGACCATCCAGCTTGGACCGCATACTCGATCATCCTTGCCAAATACATGGCACCCCAGACAAACCGGCCAACCATACCAACAGAGATTACCGGGTATTTAAAGAAGCCAGCAAGGTCAATAGCATAAATACGGAAGGAGAATCACAGAGTGAGGATGATGACGCGGAGCCCCGGCAGCCGAACACTCGGGAGCAAAAGAAATTTCCCCCTCAAGTCAACATGGTGAACATGATATACACTACACACATCCCCAAAAGGGAGCACAAGAGCGCACTTCGGGGCGTCTATGCGTTAGAGCCAGTCGCCCCGAAATTCAATCCGTGGTTGTCATTCCCAATCACCTTCGACCGCCGAGATCATCCAACCAGCATCCGCCACGGTGGTTCAGCCGCACTGGTCCTCGACCCAATCATCGACGGATTTCACCTGACGTGAGTCCTAATGGACGGTGGTAGCAACCTCAACCTGCTCTATCAGGATACAGTACGTAAAATGAGCATCGACCCCTCACGGGTCAAGCCCACGAAGACTACCTTTAAAGGAGTCATACCTGGCGTAGAGGCCCGCTGTACGGGCTCAATAACGCTAGAGGTAGTATTCGGTTCCCCGGATAACTTCCAAAGCGAAGAACTAATATTCGATATCACCCCATTTCGCAGCGGCTATCACGCTCTGCTCGGACGAACCGCATTTGCTAGATTCAATGCGGTGCCACATTACGCTTATCTCAAGCTCAAGATGCCCGGCCCACGTGGCATCATTACAGTAAATGGAAATACGGAACGCTCCCTCCATACAGAGGAGCACACTACCGCCCTAGCAGCAGAAGTACAGAGTGGCCTTCTCAAGTAGCATTATAATCCGGCTGCCAAGCCCCTAGACATCATCAAGAGGGTCCGGACCACACTGCAGCAGGACAGCTCAGCTTGGCCGAATTAGCAATTTGACCTCCGTCGCAGCCCTGACGAGGCAACGGCACCAATACCGCGCGTACATAAACTACGCACTCAAAACCCTAGGGGAATTGACGGAGGCATAACTCGTTCACGATCCACTATATGGCTCGACCGACCCTGGGATTCGCACGATTTCACTTTTCCTTTTCACGAGTTTTCTTCTCTTTTGAAGGTCTATGGGGACAACCTGCTTGCAGAACAAACCAAGGAGGCATGGAGCTCTGGCTTACAAGAGAATCCCCAGGTGGTCTCTACTAAACGATTGCCATACTTGCTCTGCATACCCACATGTAGCTCGCCCTTAGTTGCGGTATGTTAAATAGCCCTATTTTTGCTTATCATATTACTTGCACAAAGTACGCCCCGATGTACTAGTTACATCACAATGACGAATACACGGTAGCGTCAGCTCATTATTTCATTTTTCCATTTACTCGCTTCGGTATTAATCACTTACCGCACACGTATGCCATGGTACGTATTACTACGCCAGGGGCTTCATTACGCCCAACACTACGGCAATAAAAGTCCGAACTCTTTCATAGTATAGTTCGACACCCCGAACTTATAGCATTATATGCATCGGCTCCGAATCATGTCTTTGGTTAATAGTTGGGTTGCCCGGCTCCTGTGCTTACTACCTTACGTTCCGCTATATCGGCTAGGGTAGTAAAGGGAGAACTACTGCGATTGTGTCCCGGTTCTTCCAGACAAGCACCTCAGTAGAGAAAGCCGAAAACTGACTGTCATGATGCGGTGAGAGCCGGTCAGCTGTTCGAGAGGTTCCAAATCGTTAGAGATTTTTTTTCGCTTCTTGCGAAGAATCGGTTCCCCCGATTAGGCGTGCATAGAGCCCCTAGTTCGGTCTTTCGAATACCAGGGGCTTCGCCAACTTTCTTAATTGTCAAACTCCTATGGCTAAGTGAAGGCGGTAAAGGCCACATAGTCCGATTGCCTTGTTCGTTGCGCTAAACACCTCCTTTAAGGACCAGAATGTGGAGTAAAGAGTGTTTAGATTTATCCCGAACACCCTCGTACTATCTACGTGGGGGCAGAAGCCGATGACTGGTCAACCCTCAGAGTTAATAAACGGCCGCACAGGAGGTAAAATTTAAATCATAAGCATTATACTACATAAACACCATCGTTCCATATTACAGGGCAAGGTAATACACATGTTCTCATGAGAATACGATACCCTTCGAACATTGCTCCGCCACAAGGCGGGACCCCTCTAGGACACCTTCAAAATAGTGCTCAGGCCGACGATGCTCCTTGCCCTCCGGCTGTCCCTCGGTCATTAGCTTCTTGGCATCCAGCTTTGCCCAATGCGCCTTGCCGCGGGCAAAGGCCATACACGCACCTTCAATACAGACCGACCGCTTCACAGCTTCGAGCCACGGACAGGCACTCACAAGCCACTTCACAAGCCCGAAGTAGCTGCTAAATATAGGATCGACAGGCCACAGCCGGACAATTAGGTCCTTCATGGCTAGCTCTGCCAACCTATGCAGCTCGATCAACTGCTTTAGCTGGTCACTGAAGGGCACCAGATGTTCGGATCCCGGATATTGGGACCAGAACAGCTTCTCAGTAGACATCCCTTCTTCGTCTTTATAATGCTCGACAACATTTGACACACTGTGCGGCAGATCTATAAACGCCCCTGGAAAATCCAAATTTAGGATAAGTACAAGGAACGTTTCTTCTACACACTTGCTATGCATGGGGAAGGATTTACCCGCCGTAATATCCTTGGCCGCCTGAATTTCGGCTTCGGATCATGCATCCTACATGCTCTGGCGGGCCTTCACCAATTCGGACTCTTGCACCTTACAATCACACTCCAAGGACTCAAACCTCTCTATCGCGCCCTGGAGCTGTTGTTGCGCCTCGCCAACCCAGGCTTTGTGCTCCTCGCGTGAGGCGCGTCCTTTGGCCGCTTTGTCCTCGGCCTCGGTTAGCGCCTTCTTAAGGGCCGCCACCTCAGTCGTGGTGACATACAAAGTTTATGACACTTTAAGTCTAGCTGGACAACTCATTTTTTGAAATGTACCCACAGGTTACTTCATACCTTGGCTATCCTCCAGGTGTTTCTTCACGAGGCCGAGCTCCTCCTCGACCCGCTCCAGTTTCCGCTTCAGTCCGGAAACTTCCGCAGCGTGAGCAGTGGCAGCCTGCAGTGACACCTGCTTATTCACATAGACAACTCATGTTAGACTCCTCTGATATTCATTCTTGATCCTCTGTTTGGCTTTTCCTCCCGAATACCAAATAGAGCATCAGGGGCTACTGTCTATATGGTGATGTTTTTCCTACAATTACATTACTTACCTCAAAGCCCGTTAGAAGGCTCGTGCAATCTTTGGTCAGTCCGCTTTTGACAAACTGACCTTCTCTAATACCGTGTCCATAAGGACACGATGCTCATCCATGATAGAGGCGCCTCGTAGCGCCTCCAGCAGATTATCCGGTGCCTCTGGTTGGACAGAGATCACCAGAGGAATAGGTACATTCCCTCCTTGGGGGGAATGCCATTTGCTGGACCCCGAAGCCACATAGACCTCCGGGATGGTATCCGGCTGAGGCCCGAAGGGAACTCGGGCCCCGTCACCAGTCCCCGTGGGGACTTTTTCCCCCGTATGTCCGACGGCCGAGGAGTCATCCTGGGACGTCACCCCGATGGTCTCCGGAATCTCCCCTCGGCCTGGGAAGGTCTTTTGGGACACCACCTCGTCATCTCCCTTGGGTGAGATGGAATGGGCAGGTGGTGGAGACATGCTAGCCATCTCCTTCGAGTCCAGCGAATCCTCTGTCAAGGATCGCGGGGAGGCATCACATGCCGGACTACAATGACAAGGTTTGAGATGTATCAATATTACAGATCGAGAAGGCCAGATGTTTTTGATTCTGGTACTCACGAGGCGGCCCGAGGCTTGGTCCGGCGAGGTCGCTCCGGACTGCTGTTGACATCCCACGTAGAGTTATCCGTGAGGGAGCCATTTCCCCTTTTGGTCGCCTCCGCCTCCAAACTCGTGGAGGCATCCCTTTTCTCCCTTCCTCTCGCAGGACGGGATTAGACTCCCTCGTCGTCGTCATCGTCGGCGGCCGAGGGGTCTATCTCATCATCAGATGAGATGACCAAGGTGCTCCTTCGGCGAAGCCCACTCCTGGTCCCCTTGGCAGTGGTTTTAACCTTCTTCTCCGGTATGTCGTATGGCACCGGAAATAATATCTTCGTGAGGACTGAGGTTTCTCCACCTTCAGGCAGCGGATCCGGACTATTAATCCGTCCCGTTAGGTCAACCCAGGCCTGAAAAAGAAATTGATAAGAGGGCTTAGTATCTTTCCTCGAAGTATGTCCTTAAAGACTATACCTTGATAGCCTACTGAATTGGCCTGACGCTTAAAGTTGAGCCCGTGATCCTTGGTTAAGGGTGGCGGTGTCTCGCTTCCCTTGAAGAGCACCTTCCAGATATCTTCGTGCGTCGTGCCGAAAAGCCTTAACAGCGTCTGGTGCTTGGCTGAATCGAACTCCCACAAATAAGAGGTCCGGCGTTGACACGGAAGGATCCAGCGTACAAGCATGACCTGGATCACATCAACGAGCTTGATCTTCCGGGTTATCATATTCTAGAGGCACGTTTGGAGCCCCGTGATCTCTTCCAAAGATCCCCAGGTCAGGCCTTTCTCTTGCCAGGAGGTAAGCCGCATCAGGACTCCGGATCGAAATTTGGGAGCCACCGCCCAGTTGGTGTCGCACGGCTCGGTGATGTAGAACCACCCCGATTGCCATCCCTTCACCGTCTCTACAAAGGAGCCTTCAAGCCAGGTGGTATTGGGCATCTTTCCCACCATGTCATCTCCGCACTCGGCCTGCTGGCCGCGCACCACCTTTGGCTTTACATTAAAAGTCTTCAGCCATAGGCCAAAGTGAGGTGGGATGCGGAGAAAGGCTTCACACACAACTATGAATGTGGAGATGTTAAGGATAAAATTGGGGGCCAGATCATGGAAGTCCAACCCATAGTAAAACATTAATCCACGGACGAATGGATGAAGAGGGAATCCCAGCCCGTGGACGAAGTGTGTGAGAAACACAACTCTCTCATGGGGCTCGGGGTAGGGACGATTTGCCCTTTTGCCGGGAGTCGGTGAGCAATCTCCTTGGCTAAATAGTCGGCCTCTCGGAGCTCCGTGATATTCTTCTTCTCAACGGAGGAGGCCATCCATTTGCCTCCAGCTCCGGATCCGGACATGATTGGAGTGCCTTCTCGAAAGAGGAAAAGCTAAAAGCATGGGCGCTAGAGCTCAAGGATGGAAGGACTAAAGATGAAGAAGGATGAGGGTAAAGCGATAATGTTGTAATCCCCTTATAAAGTCCGTGAATATCAAGCGCCTCCCCGCTCGTCCTAAAAATTCGCCTATTCCCAAGGGCTGTGTAAACGGCACAGTTGAGTTACCCATGCCCGCATTGATGAGAATCCCACGATAAGGGGACACGATCTTTGCTTTGACAAGACATGCCAATGGCAACCGCGTCTCAAAACATGGAGCGGCAGAAGAAAAATGGTTCGAAATTATAACCAGACAGACGTAATGTCGTGTTGGAAAAAAGCTGTCAACAGATTAGATTTGTGCAAATATTATATTCTCTCTGCAGTTGTGTATGGTG
Organism: Triticum urartu; assembly: GCF_003073215.2. Classification (NCBI taxonomy): domain Eukaryota; kingdom Viridiplantae; phylum Streptophyta; class Magnoliopsida; order Poales; family Poaceae; genus Triticum; species Triticum urartu. The sequence continues at coordinate 355,101,991 of NC_053023.1, forward strand.
TGCGTAACAGGTTAGGATACTATTATTGCATCCGAAGACTACCTTGGAGTTCGAAGAAAGGGGAACCCGCCTTGCAATTCCGAAGACAATCTGCACGCCGAACTCCTCGTCATTGAAAGCTAGGTTCGGGGGCTACTGAGGGAGTCCTGGACTAAGGGGTCCTCAGGCGTCCGGCCTGTTATCTATGGGTCGGACTGATGGGCTGAGAAGACATGAAGGTCGAAGACTGCACTGTGTCCAGATTGGACTCTACTTGGCGTGGAAGACAAGCTTGGTGACCGAAGATTCCTTCTTATGTAACCAACTCCATGTAAACCCTAGATCCCCTTGGTGTCTATATAAACCAAAGGGGATAGTCCGGAAAGGACATCATATATACTCATTACCATGCCCACATAGGCTAGACTTGTAGGGTTTAGCCATTATGATCTCGTGGTAGATCCACTCTTGTAACACTCATATTCATCAATATCAATCAAGCAGGACATAGGGTTTTACCTCCATAGAGAGGGCCCGAACCTGCGTAAACATCGTGTCCCCTGTCTCCTATTACCATCGATCCTAGACGCATAGTTCGGGACCCCCTACCCGAGATCCACCGGTTTTGACACCGACACCCGGTGATGCCCAAGATTCATAACACTCTCCACTTCCGAGTTGGTGACGAATACATCATCCGAGTCCTTGGCTAGAGGACAGTCCGGCGTCGCCCCTGCATCAGCCCCCGTCTTCACGGGAGGACTTGAATCCTGGCTGTGGGAAGTACGGCCGCTCGGACCCCCGGATATAGTTCGGCGCGTCTTCCTCCTGGCAAATGGAAAACGGGAAGGTCACGGATGGGCGTGACTGCTTAGGGGTAGGTTGGCGAATTCATACCTCTTCGATGAAGGCATGGCCGTAGCTTCATTTGCTTTCCTCTTGGAATGATTGCCCAGCGCGGGAGCCGATCTCTTCGAAATCACCGAACGTCTCCCTTGTGAAGCATGATACAACGCGATGGGTGAGACAGAATAAGAGAACTCTTTCAGAGAAGGTGTTTCTTAATTATTTACATGACAAGCAGGAAGGAGGCCAGGGTAGTCGGCGGTGATGGCCACTTCTGTGCTGTCATAGCTTGTCTGGAAGAACACTCCCCCCGCGAGCACCACGAATATATCCGGATCCTCTTCAAATCCGGGATCTAGTTCCCGGTTGTGGGTCTCCGGCTGTGGGGCAGGACTATGAAGTCCTTCGGTGACCTTCCGCCAGTGCTGCCATAACAAACAGACTTGAAATTTATCAAAAGTAACCCAGAAGGGGAATGAGTAGAATCGAAGGATTGAAGCTTACCCAACTGGGAGAATTATACATAGAATATCCATCTCTGTGCTTAATGCGAAGAAACTCCTCTTCTTCCCCTTTAAAGAGATCGACCAACATTTTGGCCAGAGCAACGGAGGTATCCGGAGCCTTCCGGCCATAACGGGAAGCGTCATCCTCTCCGTTATAATGCCACATGGGCAACCCTCTGTATTGTAGCTGCTGAACCCCACGCACTATGGAGATCGCCATTACCTCGATTATTGTAAGTCCGGACTGGGTGAGCATCTTTATCTTGCTCATGAGTTGGCGAACTTCCGCGTTGTCCTCCTCTTCCAGACTCTGAGGACGCCAACTGTGGTGTTTCTTTAGCGGAATGCTTGCAAATTCAAGAAGACCCTTTCGAACTGGGCCGGGAAGCGCGACGTCCTCAATATAGAACCATTCAGAAGCCCATTCTTCGGAGGCCTTCCTTGGTGTGCCGGACAGATATCCGGTATCGACAATGCGCCAAACTTCGGCTCCGCCCACTTCAAATATGGACCCCTCGTGATTACGCAGGACAAGGCAGAACAACTTCCTCCATAGCTCGAAGTGCGCCTCGATACCCAGGAATAATTCACATAAAGCGACATAACCCGCAATGTGCAGAACGGAGGCAGGGGTGAAGTTGTGCAACTGGAGGCCATAATATTCTAGATGCCCTTGGAGGAATGGATGAATGGGAAATATAATGCCCCTCAGCAGGTAGGGGACAAAACATACTCGTTCTCCCCGGATGGATTGGGGAAGTCCTCTACCTGAATCTCTCCGTTGAAGGAATCTAGCCCCGCTCGAACGGGAACCAGATCTGCGGGGTGAAGAAATCCCTGCGTCTGCAGCTCCATCAATTGACTGTGGGACACTGAACACCTCTCCCACTAGCCTTTCTCTGGGCCGGAACGGGTGGAGGAGCTGGGGACGCTAGTCATGCTGGAATGGTTTCTCCCAAGCAGTTTCTAGGGATTTCCTCTATATGGTGCCGAATGGATCTAGGATCCGATCTCTTTAATAGGTGCTCCCCCTTGCATAGGCGGGGTGTTATTTCCAAAATTGCCATGACCCTCCGCCTTTGCTTGACGCGTGCGAGGCGAAGTTATTTAATGCGCAGAAGCCGAGGGGGGTGACATGGAACAGATGGCCGAATACATCACTTGGAGATAATTAAAGGGGGAACCCGCCTTGCAATGTCAAAGACAATTTGTGTGCCGAACACCTCGTTATTGAAGACTGGTTTGGGGGCTACTGAGGGAGTCCTAGACTAAGGGGTCCTCGGGCGTCCGGACTGTTATCCATGCGTCGGAGTGATGGGCTGTGAAGACATGAAGGCCAAAGACTATACCTGAGTCCGGATTGGACTCTCCTTGGCGTGGAAGGCAAGCTTGGCGACTGACTATGAAGATTCCTTCTTATGTAACCGACTCTATGTAAACCCTAGATCTCCCCTGGTGTCTATATAAACCGGAGGGGATTGTCCGGAAAGGACACCATTCATTACCATAGTCATATAGGCTAGGCTTCTAGGGTTTAGCCATCACGATCTCGTGGTAGATCAACTCTTGTAACACCTATATTCATCAATATCAATCAAGCAGGATGTAGGGTATTAACTCCATAGAGAGGGCCCGAACCTGGGTAAACATTGTGTCCCCTGTCTCCTGTTACCATCGATCCTAGACGCACAGTTCGGGGCCCCCTACTCGAGATCCGCCGGTTTTGACACTGACAGGTGGAGTTTTAGCACAAGTTTAAGCATTCACAATATATTTCGAGCAAGCATGATAAGAGCATGAGCAGCGAAAAGAGTAAAGCATCCTATTTGCAAGAAAGTAAAGGGATGGGATTGGAGTGTGCAAACGGAATGAAGATACGGTGTTTTTTGGCGTGGTTCCGATAGGTGGTACTATCGTACGTCCACGTTGGTGGAGACTTCAACCCATGAAGGGTAATGGTTGCGCGAGTCCATAGAGGGCTCCACCCACGAAGGGTCCACGAAGAAGCAACCTTTTCTATCCCACCATGGCCATCGCCCACGAAGGACTTGCCTCACTCGGGTATATCTTCACGAAGTAGGTGATCTCCTTGCCCGTACAAACTACTTGGTTCAACTCCGCAATCTTGTCGGAGGCTCCCAAGTGACACCTCACCAATCTAGGAGACACCACTCTCCAAAAGGCAATAGATGGTGTGATGATGATGAACTCCTTGCTCTTGTGCTTCAAATGATAGTCTTCCCAACACTCAACTCTCTCTCACAGATTTGGCTATGGTGGAAAGATGATTTGAGTGGAAAGCAACTTGGGGAAGGCTAGAGATCAAGATTCTTGTAGTTGGATTGGAATGTCTTGGTCTCAACACATGAGTATGTGGTTATCTCTTAGAAAAGAGTAGTGGAAGTGTAGGCACGTTCTGATGGCTCTCTCTTGAATAGAGAAGGGGGTGGAGGGGTATATATAGCCTCCACACAAAATCCAACCGTTACACACATTTGACACAACTCGATCAGACCGAATAGGAGAAGTAGGTGAGACAGATTCAGTTCAAAATGTGAATGTTAGGATTCTCGGTGGGACCGACATGATCAACTAGGCGGGACCGATGTGCTAGGTTTAGGGCAAAACCTCAACTCATTAAGACCGATTTCAGCAATGAGCAAACTAGAGAGTTGGTCAGGCAAACTTGGTGGGACCGGTCCCTCATTTCAGTGGGACCGAAATATTTGCAACAGGCAACAGAGAGTTTGCAAGGCCATCTCAGTGGGACCAAGATCCGTATCGGTGGTACCAAGATCCGTATCGGTGGGACCAAGATCCGTATCGGTGAGACGGAATTGTCTAGGTTTCTGGCAGTGGCTATGTCAAAAATAACTTGGTGGCGCCAGATAGATCAAATCGGTGGGGCCGAGTTTGACTTTAGGTTTTGGACATATTTGGAAATGAGAAAGTGGTTGAGGGCTTTGGAGCATATCACTAAGCACTTTGAGCAAGTAGACCATTAAGCAACACCTCATCCCCTTTTAATAGTATTGGCTTTTCCTATGGACTCAATATGATCTTGGATTACTAAAATAGAAATGAAGAGTCTTGAGCTTTTGCCAATCTTTGTCCTTAGCATTTTGAAGGGGTTCAACATCCTCTTGTCCATGCCACGCCATTGTTGAACTTATCTGAAATATACTAGATAAAGATACTAGTCCAACAAGAGATATGTTGGCATTAATTACCAAAATCACCCAGGGAGCACTTGTGCTTTTAGAGTGCAGACAACATAGAGAAGTACAAGATGGCGAAGAAGGCCGCAAAGCAAGCTATTAGTGAAGCAAGGTGTTGGGCATACGAGGACCTCTACCAATGGTTAGGCACGAAGGAAGGCGAAAGGGACATCTATAAGATGGCCAAGATCCAAGAGAGGAAGACAAGGGATATTGGCCAAGTCAAATGCATAAAGGATGGAGCAGGCCAACTCTTGGTGAAGGACGAGGAGATTAAGCATAGATGGCGGGGCTACTTCGACAAGCTGTTCAATGGGGAGAATGAGAGTTCTACCAATGAACTGGACAACTCCTTTGATGAGACCAACATGAGTTTTGTCCGACGAATCCAGGAGTCTGATGTCAAGGAGGCTTTAAAAAGGGTGAAAGGAGGCAAGGCGATGGGCCGTGATTGTATCCCCATTGAGGTGTGGAAAGGTCTCGGGGACATAGCGATAGTATGGCTAACCAAGCTTTTCAACCTCCTTTTTCAGGCAAACAAGATGTCAGGAGAATGGAGACGGAGTATATTGGTACCAATCTTCAAGAACAAGGGGGATGTTTAGAGTTGTACTAATTACCGTGGAATTAAGCTGATGAGCCATACAATGAAGCTATGGGAGAGAGTCATTGAGAACCGCCTAAGAAAAATGACAAGCGTGACCAAAAATCAGTTTGGTTTCATGCCTGGGAGGTCGACCATGGAGCCATTTTCTTGGTACAACAACTTATGGAGAGATATAGGGACCAGAAGGACTTGCATATGGTGTTCATTGACTTGGGGAAGGCCTATGATAAGATATCACGGAATTTCATGTGGTGGGCCTTGGAGAAACACAAAGTCCCAGCAAAGTACATTACCCTCATCAAGGACATGTACGATAATGTTTTGACAAGTGTTCGAACAAGTGATGTCGACATTGATGACTTCCCAATTAGTATAGGACTGCATCAGGGGTTAGCTTTGAGCCCTTATCCTTTTGCATTGGTGATGGATGAGGTCACAAGGGATATACAAGGAGATATCCCATGGTGTATGCTCTTTGCGGATGATGTGGTGCTAGTTGACGATAGTCGGACGGTGGTAAATAGGAAGAAAGAATTATGGAGACAAACCTTGGAATTGAAAGGGTTTAGGCTTATTATAACTAAAGCCGAGTACATGATGTGCGGTTTCAGTACTAATAGGTGTGAAGAGGAGGAGGTTAGCCTTGATGGCCACATGGTACCTCAGAAGGACACCTTTTGATATTTGGGGTCAATGCTGTAGGAGGATGGGGGTATTGATGAAGATATGAACCATCGAATCAAAACCGGATGGATGAAGTGGCACCAAGCTTCTGGCATTCTCTATGACAAGAGACTGCCACAAATGCTAAAAGGCAAGTTACATAGGACGGCGGTTCGACCCGCAATGTTGTATGGCATTGAGTGTTGGCCGGCGAAAAGGCGACATGTTCAACAATTAGGTGTGGCGGAGATGCGTATGTTGAGATGGATGTGTGGCCACACGAGGAAGGATCAAGTCCGAAATGATGATATACGAGATAGAGTTGGGGTAGCACCAATTGAAGAGAAGCTTGTCCAACATCGTTTGATATGGTTTGGGCATATTCAGTGCAGGCCTCCAGAAGCTCCAGTGTAGAGCGGATGGCTAAAGCGTGCGGAGAATGTCAAGAGAGGGCGGGGTAGATAGAATTTGACATGGGAGGAGTCTGTTAAGAGAGACCTAAAGGATTGGAGTATCACCAAAGAGGTGCGTGGAAGCTCGCTACCAGAGCCATGAGTTAGTTGCGAGATCATGGGCTTCACCTCTAGCCTACCCCAACTTGTTTGGTACTAAAGGCTTTGTTGTTGGGTAGCCTACCAACAAGCGCTATCGTTTTATGCCCCTAGCTAGGCATAATGCAAAGATTCAAGTATTGTCATTTTAGTTTTAGATCCATAAGATGCCCCCATGATTCATTCATAAGGTGGCCTAATTATTGTCCTATGGGAAGTGTTCCATACCCTTCCTTAGTGGAAACTGAAACTTAATATTGCATTCTTTCATATCAATCACGGCACAAAAAGTGGGTAAAAACGGTCTACCAAGTATAATTGGACAAGACGGATTGCAATCATTATCAAGAACAATAAAATCTATGGGCACATAATTCCTATTTTAAAGAATAAGAACATCATTAATTCTTCCCATAGGCTTTTTAATAATAGAAGCCGCCAAGTGCAAATTTAAAGAACATTCTTCAATATTAGTAAGACCAAGCACATCACATAGAGATTTCGGAATTGTAGAAACACTATAACCCAAGTCACATAAAGCAAAACACTCATAATTTTTAATCTTGAGTTTAATAGCAGGTTCCCATTCATCATGTAATTTTCTAGGGATTGAAATCTCTAATTCCAACTTTTCTTCCAAAGCTTTCATCATAACAACAACAATATCTTTAGTAAAATCTTTATTTTGTTCATAAGCATGGGGTGAATTTATCATGGATTGCAACAAAGAAATACAATCAATCAAAGAGCAATTATCATAATTAAAGTCTTTGTAATCCAAAAGAGTGGGCACATCACTAGTTAGAGTTTTGACCTCTCCAAACCAACTTTTATCAATTTTCTCAACAAGATTTTCACCCTCCAAATTATCGGGACGCCTTCTAACTAAAGTTGACTCTTCTTCAGTCCCTTTATCATCAATCTTAATTTTACTAAACAAGGAATCAATAGAAGAAACACCAATCATTTTAAGATCTTCATCATTTTTATGAAAGCAATCACTAGAAAACACCTTTTCTAAAAATTCCCTTTTAGCTCTAAGCATAGCGGTTCTTTTCTTACTTTCATCCATTGAAACATATAGAGATTTAATTGATTCCTCAACCTTAGGCACAAAAATTTTCATCTTGAGATTTTCTACATCATGAGAAATTTTTTCAATGCTTCTAGACATATCATCAATCTTATTCAACTTTTCCTCTATCGTATTGTTGACACTTTTTGAGCATTGATAAATTCTTTAATATTATTCTCAAGATCAAAGGTGTTCCTATTATTATTGTTATTATTATTATAAGAAGGATTACCATAGGAATTACCATAATTATTAGAGGAATTTCCCGGAAAAGGTCTAGGATTAGAATTACCTCTATAAGCATTGTTATTCAAATTGTTTTGCGAGACACAATTCACATCTACGGCATCACTATTTTGCTCAATTAAAGTAGACAAAGGCACATCATTAATATCAATGGAAGCACTTTTATTAGCAACCAATTTCATAAGAGCATCAACTTTTTCACTCAAAGAATTTATCTCTTCAACCGAATTAACTTTTTTACTATTAGGTGCTCTTTTGGTATGCCATTGTGAATAACTTTCCATAATATTGTCTAACAATTTAGTAGCTTCACCTAAAGTAATTTCCATAAAAGTAACCACCTGCAGCGGAATCTAAAAGATTTCTAGAAACAAAATTCAATCCCGCAAAGAAATTTTGTATGATCACCCAAAGATTTAAACCATGAGTAGGACAATTTCTTAGCATCAATTTCACTCTTTCCCAAGAATGCGCAACATGTTCATGCTCATGTTGCTTAAAATTCATGATTTGTGTCCTAAGGGAAATAATTTTAGCGGGCAGAAAATACTTAGTAATAAAAGCATCTTTGCACTTATCCCAAGAATCGATACTATTGCGAGGCAAAGAAGAAAACCAAATTTTTGCACGATCTCGCAAAGAAAACGGGAATAATCTCAACTTCACAATATCATTGTCCACATCTTTTTTCTTTTGCATATCGCATAATTCCAGGAATGTGTTAAGATGGGACCAGGCATCCTCATTAGGAGTACCAAAAAATTGATCTTTCATAACAAGATTCAACAAAGCGACATTAATATCACAAGATTCCGCACTAGTGGAGGGAGGAGCAATCGGAGTGCTAATGAAATTATTATTATTTGTATTCAAAAAATTGCACAACTTGGTATTCTCTTGAGTTATCGTGACTATGCAAGCAAGATTGCACACAAAAACAGATCTAACGAGAAAACAACAAACGAAAAAGAGGATGAGTAAAACGGCAAAGTTTTGTGAATTGCGGGAGATGAAAATGAGAGGCAAATGGCAAATAATGTAAATTTCAGGGAGATGAGATTTGTGATTAGGAACCTAATGGATGTTAATGATGTATCCCCAGCAACGGTGCCAGAAACTCCTTTTGATGCGGCTTGAACTACGTCGGTATTTCTCCAAAGAGGAAGGGATGATGTAGCACAGCTATGATAGGTATTTCCCTCAGTGATGAGACCAAGGTTATCGAACCTGTAGGAGAACCACAAAACACTACGTGAACGGTACCTCCACATAAAGAACAAATAGTTGCAACCCGACGTAAAAGAATGGTTGTCTATCCCTCCCGGGTAAAAAGATTGATAAAATTGTAGTAGATTGGATAAGCAGATCCCACGGGAACGCGAGATAAAATAAATAAAGAAAAATTGCAGCATGGTATTTTTGGGTTTTTGGGTTAATAGATCTGAAAATAAAAGCAAATAAAAATAGATCTCGAAGTCAAATATAATACAGAAGAGACCCGGGGGCCATAGATTTCACTAGTGGTTTCTCTCGAGAAAAATGGCATACGGCGGGTAAACAAATTACTATTGGGAAATTTATAAAACTTAAAATAATTATGACGATATCTAGGCAATGATCATTGTATAGGCATCACGTTTTTGGGTTAGTAGTCTGACTCCTGCCTGCATCTACTACTATTACTCCATACATCGACCGCTATCCATCATGCATCTAGTGTATTAAGTTCATGGAAAAATGGAGTAATGCAATAAGAACGATGACATGATGTATACAAGATCTATTAATGTAGGAATAGACCTCATCTTGTTATCCTTAATAGCAACGATACATACATGTCATTTCCCCTTCCATCACGGGGATTGAGCACCATAAGAACGAACCCATCACAAAGCACATCTTCCCATGGCAAAGAAAATCGATCTAGTCGGCCTAACTAAACCAAAGGTTCGACGAAGAAATACGAGCCTATAAGAGATCATGCATATAAGAGATCAAAACTCAAATAACTTTCATGGATAAAATAGATCTGATCATAAACTCAAAGTTCATCGGATCCCAACAAACACACCGCAAAAAGAGTTACATCAAATAGATCTCCAAGAGACCATTGTATTGAGAATCAAAAGAGAGAGAGAGAGAGAGAGAGGAAGCCATCTAGCTACTAACTACGGACCCGTAGGTCTACAATGAACTACTCACGCATCACTAGAGAGGCACCAATGAGGATGGAGAATCCCTCCGTGATGGTGTCTAGATTGGATCTATGGTTTCTGGAACTTGCGGCGGCTGGAATTGTGTTTCGTTGACTCACCTAGGGTTTTTGGAATATTGGGGTATTTATAAAGCAAAGAGGTAGTGCGGGAGGCCATTGAGATGGGCACCACTCACCAGGGCACGCCTGGGCCCCCAGGCGTGCCTAGGTGGGTTGTCCCCACCCCCCTGGGCACCCCTCTGGTACTTCTTTGGCCCACCCTGTGGCTTTTGCCCACCGGCAGAGCGATTCCACCAGGGGAAATTCCCTCCCGGAGGGGGAAATCGAAGCCATCGTCATCACCAACAACCCTCTATCTTTGGAAGGCTAATATCCATCAACATCTTCAAAAACACCATCTCCTCTCAAACCCGTGTTCATCTCTTGTGTTCAATCTTTGTACCGAAACCTCAGATTGGTACCTGTAGGTGACTAGTAGTGTTGATTACATCTTGTAGTTGATTACTATATGGTTTATTTGGTAGAAGATTTGTTCAGATCCATTATTCTATTTAATACCCCTCTGATATTGAGCATGATTATCATTTGAGAGTAGTTACTTTTGTTCTTGAGGTCACGGGAGAAACCTTGTTGCAAGTAATCATGTGAACTTGATATGCGTTTGATATTTTGCTGATATGTATGTTGTGATTCCCTTAGTGGTGTCATGTGAATGTCGACTACATCCCACTTCACCATATTGGGGCCTAAGGGAATGCATTGTGGAGTAGTTATTAGATGATGGGTTGCTAGAGTGACTGTAAGTGCATCTAGTGCCACCCCTAGTTGATTTTAGAGTATTGAAGGACAAACTAGGTTGAGGGACTAATGTGTTTGTGAGAATTGCAGGATAACACAGGTAGTAGTCCCTTATTGATTCGGTTTACCTACTGGAGATGACGCCTAAAAATGTGTGAAGACAGTGAAGATAATGGTGGTATGTGAAGATATTCACATTGAAGACTATGACATGAGAGAAGACTTCGCATGAAGTCTTTGGAGCGCGAAGACATAGTTGTTTCGTAGTTTCGTTTTCTTCTTTGTTGAGTCATAGGAACCACCATACTGTTAATTGAGGTCCAAGTGAACAAAGTTAGAGTGACTAAAGTGATGCTCAACCAAATCCTATGTCTTCAAGCGAAGACAATGAGAGCAAATCTTATCCAGAGCTGGATGAGTCAGCTTTACTTGTAGCCCAAGTCAAGCTGCCGCGTGTGTTTGAAATCTGACCATTGGAACACGTGTCAGTTCCTTAGTGCCCCATGGTCATTTCAGAAAAATCAGGTCGGGTTGCCTAGTGGCTATAAATAGCCCACCCCCTACACAATAAATTGGTGGCTGCTCAGAGTTAGTGCATGGCTTTTGTCATTTGAGAGCAACCCACCTCCGAAGCATTTGAGAGAGGGATCCTTGCGAGGACAAAGCCCAAAACACCCAGAGCCCAAAGAGTGTTTGTCATCACTGAAGTCTTTCTGTCCGCGTGATCTGAAGACTTGTTACACTTGAGGAATATGAATCCTCCAGCCGGTTAGGCGTCGCGTTCTGAGCATCCAAAAGTCATTGTGGATTGCCGGTGAACGAAGGCTGTGAAGGTTTGGAAGCCTGCCTTGAAGACTTACCAGAGTGATTGGGCGGGGACTAAGTGTCCTTATCTCAAGGGGAACAAGGTGAAGACGCAGTCTTCTGAGTTGAATCTTAGCCTCCCTAACCAGACGTATAGTTGTCACAGCAACTGGAACTGGTCCAACAAATCATTTGTCTTCACCAAGCAACTGGTTCTATCTCTTCCTTCTCTTTATATACAGTTTGTCTTCGTGAAGTCATTGCCTGCTTGCATTATCTGTTTGACTTCACTGTGTGACTACTTGTTCTGATTGGCTTCATACTATCTTCCATCCTGATCCATACTGCCTAGCTGCTAATAGTATCATAATCTCTAAGCATGGGGGTGCTCCGTGTCTCTAATGGGGCGGACTCCTTGGCGATCGCCACCTCTCCGGTGATCTCCTCCCCTAGCCACTAAAATTCCTCTTCTCTCCACTAGATCTCTCCGGCGCACTGAGATCTACCTTCTAATACCCATCTCCATGGGTTCTGATGTCGGATCCACCCTTGTCTTGGATTTCTCCAAGGGCTTGGTTTTTGCGGAAAAGGTCTTTCAATCTACTGGTTTTACGGTACATCCCATGGATGACACGGGCTTCTTCACCATGGTAATCTCTTTTGGGCGGCATGTTTTTCGTTTGCATGAAGATTCAGTAGCAGCAGCAATTGAGGCGGCCATTGGGGGTTCTGCAATTGAGTACATGGTTTTTCCGCTCAAGGATAAGGTTTTTGGCTTTCAAGTTTCCTGTAAGGTTGTGGCTATGATCGTTCTTCAGCTCCGTTCTTATTCTTGTGATCATTTTAAATGTTACTTCCATCTTTGGGGTCATGGGGGCCCAAATTGGGGCCGTGAGTTCAAGCTTTGGAAGTTGGAATGTGATGCAGAATGGGTTCTTGTTAGTCCTTCTAAACGTCGAGCTGCCCTTGGCATGCTAGCCATGCATTCCAAGCCCCAAAAGTCCTCGGTAAGATCTACTCATGCCCAAGCCAAGAAGCTTTCTTTTTCAACGTTCCAGAGTTATCTTGCTTGCCGTGGTTATCGTTATCCAGCCACACAGGACTGTATCCAAACTATTGAAGATGCGGGGTATACTCTCCCGGATCATGAAAGGGTGGTCATCCACCCCCCGCCGCCGGCTGAGCTCCGGTGGACGTCAACCTCTCCATCCATATCTTTCGGCACGGTTGGGAACCTCCCTCCTAATGCGACTCGGACGCCGTCTATCTCGGGCGGGAATTATGATTCTTCGAATGTGGACGTGTCCTCTCATGTTGGGTCGTTATCTGCACATGTCGTGGATCAAGTTGGGCCGGTGTTATCTTCTGGGCCTTCCACTATTCCTTCCTCTCAACAAGCTGCAGTGGATTTTGATAATTTGGTTTCAGATATGGTGGATGAAATCTTAACATGTCAAAAATGTTTGCGCAAGGGCCATTTTGCTACGGCGTGCACGTCCGGGTTACACTGTAACTCGTGTCTGCGGGTGGGGCATGTTGCAAAAGATTGCAACCAGTTTGCACAGATCTTGGGCTTGGTTTGGAAACCGAAACCCGGTAACGTTGCAACTTCCGAGGATCCCTCAGCTCCCATCGAGAATATATCTCTGACACAACTTTTACCAAACTTGGACTCCTCTTGCACTTCTGCATTAACTCTTTCGCCCCGTTCCATCAGCCCTGGTCCCAAAACACCTTCGACTGCACCGTCGGAAACCCCACCTCCGCCGGAGTCCTCGCCGTCTGCTGCTAGCTCGGGACGTGCATCCCAGATGGCAAATTTTCACCTTGACCCTCTACTCTATGTGCCGGCAGGGCACCACATTGTGGATGGCGGTGAGGCTCGGGTGCCGCGAACCTTCGCGACGCCACATACCCCAATTGTGCGTCGCCATGAGGAGTTCAAGCTGGCCGAGGTAATGCCCATCCCCCCTCCTGATCAGATTGGGGTTGCTAGGGAGGAAGTCGTCCAATGGCTACAAGCTCATGGGATTTTGGTGAGGTCTGCTCAACCTTGGATTAGATCGGTCGGTCTTTTTGAGTTACGGGATGCTGCTGTCAGATTTTCACTTCTTCAGATGCCGCCTCAGCCCCTGGGTAATGATCGTTTTGTTCGGTTTATGAAGCATGATGAGGGGGAATCTTTTAGAGGTGTTCAGGGTTTCCGACAGGGTTTGCTTATGTTTTTGGGGATTCCGCTCGATCTTCGCAATGAGAATGGTCTTCGGGCAGCAGTTAACACCTTTGGGAAGTTTCATCATTGGATTAGTGAGGACCCATATCTTGTGTGCTCCTTGGTCTTTGCATCTTTCCCCGAGGATATTCTTGTGCCCAGGGACGTGGTGTTCATGGAGTATGCAGCCTGGGGTGGTGCCAGAGTGTCTTGGACGGCGCCATTGTACATTCTGGGTGCCAATTTCGCCGAACAAATGCCCCAAGATGAGGACTGGATGCCCATCAATGGCAACCCTCATCCGCTGCCTGGAGTGCCCTTTCCAGAAATGCCACCTTTTGTCCTGCCTCCATTCCCTGCTTTGGGATGGAACGATGTGCCACCACCGCCGCCTACTCCTGCCCATGATCAAGAGGACAACTGGGGCAACTGGGATGTGCCTGCTGTGGATCCAGTTGTGGACGACCAAGAGTCCATGGTTTTCAATGTTTCGGCACAGCAAAGCTCTACTCAGCCAAGTTCAGACGTGCAGCTTCAGGAGCTGCCTGCAGTTATTGGTGGAACTGCAACGGAAACCCGAAGTAACCCGGAGAACATTGCCAAGGACGTGGAAGATGCTAGCAATTGGGCGATCGTGGTTTATCAACCCCCAGTTATTGATGTTCAGGCCCTTGCTCAACCTGTATTTAAGGTTCCTTTTGGACCCCCTCTGCCTCCTGAAATGATATGGAAGCGTTCTTTTGAGAATTTGCTGAATGCACCAGTGGTGTTTGAGGTGCCGAAGCCTCTAATGATTAAGCCCTTGTCGCCAGTCAAGAGAAGATGGAGCCTTTCTTTTCAGCCTGATGATCTTCCTTTGCTGACGTGGAATGAGCCGGAGCTGGTTAGACCTGTGGCAAGAGCTCTTTTTGCAGATGACGCGAGTGAAGCTATGCCTGCTGTTGTCCCCCCTCCACCTATGTGCACAAGACCAAGGAGACCTCGTAAAACTCTGGCGCCAACGCCTCTGGTTGAAACGTCTGTTCACAGATGTACCAGAAGCTCAGCCCAGCGTGATGGGTTTAAGCCCACTTTTCATGAGCTGGTGCTACAACCCAAGAAGAAGAAGCCCAAGGCTAAGCCCATTGCTGCTGAGAGGCCCAGTAACACTGCATATGGAGATGTCCCTCCTCCCACACCTATCAGTCACCTGCAAGCTCTTGGCAAGGAGTTAGACATTGATGCAGCTCTGCTCACTGAGGATGCACTTATGGTGGACCCTTCTGCCGCAACCAACCAAGCTCCTAATGCATAGTGTGCTATTCGAATGCTGGGTTTTGCAAGCCCCAAGATTTGCTCCCTGCATGTCTTTACTTTTTGAATTTTAGATATGTAATAATGTTGGTTCAGAACTTGATGTGGCTTTTGGACATATGGCATTGTGTGCTGTGTGGTTTGGAGACCTGTTTATGATCTTTATCTATGAATTATGAATGTAAAAGCTGGAATGTCCTGTGCTGGAATGTCAGGGGTTTGAACTCTGAAACTAGGCAAAGAGCTGTCAGGCAAAAGATCGATGAAAGTCACTGTGCAATTGCATGTTTGCAGGAAACTAAATGTGCTTCTTTTGACTCCAGATCAGTTAAAAGTTTTTGTCCTAAAAGATTTGACAGTTTTGCTTTTGCTCCTTCTTTGGGGGCCTCTGGTGGAATCATAGTTGTTTGGAACTCCTCTATTTTTGAGGGGACCTTATTGGAAATTCAACAATTTGCAGTAGTAGTTCAGTTTGTCTCCAGACAAAATAATGAGAGATGGACTCTTGTTGTTGTTTATGGTCCTTGTCAGGGGGAAGCTAGGGATAATTTTGTTACTTGGTTATACCACCTGAATATTCCAGTGGATGAAAATTGGCTGCTCCTGGGGGATTTCAATTTTATGCGCTCGCTGGATAACAGAAATTTCCCTGGAGGGGACCTGAATGACATGTTTATCTTCAATGAAATTATAGGTCACTTGGGCCTTTTGGAATTGCCCATCAAAGGTAGATCATACACGTGGTCTAATATGCAGGATACTCCCCTCCTTGAGCAGCTAGATTGGTTTTTCACTTCTGTTGATTGGATATCTGACTATCCCATGACTGAGGTGACGCCCCTTGCGAACACTGCATCTGACCATGTGCCATGTGTGGTTTCCATCAAAACTTCTATCCCCAAGTCTAACATTTTTAGATTTGAGAACTACTGGTTAGAGCTTGAGGGTTTCATGGACTGTGTTGCCTCTTCATGGCAAAGAACTTCTAGAAAGGGACATATCACAGCTAGAATAGCTGACAAGTTTAAATCCCTGCGGATGTGTCTCAAAAGATGGCAGATGAACATCTCCAAACTGAAAATGCTTGTTTGTAAATGTAATAAGGTTATTCTGTTACTAGATGAACTTAAGGAGCTCAGACCATTGTACAGGCATGAATCTAATTTTCGACGAGTGGTTAAAAATCATGTGGAAAAGTTACTTCACCTTCAATGGCTTTATTGGAAAAAGAGATGTACTATCAGATATATTAATGTGGGGGGAGAAAACACCAAGTTCTTTCATGCTATGGCTACTGAGAGGCATAGAAGGAACTCTATTGCTAGCTTAAAGCTACCTGATGGCACTGTGGTATCTGATCACTCTCAAATGGAGGGTATTATATGGAATTGTTTTAAAAATAGAATGGGCTCTTCAAGGGGCATCCACATGGGCTTTGATATCTCCTCTTTAATTGTTCCAGTGGAGGGTTTGGATGTTCTCACTAAGCCTTTTGAGAAAGAGGAAATGGACAAGATCGTCAAACATATGCCAGTTGATAAAGCCCCGGGTCCGGATGGTTTTAATGGTCTTTTCTTCAAAAGGTGCTGGCACATTATCTCTCCAGATTTTTATGAACTGGCACAGGCTTTTTATGATGGTTCTACTCATCTAGAGAACATCAATGATTCATATATCACTCTGGTGCCTAAGAAACACTCACCTGAGGAGGTGGGGGACTTCAGACCTATTTCTTTAACAGGAATGGGTCTTAAGTTCCTTTCCAAAATGGCTGCCAATAGGTTCCAAGAGGTAATAATGCAGTGTATCCACAAAAACCAGTATGGATTTATAAAAAGCAGAACTATTCAGGACTGTATTGGATGGACTTTTGAGTACTTACACCAGTGTCATCAGTCCAAGAGGCCAATTGTCATACTTAAATTGGACTTTGAGAAGGCATTTGATTCTCTTGAGCATGAGGCAATTGTCCAAATCTTGAGATATAAGGGCTTCAATGAAAAGTGGATTCTTTGGATGAAACAGCTTTTGTCTACAGGTACATCATCTGTTTTACTAAATGGTGTTCCTGGTAGGAAATTCATATGTAAAAAGGGTGTTAGGCAGGGAGATCCAGTCTCTCCCCTGCTATTTGTCTTAGCAGCTGACCTATTGCAGACTGTAATTAATGACATGTTCAGAAGGGGCTTACTTCATCTCCCAATACCTTGTCATGACCAGGACTATCCTGTGATTCAGTATGCTGATGATACCTTGATCATCTTGCCTGCTAACAAGGCACAGTTAATTTCTTTGAAGGACATGTTAAAGGTCTTCTCTGGGTCTACTGGGCTTGATGTGAATTATCATAAATCCTTTATCATTCCCATCAATGTGGACACTGCTGTCATGGCAGATTTAGCTGCTGCTTTTGGATGTCAAATTGGGAAAATGCCTTTCACATACCTTGGACTGCCAGTCGGTACTACTAGGCCTAAAATGGTGGACTTCATGCCTCTGGTGGACTGCATGGAGAGAAGAATGACAGCTAGCTCCTCTTTCTTAAATCAGGGGGAGAGATTACAGTTTCTGAACTCTGCATTGTCTTCTATGCCTATCTTCTTTCTTTGTAGTTTGGCTGTCCCGGCTGGCATTCTAAAGCAATTGGAGAGAATTCAGAGACAATGCCTTTGGAGGAAAAATAGGGGTGAACCTGCTCCTTCTCTGGCTGCTTGGGACCTTATTTGCAGGCCAAAAAACAAGGGAGGTCTCGGTATTCTCAACCTGGGTGTTCAAAATGTAGCACTATTGCTTAAGCATGCCAATAACTTCCTCAATAAAAAGGATATACCTTGGGTGTCCTTAGTTTGGGACTCTTACTATCATGGCAGAATACCCCAAGGAACTTCTGATTGTGGCTCCTTCTGGTGGAAGGATATATGCAAAGTCTTGCAAAACTTTAGGGACTGTTCTTGGGTTCAGATAAATGAAGGAGACACTGCACTAATGTGGTCTGACACTTGGAAGCTTGATGATCAGGACTCTAAGCTTCAGTTCAGATTTCCCAGGCTTTTTTCATATGTTAAAGATCCCTGGATTTCTGTTAAGGATTTCTTGGACTCTCAGGACATGTATCAACACTTCCATCTTCCTTTGTCTAGCCAGGCCTTTGATGAGCTGTTTATTCTTAAATCTCTGTTGGACAACCATGATAGAGTCACTGGGTCCAAGGATATTTGGCTTTGGAATGGCACTGCCAAGGGATACTCTCCGAAGCTTTTTTACTCCCATATGTTTGTGTCACAATGTTTCAACCCCTTGACAGTTTGGATCTGGAAGTCCTCTTGCACTATGAAAATAAAGGTTTTTGCTTGGATGCTCATTATGGATAGGCTGAATACCAAAGATATGGTGGAACGGAGGCATTGGCATTTGGAGGATGGAGTAAACTGTGTTCTCTGCCCTTTGCAGACTAGGGAAACAAGAGATCATTTGTTCTTCAATTGCAATTTTAGTGTCAGGATCTGGAACTATTTGCAAATTGATTGGTCCTCAGGTGCCTCGATGAAGGAGCTAGTCATCAATGCAAGCAGGAGTTTTAGGAAACCTTTCTTCACTGAAGTGGTCTTTATAGCTTGCTGGAATATATGGATTGTCAGAAATGCTAAGGTCTTTAGGCATGAGAGAGCTGGATTTAATAAATGGAGAACAGCTTTTCTTCATGATATTGCCCTTATGCAATATAGGGTTAAGCCTGCTTTTAAGGATGATCTCCTTAAATGGATCTCTTTTCTTCCACCTTGATCCTTTTTGTTGTTTTTCCTCCTTTTAGTTTAGCTTGATTACCCCTTGTAATCCCCCTTGTACTTGTTCTTGTCTTGCCTTTTAATAAAGTTTTGATTTGCTGTGGGGGTTTTTCCCCTACAGTCCCCAGTCAAAAAAAAGTCTTTGAGCTTTCACTTCATTGAATACTTGACTATGGCTTGCCTAGTGTAGTCTACCTTCTACTGCATGTTAATAGGTTCATTTCTATCGTTTGTTTTAGAAACTTCCATGTTTTGAAGACTTTCATAAAAATCGCCTATTCACCCCCCTCTAGTCGATAACTAGCACTTTCAATTGGTATCACAGCAAGGTACTCCCTTGTTCTATGTGATTCGGTTTTACCACCTGGAGTTTTAGCTATGTCGACTATAGGTATAATCAAAGTCTCCGCTGCGTGCCCTATCTTCGATGGCACTGATTAGCCCTACTGGAAGAATAAGATGCACATGCATCTTGAAGCCATTGATGTCAATCTATGGTATGTCATCAAGACACTCCTGAGATCACTTGACAGCTCGTTCGACACCCTAGCCCTGATGATTCAAGAACGCCTTGACCTCAAGACACTCGATTTGTCTGACATACTTAAGAGGCTCAACACAAATGAGTTTCAGCTATCTGAGAAAAGAGATATCTATGGTCCCAACTATGGCCGAACTTGCGCTTTGAAGGCAAAGGCTATTTCCTCATCTGAAGAAGAATGTGACTGCAGTTCTGGTGATCCTGAAGACATAGGAAAGGAGCTTGCTATGCTTGTGAAGAAGTTCCAGAAATTCACCAAGAAGAAAGGCTTCAGAAAGTCTTCACGATCCAGCTCAAGAAATGATGAAGCTTCTACTCATGACCACAAGAAGAGAACATGCCACAAGTGCAAGAAACTTGGTCACTACATCTCTGAGTGTCTGCAGTGGGACAATGAAAACAAGAAGAAGAAGAAGAAGAAGAAGAAGAAGAAGAGCAAGGAATATGATTCTGATGACAAGAAGAAGAAGATATCCTCAAAGTCTTGTACCAAGTCTTCATCAAAGTCTTGATCACACAAGAAGAGCTCATCTGGCAAGGCTCGTGCTTTTGTTGGCAAGGAGATGGATTCATAGGAGGAGTCTGCTTCTGAGGAGGCGGAGGAGGAGTCTGAGGAGGAGTCTGACTCTAGCGTTGCAAGTCTGGCTCTAGCTACAACCTACGTTGCCAAGTCCATCTTCAACACTGAAGACAATGGCTCCGTCACCTACGCTGATGGTAATGACAAGGACGACTCTGCTCCCACCTACTGCTTCATGGCACATGGTGCCAAGGTAAACTCACGCGATGCTTACTTTCAAACATCAAGTGAAGATGACTATGATTGTGAATCCAAACCCAGCTACAAAACACTTGCTAAAATTGCAACTGAACAACAGAAAGCTATGGAACATATTCAAAAAACTGTTAGACAAAAGCGATGACCTGTTGGACGCAGAAATGACCTGATCTCAGTCCTATGATTATCATGTTAAGTATGAGGAACTTTGAAGACATAAAAAATCTTCATGTTAAGTATGAGGAACTTGAAAAAGTCGTCATGAAATGCTCTCAACAACTCATGAAAAGCTTTCCTATGATTATCTTCAAAGGAAGCAAGAACTTGAGAAATTGAGAGCAGTTCATGAAGATCTTCAAAAAGAAAACGAGTCACTTCGCGCTCAACAGATCAGTCCCGCTCAGGAA
Organism: Triticum urartu; assembly: GCF_003073215.2. NCBI lineage: Eukaryota > Viridiplantae > Streptophyta > Magnoliopsida > Poales > Poaceae > Triticum > Triticum urartu. The sequence continues at coordinate 355,122,515 of NC_053023.1, forward strand.
GGATTTGAACCACCATGTCTAAAATGCCTTGAGCGTGATAACGCTACTTCTGTTGCTAAATGTTCTACTGCTGCTACTGTTGCAATATCTTCAACTGTTGATGTGGTAACTAACCCCTCCGCTGAGGATGCCACTGCTATTGCTGATGAAAATGCTAGGTTGAAGACATTGCTTGAGACAGGGATGTACAAAAGTCTCAAAGGGCATCAGACCCTATGTGATGTGCTCAAAAAGAAGATTCTGAACCGAAACCCTAGGAAAGAGGGTGTTGGGTTTGAGAGGAAAATGAATGTTGATGGTTCTTACTGGAAGCCTGAGCAGTACCCCAAAACCACATGGGTTACTGCAAAGTAACCTTCAGTGGATCGATCCACCCTATCTGGCTTTACTTGTGCTAACCCTATTATCATTGATGAATCCTTTGATGCAAACTATAAACTGTTTAAGAATCATAATGGTGAAGTGTTTTCCAGGTATATTGGTACTAACTGTAGGAATGGGCCACCTATGAAGAAAATCTGGGTGCCCAAGAGGTGTCTGGAGAATCTTCATGTGAATGTCGTCATGACACCACAAGGGAAGAAGACGAAACCTAGACAAAAGGCTTCATACAGACACATGACTCACCTGAGTCACCCTAACGCCAATGTTTTGGAGGAAAATCATACTCAAACTCATGAACATGAGCGCGTATCATTAAACCGCTATGTTCATAAGACTAAGAACTACTCTGATTATTCATATGAGTACTATTCGCCTCCTGCAAGGCTATTTGCTAGGGCTCCAAAGCCGAAGTTCTCAGATGTTGCACTTAGACTCATTGCTGCTAAGCCACCCCTGAAGATGTGGGTGTCTAAGAAAAATTGACTCTCTTTTGCAAGGAAAGGTCTCCGGCCGGAAATCAAAGGCGACAGATGCTATTGCTGGGGACCTAAAACATCTTGTTGGGCGCAATATAAAATGCCCAAATGGTCTCACTATGTATTTTGTTCCTGAATCGCTTGCCATTCATCCTATCAGTCCTAATCTTGATCTGAGTTGTGATAATCTTCTCGTGGGTCAAATGTTTATGCTTCACAATACTTTTGGTGAAGCCTATCCCCCTAACTGTACTATAGGATACAACTCCTCATGCTTCAGAATGGATTATGGACAGCGGATGCACTAATCATATGACTGGTGATCGAAGTCTTCTCATGGACTCAACCTTACGTCCATCTGACAAGACTCACATCACATTTGCTGACACTGGTAAAAGCAAGTTATTGGGTCTATGTAGAGTTGTAATATCAAAGGATCAGCACATGGATAAAGTGATGCTTGGTGAATCCCTTGGCTTCAACTTAATGTCTGTCTCAATGCTTTGCGATTTGAACATGATTGTGATATTTGGAAAATATCGTTGCCTTGTTCTAATGGAATATGACAAGTCTCTAGTCTTTGAAGGGTATCGGAAATATGATTTGTCCATGGTGGATTTCTCAGTAGGACCATAGCTTTCCGTATGTCTTCTTGCAAAAGCTTCAGAGTGCTGGCTCTGGCATCGGAGGCTAGTGCATGCTGGCATGAGGAACTTGCATATTCTCGCAAAGAATAAGCACGTCATAGGCATCAAGGGCATCAAGTTCAAGAAGGATTATTTATGCGGTGCCTGTGAAGCTAGAAAGATGACGAGGGCCAAGCATCCCTCAAGACAATCATGACAACAACTCAACCCTTCGAACTGCTACACATGGACCTATTCGGCACTACTCACTACTCTACTCTCGCTACTACTTCTTGTCTCTATGGCTTCGTCATTGTTGATGATTATTCAAGATATACATGGGTGCACATAATCCTCTACAAGACTGAAGTGCAGGATGTCTTCAGACGCTTTGCCAACCATGCCATGAACAACTATCGCGTCAAGATCAAGCATATCAGAAGTGACAATGGCACAAAAATCAAGAACACTAGCCTCGACACTTATCTTCATACATTGGGCATCACTCATGAGTTCTCAGCTCTGTACACGCCGCAGTAGAATGGCATCAGGGAGCGCAAGAACAGAACACTCATTGAGATGGCTCGGACGATGCTTGATGAATACAAGACTCCAAGAAAGTTCTAGCCCGAAAGCCATTGATACTGCCTGCCATGTCATCAACCATTTTTATCTTCACAAGCTTCTGAAGAAGACATCCTATGAACTCCTTACTGGTAAGAAACCAAATGTCAGTTACTTCAGAGTATTTGGTGCTAGGTGCTGGATGAAGGATCCACATCACACTTCAAAATTTGCACCGAAAGCACATGAAGGTTTTACGCTTGGTTACGAAAAGGATTCGCACTCCTACAGAGTCTTCAACCTATTTCACTATAAAGTGGTTGAAACTGTGGATGTGTGGTTCGATGAGACTAACGGCTCACAAACAGAGCACCTGCCAAATGTGCTAGATGAAGTTCCACCTAGTGAATCCATCAAGCTTATGGGAACTGCATAAATCATGCATCTGAAGCTCAATCTGAAGAGGAACTTATCATTTCTGCACCTAATCAACATGAAGACAATGCTCAGCCTGAAGACAATCCTCCTAATGATGACAATGATCAGCAAGAGCAAAATCTTCGTCGAGTTCATCCTCGTGTTGCAAATGACGTACAGATTGAGAAGAGAATTGATAGCATCAATGCACTTGGTCCACTCACTCATTCAAGAGCAACACAGCAAGCAAATTTCTATGGGCACTTTGCATTTGTCTCAATATCTAAACCCAAGAAAGTTGCTGAAGCCTTCACGGAACCTGAATGGATTCAAGCTATGCAAGAAGAGCTTCAACAGTTCGAGCTGAACAATGTGTGGGAATTGGTCAAGCGTCCTGATCCTCGTAAACACAATATCATAGGCACTAAATGGATATATCGCAACAAGCAAGATGAGCATGGTCAAGTTATGAGAAACAAGGCTCGTCTCATTGCTCAAGGATACACTCAAGTTGAAGGGATTGACTTCGATGAAACATTTGCTCCCATGGCTAGGCTTGAAGCCATTCGCATACTGCTAGCCTATGCAAATCATCATAACATCCTTCTGTATCAAATGGATGTGAAGAGTGCCTTTCTCAATGGCAAGATTGAAGAAGAAGTGTATGTTGCACAACCGCCTAGCTTTGAAGATCCAAAACATCCTGATATGGTATACAAGCATAATAAGGCACTGTATGGCCTCAAACAAGCCCCTCGCGCTTGGTATGACACACTCAAAGATTTTCTAAAGAGCAAAGGCTTCAAACCTGGTTCCCTGGATCCCACACTCTTCACGAAGACATATGATGGTGAACTATTTGTATGCCAAATATATGTGGATGACATTATCTTCGGCTACACTAATCAAAAATACAATGATGAGTTTGGACACATGATGCAAGAGTAATATCAGATGTCCATGATGGGTGAGCTGAAGTTCTTCCTTGGTCTTCAAATACGTCAGCAAAGCAACGACATCTTCATATCTCAAGAAAAATATCTCAAAGACTACCTGAGGAAGTTTGGAATGCAAGATTGCAAAGGATACACGACGCCCATGCCAACCAAAAGTCATCTAGGTCCTGACGCCAAAGGTAAAGAGTTCGATCGAAAGGTATACCGCTCCATGATTGGTTATTTACTTTATTTATGTGCATCTAGGCCAGATATAATGCTTAGTGTTTGCATGTGTGCCCGATTCCAAGCGGCACCAAAGGAATCACATCACTTAGCTGTGAAGCGAATTATTCGATATTTGGCCTACACCCCAACATTAGGATTATGGTATCCAAAGGGCTTAGAGTTTGATCTAGTTGGATTCTCGGATGCTGATTATGCTGGTGACAAGGTGGATCGCAAGTCTACATCAGGCACATGTCACTTTCTGGGATGATCACGTGGTCTTCAAAGAAGCAGAACTGTGTATCTCTCTCCACTGCTGAATTTGAATACATTGCTGCCGGATCTTGCTGCGCTTAGCTTCTATGGATGAAGCAAACACTCAAAGACTATGGCATCCATCTGAAGCAAGTACCACTCTACTTCGACAAGGAAAGCGCCATCAAGATTGCCAACAACCCAGTTCAGCACTCGAAGACAAAGCACATTGAAATTCGTCATCACTTTCTTAGAGATCATGTCATGAAGGAAGATATTGATATCATTCACGTCAACACTGAAGAGCAACTGGCAGATATCTTCGCAAAGCCCTTCGATGAGAAAAGGTTTTGCAAGTTGCGGTGTGAGCTAAATATCTTGGAATCCTCAAATGTCCTATGATTAGGCACACATCATAACACTTATGCATGTTGATGACTTAGATGTGCAACACACGAAGTAATGTATATCTTCAATTAATGAAGACTTACACTCTAAGTGTGAATACATTAACGTGGAATTTGACTTCATAGTGCCACGATAATTGTGCGTCGTGTCTGGGTCTAATACTTCCTATACGGTGGGTAACGCCACCACCAAACTTTTGTTTGGAGTGTTTTCTGTTGGCGTTACATTTGCAAAGTCTTCGCATTTGGTTTGTCTTCAATGTTGACTTGACTTCATGTTTATCTTCACAATGTTGATTTGGTCTTATTCTGATATATACATATATTAATGTTTTGTCCTCTACATCATTCACTTATAGCTATGTCTTCTCGTTTGAATCTTTTGAACTAAGTGAATGTGATCGGACCCTAACCTCTCTATGCTTCCTTCTCAAATATATCTATCCAAATCATATGCATTCTATTGAAACCATCGAATGTCTTCTCTATGTACTTGTCAGCAGAAGATATAAAGACAAACATTAAATTTGTTTTAAATGCTCAATCCTTATTGCCTGAAACCCAGAGAAGCCGGAACGACCACCCAACAGTCCAGGTGTGCGTGGGAACATGGAACAACTTCCAATGTGTTGCATGTTCGCCACGTGTCCCTTAGATGTGAACCGCCAGGGGCACCTGCGTAATTGCGTTGTGCTGTCCCTCTCCCTATAAATGCACATCACATCGCGGTCAGAATCTTTCTTCCACCTCTCCACCTCAGACAAACCCTAGCGCCACCGCTAGCTCTCGACGATGTCGGCGACGAAGCGCTTAGCTGCCGCGACCTCACCGACGCCGTCCTCACGCCGGCCGCAGACATCGTATGTGTCCTCCGTTGCCAAGTTAGGGCACGGAAGATCGAACTGCTCGGCCTCATCTTCTACTCCGTCTAGCAGTTCATCATGTGGTAAATTAAAACTCTCTTTTTACTGTCTTTTTGATCCGATGGATTCATCTTTCCTTACCAAAAGTAGTTTCTGCCTCCACAAATTTGGATCTATCCTGTTCTGCATCTCATAACATGCCTAGTATATTCACTTATGCTTCACACAGGGTTAGATTCCTCACTTGTACTTATTCTTGGATTCGTACAAATCTGGAACCAACTCTCATCATATAAGTGAATGTCTTCATGCTTTGAGGTCAATGTCTTCAAACTGATTTATCTTCAAAATCTTCTGAGAATGCATATGACCTCTTCCCCTTCCCTCACATCTCTAATGCTGTCACATGTACATGTTCGTGGGAGAATCCCTTGGTTCTCATAGTCTGCATTCATTTGCAGAGTTCTTAAGCCTTTGCAAGTTTTGAAGCCATTCAGCTTCATGGCAACAGAGAAGTCAGCAAGAAAGGGCGGCAGACAGCACCGTGGGAACACAGCCAAGGACCTGCCACCAGATCTCTATGAACTATACAAGTCAGATCCTGAAGAGACCTATGGGGAACACAAGAACCGAATCCAATGGATTCGAAGATATTGGGCAGAGGAATGGTTCAAGTACAAATTTGTCACTGACAAATATGCTGAAAATAATGCCATCAAGGGCCCCAGGGGAGATATTATATACAAAGGTCTTCAGCCCAAGTACAAGTCCGAAGCCATTGCTCAAGACTTCTACCCTTGCATGGTCCGTGGGCCTCAGCCTGGTAATGCCGACCCATCCAGTCTGCTATGCTGTCGTGAAGACAATCTCTTCAAGCGCAACTTCCAGTTTGCCAAAGAGTCTGCAAAGAAGAACAAGAAGGACCTTGGTCTAGACTTCAACCCGGGTCCATCTGCTCCTTGGGCTGATGGCACTCGTGACGCCGAAACCAATATCATTAGGCCTTACTACAACCTCGACGGTCTCCTCACTCAGATTGCTGTTCAGGGGCTGCCGTGGAGCACTCTGCAGACGACGTTGATTCTGATGAAGCGCCTGCTCTTCCCAAGCCACAGAAGTAGAAGAAAGCAAAGGTTTCAAAGCCCTCCACTGCACCAAAAGCTTCACGTGCGAAGCCTCTGGCCACTGCACCTCTTGAAGCCAGTGTGCAGTCTGAAGATCTCTCTCGCATCTCCAAGACTAAGAAGAAGAAGAAGCCCATCTAGATTTCCGGTCAAGCACTGACCCCAGCTGCCGTTCTGAGGAACGAAAATGAAGCCATTGATTTGTCAAGTGACGACGATCTTGGTGATGACGCTCTTGAGCTGCTGATAAAGATCAAGGAAGAGTCGGAGATCTTCAATGATCTACCCCTATTTGATGTGGATATCCTGAACAACTTCATTGATGAATGGTTTGAAAATCCCAGCATCAACCTCGATGACCTTGAGCTTCCGATTGGCATCAGCGTCTCTTTCCACAGTGCCATTGCTACTGAGCTAGCTCTGGCTCAGAAGATTGTTGAACTGAAGAACAAGATTGATTATGAGAAAGCTAAGTTCAAGAGAAACATGGCAAACCTCAGCGTGGCTGATGTTCAAAGCTTCAAGCAGACGCTGCGTGAGCTCAAGGAGCAGTTTCACCAGAAATGCCAGGAAGCAAAAGGTTCAAGAGAGAGAATGAAGTATTTTGCAGAGAAAAGTGTTCAAGCTCACAATGAAGTATAAAAGCGCAAGGCTCTGGGGCGCCCTGGCATCGACCCCAGAATGGCTGCCAAGAACAAGAAGAAGCCTGATGTGGCCCAAGATGAAGCATCAAGGCAGGAAGAACCTCGCATTGTCTTCCGTGCCAGTATGACAGGCTCGAAGCCTAAGGTCCCCACAGCTGCTTCAGAACTCAAGAAAACAAGGGCAGCTGAAGCCGAATCCCGAAAGCGCAAGACCAAGAACACCACTGACGATGCTCCACCGACCAAGAAGAGGAAGACAAAGAAGAAAGATCGAGCTGCTCCCACAGAGCCCCTTGTCGTCGAGCCAATCTTAGTTGCTCGTCCTGTGGCCGAACACCGAGAGCATCAGTTAATAGTTCATGAGCCTGCTTCCATAGAGGCTCCTGAAGTTGAAGACATTCCAGCTCCTGAAGCTAAAGACATTGGTCATCACGATAATGTAGAAGATGATGAAGTCCTTCCTCAGATTGAGCACCAAATGGTATCATCGCCTGTTCTCACCAACAACGAACTCATGAGCATTGGTCTTCCTCTGACGCCAATTGCTCAGGATGATTCATGGGCTGATCGCGTTCAAGACTCTCCAAGTACTCCACCACCTCAAGCCACCACTCCAGTGCTTGAAGATGATGACTTTGTGGTCCAGCCGACTCCCTCTCCAAAGCCGTCGCCCGCACTCCGCAGGCTTCACAAAGGACCAAGTCCACAAGTCACTCTGTCGAGCATTCTAGAAGGAGAAGAGCAACATAACTCAGTGGCACGACAAGTGTTCCCTGACGGCACTCCAACTGTGAATGTCTCTGAGTCCAAAGCAAAAGTGGCTGAAGACATTCTGGCTGCATCAGTCGATGATCAACAAGAACCACCAGAACCCCGTCAAGCAGAAGAGCGAGTTGCCACACACCCTACCAACCAAGAAATTGTTCTCGAGGAGAACGAGTCTATGCCAGACCCTCCAACTGCTCAAGTGGAGGATCAAAATAATGAAGCGGCCACAAACAACAACACTGAAGCCAATGACGTGGTCATGACTGAAGAAAATGTGGCACCTGAAGTTAATGTGGGACCAGAAGTGAATGTGACTCCTGAAGCCAATATTGCACCTGAAGCCATTGTGGAGCTCGGAGCCCATGACAATGCCTCTGCTCCGGTACCACCTCCAAGGCCTCACACCATTGAGAAAGCATTCTATCAAGGTCAATTTACCACCGTTCGCTAGCCCATTTTGGTTACTCCGCCTGCTCCCGGACCACAGTTTGACTATCATGTGGAGCGCCAGCCTCAAGTCCAGAAGCCAAAGCCAAGGCTGCCAAGGTTTCCAGGTACTGCAACTTCACCAGGATCGTTTAATGTGAATGGCTTCATAGCACACAACACCTTCTTTGATAGCGCCAAGAACCCATATTCCAAGCCAAGAATATCATCTGATAGGTTCTGGAGTTATTAGCAGCGCAGTTACTATTCCTGCATACTATACAATCAGGGGCACATTTTTCCTCATATGCGTCTAGACTGCGAAGCCATGGCTGGCCTGCCCTGCCTAGATGAAGCCCTTGACTACTTCAGAGATGTTGGCCTTCTACAGTTTGTGACCGATAAAGAGCATTGGAATGAGGAGCTTCTGCTGCAATTCTATGCAACTCTCCACATTCGCGGTTACTACAGGGATCCGAAGACTTGGGTCCTTGAGTGGATGACAGGCGATGTACACCATGAAGCCAAAGCCCAAGATATCATTGAGCTTACTGCCCTGCCCACTCCTGGTGAACACTATGAACCAGGTTGTCAGCTGCACCAAAATGCTTTGGAGAGCATCTTCCAGAAGCCAGAGCCAAACATGAGCCAAATGCTGAGCATGATGAAGCCACTGCCACAAGAAGCTGAATATCCAAAGGAGTTCTTTGTTGAATACCTAGAGTATCTGCCCCGCACTATTTATCATATTATCACGCGAACTCTCTGGCCTGTCAAAGGACATTCTCCTGCAGCGAAGCTTGAAGGAGAAATGAAGACATTGGTTTTCTATATCTTCAATGGCATCAGCTTCAATGCTCAAGACTTTTTCATCAGGCAATTGGCTGCATCTGGCTCTGATCTATTTGGTCTGAAGTTTTATGCTCCATGGGTAATGCGCCTCATCAAGCTTCACTCCTCGGTCAACTATCAGCCCTCTGTGTGCAATCATCTCGTCTTCCCACCAGAGGTTTATCTATCTGTCGAAGCCATATACCCAGAGCCTGCTAAGGAATCAATTTATCTTCACAACGTCGAGCGTCAAAGTTTCACTCAACCCATTGAACGAGTTCTTGCTGCAACTCGTGTTTATCCTTTGGCTGGAAATACACGTGCCCCACGTGCCCATACTGAAGCCACTGAAAGCACAATTGTCCAAAGGCCTAGGAAGCTATCTCGTGTTCTTAATGACCGAGAGCTTCTCGTCACCCTGCATCAAAAACAGGATAAGCATCATGACTGGCTCAAGCGTCAGATGCATAGTCTCTTGGTGGATGTCAATCGCATTCGCAACCTTGCCACCAAGAATGAATTTTTCACTCATGAAACTTGTCGGTGGTCGTGGAAGAGTCTGACATTGCAGAGTTCTGAAGATGATCTCCAACAAGATAGCTTCGCTGAGAGATTCAAGTTGGATGCCACTCCTCCCAGGAATGCTCACCTGCATCGGACTCCCTCACTTGAAGACTCTGACTACTCATCCTCAGCTGCAACTATCAATGCCAGAGTTATTGATGATGAAGATGATGCTACTTCCCCAACCTCAACTTCGCCTCAAATCGACACTGCACCAAGTTCTTCTGCACCACCAGACCTCAACAACGACCCTGCTGCTTCGCCTACTCCTCATGGGAACGAGTAGAAAGCTCTATGTCTTCAAACCTTTTTGGTCCTCACTGACAAAAGGGGGAGAAGCATATGGGTTGATAGTCTTCAAGCGGGTCCATAAGGGTGGTTGCTATACTTTTGCCAAGTGCTTAGAACTCTCGCTTTCAATACATTTGGTTCTTTTGAGTTGTAACACTTAAACTTGATGGTCGTCTGCTACCTTTTCTGTCAACTATGTGATGCGATGATAAATTCTGCATGTGTGACGATAAATTCCGCATGAAGTCATTTTGCAGACGTCCATTTATCATTATGCATGTCATTATCTTTTGTTATATTTTTTCATGCATGATGAATTGTCTTCATAAGTTGAAGAGGATCTCCACAAGTACAACCTGCCATGTGCATTTGCAGTCAAACGCAATATACTTATATATGCACATCTTCAGGGGGAGCCTTTGGCTACTTATGAAGACAATACCTTAATCCTTTACAATTTCACATACTTTTATCCCCGTTGAAAACTTCAACCAGTTTTTCATCAATCACCAAAAAGGGGGAGATTGTAAGTGCATCCAGTGCCACTCCTAGTTGGTTTTGGAGTATTGACGACAAACCCGGTTGAGGGACTAATGTGTTTGTGAGAATTGCAGGATAACACAGGTAGTAGTCCCTCATTGATTCAGTTTACCTACCGGAGATGACCCCTAAAAATGTGTGAAGACATTGAAGATAATGGTGGTATGTGAAGATATTCACATTGAAGACTATGACATGAGAAGACATCGCATGAAGTCTTTGGAGCGCGAAGACATAGTTGTTTCATAGTTTCATTTTCTTCTTTGTTGAGTCATAGGAACCACCGTACTATTAAGTGGGGTCCAAGTGAACAAAGTCAGAGTGACTAAAGTGATGCACAACCAAATCCTATGTCTTCAAGCAAAGACAATGAGAGAAAATCTTATCCAGAGCTGGATGAGTTAGCTTTACTTGTAGCCCAAGTCAAGTTGTCGCGTGTGTTTGAAATCTGACTGTTGGAACATGTGTGAGTTCCTTAGTGACCCAGGGTCATTTCAGACAAATCAGGTCGGGTTTCCTAGTGGCTATAAATAGCCCACCCCTACACCATAAATTGGTGGCTGCTCAGAGTTAGTGCACAACTTTTGTCGTTTTAGAGCAACCCACCTCCGAAGCATTTGAGAGAGATATCCTTGCGAGGACAAAGCCTAAAACACCCAGAACCCAAAGAGTGCTTGGCATCACTGAAGTATTTCTATCCGCATGATCTGAAGACTTGTTATACTTGAGGACTGTGAATCCTCCAGCCGGTTAGGCGTTGCATTCTGAGCATCCAAAAGTCATTGTGGATTGCCGGTGAACGAAGTTTGTGAAGGTTTGGAAGTCTACCTTGAATACTTACCAGAGTGATTGGGAAGGGACTAAGTGTCCTTAGCTCAAGGGGAACAAGGTGAAGACGCAGTCTTCTGAGTTGAATCTCAGCCTCCCTAACCAGACGTACAGTTGTCACAGCAACTGGAACTGGTCAAACAAATCCTTTGTCTTCACCAAGCAATTGGTTCTATCTCTTCCTTCTCTTTACTTACAGTTTGTCTTCGTGAAGTCATTGCCTGCTTGCATTATCTTTTTGACTTCACTGTGTGACTACTTGTTCTAATTGGCTTCATACTATCTTCCATCCTGATCCATACTGCCTAGCTGCTAATAGTCTTCGAGCTTTCACTTCAATGAATACTTGACTATGGCTTGCCTAGTGTAGCCTACCTTCCGCTGCATGTTAATAGGTTCATTTCTATCGTTTGTCTTCGAAACTTCCATGTTTTGAAGACTTTCATAAAAATCGCATATTCACCCCCCTCTAGTCGATAACTAGCACTTTCAGTGACAAAAGCTTAAACCCTAGTTTATGTGCTACTTTGTAAGGGACCGATTTGGATCCAAATGTTTAATGCTATGGTTAGATTTTATCTTAATACTTCTCTTGTAGTTGCAGATGCTTGCGAGGGGATTGATAATAGGTATGAGGTTTGTTCAATTGAGAACAACACCTAAGCACCGGTCCACCCACATATCAAATTATCAAAGTAGCGAACACAAATGAAACCAACATGATGAATGTGACTAGATGAAATTCCCGTGTACCCTCAAGAAACCAATATGATAAGGAACTATTTTGGCCTGTACTTTGCCACTAAAGGATTAGGCTACCTTGTTGCACTTTATTTACCATTATCGTTACTTTCTCGTTACAAATTATCTTGCTATCAAACTAAATGTTTGCGACAATTTCAGTGCTTGCAAAAAATACCTTACCGAAAACCGCTTGTCGTTTCCTTCTGCTCCTCGTTGGGTTCGACATTCGTACTTACTGAAAGGACTACGATTGATCCCCGATACTTGTGGGTCATCACTCAACCTACTGTACCTACTGAAAATATTTATTATGAGATTCCTTCGGGTATGTGATACGTTTCCAGCATATCTATAATTGTTTATTGTTCCATGCCAATGTTGTTATATTATCATTCTTGGATGTTTTAACATCATCTTATAGCAACATTATATCATTTTTTGGGACTAACCTATTAACATAGTGCCCAGTGCCAGTTGCTATTTTTGGCTTGTTTTTTACTTCGCTGAATATCAGTACCAAACAGAGTCCAAACGCAACAAAACTTTTTGGAGATTTTTTTGGACGAGTAGACACCTTGGGGATCAAGAAAGCACCTGGGGGATGCCCGTGGGGAGCATAACCCACCAGGGCACACCCAGGGAGGTTGTGGGGCCCATGGGGGTCTCCTCCATCGCCTCTTCGCCCTATAAATTTGCAAATATTCCACAAACCCTAGGGGGGTCGACGAAACACAATTCCAGCCACCGCAAGTTCCAGAACCACGAGATCCAATCTAACACCATCACGGAGGGGTTCATCATCCTGATTGGTGCCTCTCCAATGATGCGTGAGTAGTCCACAATAGTCCTATGGGTCCGCAAGCTGTAGCTAGATGGCTTCCTCTCTCTCTCTCTCTTTTGATTCACAATACAATGGTCTCTTGGAGATCTATTTGATGTAATGACTTTTTGTGGTGTGTTTGTTGGGATCTGATGAAGTTTGAGTTTATGATCATACTTTTATCCGTGAATATTATTTGAGTCTTCTTGGATCTGTTATATGCATGATTATTTATAGCCTCGTGCTTCTTCTTCGAATCTTTGGTTTAGTTAGGCCAACTAGATCGATTTTTCTTGCCATGGTAAGAGGTGCTTTGTGATGGGTTCGATCGTGCGGTGTTCTTTCCCAGTGACAGAAGGGGCAGCAAGACCTTATGTATCGTTGCTATTAAGGATAACAAGATGGGGGCTATTCCTACATGAATAGATCTCGTATACATCATGTCATCCCTCTCATTGCATTACTCCATTTCTCCATGAACTTAATACAATAGATGCATGCTGGATAGCGGTTGATGTGTGGAGTAATAGTAGTAGATGCAGGTAGGAGTCGGTCTACTAATCTTGGACGTGATGCCTATATATTGATCATTGCCTTGGATATAGTCATAATTATTTGATATTCTATTAATTGCTCAACAGTAATTTGTTTACCCACCGTGTGCTATTTCTTGTGAGAAGCCACTAGTGAAATCTATGGCCCCCAGAACTATCCTTTATTATATTTGCTTTCCGGTCTATTATTTACCACTTTTATTTTCAGATCTATTATTCTAAAAGCCATAAAATTCCTTGCTGCACTTTTTATTTGCATCATTTATTTCGCATTTTATCGAGATCTATTTATCCAATCTACCACAAATTTATCTATCTTTTTACCATGGAGGGATTGACAACCCCTCTTACACGTCGGGTTGCAAGTATTGCATGTATTTGTTGCTTGGTTCTCCTACTGGATTGATACCTTGGTTTCACAACTGAGGGAAATACCTACCGTAGTTGTGCTGCATCATCCCTTCCTCTTTGGGGAAATACCGACGCAGTTTCAAGCGACATCAGTATGATAGAGAAATTGCTAGCTAATCCTTATGCAGGAGATGGAACACTACATCCTGATATGCACCTAATCTATGTGGATGAAGTTGGTGGATTATTTAAGCTTGCAGGCTTAGCTGGAGATGAAGCTAAGAACAAGGTTTTCCCTTTATCATTGAAGGGAAAGGCATTGACATGCTATAGGCTATGTTATGATATTGGAGCATGGGATTGGAACCGTTTGAGATTGGAATTTTAGCAAAAGTTTTATTGTATGCATCCACTACAAAAAAGACACATCCGTGGCATTATGGGTTGAACGAAAAATAACTTGTCATGCTTATGACACTTCTATGACGATAATTGTGACAAAACCACGTATCATCATATATGTGGTTGGATCCTACTTCTATGACAAAAAATCATGACAAAAATGGACTTTTTGTCCTAGGCTGGCTGGGGACGCACCTGCATAACATTCTTTGGGTTGTCCATGATGGAAAAAATCATGGTTGAAGCGAGGGCGAGGCAAATTTCGGGGAGTTCCCAGTTACGATGGGTGGTCGGGGCAGAGCGATGCATGGAGGTTTGCACATTTCTCTCGTACACGTATGCACGTGTGTGCGTGGGGTTGGGCTCTAAATGAACCCGAGCAAGGCGTTCGCTTACTGAATCTGAGCGATTGCACTAGCCATGTTACCGAACCAGAGTGATCGATCCCTTGGTTGTTAACTAAACCCGAGCGATTCCTTCGCTACTGCTGCTAACTGAAGCCGATCGAACCAGCTTCCTCTTGATGAACAATGACAGTTGTTGGGGGTTGGATGAACAGTTCCCTGTGGGGGTTGGATGAATAGGGACTCCATGGTAGTAGTGGCCGTTGCAGCTGGATGAACAAGACCCCGATCGAGGAGGCCGCCACACACACGAGCCGGTAGGGGTGGATGAACAGGACCCCGTGGACGGCTGGTTGAATAGTAGCCGGTGGAGGATGCATGAACAATAGCCCGTGGATGAATAGTAGCTAGTGGAGGCAGGAGGAAGGTCGTGGTGGATGAACAGTAGCAGGTGGAGGCTGGAGGAAGTCAACGGTGGATGAACAGTAGCCCGTGGAGTCTGGAGGGAGTCGACGGTGGATGAACAGTAGCCCGTGGAGGCTGGAGGAAGTCGACGGTGGATGAACAGTAGACCGTGGAGGCTGGAGTGAGGCAGTAGATGGTGGATGAATAGTAGCCGGTGGAGTCCTGGTTTGCAGTACGCCACAGCACTCCCGATGAATAGGACCCCGTTTTGACCGTAGGCGCTCCAACACAAGTCGTTCCTCCGTTTTGCGGTACGCCACACCCCTCCTGATCAACAGCACCCCGTTTCAACCGTAGGAGCTCGAACAGAAGCCCGTTTCCTCCGTTTTGCAGTATGCCAGACCTCGTATCAGCTGTTCCATCCAAGCCGGTTGGCTCCCGATGAACAGGACGTATTCCGACCCAGTTGGTTGCCTCCCGATTACCACGACGATGTCTCCTCTATTCTGACCGAACCGGTTGGCTGCCGATGAACAGGACGCCATTGCTGCCATCCGTTGCCTCTCTCCATGTACACGAGCCCTGGCCGTACATATGCGCGAGTACGTGTCCGAGACCCCGCCCGTATGTACGTATGTAGCCATATTTCCTCTCTTGCGGCATGGTTGTATGTACGTGTACACAATACAGACGGGACTGTGTGACATGCTACGTCCGCGCCTCTACTACGACATGTGCCACTCCTTACTCGGCCACGGTTCATCGCTGCACAGAGACCAATCGACCGGTATGTACGTACATGGTCGCGACCAGATAGATAACGCTACGTATGCTTCGACTGGGTGGGTGATGACCCACAAGTATAGGGGATCAATTGTAGTACTTTCGATAAGTAAGAGTGTCGAACCCAACGAGGAGCAGAAGCAAATGACAAGTGGTTTTCAGCAAGGTAATTTCTGCAAGCACTGAAATTGTCGGTAATACATAGTTTGATAGCAAGATAATTTGTAACGAGCAAGTACCTATAATGGAAAATAAATTGCAGCAAGGTAGCCCAATCCTTTTGTGGCAAATGAAAGGCCAAAACTATTTCTTATAATAGGCAAAGCGTTCTTGAGGCTACACAGGAATTTCATCTAGTCACTTTTATCATGTTGGTTTGATTCGTGTTCGCTACTTTGATAATTTGATATGTCGGTGGACAGGTGCTTAGGTGTTGTTCTTACTTGAACAAACCTCCTACTTATGATTAACCTCCTCACAAGCATCGACAACTACGAGAAAAGTATTAAGATAAAATCTAACCATAGCATTAAACTTTTGGATCCAAATCGGTCCCTTACGAAGTAGCGCATAAACTACGGGTTAAGCTTCTGTCACTCTAGCAACCCATCCTATAATAACTACTCCACAATGCATTCCCTTAGGCCCAAATATGGTGAAGTGCCATGTAGTCAATGTTCACATGACACCACTAAGGGAATCACAATATACATATCATCAAAATATCGGACACATATCAAGTTCACATGATTCTTGCAACAGGATTTCTCCCGTGACCTCAAGAACAAAAGTAACTACTCACAAATGATAATCATGCTCAAGATCAGTGGGGTATTAAATAGCATAATGGATTTGAACATATAATCCTCCACCAAATAAACCATATAGTAATCAACTACAAGATGTAGTCAACACTACTAGTTACCCACAGGTACCAATCTGAGGTTCCAGTACAAAGATTGAACACAAGAGATGAACTAGGGTTTGAGAGGAGATGATGATGTTTAAGATGTTGATGGAGACTTCCCCCCAAAATAAGAGAGGGTTGTTGGTGATGACGATGACGGTGATTTCCCCCTCCGGGAGAGAAGTTCCCCTGACAGAATTGCTCCGCGGAAGGCAAAAGTGTTCCTGCCCAAGTTCGGCCTCGAGACTACGATGCTCCGTCCCAAAAGTCCTCTTTTATTTTTTATAGGTCAAAATTACCTATATACCAGAAGATGAGCACCGAAAGTGGGCCGAGGAGGGCACAACCCACCAGGGTGCGCCTGGGGGCCTAGGCGCACCCTGGTGTCTTGTGCTCACCAGGGTGGCCCCCTCCAGTAGTTATTTGCTCCAGTATTTTTTATATATTCCAAAACAATTCTGCGTAAATTGTCAACTCATTTGGAGTTGTGCAGAATAGGTAGCTCTAACGTAGCTTTTTCAGGTCCAGCATTCCAGCTGCCGGCATTCTCCCTCTTTGTGTAAACCTTGCACATTATGAGAGAAAAGGCATTAGAATTAATCCATGATACAATATGCATAAAAACACTATAAATAACAGTATGAAAACATGATACAAAATGGACGTATCAACTCCCCCAAGCTTAGACCTCGCTTGTCCTCAAGTGAAAAATCGATATCCAAAAACATGTCCACATGCTTAGAAAGAGAGGTGTCGATAAAAACAAAATACGGACATAGAGGCATCATGCATATTATTATAATAGCAACAAACCTTATCATAAAACTTAATCACATGAGTTTTATCATATAACTTCTAATGAACAAGTAACAATTCATCACAAAGTACAAGGATAAACTCTATTGAAAACCAACAAACCATGTTCTCAGTCAACTTTGCAACTACAATTCATCATCGTTTCAGGAAGGGTTTCGTATCGGAGCCTTTTGGAAAGTCCACATACTCAAACATCATATAATCTTCTATGATTGCTAACACTCACCGCATACCCAGGAGGAAAAAGTTTAAACCAGACACATAGAAAGATAGGGGCTTATAGTTTCGCCTCCCAACGTATTGTAACACCCACAATGTGGCTATATCTCCCACGTGTCGGGGCACGACTTAGAGGCATAGCCGCATGGTAGGTTTGTCACAAGAGGGGTAATCTTCACACAATCCCATGTATTGAATAAGAAAGGGATAAAAAGTTGGCTTACAATCGCCACTTCACACAAATACAAGTTAAACATACATCATCTAGAATACAATCAAGGTCCGACTACGGAACCAAAATAAAAGAAGACAACCCCAAATGATAGATCCCTGATCGTCCCAACTGGGCACCACTACTGATCAACCGGAAAAGACACAAATCAACGGCTAAGATCTTCATCGAGCTCCCACTTGAGCTGGGTTGCGTCACCTGCACTGGTATCATCGGCACCTGCAACTGTTTGGAAGTATCTGTGAGTCACGAGGACTCGGCAATCTCACACCCCGCGAGATCAAGACTATTTAAGCTTATGGGTAGGATAGGGTAATGAGGTGGAGCTGTAGCACTAAGCATATATGGTGGCTAACATACCAAAATAAGAGCAAGAAGAGAAGCAACACAATGGTTGAGAAGCTATAAGTGATCAAGAAGTGATCCTGAAGCTACTTACGTTCAAACATAACACGAGACCGTGTTCTCTTCCCGGACTCCGCCGAAAATAGACCATCAAGGCTACACACGCGGTTGATTCATTTTAATTAAGTTAAGTGTCAAGTTCTCTACAACCGGACATTAACAAATTCCCATCTGCCACATGACCGCGGCACGGCTCTCGA
Organism: Triticum urartu; assembly: GCF_003073215.2. Classification (NCBI taxonomy): domain Eukaryota; kingdom Viridiplantae; phylum Streptophyta; class Magnoliopsida; order Poales; family Poaceae; genus Triticum; species Triticum urartu. The sequence continues at coordinate 355,140,868 of NC_053023.1, forward strand.
AAGTTTATACCCTGCAGGGGTGTCCCAACTTAGCCCATCATAAGCTCTCATGGTCAACAAAGGATATTCCTTCTCCCAGGAAGACCCGATCAGGCTCGGAATCCCGGTCATAAGACATTTCGACAATGGTAAAACAAGACCAGCAAGACCGCCCGGATGTGCCGACAAATCCCGATAGGAGCTACACATATCTCGTTCTCAGGGCACCCCAGATAAGCTAAGCGTACAGGTACCAACATAAACCAAGTTGCCAAGGGACGGTCCCGCATGGTGCTCTAGTTCGGACCAACACTTAGAGAAGCACTGGCCCGGGGGGGTTAAAATAAGATGACCCTCGAGCTCGCGAAAACCCAAGGGAAGGTTATAGGTTGTTGGGCAAATGTAAAACCAAGGTTGGGCCCCTCCAATAGTTATTTGCTCCAGTATTTTTGTATATTCCAAAACAATTCTGCATAAATTTTCAACTCATTTGGAGTTGTGCAGAATAGGTAGCTCTAACGTAGCTTTTTCAGGTCCAACATTCCAGCTGCCGGCATTCTCCCTCTTTGTGTAAACCTTGCACATTATGAGAGAAAAGGCATTAGAATTACTCCATAAAGCATTATTATGCATAAAAACACAATAAATAACAGTATGAAAACATGATACAAAATGGACGTATCAACTCCCCCAATCTTAGACCTCGCTTGTCCTCAAGTGAAAAACCGATATCCAAAAACATGTCCACATGCTTAGAAAGAGAGGTGTCGATAAAAACAAAATACGGACATAGAGGCATCATGCATATTATTATAATAGCAACAAACCTTATCATAAAACTTAATCACATGAGTTTTATCATATAACTTCTAATGAACAAGTAACAATTCATCACAAAGTACAAGGATAAACTCTATTGAAAACCAACAAACCATGTTCTCAGTCAACTTTGCAACTACAATTCATCATCGTTTCAGGAAGGGTTTCATATCGGAGCCTTTTGGAAAGTCCACATACTCAAACATCATATAATCTTCTATGATTGCTAACACTCACGGCATACCCAGGAGCAAAAAGTTTAAACCAGACACATAGAAAGATAGGGGCTTATAGTTTCGCCTCCCAACGATTGTAACACCCACAATGTGGCTATATCTCCCACGTGTCGGGGCACGACTTAGAGGCATAGCCGCATGGTAGGTTTGTCACAAGAGGGGTAATCTTCACACAATCCCATGTATTGAATAAGAAAGGGATAAAAAGTGGGCTTACAATCGCCACTTCACACAAATACAAGTTAAACATACATCATCTAGAATACAATCAAGGTCCGACTACGGAACCAAAATAAAAGAAGACAACCCCAAATGCTAGATCCCTGATCGTCCCAACTGGGCACCACTACTGATCAACTGGAAAAGACACAAATCAACGGCTAAGATCTTCATCCAGCTCCCACTTGAGCTGGGTTGCGTCACCTGCACTGGTATCATCGGCACCTGCAACTGTTTGGAAGTATCTGTGAGTCACGAGGACTCAGTAATCTCACACCCGCAGATCAAGACTATTTAAGCTTATGGGTAGGATAGGGTAATGAGGTGGAGCTGCAGCACTAAGCGTATATGGTGGCTAACATACGCAAATAAGAGCAAGAAGAGAAGCAACACAATGGTTGAGAAGCTATAAGTGATCAAGAAGTGATCCTGAAGCTACTTACATTCAAACATAACACGAGACCGTGTTCTCTTCTAGGACTACACCGAAAAGAGACCATCACGGCTACACACGCGGTTGATTCATTTTAATTAAGTTAAGTGTCAAGTTCTCTACAACCGTACATTAACAAATTCCCATCTGCCACATGACCGCGGGCATGGCTCTCGAAAGTTTATACCCTGCAGGGGTGTCCCAACTTAGCCCATCAGAAGCTCTCACGGTCAACAAAGGATATTCCTTCTCCCAGGAAGACCCGATCAGGCTTGGAATCCCGGTCATAAGACATTTCGACAATGGTAAAGACCAGCAAGACCGCCCGGATGTGCCAACAAATCCCGATAGGAGCTGCACATATCTCGTTCTCAGGGCACACCGGATAAGCTAAGCGTACAGGTAGCAACATAAACCAAGTTGCCAAGGGACGGTCCCGCACGGTGCTCTAGTTCGGACCAACACTTAGAGAAGCACTGGCCCGGGGGGGTTAAAATAAGATGACCCTCGGGCTCGCGAAAACCCAAGGGAAGGTTATAGGTTGTTGGGCAAATGTAAAACCAAGGTTGGGCCTTGCTGGAGGAGTTTTATTCAAGGAGAACTATCAAGGGGTTCCCATAACACCCAACCGCGTTAGGAACGCAAAATCAAGGAACATAACACCGGTATGACGGAAACTAGGGTGGCAAGAGTGGAGCAAAACACCAGGCATAAGGCCGAGCCCTCCACCCTTTACCAAGTATATAGATGCATTAAAGTAAATAAGATATAATAATGATATCCCAACAATATGCATGTTCCAACATGGAACAAACTTCAACATCACCTACAACTAGCAACGCTATAAAAGGGGCTGAGCAAAAGCAGTAACATAGCCAAACAACAGTTTGCTAGGAAAGGTGGGTTAGAGGCTTGAAATGGCAATGTGGGAGGCAAGATATAGCAAGTGGTAGGTAGGGCGACATATCAATAGAGTGAGCAACTAGCAAGCAAACATAGAAGTGATTTCGAGGGTATGGTCATCTTGCCTGAGATCCCGCAAGGAAGAAGAACGAGTCCAAGAAGAAGACAAACAGACATAGTCAAACGAATCCTCACAACTCCGGAACGAAATCGAAGCTAACGAGAGAAGCAACCCAAAAAGAAGCAAACAACATAGTAAACAACCATCACATAAACATGGCATGATGCACAACCATGTATGATGCATGTCCGGTTTAATGAAGCATGGCATGGCAAAGTGCACAAACAACACTACAAGTTAAGTGGAGCTCAATATGCAAGGAGTTGCATATTGACGGAACACCACATGACTTATTTAGTTCTCTCCCGTTTATGTACTCAACAATATTAAATGTTGTTAAGCATGGCAAGAGGTGAAGCATAAGTAAAATACATAGTTAGGCATTTTAAATGAGGCCGGAAACATCAAACATCAATTCCGGTAAATCCTCATGTGCTTTAGCAATTTAATGCAACAACAATGTTAACCATTTTAAATGTTATTATCATGCTGAGGATGACATGTTCAAGTTTCATGCAATTTTTATGAAAATGTTGACATAAGCATATTATGAAGCATTTGTCATCGTGGCGGAAACGAAAGGGGTGCCACGACAATGAATCCGAAAATGATGCCACGACAACATATCAGTTCCGGTAGCTCATGGAGATACCGATGCAAAAGGAAAAGTGATGGGAGCGACTCATGATTAACGTTGGGGTGCTCCCGGTTACCGGGTTGCCACATGACGGTGGCAAGGCAAAAGAGGGGCTTCGTGCAATGAACAACTCAGACACGGAGCAAACACGGGCATCTCATATACCACACATGCATTCATACACGGGCATCGTCTCGACGTTATACCTTCGAAGAGTGTCTCTCCGGGGTGGATCGAGTTCAAAGCAGTGTAGATGGAAGTAGACGTTCCCGCGACGGTTGTGGTATATGTCATCGGTAATCGAACTTGGCGATCCGGAGAGGGTACTTGTTGGATCCAAAACACTGTAACCATTCGTGGCAAAGAACTTGATGTTCACGGGTCTTCCAAAGACAACATGGTACTCGGCGAAGTGCATGTCGACGGTAGTCGAACTTGACGTTTGCGTTACACGGGTCTTCAACAACAGTAGTCGTACATGGTTTGGAGTGGTTCTTGGCGTTCCGATCTTTAGTCGCTCGGGCATAGTGGTACACATTCCGTAGATGAACTTGGCGGGACATGGGTGGCATGGTACTTGCGTCCATGTAGTCGATCTTTCCGGTGTGGTACTTGTGTACAGGAGGAGAAGGTCTTGGCGATCTTGACGAATCCGAGTGGCTCTAGGCACACGTCCACATTGGTCTTCCATGTTCTTGTTTCCTGTACAAGGCTTGATCGATCCAGGGGTCGAGGGTGGTGATGGTCTAGCAACAACAACAACCGAGTGGCATTGGGCTCAGGGGCGCGGAGGACTTGGCATGGCGACGGCTAGCCCTGGAACGAGGCGGCCTGGAACGAGGCGGCCTACCACATGATGCAGAGGATGGAGAGGAGGTGAGCGGTCACTGCAGAGGATGCAACGGCGGCCCGGTTGGGTCGTAGGGGAGGCAGGGGCTCGGCGACTCGCGCGATGCACGGGCGACGAGGCTTGCAGCGGAGGTCCGAGGGCCCGGCGCGACGGCGAAGTATGGCGGCTGTAGGTCTTGGCCGGCGACGGGGAGGTCCGTGGCATCGAGCAGCTTAGTTCTGACGGCAGCAGGGTCAGGCGGCTGGTGGTTGGGGAGGTCCGGCGACGCGTGGAAAGAGCAGCTGCAGCAGGGCACGGAGGACGACGGCTACCAGCGTAGGTGCTCGAGGAGCTCCTCTCCTCGAGCGCTCGGGTGACGGAGAGATGGGAATTGAGCGTTGGGGATCTCTCTCACTGGCGATGCGAGGCGGCGACAGGAAGATGGACGGGATCGATGGAGACCCTGGTGATGGCGTTGGGGAAGGGAGGAAGGGAGCAAGGGGGTTCAGGATAGCGAGCGAGAGAGAGAGAGATGGCGGCGCGCGTGGGAAAGAGGAGGGAGAGATCGATTGACAGGATTTGGCCTAGGGTTTAGGTGGGATTCTAGTGACTGGCTGCTGGTGGGCCTGAGTGGCATGCGGCTACTGGAGGCCCAAGAGGCAAGGCTGGGCTCTCTCTCTCTTAACCTCTCTTCTCATAAGAAAGTAAATAAATAAACGCAACACATAGAAAAGAAAGAAAATAAAGGGAGGTTAGGGGAAGGAGTTGGACACGCGGATAAATTTTCCGGACTAACAAAAAATGTGCTCGCTCCAAGAAAATTGGAGTAGGCAAGATTGCAAGGTTTAAATTCAAACTCATCCGAATTTAATCAAACGGTTTGAACTAGGGCTAGGGTTTTGAATTCCCCAAAAAGTTCAGATTTTGGAGGAACCTCGGTAAAAGGGAAGAGAATTTTTGGGCAAGGTTAGAGAGTGAAAACTTGAAGAAGGAAAAGCCAAGGAATTTAACATGCACGTGTGTTGTGGTAAGTTCCAAATTAATCGAATATCAAATTATATCTCCCTAATAATATTGGGAGTGTATGTTCTAAAGAGAAATCACCATTGTGAATATCCCTCAATTTAAATGGATCGAAGATCCATACGGTTTATTTGGTTGAGTTTTTAAAACGGGTAGCATGATGACATGATGCAATGCACATGATGCAAGGATGAATGCAACGAACCAAACAAAACACACGACGAATCTCGGAAACCATGGAAGGCATCTGAAGCTCCGGTCTTGGGGCGTTACAACACTCCACCACTACAAGAGGATCTCGTCCTGAGATCTAGAATGGCACCGGAGGGAAAACAGAAGAGGAAGAGAACAGGTAAAACTAAGTTGCTTCTTTGAGAAATGGGTGAAACCAAAGAACCTTGCGTGGTTGAACAAATTGAAAGAAAGAAAACGACGTAGATGTTCAAAGTTGAAGACACTCCGTTAGAAAAGAGGAACAAGGAACATTACTAGAACCTTGTAGGTTGAAAGACATAAGAAAAGTGTTAGAATGGACAAGAAGTACATGCAAGCACTCCGGTTGAAACGAGATGTACAAGGAATGATAAAGATCAATTAAGACAACACTCCGGTTGGTAATGGAAGGGAAAGAATATGAACTTGGCGAAAAGAAGGCACTTGGATGAGACTCCGGTTAGAAGAGGAATGATAGCCACAACACTCCGGTTAAAACAAGATAGAGAAGGAATAAGAATGATATAATTTGGACAACACTCCGACTGTAAATGGAAGGAATTGAACATGATCTTAACAAAACAAGATGATGGGTCAAAGAGAGCAACATCACAATGCCTCCGGAACAAATGTAAGAATGGAATCAAAAGAACGGAGGAGAAGACCTCATCTTCTACCTCAAATGAGCTCGAAAAAACATCTTTAGGAGAAGGGTCGAACGAAGTTGTTGGAAAACCAACAACGAAAAAAGTGAGCTTGTTGTGGGCTTATGGAAAACATCTCGAAATCTTGAGGTGAAATTTTGCCACCAACGAAAAACAATGGATTGGATTGATATGAACAAGCAGACGAGAAACTTATTTCACCAGAAGGATAAATGAAAAACTTGGGTCATTTACAAGCACCATAAATGGAAACAATCCTTAGGGAAAGCTTTAGGTGAAATCTATACCAAGATAACTCCAAGGAAGAAAACGATGGGTTTAAATATCTCATTCCTGACAACTTTTGAATCATGAAACATGAAGGAAATTGTCACAAATGACATAACACTACCTCAAAAGATAATGTAGGAAGAAGTGCACTTCGGAATGCAAGATGAAGAATGCTTGAACTCCTCAAAACAATACATGTGTTGAACACCATGTTTATTTGAGAGTATAGCTTGGAGGATCTTAACATCAAGAGAAAATCTTGAGGACAATTGAAGAATGAAAGGAATCCTTGACGAACCACCATGTAGAGCCTCCATGAAGAACTCCGGTAATAAAAGAATGATCAAACGAAAAGGGAAAGTTGAAAAGAACTCCGGGAGAAGCCTTGCAATGATTAGGTGAAGCTTTGAAATGATATAACCGAGAAAACTTGGAACTCGGGAAAGAAAGAAGAACAACTGAAATCAAGAATTTTGATGAACCTCCGGAATAAGGAATTAATCACTTGGATGAAACAAGAATAAGAATTACATTATGTGTATCCTTCACCAATTTTAGATTGATGACAAGCAACGGATTTGGCATACTAATTATTCTCGTAGAAAGGATTAAGATCGATATAGCGTCACTTGTGAAGGTCTTCAACGAACCACCAGTAGGATTTGGAAACAACGAATGAATTGATATGATAACGAAGGAAGAGAAATCTTGAACGAAGCACCGTAAGAATTGAAAATGAATGAAGAAAAGATAAGGAAACACTGGGAAGAGTTAGAGAATGAATGAAGATACTTGAGGGAATTTGATACAAGAGAACGAAGAGATCATGAGTTGATTAGAGAATATTTGAATGATGCGCCGGTAAGAATTGGAGAATGAGAGCTGAAAGCTGAAATGACTACTTCTGAGATGATGGGATCCGGAGAATCAAACTGAAAGACTCTTGAATTACTCCGGATGGGTGAAAAGAATTCTCACAATCGAAAAAAATTATGAGAGGATGGCATCAAGCTAGAACCATGAATCTTCAAGAGAACACATAAGATTTGGAGGAAAACTCTTCTTTGGTCTTAAAAATCCGAGAATGACGTTGAGAAACACCATCAAGAATTGTTGAGACACTCCGGAATGAAGAAATAGAAAGGTTGAGCCAACGATGAAAAGAATTTGAAAGTTCTTGGAGAAAGACATATGACTGAGGATAATTCATTCTTACGTCAAACTTGGAAAAGAATATGAGAGTAACTCCGGGAAGATTAGAAGAGTCAGGTAAGATCCTGGGAAAAGACCTGTGGGTTGGGGCCCACTCAAAAGATACACCGTTGAATGATTACTTGAAAGGGAGATTGCACCGATTGAATTAAATGGCTTGAATGAGATAACATCCTCAAAAGAACTTGAACGAATGCAGAGTGGAAACACGAATCTTCGAGATATCTTTCGCACTCTGGAACAATTGAATAGTGAGAAGTGGATGATTATGAGGTGCACCAGCATGAGAAAACATTTGAAACGAGGAAAAGGATATGATCAACACCAAAGCTTGAATTGAATCCACCGGAGAAGAAAAAAACCCGAAGAATAATAAACTTAAAGCTCCGTTAGTATCTTCCCGAGAATCACCGGTTAAGAACATTGAAGGAAAAGAATGAAGAAAGTTCACATGAATAAAATGGATACTTGATTAAGATATATGAGTCCTTGAAGAAAAGGGTGGGAGGGCGGGAAAACAAAGGTAGCTTGGAACGGATGAAACGAACACCGTTGGGAAAAAAACTGAGGGGTGATCTTGTGAATGTTGAAATGATAGGATCCACTTGATGAGAAGCACACCGGTTGAGAAGAAATTGAGATGACAAACTCGATGATCAAGAAGGATTAGTATTCACATAGGAATATGAGAACACCGCTTAGGAAAGGTATGGAATCAACACTTGACATTGAAGGAACTCGAATACCACAACAAAACAAGACAAGGATTGGCTTAGGAAAATAAGCCGGAAACAAACATATGATAGACCCCATATCGTATCATGTGTCTGTCGGAAATATGTTCTAGGAGCTACTTGAATTCCCACTTATAAACTCCCAAAACTTTCTGGTTATGCAATCAGGCGTTGGGGATACAGGGGAAGCATAATATCTAACCCAAAACTAACAAATCCTACATCCAGCTGTACCCATCCTTCAACACATAACCAAGAAACCTTCGGAAATCGTGTACCTCAACCTTCGAAAAGCATTCGTTATACGAGTTATGGCAATACTCCCGAACTCCCGCCCCGGTACTGGGTGGCATCGAGGTTATCTCACCAACAACTGCATAAAAGAGATTTTCGATGTCGGTGAACTTAGGTATTCCAGAACTGCAACGATAAATTTGTGACGAAAATACCTCGGAGCTCAACACTACAAAAAAAGACACACCCGTGACATTTTGGGCCGAACGAAAAAAATTTCTGTCATACATATGACACTTCTATGATGGTAACTGTGACAAAACCCGGTATCATTATAGATGTGGTGGGCTCCTACTTTTGTGACAAAAAATCATGACAGAAAATGGGCTTTTCGTCCTGGGCGGGCCGGAGACGTAGCTGCATGACATTCTTTGGGCCATCCATGACGGAAAAAACCGTGGTAGAAGCGAGGGCGAGGAAAATTTCGGTGAGTTCCCGGTTATGGTGGGAGGTCGGGGGCCGAGCAATGTGCGCTTCTCTCGTACACATACGCGCGTGTGTGCGAGGCGTTGGCTCTAACTGAACCCGAGCGAGGCGTTGGGCTCTAACTGAACCCGAGTTATTGCACTGCAGGCTACGCGTTACTGAACCCGAGCGATCGATCGATGCTTGTTAACTAAACCCGATCGAGCGATTCCTTCGCTACTGCTGCTAACTGAAGCCGATCGATGCTGCCTCTGGATGAACAGTGAGCATTGCGGGGGGGGGGGGGGTGGATGAACAGTTCCGGTTGGGGGTGGATGAACAGGACCCCGTGGTGTTGCCTCTGGATGAACAGGACCCCGATCGATCGAGCCGGTCGGGGCTGGATGAACAGGACCCCGTGGAGGGCTGGATGAACAGGACCACCCCGTGGAGGGATGGATGAACAGTAGACGGTGGAGGGCAGGATGAACAGTAGCCCGTGGAGGGGTGGTTGAACAGGAGCCATTGGAGAGGGCTGGTTGAACAGTAGCCGATGGAGTAGCGTGCGGTGGAGGCTGGATGAACAAGAGCCCGTGGATGAACAGTCACAGGTGGATGCTGGAGGAGGTCGACGGTGGATGAATAGTAGCTCGTGGAGGCTGGAGGGGGTCGACGATGGAGATGAACAGTATCCCATGGAGTCCCGTTTTGCGGTACGCCACACCCCTCCCGATTAACAGGACCCCCGTTTCGACCATAGCGCTCCAACACAAGTCCGTTTCGTCCATTTTGCGGTACGCCACACCCCTCCCAATCAACAGGACCCCCGTTTCGACCGTAGGAGGTCCGTTTCCTCCGTTTTGCGGTACACCAGACCCCTCCCAATGAACAAGATCCCGTTTCAAACGTGGCCGGTCGAACACAAGGCCGTTTCCTCCGTTTTGCGGTACGCCAAGCCTCGTTTCCATCGCCTGTTCTGTCCAAGCCCTCCCGATGAACACGACCACGCATTTCGTTCCGACCCAGCCGGTTGGCTCCCACGCGTTCCGTTGCCTCCCCATGAACACGACGCATTCCGTTGCCTCCCCATGAACACGACGCATTCCGTTGCCTCCCCATCAACACGACGACGATGCTGTTTCTCCGTTCCGACCCAGCCATGTACACGAGCCCTGGCCGTACGTATGCGCGAGTAGGCGTTAGAGACCCCGCCCGTATGTACACATACGTGGCCGTATTTTCTTTCTTGCACCCTGGCCACCTCTACTACGACACGTGCGCGCCTCTACATCCACTAGTATATATGTACGTACACGTTCGCGACCAGAATGACAACGCTACGTACGCTTCGACCAGGTGGGTCCCAACTGTCAGGCATTTCCTTGCGTGCGAAGATGTAGCTGGTGGGTCCCAGCAGTCAGGGGGGCGAAATACGGTGGCCCATCTGGTGGGTCCCCACTGTCAGGTGGAGGAATAATTATTTTGCACGTAATAAGGAGGCACTTCCTTGCTGCGGTCGTGGACCCAGCTGTCAGCCTCTCCACGTACAGTCCACGTCCGATGGAAGCCGTTCCTTGACCACGTTGACCACACCGCGCCAAGAGCACCAGGGCGGTGGACGACGGCGAGGCCTAGGAAGGGGACAACGCGGAGCCGGGGAAGATGCGGTAGTGGATGCCCACGCGTAGAGGAGTACGAGGGTTCACTGGTTCGCTGCGGTGTGAGGCTGCCATCGCCGCAGAATAACAGGGCGGTGAGTGAGTAGAGGGATGGCCTGGCCAGCGGTGGGAGTAGTACGGGGCAGTGAGGCCTCCGCCGCATCGCAGCCGACCACGGGAGGCAGGAGCACGAGGCATGACCGGCCTTGGTTTGGGCGGCTGGAGCAAGAAGACCAGAGGTTGAAGAAGCACTACGGCCGTTGGATGGACATCATACGGTCACTGGAGCTAGAATCGTGCATATTGACTAAGTAGACCAAGTCCTCCGTCCCCGTCAACTTAGTAGGCCCACAAGTCGGCCTGCCACTATACTGGGTCCCAACTAACAAGGGGAGTATTCATTTTTTTTGTGCGTAATAAGAAGGCACTTCCTTGCGTGCGAAGATATAGCTGGTTGGTCCGAGATGTTAGCGGCGGTAACATTTTTTCGTGAAATACAGAGGCCCTTTCGGTGGGTCCCTGATGTCAGGTGGAGGAATCATTATTTTGCGCGTAATAAGGAGGCATTTCCTTGCGTGCGGCCGTGGACCAAGCTGTCGGCCTCTCCACGTAAAGTCCACTTCAGATGCATGTCGGTCGTTGACTACGTTGACCAGGCCGCGCCGAGAGCACCAGGGTGGTGGACGACGGCGAGGCCTAGGAAGGGAACGACACGGAGGCAGGGAAGACTCGGCAGTTGTTTCCCACGCGGAGGGGAGTACGACTGTACGAGGGTTTACTGGTTCGTCTGCCGTCGCAGAGAATAACAGCAGGTGTGGGTGAGTAGAGGGATGGCTAGGCCAGCGATGGGAGTACGGTGGGGCGGTGAGGCCTGCGCGGCAGCAGAGCTGGCCGTGGGGAGGAGGGAGCAGGCAGTCCCGCCGGCGCCTATTTGAGCGGCTGGAGCAGGAAGAGCAGAGATTGAAGAAGCACGACGGCCGTTGGATGGCCATCCACAGTCACTGCTTGTGCGTCAACCTTTTTTTAGGAAAGCCTCAAATCTGTGGAAAACAGCATACAGCCCATCTGCCATTATTTCTAATAATTTACAGCCCATTTGCTAATTATTAAGGTTTTTTTAGAGCCCAAATTCTTTTTGTTAGCATTACAGCCCATATTGTGGCCACGGTTAAAAAATTATACGAAATTTTGCATATTTTGGTGCGGTCCGAACTGTTTTTAATCCCGAAATTTCGACTCACATTCAAACTGATTTTAAAAATAAATGTATATCAATATAAAATCCAACAAATTCTCCATGCATAAAAATTAATGTAATTTCAAATCTCGAAATGAAAAAAAGATATTTGAAACTAATTGCCTGTTTGATGTGTTTTGAAAATGTACAGCCCATTTCTCATTACTGATGGGCCATTTTCTTGGCCAGCCGAATGAAAGCTCTCCTCGTCTTGAAAGATTTGCAGCCCAACAGGCGTGACAAAGTGACTTACTTGGCAAATCACAAAAAAACAGGGCTGTGGCCGTGGACCCAGCTGTCAGCCTCTCCACGTACAGTACTCTTCCGATGGAATGTCGTTGACCATGTTGACCACGCCACGCCGAGAGCACCAAGGCGGTGGACGACGGCGAGGCCTAAGAAGGGGAAGACGCGGAGCCGGGGAAGACGCGGCAGTGGATGCCCACGCGGAGAGGAGTACGAGGGTTCGGTGGTTCGGCTGCTGTGTGAGGCTGCCGTCACCGCAGGGCCTGGCTAGCGGTGGGAGTAGTAGGGGGCGATGAGGCCTCATCGGCAGCACAGCCGTCCACTGGAGGCAGGAGTAGGCAGTCTCCCCGGCGCTGGTTTGAGCGGCTGGTGCAAGAAGAGCAGCGATTGAAGAAGCAGCAGGACCGTTCGATTCAAATCCAACGGTACTACTGCTAGAATCGTTTGTTGACTAAGTTGACAAGCCCTGTGTACGCGTCAACTTAGTAGGCCCACAGGTCAGCCTCCCAACCGGTGCGCCCCAGATGTCAGTGGGAGGAATCATTTTTTCGCGTAATAAGGAGGCAGTTGATTGCGTGCGGTTAGGCTAGCGGAGGGAGTAGGGTGGGCCGGGGAAGCCTACGCGGCATCACAGCGGGCCACAAGAGGAGGGAGCAGGCAGTCCCGCCGGCGCTAGTTTAGGCGGCTGGAGCAGGAAGATCAGAGATTGAAGAAGAACGTCGGCCGTTGGATGGACATCCAACACTAACTGCTGCTAAAATCGTGTGTTCACTGACAAAGCCTTGCGTAAACAAGTCGGCCTCGAAATCTATGGCGTGTACAGCCCATTTGCTATTATTTTTATAATTTTACTCATTTTCTAATTCATATGGAATTTATTGCAGCCCGTTTTCCATTTTTAGAATTGCTGGCCATTTTCTGGTCAGTACCAGGGTCAAAAAATTAACTAAATATGTGGGAAATTTTGAAAATTCGCAAATTTTTGCTGGGGAACGAAATATTCTTAATCCAAAAATTAATAGCCATACTAAAACAAATTTAAAAATAAATTAGTACTTGTCATGTTAAATCCAATGAAATACGTATAAGATATCAGTGAAGAACAAAAACAAAAAAAGAAACTTATATCCCATTTGCTATAAATTTTTTCGAATTTTCAACCCCTTTTGATATTACTTTTAACAGACATTAACCATACTCTTAAGCCAGGCCGGAATGCATCCCTCCTCGTCTTGAAAGATTTGCAGCCCAGTAATTCGGAGAAAACTAATAGGCCTAACTTGGGTATTCTTCAAAAAGAATTACTGGGCTACCTATTTTCCCAAAGAACTGGTGCATGAGCATTTAGCTTTATTTATTTATTTATTTGCTTATTTATGTTTAGGGGACCATGAGCATGTACCTGGGCCGGATTCATGTGAGAGCCTCCCTTCCAGTTAATTATGGGCTTCTCTATTGGGCCTTCATCAGTGGGCTGCATGTTATCAACAAATGGAAAATGTGTTCCGAGTTTCAAAAAAAATGTGTTCCGTACGATAAATAGTATACGCTACGTATGGTATGGGGCACTGAAGGATCGAACCATGCAACGACTTCCAAAACATTGTGTTTGTCGTTCTAACAACACATTTATTCAACCAACAGACGAAATATACTACTGATTGTACATTGAAAACAGCAGCAGCAGCAACCAGGGCTGGGGGTGCAACAGAAGCAGTAAGAAGGCCAGAAGAGTGAAGACACAGCTCTCTCTTCCAAACCAAACATCAGCCATCATTACAAAAGGGCTACCAAGAAAGAACAAGTGTATGCATCAAACTAAATAAAGATCCTACTACACCAAGTGTACGCATCTAACTAACTGGCTCAGTTAGATGTTACTATTTATTTTTTTCGAAACGGAGGCAAAAGAATTGCCTCGTCGATTAATTAAGAAGAAGAGAATTGCCTGGTTAATCTACAGAAAACCGGGCTAAAACCGAAGACGTTACTATTTATTAAGCTGCAGTGGAGTCGCAGATGGAGAGGAGTGGGAAAGTTCACTAGTTCAGGCGGGCGGCAGCACAGCCGCGGTGCCGCCCACGGGAGACAGCAGCAAGATAGAGGTTGAAGAAGGAGCACGGCTGTTGGATTAACATCCAACGGTCCAGCTGCTAGAATCATTTGTTGATTAAGTTGACAAAGCCATGCGTACACATCCGCTTAGTAGGCCCACAAGTCAGTAACCAAATCTGACGGGTCCCAGCTGTCAACGGGATGAATAATTTTTTTCACAAAACAAGGAGGCACTTCCTTCCGTGCGAAGATACAGCCGATGGGTCCCAGCTGTCAGGTGGAGGAAACATTTTTTTCAGCTTAATAAGGAGGAACTTTCCTTGCGTGCAACCATGGACCTCGTGGGTCCCAGCCGTCAGGCTCTCCACGTAAAGTCCTCTTTCGATGACTCTCGTTTGTTGACCACACCGCACCGAACGCAGCGAGGCGGTGGACAACGGCGAGGCCCCGGACGGGAACGACTCAGAGATGGGAAAACGCGAAAGTGGAGTCACATATTGAGAGGAGGAGAAGGGTTATAACTGGTTCTATTGCGGCGTGGGGCTGTAGTCTGTGGAGAATAAAAGGAGGTGTCGAGGGGTGGAGTGATAGCCTGGCCGGCGGTGGGGTAGCGCTTCGCAGCGATGCGTGCTAAGCAGAGCCGCTAGCCACCGGAGGCCAGACCAGGCGGTCCCGGCGACGCTGGAGGAAGAAGACGAGAGATTGAAGGTGCATGCCGGCCATTGGATATAAATCCAATGGTTGTGGATGACACAATCATTTGTTGACCAAGTTGACAACGCCCTGTGTAGGCTTCGACCTATTGGCCCACATGTCAGCCTGCAAAAATGTGGCATATATTTAACCCATGTTTTCTAGAATGTACAGTCCATTTGTTGGGTTGGGTGAACAAATAATTTCGCGTCAATCAGGCCCATTTATGTTTTCTAAGAAATCCCAGCCCATTTGCACTTCCATGAAATACACGTATTAGGTGGGCTCGTTATATATACTCCCTCCGTCCGGAAATACTTGTCATCAAAATGGATAAAAGGGATGTATCTAGATGTATTTTAGTTTTAGATACATCCCTTTTTGTCCATTTTGATGACAAGTATTTTCGGACGGAGGGAGTATAATGTTATGTTAGAAGGAGCAATTAATATCAAAGAATAAACCGGAGAGTCACATTTTTATATATATAATTAAGAAATTAGCGAGTTATTGCTCAAAATAAAAATGAGCGCATTATTATTAAATTGGCCCTTAAAATCTTCGCAAGCTTTTGTACACAATCACCAGGATTTTCCTTGCCTGTGAGTCAAAAACAACCAGGATTTTCCTTGCCAACTTCCGCTAAAGATTTACTTTTATAAGTTGGGATGTTTTTATAATGTATATATAAGTCTCTATAAAATATACGATAATAGTAATAATATAAATATATATAATGTGGTTAGAAGGGAAAACATAAATTGGACACAGCATTACTTTTATAAGAGACATGCGTTTTATACCCCACAGTAGGCATACTAACAAGTTCACACACAAATACAACAGAAAAGGTAAACATTCATATCAAACTCAGGTTCATAGGACACGTTCATATCCATAGCCAACATTCACAATCAACAACTCAAAAGATTCATATATACACAAATGATTGATAAATCACACGACAATATTCATACATAATTTACAAAAAGATTCAGATATACACATGTTCAGTATGTTTATGCATCCAAATGATTGAGATCACAACCAATATGATCCATGGACGAACTTTAATTACCTAGGGTATAGACTGGTAAATGGTGTTCAATCGGAGGTACTTCTTGCTAAAATTAGTTCTTGTACGAGTAAACTTTCGAGTACATAAGAGGCAGCACAGACAATCTAAACTTTGCTTGTAGGTTTATCCTCAAATAGTGGCCTCGTGCCGAGGGAGGTTTGAGCAACTTGGCCACTACTTTCATCCAACCAGTTTACTGGGTCATCTTGGTCCTGTATCTCGCCAAAATTCTACATTGAAGACAAGAAAGGAGGCGGTTGATAAAATGAACCACCCAAAATTTTTGTGCAGTTCAACTGAAATGGAGCATCCTTGGCGTGCAGACTGATTAAGTGCCAGATGAATATACGCGTCAACCAACTTGTCTCGAATCTTTAGACTCCATGCCATATAGTTCGCTACCATATATGCTGATAACCAAAAGGCACAAGTTGGGACCAAAGACTGGACTGCGTTTTTCTGGGCTATGCACCAAGCAATATTTTTGGCGTTCACTCTCCTAACACTTGGAGTTTGACAATTGGTTGACGCTGGTTGATACTCGAATGAATATAGGCACTTCTTGTCAACATCGATGCTTGTCTGAGTGAACTTTGGAGTACATAGCAGCAACATAAGTACTTGTCCATCTGATCATTTTGTGTAGTTCTACTGAAATCCCCCCATGTAATGATTTGCCTGCGAGTTCAGGCTCCAAATTACTCCTTTATGAAATCGGCAAATAGTAGCACAATACCAAATTACCAATACATATGACAGGCACAATAATCAGGATAAAGACCAGTACCAACCTGTGTGAGGTAGCATATCAATTACTATTTCCTTTGACTGGAAGCCGAGATAAGCCAAGCGACTGACAACAAAGGAAGAAAGCATGCGGAGTTTAGTGACTGACAGGAAAGGACGAAAGCTATCGAGGCAATGAAGCACCCAAAGTTTTTGTGCAGTTCCACCAAAACCGAGCATCCCTGTTGGCACATATATTGAGAGAGTGAGATTACTGTAATAGAGGGACTAGTTTATGAAACATACACTAACAAATAGAAGCACCCTCATTATCTTAATGGGTAAAGTTAGCAACATAGTAGTCTTGCTTAAAGAGAGGTATTAGTTTATTTAATCAGTGCCAATTAGCTCAACTCAACACTCAAAGCATTGCCATTTATCATAGGTTGCAAAACTTTAATGTGCAAAGATAAAGGAGTTTCTCATGACAGTAGCACGATACAAATAGAGATGACAGCAAACTAATATGGATGAAGGCCTTAGGCCTGTACCAACCTGAGAAAAAAGCTTATTCATGTAGTCCCATAAGACATGATAAAGCACTCACTGGAATCACACAATAGTATATATTTTTGTGCACTTCAAATGTATGGTTGAAATCACTCTTGTTTACCAGTGCTGAGATTATATCGAAAGATTATCAAGAACTTCTAGCAGAGTTAAAGCACTCGCTGGGATACAGTTCATTGTATTGTCTTCTGTTGTTCCATTTAATGTATGATTGGCACAACATGATCCCTGTTTGCACAAGTAGGAACAAGGTGAAACCTTCATTAGGTTAGTGAGAAAGGATAGGAAGACATTAGCATATTGCTCAACCAGTAGCATCAAATTCATGATGGACAATACGCAAAACATTGCCTCATTGAACCAATGTTAATAAATTAACATGAAAAACAATAGCACTATTATGTCATGACACTAATAATATTCCCTCCCTGCTCCACCACATGATTCACCTCCATAGACAAACATACACACGTACATGATTCAGCATAGGGTCCTACTAAAGATTTGTTTAACTCCAACAGGAAAATTAGGCAGTAATAAATTAGTGGTACTTAAGTAGTCCTAATTAACTAAGTGAGACAGCAGAAGTGGAAGGGCTCCCTGGAGGATCGTCTCACATGTAAGGTACTTGTTGCCGGAGCCCTTGAATGGCCTCGACTGAGGCCTCTGGCTTCAGGAAGATCGCCTTGGCACTGTTTATTCTTCATCTTCTTCCTCTTCATGCTCTATTTCTCTTTCTCCTCACAAGTTGGTGAAACCAAGTACATGATTGGCCTTCTAATTCAGAATTGGTTTTGTTAGTGAGGGAGTACAAGTGTACTAGTAAAAAATAGCATTATTTTCTCATGGCAGTCGGAAAATAGAGATGAACACATGCATTAAATATCATTCTTACCTAAAGGAAGGTTATGGCGCCAATATGGATGATGAGGATTGGAACACAGATCTCCCTTTGTGCAGTTCCACCAAAATGAACCAACTGTTCCATTATGACATTCCAGTTAAACAGCACAAAAGTCACTCCTTTTAAGAAGAGTTTTGTCCAGTGCACCAAAAGGTCACAACAGCAACCATGTGAATTGGATATCCCTGTTTGCACAAAAAGGCACAGAGGAAACAGTCAGAGTCTCAAACAATTGCAGGCAAAAACATTTGGCTAAACTTGTCATGCCTTATAACAGTGGGTGCACCAGCAGTCCAGCACCATGTACGTAAACAGGGGCATTGAGGGAGTCCTGGATTAGGGGGTGTTTGGATAGCCGGACTATACCTTCAGCCGGACTCCAGGACTATGAAGATACAAGATTGAAGACTTCGTCTCGTGTCCGGATGGGACTTTACTTGGCGTGGAAGGCAAGCTTGGCGATGCGGATATTCAACATCTCCTACCATTGTAACTGACTCTGTGTAACCCTAACCCTATCCGGTGTCTATATAAACCGGAGGGTTCTAGTCCGTAGGACAACTTCATCATACAACAATCATACCATAGGCTAGCTTCTAGGGTTTAGCCTCCTTGATCTCATGGTAAATCTACTCTTGTACTACCCATATCATAAATGTTAATCAAGCAGGAGTAGGGTTTTACCTCCATCGAGAGGGCCCGAACCTAGGTAAAAACATCGTGTCCCTTGTCTCCTGTTACCATCCGCCTAGACGCACAGTTCGGGACCCCCTACCCGAGATCCGCCGGTTTTGACACCGACATTGGTGCTTTCATTGAGAGTTCCTCTGTGTCATCGCAATCAAGAAGGATGCCTCTTCACATCTTTAAAGACGGCACCGTTGCTAAGGGAGCTTTGGCTGTCGGCCAAACTCTCCGGCTCGGCGGTTTTCTTATGACCGCCTGTTCGGCTGTTGCGCCGACGATGACCTCTCGGGTCATCAAAAGCAATCTTCATGTCAGCTCGGAACTCGCCAAGCAGTTAGATCCAATGGAGCTCTCTTCCGTAAACGAGCTCTTGGATCGCATCACCGCCCTGGGGGTCACTACTGATTACGACCAGGTTGGGCTTAAACCTGATCTAAGAGAAATTAACTCTCCCCAGGCCACCCACCACGTCGCCGTGGTAGAGGCGCAGTGCGGCGACCCTTCATCTATTTTAAGGACTAGTTACGTCCGAATTCCTGACCCCTCCAAGCCGGATACCCGCGGAGGGGAGGATGTAACTCGAGACCTGAGCTTAAAATCAGGCAACGGGCTAGACTCATTGGACAACATCCAAGAATCCAGACCTCAGAGTTCGGAAGCTCTTGGCCTATGAATCTTAGATTTGGCGAGGTTTCAGAATCAACGCCACCCGCCCACCCGAACATAAGCGATCTTTCCCAAATTAGGCAAAAGCCTGAGGAAACAGTACATCATTACAGGGCCAGATTCCTCCTGGTTATGAACAGGATAAAGGATTGTCGTGAGGGAGACGCAATATCAATCTTCTGCAGTAATTGCACGGACGAGGGAATCCTTAACGCCATAAGTCGTCGTGATATTACACGCTTCGCTGACTTGGCGTCCATAGTACAAAAGTACTGTGCGATGGAAAGTGCCTGGAAAACCGAAATAAAATTTTGGGATAATCCGGCCTTGAATAGCAATCCCGTCCGAACTAAGAGGGTGCATCATCATAAGACACCCGGGTTAAACACCAAAAAACCAAAACCCTCTACAGAGCATGGAACCGTACTGGAAAGATGGCTTGATGGACCCTGTAAAATTCACAGTACAGAGGACGCCACACCAACTCACAGCCTTAGAGCATGTTGGATACTCCGGCAGGTGGCCAAAATTGGCGAGGACCTCTTAATTTCGGAGGCCACAGAAAACCACCCCGGAGACACCAGTACCATTCTCACAGTCTTCGAGACCTTCGCATCAAATAATACGCGAAAAAGAACACTCTGCAGCCTTGCCAAAGTCTATCAAGTAGCAACAATAAACCCATGGAGCGACACGGCTATTACCTTCAACGCAAGTGATGAACCTAAATTCCGAACAGGCCGAGCACCAGCCGCATTGGTCCTCAGTCCGATAGTGGACGGCTTTCGCCTCACCAAGGTACTCATGGATGGAGGCAGCGGATTGAACCTCATTTATGAGGAAACTCTTCAAAAAATGGGACTAGACTGGAGCCGCGTTGAGCGAAGCAGCACAACCTTTAGAGGAATAATCCCCAGTCGGGAAGCGCGCTGCACAGGAAAAATCACACTAGATGTGGTGTTCGGCACGCCGGATAATTACATATCCGAAGAGGTCACATTTTAGGTGGCCCCGTTTAGCAGCGGATATCACGCCCTACTAGGGTGGGAAGCATTTACAATTTTCCAAGCAATACCCCATTACGGGTGCATGAAGCTCAAGATGCCCGGGCCGAACGGTATTATCACTCTCGCTAGTGATCCGGACATAGCACTCCGCGCCGAAAACAAGACAGCCACATTAGCCCTGGAGGCACTATCCGAAGCCTTAGCAGCTGAGGAACTGACTGTGCTGCGCTCCACAGTTAACAGGGATGATGTGATACTCGACAAGAGATCCAAGTCCACATCCTTTAAGCCAGCGGACGAAATAATCAAGTTCCAGGTCCATCCAACGGACCCCAATAAAACAGCATCCATCGGGGCACGATTAAACCCTGATATGGATGCCGCACTGCGAGAATTTCTACGTGAAAATTGGGACATCTTCGCTTGGCACCCTTCAGACATGCCAAGAATCCCACACAGGCTGGCCGAACACAGCTTAAATATCCTAAAAGGATTCAAACCTGTCAAACAAGCCCTTCGGCGTTTTTCCGAACCCAAGAGACAGGCTATGGGAGAGGAGCTAGCCAAGCTATTGGAGGCCGATTCATTAGAGACATAAAACATCCGGACTGGCTAGCAAACTTGGTGATGGTACCAAAGAAGGACAAATCATGGCACCCGTGTGTCGATTTTAAAGACCTTAACAAGGCTTGCCCAAAGGATTCCTTCCCCCTCCCCCGTATTGATCAAATTATCGATGCCACCACAGGACACGATTCGTTGTGTTTCCTCGACGCATACTCCGGTTACCATCAAATTAAGATGGCAGAATCAGACCAAGCCGCAACAGCATTCATCACACCTTACGGCCCATTCTGCTTCAACACAATGCCCTTCGGGCTGAAAAACGTCGGCGCAACATATCAGCGCATGATTCAGACATGTCTGGCAAACCAGATCGGCAAGACAGTGGAGGCGTACGTGGATGATGTGGTCGTCAAAACAAGACATGTCGAATCTCTAGTAGACGACTTGAGGCTAACATTCGACAACCTCCGAAAATATGACATCAAGCTCAACCCGGAAAAATGCGTCTTCGGCGTTCCAGCCGGAAAGCTTTTGGGCTTCATTGTATCCGGTAGAGGAATTGAAGCAAATCTGCCCAAGATCCGAGCTTTGTCACAACTGGATATCCCAAAAGACCTCAAACAAATACAAAAATTAACCGGATGCATGGCGGCTCTAAGCCGCTTTATCTCTCGCTTGGGAGAAAAGGCACTGCCCCTTTATCGCCTTCTTCGGCGCACCGAACACTTCGAGTGGACGGATGCTGCCACGGCCGGACTTGATGAAATAAAAGCCATATTGGCAACAAACCCAGTCCTGGCCGCGCCAAACACTGGCGAACCAATGCTATTGTACATTGCAGCAACCCATCAAGTTGTCAGCGCAGTACTCGTCGTCGAGCGGGAAACGGACGGACACAAACTCCCCCTTCAAAGGCCAGTCTACTACGTGTCCATTGTCCTCACTCCATGCAAATCACGGTACCCGCATTATCAAAAGATTGCATACGCGGTATTCATGGCATCCCGGAAGCTACGACATTACTTTCAAGAGTGTTCCATAACAGTAGCCTCGGAAGTACCACTCAACGATATTATCAACAACCGCGACGCAACGGGCCGGATCACAAAATGAGCCATCGAGCTCCTCCCATTCGATATAACCTATAAGCCATGGTGAGCTATTAAATCGCAAGTTTTGGCCGACTTCGTCGCAGAATGCACGGAGGCCGAGCTCCCTAAAGAGTACGGCACATATTCAAACTGGATCATGCATTTCGACGTCTCCAAAATGTTGGCCGGACTAGGGGCTGGCGTCGTCTTGACGTCCCCCACAGGAGACACAGTTCAATATGTGCTCCAGATCATGTACACGGACTCCAACAATGCAGCCGAATATGAGGCCCTCCTACATGGTCTCCGGATGGCAGTATCCATGGGCATTCAACGCCTAGAGGTACGCGGGGACTCAAACCTCGCGATATCCCAAATAAACGGAGACTTCGATGCCAAGGATCCAAAAATAGCAGCTTACCGCAACGCCGTCCTAAAAATGCCAGCTCGGTTTGAAGGGTTGGAGTTTCATCATATAGCCCGAGAAAACAATCAGGCAGCGGACGTCCTGGCACGCATTGGACCAAAACACGATGCAGTCCCCCCCAACATCTTTTTAGAAAGACTGTTCAAGCCATCCGTAGCATGGGAGGGGGAACCCGTAGATAACAGCCCGGACCTAACCGCACCACTCGACGCTGAATAATCTAACATAATTGGAGGCCCTACCACCGAAATTACACCTTCAGCCCACGTAATAATGGCGGTCATCGCCCCGTGGACAGAATCGTTCCTAGCCTAACTTACTAGGCAGGAACTCCCAGAGGACCAAAACGAGGCACGCTGCATAGTGCGGCGATCTAAAGCCTATAAAGTCCACGAGGGAGAGCTTTATAAGACAAGCACTACCGGAGTCCTTCAAAGGAGCATCTCCGAAGAGGAAGGGCGGAACTTGCTGGCTGAAATTCATGCCGGACTCGGTGGCCACCACGCTGCAGCTTGGTCTCTTGTAAGCAAGGCTTTCCGTATGGGCTTTTACTGGCCGACGGCCCGAGCAGATGCTCGGGACTTGGTCCAACGATGCGTCGGTTGCCAGCTTTTTGCAAACCAAAGCCATATGCCACCCACCGCCCTCCGAACTATCCCCATCACTTGGCCCTTCGCGGTCTGGGGGCTTGACATGGTTGGACCCCTTAAAGGCGGAACCCACAAGAAAAAATACTTACTGGTCATGGTGGATAAGTTCACCAAATGGATAGAAGCTAAGCCTGTTAAGACGGCCGAATCCGGACCTGTGATAGACTTCATATCCGGGGTTGTACACCGTTACGGCGTCCCCCACAACATCATCACTGATAACGGCACAAACTTCACCTCTGACGAGGTAAAACTTTGGTGCAAAAACATGGGCATCAAGCTCGACTATGCTTCCGTCTATCACCCACAAACTAACGGCCAGGTCGAACGTGCAAATGGTCTTATCATGAGAGGCATTAAACCCAGACTAGTGCGGTCCCTCATGGAATCTAACACGCACTGGGTAGAGGAGCTCGACTCCGTACTCTGGGATTGCGGACCACGCCGAATCGCACCACTGGATACACACCATTCTTTATGGTGTACGACGCAGAAGCAGTTCTGCCCTGCGACATAATTCATGAGTCACCTCGAGTGCGCATGTACAAAGAAAGAGAAGCCGAGCTCGATCGGCAGGACAACTTGGACGCCTTGGAGGAGCGTGACGTGGCAAAAGCCCATTCCGCATTTTATCAACAGCAGGCTCGAATATATCAAAGCAGAGAAGTACGGGCCAAAAATTACAATGTTGGCGAACTAGTTCTACGCCTGCCGGATAAGAAAAAGGACAAACTCAAGCCCAAGTGGGAAGGTCCATTCATAATCGACCAAGTCCTGACTGGTGGAGCGTACCGCCTGCGAGATGTGTCGGATAACCGACTCGAGCCGAACCCATGGAACGCCGCCCGTCTCCGAAGATTCTATGCCTAGCGCCGGACTCTGTGTTTGTCTCCTTCCTCTGTCCATTTTTTACATTTTCTGTCTTACATTTCTCTCCTTCCCCTCTTTTCTCTTATAGCCCTTAAAGGCTCATTAAGTGACGCGCTACCCGCGCTCATTAAACCTGGGGGCTTCTTTAACAGAAGCTTATTTATATGGGCTTCACGCCCAACACATGCGTCAAACTTCCGCATGTACCTTTTCTTCACCATTATATGCATCGATATGACTTAAGTTTTGGCCAAGCTGGGTTGCCTGGATCCTATGCTTACCCCTACGTTCCCGATTGTTCGGCTAGGCGGTAAAGGGAGCACCTCTGCGATTGCTACTTCCGGATCAGCCGGATGTGTACCTCAGACTGGGTGAAGCCGAAAGCTAGCGTTCTTAAGGGAATATTCGGTCGGTGAACTAAAAGACGACCTTTTTACTTATTTATATACATGCCCCCAGATGATTTTCCTGCATTTGCAGTCCGGACATGCACTTTAGGGCATGCCTCCCAGAGAAAGGAACCCCTAACGGAACTATTCTCTCTGGAAGATGTTTCTTACTAACCATGTAATATAACATAACTAGTTGGGCACTTGTCTGATAAAGCACTAATGATCCCTATGCCTGGTCTCCATGCATACCCCGGTTCGTACATAACCGGTAGGGTATTCGGACACACTCCGGGCCGTCAGGTCCCGAGGTAGAAGCGAAAAGGTCGGCAATGACAAACGATCTACAATCCGGCTAGAAGGCATTACACATGGCAATTAACAATTACATAGTCACTCTGACTGATTGTATTCCTCTTCTATACCATCTAACAGGCTGTCTAATTTACAGTCCTGTTGGGAATACTTTGCGGCCAATTCTACTTGGCTGTATACTAAGCTTACAGGGATCTCCTTCTCATCAGGCCCCACAGGTCCGACTTCGGCCATGTGGTTTGGGTCAGACCTCGTAAACCGGGTCTTCACCATGGCCCAGGCTTCCCTAGCACCTTGCCGGTAGGCCGATATCTTCCACAACCAGAAGCACCGCCGAGCTCCCTTAAGCTTCTCCGCAAGCTCTCCAAGGCCTTCGGGCATGGAGTGGGACGGCCATAAGGCTTGGGCAACGCCTCGCATTGCCTGCCGAACTCGCTCGTGCAGTTGCAATAGCTCGGGAAGAAGGTCACCCATAGAACCGGGAATCTCCTCTGCAGGACAACCTGTTAGCATACCTACAGGCATTACTCTGTTAGTCGACTTCCTCGCCGAACTCTTTTTTCAAAAGATTCGCTTAAGCACTTACTAAATATGCCGCGTCGAAGCCGCTGATACTCCTTAGTGGAGTCCGATAACTGGCCACGAACATCTCTAAGTTCAACGTCCAGCATGGTGTTGGCATCCTGAAGATCATTCTTCTCTCGCCTCACCTTTGTCAGCATACTCTCACCGTCCTTTAGCCGGCGTAAGAGTTGTTGTCTCTCCGGATCGAGTCCGGTGCCATCTACAATATGATTTGTCAGATTTGCACCCACGCCGCAAAATACTAATCTTTCAAAGTGTATCTTACCAGAGGGGGTCTCTTTGGGCTCCCCTGCCGCGGCTAGTGCGGCCTCCAGTTGGGCTTTGCACTCTTCCAGCTCCTGGGACAGTACGGTATTCTTCTCTGTAAGAACCTACATAACAAATGATCCTTAAATCAGTTACTCTAACTGTTTCAAGTCTCGGGGGCTACTGGTATATATATATTTGACCAAAATTTTCTTACCCGTATGTCTTTTACATACTGCTCCGTGGCTCTGGCTAAACCATTTTGAGCGGCACGGAGGTACGCATCTCCCGAATTGAAGGCATCTAACGCCTCTTGGGAGAAACAAGTGTCACGAAGAACTGTCCGGCGACGCCTGTGGTTCATGGCACTCTCCACCTCAGAATTCGTGGCAGAAAGCATGTCCGCATCCTCTGTCGGAGGAGCGTCCGGTGCGCGCCTTGTGCTCGCCGTCGCTTCCGGGCCAGACGTTGGAGCCTGGCTGGTGGAGGCGCGATTGGCAACCTCTCCGGATATAGTCCGACGAGGTTTCTTCGTCCTGAAGATAGCACGAACATTAATATGCCCTGAAGGAATAACACCAGGGAAAAAGAGGGTGCGCTATACCTTTGCACCAGCATCTCAGTCCGGACCACATTCCTTTTTACCCCACGGGGCCCTGCGGCCCCTCATTGGCTAGCCGCCGCAGGTTCGGCCTCCCGCCTCGGAAATCTCCCCTGCAAAACGCGGTTGTCGTCAGAAAAACTGAAATACGTGAGAATGGAATCCTTCTCAAGGGGATGAGGCTTCGGTTTCTGTCACCTGGGAGGCCGGGATTAACCCTGGGTAATCAGCCATAATGGCCACCAAGGTATTGTCCTTGCTTAGCTGATGGAACACCCCGTCAATAAGCTCCACCGATAGGTCCGGATCCTCTTCGGAGTCCGGATCGAGGGACCGTTCTGGATCCTCGGGCTGTGGAGGACGGCTGTTTATATCCTTTACCTCCTGACGCAGTTCCTGCGTTGAAGTCGTTAGACTATATATTTAATCATGGGAATATAAAACAAACGGGCTAGCACAATTGTCCACTTACCCAACTTGGAGGGTTGTACATAGTAAATCCGCCCTGCGGGTTGACTCGGCGGAATTCCTCCTCTTCTCCCTTGTACAAAGAGGATAAGATCTTTACTAGAGCGGCAGCTGAGGCTGGCCCCTTACGACCGTAACGGGTGGCGTCATCCTCCCCATTAAAATCCCACATGGGGTGGCCTCTATATTGAAGCGGCTGCACCCCCCGCATGATGCATGTGGCCATGACTCCAATCATGGTTAGTCCGGAATGAGCCAATAGTCTTATCCGGCCCATCAGGTAAAGGACGTCTTTGTCGCTTTCTCTCTGAGAGCTCCGCGGACGCAAGCTCAAGCGTTTCTTTAATGGAGCATCGCTGAACTCAGGGAGACCGACCCGGATAGGGTCCGGTAGCGGGACATCATCTATATAAAACCATTCCGAAGGCCAGTCCTCGGACGCCTTCTTTGGGGTCCCGGATAGGTATCCGGTCCCGGTGATGCGCCACACTTCGGCTCCGCCCACTTGATATATAGACCCCTCTTGAGAACGGGGCACCAGGCAGAATATCCTCTTCCACAGCGCGAAATGAGCCTCAACACCCAAAAATAGCTCGCAAAGGGCGACGAAGCCCGCGATATGCAATATAGAGGCGGGCGTGAGATTGTGCAGCTGGAGGCCGTAGAACTCCAGAAGCCCACGGAGAAACAGATGAACTGGAAATCCTAGTCCCCTTACTAGATAAGGGACGAAGCACACCCGCTCTCCCTTAGAGGGATTAGGGGTGCTCTCCGCTTGTTTTCCGCCATTATAGGTGGCGAGTCCGGCTCGGACCGGGACCATATAAGCCTGAGGGAGAAATCCCTTGGCCTGAAGCGACACTAACTCGCTGTGCGGGGCAGAGCAACTCTCCCAGTCTCCGGGTTTAGGACTGGAAGGGCGAGGGGAGGAGCTGCGATGGCTGGCCATGTTGGAATGGACCTTTGCTGGAGGCGCTCTGATGATTACTCGCGGAGAGGAGAAGGTGTGGTTTGGATCTGAATCCCCATCCCGTTAAATAGGCGGCTCGTTTATGCGGCTAGGGGTGTGGATGTAAAAACGCCCCGGCTTTTCGCATTCGTTTGACACGTGGAAGACGGCCATTATTGGGCATGGAAGCCAAGGAGCGCTACATTACAAAAATCGGATATTATTCCTACAGGAACACAGAATTTGGAGAAGAACCCGCCTTGCAATGCCGAAGACAATCTGCGCGCCGGACTCGTCGTCATTGAAGCCTGGTTCGGGGGCTACTGAGGGAGTCTGGATTAGGGGGTGTTCGGATAGCCGGACTATACCTTCAGCCGGACTCCAGGACTATGAAGATACAAGATTGAAGACTTCGTCCCGTGTCCGGATGGGACTTTCCTTGGCGTGGAAGGCAAGCTTGGCGATGCAGATATTCAAGATGTCCTACCATTTTAACCGACTCTGTGTAACCCTAACCCTATTCGGTGTCTATATAAACCGGAGGGTTCTAGTCCGTAGGACAACTTCATCATACAACAATCATACCATTGGCTAGCTTCTAGGGTTTAGCCTCCTTGATCTCGTGGTAGATCTACTCTTGTACTACCCATATCATCAATATTAATCAAGCAGGAGTAGGGTTTTACCTCCATTGAGAGGGCCCGAACCTGGGTAAAAACATCGTGTCCCTTGTCTCCTGTTACCATCCGCCTAGACGCACAGTTCGGGACCCCCTACCCGAGATCCGTCGGTTTTGACACCGACAGGCATAAAGTGGTGATTCATAGTTTGTTGCCCCGAGAAACAAACATCCAAGAAACATATCTGGGTGGGTCCCATTTTTGTTCACTCTAGCCACCTACTCCTATGTGTGGATAGCAAATATAGTCCTGGTCATACCACTGTGTACAACGTAACCCCTATATTTCCCTTTTCGACCAAGAGACCGGTTGGATGACCGGTTTGTACTACTTTCACCCCCTTTCCTTCCTGTTTGTACCAAGTCCGGTGTACATACTAAATTCCCCCACCCCCACTTTATTTCTTGTTGGAACCAAGTACTCCCTCCGTCCAGAATTACTTATCATCAAAATGGATGTGTCTAGAACTAAAATACATCTAGATACATCCATTTCAATGACAAGTATTTTCGGATGGAGGGAGTACAAGATTCGACTCCATGAAGTAGCTTTACCTCTAACAATAGAAGAAAAAAATGTGACGTTGGACCATCCGATCGAGAGGGGCTGAGAGGTAGAAAATGATGCACATGCAGCGACGTAGCGAGCTGGGGAAGTAGAGCTAAGGCGGTTTCGAACGAAGATATACCTGAAGGTCGTCGGGATGTGGATAGGTGGGCGGCGGGAGGCCGGATCTTCCCACAGGAAACAACGAAGGGATCGGAGGACCTCCCGCGCCGGCGCTTGGCTAGAGAAAACGGTGCGGCCGGCAGTGGGTCTCCTCCCTCGCTGTCGACGATGGCCTAAACGCTACCCCTCCTCCCCTTCACCGGCGGAGGGGGATACGTCCGGATCTGTAACCAGTGGTGAGGATAGAAAGCCAGTGTTTTTTGAAGGTAGAAAGACAGTGTTACTACCCCTATCTTGTTTAAATCTGGAGAGGATGAGAGTGTGTGAATAGAGCAACCCTAGCAAGCAAGCGCGGAGGCTCCGGCCTATATATACGTAGTGAGCAACCCTAGCAAGCAAGCAACCCCTATCTTCGTCAACTCGTACAAGACCGAGAAATTTGATTACTACAATGCCCTCTCCCTCGTGGACTGAGCTCTGGTGCCTTAATTGCACCTGCCTTTGGCTGCATGATAGGAGGGCCAACCACCTGTTGGGCCCACCTGTCATGGACGCAAAGGCAGGAGCAGTAAGTTGAAGCTTTCGCTATCCCTCCCGCACGAGGTGGACGGACATGCAGCAGTGGATTCGATACTATAGAAGTAGGAGTAACATCATTATTGTTCGTCTTCTCGAAGAGGTGAAGAGCCAAGCGCAACCCGAACGTGGCAGTTGCGAACGCTCGCGTGGTGCGGTTCCTTGGAGTACTAGCCAGGCTCTTGCATGAGACAAAATTGCTATTGTTTAACAATTAAACTCCACTATCCATTGGTTGATACTCATTCTGCATAGGTCCACGCGCTTAGCACCATTTCCTCCTGGGGTCACCAATGTTTATTTGTTAATTAATAGCATTGCATGCAATGAACTAGCCATTGCAAGTCATTAAAAGCATGCACACCTCTCAACTCTTATTGGTTGATATGTCAAGAAACAAGAAACAAGGTAGAAGTTAATGCACCACGCCTAAGTGTTTTGGGACTATTTGGTTTTCGTAAGATTACTTACACACCTAGACGGAGGGAGTAGTATAGCCATGTAAACCGGAAAGGAGTATTTGCCTTTCTAGAGATTTCAACAAGTGACTAGACTACACCGTGTGCAGTACTCCCTCCCTTCCGGTTTATAGGGCTCAAATCTCAAATCTCATGAACCAAGGCATTTTGTGATTGGAGGAATGTATCTCGAACTTTACAAAACTACCCTAATTAAACTCATGCATTAATTACGTAGTTCTCTCGTTTTCCTCTCCACCTTGGTCGCGGTGCACAATATTGAGCACTCCTATATGACTAGCCGCTCTATCTACATGCGGGACATTTCAAAGCATCCGGGCCCGCGTGCCATCCACCAAATCATAGCGAGGTGCTACAGTCGAGACTCACCTGTAACCCCGGTGTAGCCGTCATGACCCGTCATATCACAAAACCCACACCTTTACCAGCAATGGTAAGGTGGCCTCCAAGTTGGACTGGACGAAGCAACCATCATTTCACTGGAACGCTCGTTCAAGCCCTTTCTTCCCTTTCTTGAAGAAAACCTCACTCCAGGCTACTCACTTCTGCCATTTTTCTTCTGTACCGACGAAGGAAACGTGGGCGAATCAGTTATGCTGCTATATTTTCATTCCAAGAATCTTCTTTTTACGAAGCACCGACCGATTCTCACATACTATTCTTTTCCCGTTTTCATTGCGATTGTGGCTTCCTTTCGATTTCTTTTTGGTTGTCAGTTCATTGATGGATCTTGGAGCACTAGGCAAAGAGTTGCTGGCGGACAACCCACTGGAGACAGCGATCTCCAGGAAGCGAGCACCGACCAACGAGTTGACCATGTTGGCGGGCCCACCCATGGAGACGAAGAACTCCAAGAAACAAGCATTGGCCAAAGAGTTGAGGACGTTGGCGGATGAACTCCTCAAAGGAAGTTGGAAGAACGGCAAGGGCCCCACCGTGCCTACCCCAGGAACTCTAATTGCCACCTATGTGAGGCTCAAGACCGAGTTTGAGGAGATAGTCGCCGTTGAGAAGCAATATTCTCCTAGCAAGGTGATGTTCCCCATCGAGGACGAGGAGATGGCCCCCGGAGGGATGAGATCCCCCGGTGAGCTGCACAAGGTAAAAAATAATGGCTTATTACCATAGTTGTGGTTTTTGATTATTTGCAATGTGCTTGCTAATATGTTAGGGTTGTGCAGGTGCCGGTGGACGTCCTTGATGATTCCGATGTCGTGGCCCGTCCTGTTGGCATCGCCCCGGAGATCGATTCCGATGCCGCTGTCCATCCTGTGGACATCGCCCTAGAGATCGATTCCGATGTCGCGGTCAGTCCTGCGGACATCACCCCAGAAATTGATTCCCATGCCGCTGTCCGTGTTGTGGTCATTGCCTGAGAGATCGATGACAAGAAATAGTTGGTCGCGCTAATCCTTCAGGGTAGTTTGCATTGCCCTGTGTTTAATTACCAGAATGATGCATGTTATCAAACCATCTTAGGGCTAGTGCACTGTCTTGTGTGGGCGCATCTTGCTACTTTTGTTTGATAGTGAATCATGCGATGAATCATGCGAACCCTCTCCTAGTTATGGAAACAGATGTATCCTCACCAGCTTTTGATGTAATATATGGCATGATTAGATGTAAGTTTGAACTGTTTATCATATCAGCAATGCTTGTTTGATGATTCTTGGGGTTAGTAGGCTAGCTACTGTGCGAGCTATAGTACTTGCAAAACACTCACCGAAGAGAAACGTTGGAGCTGATGAGCTCTTGGTACGCTTGTACTTATCCCTCGTCGATCGACCAATAGCCCTAGCTCCTAAAATTGTAGGCTTAGTGATCGATGACCTAGGCGGGCTAGTTTGGCCTAGTGGGTTTCAGTGATATGACGTGCAACACAAAATCATAGCAGTGCAGAGACGTACTCCCTCCGTTCCAAAATAGATGACCTAGGCGGGCTAGTTTGCCCTAGTGGGTTTCAGTGATATGACGTGGTACAGTGCCATCCAGTCTTCGCGTGTGGTAGCAGTATTGCGGGTACAGTAAGTTTTCTTGAAGAAGCGGAATTCAACGAAGTCATGATGATTCCTTCGTCCAAACAACTTACAGTGGGAAAGGTTGGGCCTGCGATACGACTGGGGTAGACCAGGATAATTTTGTGCATGGCAGGTGGACCAGGATGGTCGACGTCCCACATGTCGGTGAATGAAAGTATTCTTTCCGATATAGAGGACGAGCAACGAGTATTCATTGTTTATTTTTGATGAAAGCTATTGTCTCCACTGTTACGACGGAGGAGTGTGAAACACGGCAGACCAGTGAACTTGGCATGTGCACCACTCCCTCCTTCCTCATGTAATGCCCAGGTTACAACTTTTTCTCACTTTCTCTCTATCTATTTCCTCTCAAATGTTTGTTACCTTTCTTTTTTTAAGACACAATTGTTTTTTATGCTTTTTTTTAGAATTATTTTTTTATACCTAGGAGCACGTGTAGAGACGGGCTCTTGCAGAGCCCACTCCTTGACTTTGTCAATGCCTCTCTCTCCTCCACATAAGGAGTACTACTTGCTATGCATGCATGCGGCGGGCAGCTGGCGTCTTGAGGGGCCAGGGCGGTGAGAGCGGGCTCCGGAAGCGGTCCGGACTCTAGCATAATTTTGGTTTGTACAGTATTTCTTTCTCCATTGACAGGTAGGCCCGCGTAGATAGATAAAGAACACGAGTTCATGAGGCGCATGCGGACTGTTTGACTGGTCAACCAGACAAATACGGAGCTATACGCTGAGCCAGTGACCATATAATCACCATATCTCGTATACAATGATCAAAGTGAGCTATCAAGACAAGTTCGATGACCGCCAATGCATTTTACTCGGTAATAAATGACCAGGATTGAAGGGGAATCCAAATTTGCTTCATCTTCTATCCTTGAGCTCTTGACAAACCAATGCACTATACGGTTGTCCGGCCACTCCACACCAGAGCTCTCACCAAGCGTCGTTCATGCCACCGCGCCGCACACTAACTTGTAAGGCAGCGATGGCATCCCGCCGCGCCAAGTTCCTCGCCGCCCACGACTGCACACAAAATGGTAGGGAAGCGATGGCATCCCACTGTGTCGAGTTCATCGCCGCTCGCGACCTCACAACTATGTGGGAGGAATTTGAAGATGCCAAGGCCGAATGGGCGGTAGAGCAAGAGGCGGCCAATGCTGCACAGAGGGAGCGGAAAAGTCAGAAAGCACTCAAGAAGAGAGAGGCCCGCCGCCGCAAGAAAGAAAAGGACACAGGCGCTGCTGCGGAGAGGTCGGCGGAGATCCAAGCACGGTGGGGTGTCGCTGACAAAGCCGGGAAGGAGAATGACGGCGTCTGGCCAGCATGTGAGAAGTAGTAGTACTAGTAGTTTGTGTGTGTGTGTGTGTCTGAGTACGAGCATGTACCAGTACTACTAGTTACTGCTGTTGTTTTTAGAGAAAATTATCAGTACATTAGCCTAGACTAAATGGAAAAAATCCTATCCTAAGAATCAAATGGCATCTCTTTCTCTATAGGAATTGAGATGCATGTCATCTCACTTCCTATGATTTTCATATTCCTATCCTATGAACGAAAGGAGGCCTCTGTTGGAGTAACTATTGTAGCTAGCAGTACTACTGGTACAGTAGTTTTCTTCAAGAAGCGGAATTCAACGAAGTCATGATGGTTCCTTCGTCCAAGCAACTTCAAAGTGGGAAGTGGGCCTATGATTTGACGGCTCATTAGTCATTGTTACTGCGGCGCGGCGACCTGGGTGACTCCCTTGGAGTTCTGCGTGCATGGCAAGTGGACCAGGATGGTCAACGTCCCACATGTTGGCGAACGGAAGTATTCTTTCCGATATCGAGGAGCAAGGAAACCGTGTGGTATAGTATCACTGATGATTGGTTCGCAAAAAAATAGTATCACTGCCGATTTATAATTATTTTTTATTTCTGATGAATGCTAGCGTTTCAACTCTTACGACGAAGGGTGCCAAACACGGCATGTGCTGGATGTCCCAGACGTCAGCGAAAGGAGTGGGACATGAACAACGTGGTAGAGCACAGCGTAAAAAAACAGCGTGGTAGAGCGTCTCCACTTCTTCCACTTCTATGTCGGAGACCACACGTAGTAGTACTTAGTGGTATGAACGATACAAAGTGCGACCTGGAAACAAAGACACGTCTAGTTGGAAGGTCTCGGGGCACATACACGTAAACAAACATAAAAGTTAATATGTGCCTCCAACTAATATAGTAGTAGTAGAGTACTTAGGCACATACTCCATAACATCACCGTGCATTGCATGTACAACATTTAGTGGTAGTACGTAGTAAGAGACAAATGCCACCCAAGAGTTCCCTTCTCGACCTACTTTTGGGTGTTTGGTAGAGTGTATGGAGGGTGCATGAGTCCACACTAATTTAGCACAAATACACTAGAAGCATGCATGAAGAGAGCATGCATGAAGAGGGGTGTTGAGTTGAGCATGCATGAAGAGGGAACAACTATGCTAAGACGAGAACGCAACCAAACACACCCTATATGCCACGCATGTTCATACCATTTGTGTCTTTCTACTTCACTTACTGTGCTACATTACTCAGGTTCGTACGTCCACTCCTGGGTACATGTTCGTCTCGTAGTTCCAGTCCCACGTGTTCTTCATATAGATAGAACGGTCCTTGCATAACACTTGCACCTTGATGCTAGATGTCTCGCGTGTTGGCAAAAGGATGAACAAAGCTCACGTAAAAAAATAGAGTGGAAGAACATAGATTCCGGACGACCGAGAAGGAGCAAGGAACCTCGTGGTGGAGCGTCTGCACTTATAATATTTAATATTATTCATCGATATAAAATTAACCAATCATCTCCACAGTGGACTGGAAGAGTACGAAATACGGCAGCCCAGTGTAGTATCATACTAGCACATGGCTAACCCACGCTATCACCATATTTCTTGGCTTCCGTGCGACACCTATCTCTAGTAATCCAGCAGCCTGTATCGCTTCTCCCTCCTCGTCTCTATCAAAGTGCGGCGGGCTGGCGTTTCTGCCATCTATTGAGGTCGGTTAACTATCACATGTTAGCGACATGCCAAGAGCATTCTAAAATAAATTCCTTTCACGTTCCGTTTTCAAAAAGAAAAAAAATCCTTTCACGTACGAATTTGCCTGTATGCTTTGAGAAACTTGCATGTCCTATACTGCTCCTGTTTGATACTCTAACTTAGCTAGAGGTTATCCTAACTCATGACTAACCCTGAACTAACTGTAGCCAAAGAGGTGTTTGGGTGACAGGGTTAGATTGACAATAAATGCACTTCATGGAGAGAGAAAAGTGATTTTTCAGTGGTCCCAATGAGAACTATCTCCAGTTAGCACCTCTTGGGTGGGATAGTTTTTTTTGGTGGGTTTGGTGCAACTTGCTCCAATTTAAACCCTCATGCTTGGATAGTTTAGGGCTATTTGAGCCCCAAATAGCTCAAACTAACTCTAACCCATGGATCCAAACAGGTCCTCTGGCCAGTCTCAACGCGAAGCAGTCGCGTGCACCGGGAAGCGGCGCTCTCTCGGCCGTCGTGCCACTTCAAAGCCGGGGCCAGTGAGAGGTCGCCTCCGCTCTGTTCGGGCATTAATGCGGCACTGATGCTCCAGGGCGACGCTGACCGTTTCACGCGAGAAGCTCGCGCTGGCAAGGGAGTATAGGTTTTGAACCGTTTCAGGTGTAGTACTGGTAGTTTGCAAAACTACTCAATTATTGCACTCGGTTTCCTAAGAAATTGTGGTAAAAAACGTTACTCCACAGCCCGCTTCCCTTCTCCTTCCTCTTCCACCGCCCGCGCACGTCCGCGGGAAGCGACCGGTCAACCCTTATATAGAAGTGCTAGCACAAAAAGATGCATGCATGACCACTAAAATTTCCATATTAAAGCGCCGCTCCGGCGGGAGTATGGCGTATGTTGTTACCTTCGACCGGCCCATGGCTACCGAGCGACGGCGACCAGAGAAGAGGCGGCGGGAGGGGAATGAATGCAGCTACTGTCTGGGTTCGCCTTCCGGCTTAAATAAATGCGCAGCATCACGTGTACCCGCGGGTGCACAAATTGTAACATACGTGTCTGCTTAAGTGGGCTTCACGTAACTGGTGTGTGTGAGAGAGAGATTCTGAGAGACAGAGTGCGTGTGTGCGACTCTACTCTTCAGACATGTACTCAACCTTTTGCATCAGGATATAAGTATAATGGTATTTACTTTAGCTAGTGATTTACGTGGCCATGTTAACGTGGTTGTGTCAAAAAAATGTCACTTCCTGCTCGTGATTTGCGTTATATAATTACAAGCAAGATTCTCGTGCATTGCACGGAACATCAATATGCATTTTTTACAGAACACCTGTTGTGATTGACCCATGCAGGAGTAATCCCATGTGTAAAAACTAATGATATCTCAAGAATTTTATCGGAAAACTGGTATCTCAAGAATTTCATCGAAAAAATGAAAGATGAGAGATAAGGCGAGGAGGAGTGGAGCATGGTGGTGACTGGTGGTCGAAATGGGCGGAGGCATGGGGATGGACGGCGCCCGCAGGGGGCAGCGGCCACCATGCATGCTAGATTGTTCCAGAGACTTATTCCTTTTTTAGTTGCTGAGTAATGAGGTTGCGAGAGATAAAGATGTGGAGAGAGGTGCCGGTATTTTTTATAAAATTATCATAGTTTGCTTTCTATCCACAGATATAGATCATATGGTCTGTATTACAAGATGGCAGGCACACTATCACCACCAACTCGTTTTTTATAAGGGTACAGATGATAAGTTCGCTGACTACTAAGGTAAAGTGGAATTTTTCCATGTTATGCAAGTAAATAAAGGTGATTGTTTATCATACGGGTAAGGTTGGATGAAGGGTGGTAGGAACAAATGCTCCGCCTAGAGCATGTGTGTGTGAGATGGAGTCTTAGTGTGTGTGTGGGGTGTGTGTGTGAGAGAGAGAGAGAGAGGAGAGAGAGAGAGATGGAGTCTTAGTTTGTTTATGTGTGTGAGAGAGGGAGGGAGATGGAGTCTTTGTGTGTGGGAGGGGGCGTGCGTGCTTGCGTGTGTTTGTGTTTGTGTGTGTGTGTGAAAGAGAGAGAGAGAGATGGAGTCGTAGTGTGTGTGTGTGTTGGGGGGGTGCGTGCGTGCGTGTGTGTGTGTCACGGGGTCCTCTATGGCGGATGTAATTTAAGTGTGCATGGCTTTCATCATAGAGATGTGATGTGTATGGCAGAGGCCACCAACGATGGGGTGCGAGAGAGAAAATGCCCGTAGAGAGGGAAGAGAAGGTGTGTGCGCGTGAGAGGAGTCGACTTCGAGAGAACGTGTTTGTTCGAGAGACACCGAGGAAGACTACTATATATCGATGGTGCATGTAGGCGGGAATTAAACTAAGGGATGGTATTATTGGTTTCGGGGATATAGGGGAAGAGTGAGAGGCGGGGGGGGGGTAGCTAGAAGGAGATTGTTAAGTATGAGTGTGTGTTTTACCCATCCAGGCGGAAGTTATGTGCACAAAAGAGGAGAACGATTCGACGTGGCGTTTGGATTGAGGGTAATTAACTACGTATGGAGATATAGAGACCTTGAACATGCATGTGTGAGAGGTTTACATGTATACGTGGGATGTGTGTGTGTGTGCGCACGCGCATGATCGAGATAAAAGAAAGAAGACATAAGTCATAAGATCAACGACATGGGAGAGACGGATCGGTATGACAATATGCATGCATGTGAGACTGCATGGAAGAAGTCCCGACAATTGAGCATGTGTTTTTGTCTTTAAGAGATAGTGGCGTGGGCTGGAGCATGCATCTATGGTGAGAAGAGGGAGTGAGGCGCAACGATTGTGCAAAAGAGACCAACCTATAAATGCATATGTATGGAGAGACATATATAGTGTGGGTGATAGGAAGCAAGACTCCGTGCGAGAAAGAAATGTTGACGGAGAAACTACAGATAGATACAGAGATGGAGATGCTAGCTAGAGGGACATCCGCTAGTTTGGGTGTTGGAGATGACCGTCGGGTGGTTCAAAGGGTGAAGTTATATATGTGTGTGAGAGGGCACTTGACTGCATGTAGAGTGAAACATATGTAGTGTGCGTGATAGGAATCAAGAGTGAGGGCGAGAAAGAAGGTTGATGGAGAAACAGATAAATAGAAAGATAAAGATGCTAGCTAGTGTGTGTTAGAGATAGGAGTCGAGTGGATCAGAAGGCTGGGTTATGTCTGTGGGTGTGAGAGAGATAGAGAGAGGGTGCGTGTGAGTCACATACAAACAAATATCAAAGAGAAATGAGATCCATAGAGACGGATTTTTGTGTCTGCGAGAGAGAAATATATTTCACAACGAGAGTGATAGCTAGAGAGACATATGAGGGAACGCAAGATATCTCTAGGGAGAGAGGGTGTGTGTGAGCGACATACAAGAGAACAATGGAGAAATATGAGACCCTGGGAGACAGAGTTTGTGTTTATGTGTGAGAAAGAGATATTGAAGAGGAAGAGTCGTAGGTTCTCATATCTAAGGAGCAAAAGACATCTCTGTATGAGGGGTGTGCGAGTGGCACACAATGGAATAGTAGAGAGAAATGAGACCCCAGGAGACAAAGTTTTGTGTTTGCGTGAGAGAAAGAGATTCCACATGGAGAATCATAGTTAGAGACACATAGCAGGGAGCGAGATATACTTAGAGAGAGATACAGTGATGAAGGTCGAGGGAGAGAGTACCGTCAGTGTGTTACGAAGATAAAAGATCATTGTCGACATACAGGTAGCACGAGAGATACCTGAGAGACGATGAACGCGTATAGGTCCAGGGAGATAGTCCTATATAAGCATGAGTGATAGCTATATGAGACGAATATCTGGATTAAAGGGGATTCAAATATTTAAACTGGAGATCACGACATCGATAATATCATAACACAAATTGGTGTGTCAAACATGCATATTCATTTGAATTTAGGCACACGTGTAATGTTATATAGTTTATCAATATTGGTGATCCATAGATTCTTCAATTACAAACAATGCATGGTTTATATTCAATTAATGTCTATACGGCATTACACTATATGTTGCGTGTGTGAAACAGATTATACATGTTTGAGAAGTAAAAAAACCCGCATGAAACACACATTAATTGGAGACAGTTAGCGAGGAATGCATACACTGGATTTCAACATAAAGTGGTTTCAAATATTTGAAAATCCAAATTGATGGATACAACCTTATGAATCGAAGATCATGCCATTTGTAAACCATATTTATGTATAAATGGTGTTGTGCTTTTGAAAGTATATATAAAAAATGATGTATATAGAATGTAATTCCAATTGAAAATGGATCCCGCCCGAAAAAATAGAATACAAAAGGGATTCGAATTGAGTTGGCACGGTAAACGTGCACTCTGCAAAATTTGAACGAAGGGGGGAAAGTCGTAGTAACCGCCCGAAACCAAAATCTGCGAGATGGAAATCACTACTGCCTATCCCTGCCACGCAAAGCCTATATGCTGGATTTCTATAGGTTTCGATAGGGGTAGGTTTGTAATTTCACCCAAACGTGATGTAACTGCCTCTCACCCGGATTCATACACGGTGGGCGCCAAAACACAGTGTGTCCGCGGCCGAAATCGACTCCCTCCCCGATTCATATTCATACATGGTGGGCGCCAAAAACAAACTCTCGTCGGCAAATATTCGGTGTATGTGAGATTACCGTCCTATCCCCAACCGACTAGTGTTGCTGTGATGTAGTAGAAATTTGAAACGGGGGCTAAGTTTGTAAATTTCCTCGCATTTGAGACAAGCGTGCCCTGAATACATGGTTCCCCCCTTCCTCTCTACCTCCCTTTTCCTCATTCGTACTCCGCGGGCGCCAAAATACCCTCTCCACCCCACCCTCCTCCGTCCGCCGCCGTCCGCCACCCCATCCACCACCGTCCTCCTCCACCATGCCGGAGCTGATACCCCGACGCCGTCGTCCATTACAAGAGATCGACCTCTCTCATCCATGGCTTCGGACCGGGATCCTTGCATCCCGTCCTCTCGCTTCATCCCCGCCGTCGTCCACCTTGCCGGCGCTGCTCCTACGACCGTCTCGTCCACGGCGCCCCGCCGCCACCGTCTACCCTCCTAGATCTACTTCCACGCCGCCGACAGCCATCGCTACCGCAGCACCGTCAAATTCTTTGCAGATGCGTACACGGCACCGCACCAGAGGCGGTACTCTTTCGTATCTGCTCAACTTATTTATCGCAGCAAGAAAATAGATCGCCACTGCTTTACTCTGATTTCTTATTGGTTGCGAAGTTGCCTTTGTCCAGTTTGCACCTTCAGATCCGCCATGGCACGCTCAACACCATACTCGCAATGCTTATGGTTTTCCCCTTTCATATTCCACACTAGTTAAATCATAGTAGACTAAATTTCAAAATTGGGTCAGTCGATTTTTCAGAGCTCGCCGGAGTTCGCGGTGCGATCAAAGGGGCTCGGGTGGGGATGGTGGTTGTGGGGGCGGTGGTGGGGCCTCGTCGAATGAAGAAAACTCGACGCGGGTGGGGGCGGGGGTGGGGGTGGCGGAGGAAAACAGGCGGTGGGGCCGGTGGTTCGCCGGGCGGCCCGTGTGGTGTTCTGTATGGGAAGCACAGTATGTTCTTTGTCAGGAAGGGGAGCAGGGACATCTGGAGTCAACAGTTGATAGAGCTGGCCTGTACGTGATCGATAGGCTTTCAATTACTAGCGGTAATACAACACTGTAATTTCCAGCCAGTTCCACTTTCCCGATTTATATATCCTGGTTATGGTGTACCCCTGTTATGTACACTATGGGGCTGTTTGGTTTGTGACTAACTTTGCCAAAGATTGCCACACCTAAGGTTAGGCAAGTTTGACCAACTTAGGTGAGTGTTTGGTTCAAGCCACATCTTAGGCAAGCCACACTTGGACCCCACATGTCTTACACACAAAAAGTGTGGCAAGATTCCCTTAGGCTTGCCAACTTGTGGCTCTCATTTTGATGAACTAACCTTAGTCAAGTTTGGCAAAAATGTGTGGCAAAGTGTGGCAATGCTAGTCCTAAAACCAAATAGCCCCTATGATCTGCCTAGTTGCTGTGTGCTCTTGTTATCATGGTTTGGCAATAAACTCTCTATATAGTATATTATGAACCTATCATCTGCAAGCTATCATTACTTCTGGAGCCTATTTTTTTTGTACTTGTGCCAGATTATATAAATACATGCACCATATTACAGCACACATGAGCTCTCTCATCAGAATCCAGTGATAGCACACAAGTGTTTACAGGGGCGCCCCTATATTAGAATATCATCTGCATTACAAACATAATCTCACAACTATTTATGTTTTCATGGTTCTCAGATATTATACGCAATTATAGTGAATATCAGAATCCGCGCATCAGAAGAATATTGTGGAACACTGCAATGACTTACAAAATTGGCAGCAAGGCATTGACTACCATTCTGGAAGCAATGAAACTCGTATGCTCCCCACCTGTTGATTCTTGTTCAGAATATCATCTTAATGACTATTCTAACCTTGAGGAGTCAAAGGCAGATGGCCTGTCCTGTTCACCCATCAAGGTGCCTGTTCTAATTTGGCAAGGTTTTATTGATTGCGCGTATCTTGCATATGTTGTCTTGCATTTCTTCTACTTTGTTGCACCACCATCTACTTAGTTTACTCATCATATATGTCGAGATGCCATGCCCATCCATTATCAATACATATTCCATCTGTCATCATACCTTGTTTTTCCACTCAAATGTTGTTCTTGTGCATCAGACATCAAAAAGGAAGAGGGTGATTGCCGAACCTGAAGGAGCCCCAGCAAAGTCCTTGAAAAACATGGTGGTGCCGGAGAAATCAGACAACACCCCACCTATATTGACTGTACAACCAGTGACACAAAAAGCAGGACCAACTCCAGCAGACTGTATCCATACTTCACTGGCCACACCACTAGCCCCACCACATAGGACCAACTCCAGCAGACTGTATCCATACTTCACTGGCCACACCACCAGCTGTACCACAGAAAAATCCCACTCCAGCAAAAAGTACAGCAAGTCCACCGGCCGAAGACCTATCCCAACTGCAGAGATGGCCAATTCCTGCAGATTGGAACCCCATTCCATTTATTCCCAGTTTAAAAGACAATGCTTTCAATGTTGTTAGGGACTACGTGCATATATTCTCATCATGGGAAGATTATTGTGAAGACAAACACCATTTTCACATCTTCCTGTCCAACTTACGTGTAAGTGCTATTATTCATGGTTATTATTTTCTTGTTTTCTGCTGATTGAACACATCAATGATTTACATTACATTGTTGTAACTAGGCGAGGGTCAATCTGG
The DNA here is from genome assembly GCF_003073215.2 of Triticum urartu. Taxonomy (NCBI): domain Eukaryota; kingdom Viridiplantae; phylum Streptophyta; class Magnoliopsida; order Poales; family Poaceae; genus Triticum; species Triticum urartu. The sequence continues at coordinate 355,183,379 of NC_053023.1, forward strand.
ATAGTCATGACGAGCAAAGCTTGCTTGTACTTTTCAAGGAAGAATTGCAGCAGTATCGGTGTTACCGGAGGAAATCACACTTTGATGGCAAGTCTATAAACGAATTTCCAGTGAAGTCTCCTATGCTAAATTTAGAAGACATTGAATGGAAAAACCTTGTTATGCACTGGTCTCGTTCCCAGGATGAGGTACTATCTATGAAATCACATGACAATTTGAACTTCTACTTTTCCGCATGTGCCTTACGGATCTTTTTTGCAGGAAATATGCTCGAAGAAGAATTCCGGTTTGACAAGAACGACAGGATATCGCAAATATGTTGCCCACTACTTTGCTCTTGTTAGTACCTGTTGTCCTGTATCACTATACTTGCATACATACCTGGTTCATTATGTGACAGCAGTATGCATGATAGCTTGCTTATCAATTATTCGCTCCAAATTATCTGATTTGTATGAATGGTTACATAACCAATGTTTTTTTAGCTCTGCATTGTTCTTGTAAGTACATGCTGTCCTTTATCAGTGTACTTATAATGACAGGTAGTTGTTCATGTACCATCACTCTGCAGCTTATTTTCCTTTGCCCTCCATTTTCTACACATCAGATCTATATTTACTCTTACCATAAGGTTGGTACTGAAGAAGTTTAGCTGTGCATTGCTCTTGGTTGTAACTTTGCCTGTATCGCTGCACTTACATTTATAGCTACTTGGTTATGTAGCATCACTCTTCATCTTATCTTAAATATTCTCCATTTTTTCGTATATTATCACATCTATATTTACTCTTAACAAAATGTAGAATAAAGGCAATGCTTTTGAAGAAGATTCTGTGGTAAACTTCTTGAATTGCCCCCCCATCAGCATGGACAAGGCCTTTATAGAGCCTGTCTTCACCAATAATGTAAGTTTGTCCATCTCAAGCCTTCAAACTTTGTTGTATATATTTGGTTAGGCATGACTGCAACGGCTGTTTATTTTTGGTGTTTGCATCAAATTGCTTGTTTAAAGTTTATTATATGTAGTTCATAAACAAAAGTTTGCCCTTTCTCAATTTAAGTTTTCAGTTGTACAACCAAGTTCCTTCTTCATACCATGTAAATTAAACTATACAAAGCAAGTGATCTTCTTTTGCACTGCATGTATGCTTTTGTTCTTCATCCGTAATCCAGTGGTGTGGTGAACCTACCCACTACAGCACAATGTCATATTCTGCAATGTCTTAACTATGAACAATGTCATATCATTCTACTATTATTTAAACCGTCTCTTTATTTGCCAATCTAAAATGGTATAAATTGATAGCACACTAACCATTGATACTTGTGAGTTCTTGATCTGTAATCCAGTGGTGTCGTGAAGCTACCAACTCCTTCACAATGTCATTTCCCGCCATGTCTTGACCTGAACAATACCATATTGTGTTAATGCAAATTTAAAGTGTGTCACTTTATTCGTCAGTAAGAAATGTGATGAATTGTCAGCACTGATACTTTTATGTGCAAAACCTATCATCTGTCTGCTTGTTTATCTTTCAGAGTGAGGAAGATATAAGTGTTAAACAAGCACAATCTCATCATCTTGCTTAGCTGCTTGCGCTGCAGCTCCCCAGCAGGGCTAACCTTTCCTGAACTCTATTGAAGTGTTGTCGGTTTTGTATATTATTTTGTCGGCGTGTTTATTTGCACTGGTGGCGATCTTTGATGCCCAGTGTATGTAATCTACTGTCTGCTTGTACTTTATTATCATAGTGGCGAACTTTGATGCTCAGTGGATGTAATATGCTGTAATTTCTTTATTGTATAGTCTAGGTTTTTTCTTATTCATGATGCTGCAGTTATTTTACTGTATATATATCCTGTCTTCGCAGTAAACTGGCCAAACCATAAAATTACGGTACATAATCGGGCTGTCATGCAATCACGACGTAGGTTGGGCCTGAAATGTGCCGAACAGCTCACGGGCCAGTAGCAGCCCAAAATGAACTCGGCCCATGATTGTGTGAATCAAATCACGGGCTTTTAACTGGCCAAAAAATTGTCTCGGTCCTTGTTTGGCCCAATCAGATATCGGCTGCGAGCAGGCCGAATGCAATCCGGGCCGTAGTTAGGCCCAATTATATGGCGGGCTTTTAACATGCTGAAATTAATATAGGGCCGAAATGTTAAACGGGCCCTTAATAGGGCAAAACTAATATCAGGCCGAATTACTAAGTGGGCCTTTAGCAAGTGGGCCCAAAAGCATAGTGTCCAGTTGACGTGCCGAATCTGATATGGGCCATAATTGAGCCCAAAGCCTCTTAAAGGGCCGGACCTGACCTGGGCCGTAATTTGGCCCAAAACGTGGTAGGCCTTTAACGGGCCGGATCTCATATGGGCCACTATTAGGCCCGGAGCGTGGCAGGCCAATAATGGACCGGATCAAATATGGGCCGACATTTGGCCCAAAACATGGCAGGCAGTTAATGGGCCGGCCTATTAGGGTCCTCAAAATCTTGTGGGCCTACAGCTGGTCCGGCCCATTAATGTCGGCGAAATCTCATGGGCCTTTAGCTGGGCCGGCCCATTATGATCCGCAAGAATCTTGTGGGCCTTTACCTGGGCCGGCCCATTACGGCACACAAAAATCTTGTGGGCCTTTACCTGGGCCGGCCCATTATGGCCCGCAAAATCTTGTGGGCCTTTAGCTGGGCCAGCCCATTATGGTCCGCAAAATCTCGTGGGCCTTTAGCTGGGCCGGCCATTATGGTCCGCAAAATCTTGTGGGCCTTTAGTTGGGCCGGCCCATTTAAACTTATTGGGCCGTGCCACGTGTCGACGTATCATAGGCGCCTTCTGTCCAGTGAGTGGATGACATCTGTCCCGACGATGAGCCGACACGTGTTTCCTCTAGCCAATGATGATTTTACACGTGGAAAATCCCCATTGGTCGGGGCTGTTAACGGGTTATCGGATCCAAAACCCGACCCGATAGCTTAACGGCGTTCCGTTACGATGGATGCCACGTGTGTCACCCTTGACGAAAGCACTTCTGTGACGCGCGATTTATCGTCATGGAATTGGACACTTCCTTGATGATAATTTTGGTAATGTCATGGAACACTTCTACGACAGCACAGGTATGACTATCTTGATTCTGTCATAAATTTGTCATGGAGGTACATGCATGACAAAAAAGCGACCTACTATGACAAACACGTATCATCACGGAAGTGTATTTTTTTGTAGTGCAACTCCCCAGGACACTGCCACAAACCCTAAATGTCAGGAGGCACCGAGAACAATGTTCTTGTCACAAGAATATCGGAACGATTCCAAGATACCCGCGTGATCCTATTTTTTCATGAAATTTGAGGAGAGAAGAGTCAAAACTTCTACGTTAGTAGGCCTCACGAGAGTGACGAAGGGACTGAGGAGTAAAAAGAATCCTACTCTCTGATATATATAATCCTAAGACTCAAGACATTTTGTTCTAGACTCAACAACGTCAGCGATTCGATCAAGCAGGGGGCTCCTAAGTCAGGGAAGGCTCTGATTACCAACTTGTAACACCCACAATGCGGCTATATCTCCCACGTGTCGGGGCACGATTTAGAGGCATAGCCGCATGGTAGGTTTGTCGCAAGAGGGGTAATCTTCACACAATCCCATGTACTGAATAAGAAAGGCATAAAGAGTTGGCTTACAATCGCCACTTCACACAAATACAAGTTAAACATACATCATCCAGAATACAATCAAGGTCCGACTACGGAACCAAAATAAAAGAAGACAACCCCAAATGCTAGATCCCCGATCGTCCCAACTGGGCACCACTACTGATCAACTGGAAAAGACACAAATCAACGACTAAGATCTTCATCGAGCTCCCACTTGAGCTGGGTTGCGTCACCTGCACTGGTATCATCGGCACCTGAAACTGTTTGGAAGTATCTGTGAGTCACAAGGACTCAGCAATCTCACACCCGCGAGATCAAGACTATTGAAGCTTATGGGTAGGATAGGGTAATGAGGTGGAGCTGCAGCACTAAGCATATATGGTGGCTAACATACGCAAATAAGAGCGAGAAGAGAAGCAACGCAATGGTCGAGAAGCTATAAGTGATCAAGAAGTGATCCCGAAGCTACTTATGTTCAAGCATAACACGAGACCATGTTCTCTTTCTGGACTCCGCCGAAAAGAGACCATCACGGCTACACATGCGGTTGATTAATTTTAATTAAGTTAAGTGTCAAGTTCTCTACAACCGGACATTAACAAATTCCCATCTGCCACATGACCGTGGGAACGACTCTCAAAAGTTTATACCCTGCAGGGGTGTCCCAACTTAGCCCATCACAAGCTCTCACAGTCAATGAAGGATATTCCTTCTCCCAGGAAGACCCAATCAGGCTCGGAATCCCGGTTACAAGACATTTCGACAATGGTAAAACAAGACCAGCAAGACCGCCCAGATGTGCCGACAAATCCCGATTGGATCTGCACATATCTCGTTCTCAGGGCACACCGGATAAGCTAAGCGTACATGTACCAACATAACCCAAGTTGCCAAGGGACGGTCCCGCACGGTGCTCTAGTTCGGACCAACAATTAGAGAAGCATTGGCCGGGGGGGTTAAAATAAGATGACCCTCGGGCTCGCGAAAACCCAAGGGAAGATTATAGGTTGTTAGGCAAATGTAAAACCAAGGTTGGGCCTTGCTGGAGGAGTTTTATTTAAAGCGAACTATCAAGGGGTTCCCATAACACCCAACCGCGTTAGGAACGCAAAATCAAGGAACATAACACCGGTATGACGGAAACTAGGGCGGCAAGAGTGGAACAAAACATTAGGCATAAGGCCAAGCGTTCCACCGTTTACGAAGTATATAGATGCATTAAAGTAAATAAGATATAATAATGATATCCCAACAATATCCATGTTCCAACATGGAACAAACTTCAACTTCACCTGCAACCAGCAACGTTATAAGAGGGGCTGAGCAAAAGCGGTAACATAGCCAAACAATGGTTTGCTAGGAAAGGTGGGCTAGAGGCTTGACATGGCAATGTGGGAGGCAAGATATAGCAAGTGGTAGGTAGCACGACATATCAATAGAGCGAGCAACTAGCAAGAAAAGATAGAAGTGATTACGAGAGTATGGTCATCTTGCCTGAGATCCCGCAAGGAAGAAGTACGAGTCCAAGAAGAAGACAAACAGACGTAGTCGAATGAATCCTCACAACTCCGAAACGAAACCGAAGCTAACGAGAAAAGCAACCCGGAAAGAAGCAAACAACATAGTAAATAACCATCACATAAACATGGCATGATGCACAACCAAGTATGATGCATGTCCGGTTTAATGAAGCATGGCATGGCAAAGTGCACAAACAACACCATAAGTTAAGTGGATCTCAATATGCAATGAGTTGCATATTGACGAAACACCACATGACTTATTTAGTTCTCTCCCGTTTATGTACTCAACAATATTTAATGTTGTTAAGCATGGCAAGAGGTGAAGCATAAGTAAAATACACAATTAGGCATTTTAAATGAGGCTAGAAACATCAAACAAAAATTCCGGTAAATCCTCATGTGCTTTAGCAATTTAATGCAACAACAATGTTAACCATTTTAAATGTTATTATCATGATGCGGATGACAAGCTCAAGTTTCATCAATTTTTATGAAAATGTTGACATGAGCATATTATGAAGCATTTGTCATCGTGGCGGAAACGAAAGGGGTGCCAGGGCAATGAATCCGAAAATGATGCCACGGCAACATATCTGTTTCCTGTACAAGGCTTGACCGATCCAGGGGTCAAGGGTGGCGATGGTCTAGAAGCAGCAACAATTGAGTGGTGTCGGGCTCAGGGGCGCGGAGGAATTGGCATGGCGACTGCTAGCCCTGGAATGAGGCGGCCTACCACGTGGTGCAGAGGATGCAGAGGAGGTGAGTGGTCACTACAGAGAACGCAGCGGCGGCCCGGTTGGCTCGTAGGGGAGGCAGGGGCTCGGCGACTCGCGTGATGCAGGGGCAACAAGGCTCGCAATGGAGGTATGGGGGCCCGGCGCGACGGCGAAGTACGGCGGCTCCAGGTCCTGGCCAGCGACGGGGAGGTCCGTGGCGTTGAGCTTCGGAGTTCTGACGGTGGCAGGGTCAGGCGGCTAGTGGTTGGGGAGGTTCGGCGACGCGTGGAAAGAGCAACTGCAGCCGGGCACGGAGGACGACGGCTACCAGCGCAGGTGCTCGAGGAGCTCCTCTCCTCGATCGCTCGGGCGACGGGGAGATGGGAATTGAGCGTTGGGGAGCTCCTCTCCTTGGCGATGCGAGGCGGCGACAGGAAGATGGAGGGGATCGAGGGAGAGAAGAGCGAGGGAGACCTTGGTGACGGCGCTGGGGAAGGGAGGAAGGGAGCGAGGGGGTTCGGGATAGCGAGCAAGATAGAGAGATGGCGGCGCGCGTGGGAACGAGGAGGGAGAGATCGATGGAGAGGGTTCGGCCTAGGGTTTTGGTGGGCTTCTGGTGACTGGCTGCTGCTGGGCCTGAGTGACCTGCAGCTACAGGAGGCCCAAGAGGCAAGGCTGGGCTCTCTCTCTCTCTCTTAACCTCTCTTCTCATAAGAAAATAAATAAATAAATACAACACATAGATAAGAAAGAAAACAAAGGGAGGTTAGGGGAAGGAGTTGGACACACAGATAAATTTTTCGGACTCACAAAAAATGTGCTCGTTCCAAGAAAATTGGAGTGGGCAAGACTGCAAGGTTTAAATTCAAACTCATCCGAATTTAATCAAACGGTTTGAACTAGGTATAGGGTTTTGAAGTGCCCAAAAATGTTCATATTTTGGAGGAACCTCGGTAAAAGGGAAGAGAATTTTTGGGCAAGGTTAGAGATTAAAACTTGAAGAAGGAAAAGCCAAGGAATTTAACATGCACGTGTGTTGTGGTAAGTTCCAAATTAATGGAATATAAAATTATAGCTCCCTAATAATATTGGGAGTATATGTTCTAAAGATAAATCACCATTGTGAATATCCCTCTATTTAAATGGATCAAAGATCCATACGGTTTATTTGGTTCAGTTTTTAAAACGGGTTGCATGATGACATGATGCAATGCACATGATGCAAGGATGAATGCAACGAACCAAACAGAACACACGATGAATCTCGGAAACCATTGAAGGCATCTAAAGCTCCGGTCTTGGGGCGTTACACGTATTCACCTCAATGGTGATGTCAACAATAATAACTCATGCTCACTCACAACCAACTAGATGTGTGTGCCTAGATCTTACCTCACAACATGATGCTTGCAAAAGAGAAAATAAAAAGGAATAGGGAAGAATACTTTGACTCTTGCATAAAAGTAAATACATAAAAGTAAAAGATAGGCCCTTTGCAGAGGGAAGCAGAGGTTGTCATGTGCTTTTTGGTTTGTATGCTCAATCTCTTAGTGCAAAATAATGTCACGTTATATTGCCCCTTATGATAACAACCTTTATTATGCAGTCTGTCACCTTTATAATTTTGCCATCACAAGTTCGTACAATGCTCAATTTTCTCTTACATTAAATGATCCAACACATTTAGAAGCAATTTTTATTGCCTTATTGCACCGATGACAACTGACTTGAAGGATCTTACTCGATCCATAGGTAGGTATGGTGGACTCTCAAAAAAAGATTTGGGGTTTAAGGGTTTTTCGATGCACAAGTAGTATCTCTACTTAGTGCGGAATTTTGGCTAGCAAAGATATGGGGCAAGCACCACATGTTAAAGTATCTATGACAATATAACTTCTATGTGAATATAAACAGGGCATCATTACATTTTCTTCCTTGTCCAACTCAACAATTTTGGCATGTAATATTTTGATGAGGGCTCATATTCATAAAATATGACCAAGATAGTATATTTGCATGTGAATCTTATCTTTTTTTGACTAGGAACTGTGGGGTGAATCTTATCTTCCCTTATTAATTCTTTCATGAGTTGCATCATTGACCAATGCTATGTTTGTTAGTCTCCAATAAATTTTACCACTTATACTTTTCCTTATGTGATGTCATTACTTACCATAAGATTAGCATATGACCTTTTTTGTTATTTCTTTTCTTTATTTTGATTGAAATGTAAAAGTAAAGAAAATAAAACTCAAACTAAAATTTATTATATATCTTGCACACGATTACATAGATAGATATATCACTAAGCTAACACTCGAAAAAGATTGAACTAAACTTTTATTCAACTAATTCAAAAGATAACTAAAGAACGAACTAAGATAGATAAAGGCAAGATAGTGGTGTTGATATAGTATCGGGGCACCTCCCCCAAGCTTGGCACAAACCAAGGGAAGTACCCATACCATGAACTCGAATCTCCTTTGGTGGTGAAGAAGGTGATGGTGGTGATGATCACGAGGCCATGTTCCCCGGTATTCTCATGAGTAGCTCCCTCAAGCCTTGAATCTCTCGAATGGCTCGATGAAGTAGTTCAGTGTTTTTCTCCACTTCATCCATAATGTATTTATTCTCCGGTCCCCAAGAGTTTGTTCCTGCATCACTTTCTCTTGGACGAGGTATGTCCCAATTGGAAGGCAGGTGCACATAAGGTGTATTCTGATACGTCTCCAATGTATCTATAATTTATGAAGTATTCATGCTAATATATTATCATTCTTGGATGTTTTACAATCATTTTATAGCAAATTTATCATTTTTTGGGACTAACCTATTGACCCAGTGCCAGCTGCTATTTTTTCTTGTTTTTTACATCGCAGGAAACCAATATCAAATGGAGTCCAAACACCATGAAACTTTTTGTGGATTTTTTATGGACCAGAAGACATCCATTGGGCCAGAGCAGCACCCGGGGGTGCCTCGAGGGGGGCACAACCCACCAGGGTGTGCCTGGGGGCCCAGGCGTGCCCAAGTGTGTTGTGCCCACCTCGGTGGCCTCCTGCACCCCCTCTTCGCCCTCTAAATTCCTAAATATTCCAAAAACCCTAGGGGGGACTCTATATGAGAAGTTTTGCCACCACAAGCCTCTATAGCCATGAAAAACCAATCTAGACCCCGTTCCGGCACCCTGCCATAGGGGGAAATCATCTCCGGTGGCCATCTTCATCACCTCGGCGGCCACCACGATGAGGAGGGAGTAGTCCACCCTCAGGGCAGAGGGTTTGTACTAGTAGCTATATGTTTAATCTCTCTCTCTCTCGTTTTCTTGAGATGTCATGATATTGATGTATGGCAGGCTTTGTTAATATAATCTGATCATATGGTGTTTTCCCCTCTCTATCTTGTCGTGATGAATTGAGTTTTCCCTTTGAGATTTCGTTTTATCGGATTGAATACTTTTATGGATTTGAGAGCACTTGATATATGTCTTGCATATGAATACTCGTGGTGACAATGGGGTATTCTATTGATTCACTTGAGGTATGTTTTGGCACTCAACTCGCAGATTCCCGAGGGGACATTGGGGTAATCTACGCATAGGGGTTTATGCACGTTCTCATCTTTTGTTTCTCCGGTAGAAATCTTGGGGCACTCTTTGAGGTTCTTTGTGTTGGAATGAGTATTATGAATCTGAAATTATTTGGTGTTATTTTTGTATGAACTCTTGGATAGATCGATCAGAAAGAATAGCTTCGGGGTTGTTTCGTACCCTACAAACAATTTCTTCTTATGTTCTCTGCTAGATAGGAACTTTGGAGTGATTCTTCATTACACATTGAGGGATGGTTATATCATCCAATTATATTAGCATTGTTGAGAGATTTCACTAGTGAAAGTACGGACCCTGGGCCTCATTTTCAAGCATTGGAATACCATTTTTGCTCTGTTTTTTCAATTGCTACCTTGGTATTTTTATTTATTCAGATTATAAAAATATATTTCTACCATCAATATTACACTTTTATCACCATATCTTCGCCGAACTAGTGCACCTATAGAATTTGCCATTGTATTAGGTGCGTTGGGGACACAAGAGACTTTTTATTTGGTTGCACGGTTGTTTGAGAGAGACCATCTTCATCCTACACCTCCCACGGATTGATAAACCTTAGGTCATCCACATGATGGAAAATTGCTACTGTCCTACAAAACTCTGTGCTTCGAGGCCCAACACGTGTCTACAAGATTAAAGTTTCATAGTAGACATCAAGCTCTTTTCTGATGCCTTTGTCGGGGAGGCTAGGTAAGCGACACCCACACCCCGTCAATGAAGCTCTTTTCTGGCGCCGTTGCCGGGGAGGTGAGTGCATGAAGGTATATCTTTCGATCTTGCAATTGAATCTTTTTGTTTCTTGTTTTACCACTAGTTTGATTTATAAAAAGTAAACTACAAAAAAATGGAATTGATGTTGCATCATATTGTTCATCCTTATAATGTCTTCTGTGAAAATGATGGAAAGGAAAATTGCGCTCAATTGATAGAAGAAGAATTCAATAGAATGTTTGGTATAAATGATGAGCATGATTGCAATGTTGTTAGTATGAATTCTTTGAATATCCATGATGCTAATGATATGAAAAGCCATAAGATTGGGGATGCTATATTTGATGAAGATGATATTTTTAGTCCCCCAAGATTTTATGTGCAAATTTGTTATAATGATTGCGTGCCTCCTATTTACGATTATTATATTGATGAAAGTGGATTTGGAGAGGTCATGACTTTATTTAATGATGAATCCACTATTTTGGAAGAGGTTTAAATTGACTATGATAACAAAGTTGCTATCCATGATGATTATGGTGATGACATGTATGCTATAAAGAATAATGATAACCATGAAAATTGTCATCATGATTTTAATTTTCAATCACATGATAGTTATTTTGTTGAGTTTAATCCCACTATTATGAATGAGAATAAATTTTCTTATGTGGAGAGTAAGAAAATTTCTATGCTTGTGGATCATGAAATGAATGCTTTTTGTGATGGTTATATTGTTGAATTCATTCATGATGCTACTGAAAATTATTATGAGAGAGGAACATTTGCTTTTACATATCTCAATAATATCAAGGTTCCACTCTATGTGTTGAAAGTTTTGAAGTTGCACTTGTTTTGCCTTCCTATGCTAGTTGATTCTTGTTCCCATAAATTGTTTGTTCACAAAATCCCTATGCACATGAAGTGGGTTAGGCTTAAATGTGCTTGCCATGTTATTCATGATGCTCTCTTTATGTTTCAATTCTTATCTTTTATGCGAGCATCATTGAAATCATCATGCCTAGCTTAAAAGGCATTAAATAAAAGCGCTTGTTGGGAGACAACCCAACACTTTTACCTACTGTTCTTTTGTGTTCACATTATTAAGCTACTATAGTAATCATGTTTTATATCTTTCATTTCAATAAAGTGCCAAGTAAGACCTTGTAACGCCCCAAGACCGGAGCATAGGGTGCCTTCCTTGATTTCCGGGTTTCGTCGTGTGTTTTGTTTGCTTTGTTGCATTTCATCTTTGCATCATGTGCATTGCATCATGTCATCATGTCATCATGTCATAAGTCTTTTGCATCTCAACTAAATAATTTGTATGGATCTTCGATCCATTTAAGTCGAGGGAAGAGTGACTTCTCTTTATAACATTATCCTCCTAATATTTAGGGAGCTATTATAAATATTCCATTAATTTGGATTCACCCATAAACACACTTGCAAAATAATTCCCCATGCCTTTGTCCCATGCATCATCTCCTTCTCCTTTCCTTCTATTTCCTTTGTTTTGCAAGTGTCATTTTCCCCTTCTCTACTAATGTTCATTCTTTTCCTATAAATTCTCGACCATGCCTTCAACCTCTCTGTCAAATTTCAGATCCTTTGAAGTTGTTTTGTTTAGGTTCAAAAATGCCTCAAGTTTGAATCATATTTAAACTTGTTTTATTTTTCTGCCTCTAAAAATATCCAAGACAATTTTATCAAATAGAGTAGAGTTCCAGGAGATTGAGGATATTTTTTATATCTGAAAAACTCCTCTTCTAGCCCCCTAACCTTTTTCTTTTATTGTAATTGCTTATCTAAATAAACAGGAAGTAAACGATAAAAGAAAAGGTGTTCCTGGGCGACCTCCTTAGGCCCAACCGCAGCCAGGCCTACCCACCTTGGGCCAAGGCCCATCCTTCCCCGCAGCCCAACTAAACCCTCTATAACCCTAGGCCCGGCCGATCCCCTCTAACCCTAGCCGATCGAGCAGCAGCTCATCTCGATCCCTGTCCTCCTCGTTCCCCATCTCCCTCGCGCCGCCACCCACAGGAACGGCACGCGCTGCGCCCTCATCCCGATCCCCTCCTACCCGTGCTCCTCGTCCGGCCCCGCCGTCCAGCCGCGATGTGCCCTCAAGTGCCTCGCCTCGCCGCTGCCTCCCCGCCGCCCCGCAGCATCTCGTCCGACGGCTCCTGCTGCAGTTGCTCTTCCCGTGCGCCGCCAGGCCTCCCCATTGCCAGTATCATCGCCTCCCGCCATGGCGCCGCCACGAAGCACCCAGCCACTGGCTCGGTCGCTCCTCTGCTCCTGTTTTCCCTCTGCTGCTTCATCGGTTCCTCTACTCCATCAACTCTGCCCCGCGCCTCAACTCTGCGCCGTCCCCGTCGCCCTCCTTGCCTTGCTCCAGCCTCCTGTTCTGCACGACCCAAGGGTGTCCCTGCTCATCATGCTTGTGCGCCCGATGACCACCTCGGACCGCCAGCGACCTCTCCTGCTTCGCCTCCGTGCTTGCTTGCTGCAGCTGCCATGACCCTCCTCTACCTTGCACCACCATCACCACGGCTGACCTCGCAGGCCACTCCATGCTTCTCCTGGAGGCCCTTGTTTCCTCCTCTGCTCGGCCACAAGTGCATCGACCGGCGTACAGAGCACCGGGGCACTGGTTGCCTCTATTTGCGGGTGCTTCATTTTGTGCTTCATGGAAACGTCGCCAAGTACCTCTATGATCACTGTATCACCAAGATTGCCCGGTCCAAGACCACCTCAAGTTCGACTACCGCACGGTTATGCCAAGTTCATCTACGAAACATGTACATCGACTCCGTCAAGACCGGACCGACAAGTACCTCAACGTCATGTGTACAACGAACGTTGCCGAAGACCCGGATAGCAAAACATCAAGTACCTATGACCGAAGAACGCCATGTACCTCTCCGAAAAACGAACATGTACCACTACGTCCGAAGACCTCGAACCCTTCAAGTCCGACAACGATTGTGCACAACGACCGAAGACGTGCATGTTGCCAAGTACCCTCTCCGGATCATCATGTTCGACTACCGATAAACATGTACCACTACCGTCGCCGAGATCGCGAGAACCTCTACCGTTGACCCTAGAGCGTGCAAGAACGACTACTTCCACTACCGTCGTCGCGAGAACGTCTACTTCCTCTACTTTGCACCGAACGAGAACTGTTCCGCTTGCACGCTTCGAAGGTATAACCTCGAGACGACGTCCGTGAACGAATGCTTGTGATATTTGAGATGCTCGGGTTCTGCACCGTGTCCAAATTGTCACTCGTTTCCTTATCGACAACTCATGGGACACCCGAAATCCGGGAGCGCCCCACCATCTTTTGCACGCATCTGCACACCTATCCTTTGCATTGGTATCTCAATTGAGTTACCGGAACCGGAACACTGTCGTGGCACCGTTTTCATTATCATTGCCGTGGCACCCCTTTCCTTGCCACCACGGTGGCAAATGATTCATATTGATCTTATCAACATTTTCATAAAACTTGCATAAACTTGCATATGTCATCCGCATCATGATAACCACATTTAAATATGGTTTAAATTGTTGTTTGCTTTAATTTGCTAAATGCATCTGGGGTTTTACCAGATTCGTTGTTTGTTATATCCGGCCCCATTTAAATTGTTTAGATAGTATAGTTTTGTTATGCTTCACCCTCTTGCCATGTTTAAACAACATTTAAAATTGTTGAGTACACAAACGGGAGAGAACTAAATAAGTCGTGTGGTGTTTCGTCAATATGCAACGGAGTTGCATGTTGAGCTCTCCTTAATTTGTAGGATTGTTTATGCATTTTTCCATGCCATGCTTCATTAAACCGGACATGCATCATACTTGGTTGTGCATCAGGCCATGTTCATGTGTTGGTTGTTTACTATGTTTTTTGCTTCTTTCTGGTGTTGCTTCTTCTCGGTAATCTGGTAACGTTGCGTTTGTGAGGATACGTTGTCTATGTCCGTTTGTCTTCTACATGGACTCATTCTTCTTCCTTGCGGGATCTCAAGCAAGATGACCATACCCTCGAAATCACGTTTATCTTTGCTTGCTAGATGCTCTCTCTTTTGCTATGCCTATGCTACAATACCTACCACTTGCTTTTCATTCCTCCCATATTGCCATGTCAAACCTCTAACCCACCTTGTCCTAGCAAACCGTTGTTTGGCTATGTTACCGCTTTGCTCAGCCCCTCTTATAGCGTTGCTAGTTGCAGGTGAAGATTGGAGATTGTTCCTTGTTGGAACATGTTTATTGTTGGGATATCATTATTATATCTTGTCTATTTTAATGCACCTATATACTTGGTAAAGGGTGGAAGGCTCGACCTTATGCCTGGTGTTTTGTTCCACTCTTGCCGCCCTAGTTTCCGTCATACCGGTGTTATGTTCCTTGATTTTGCGTTCCTTACACGGTTGGGTTATAATGGGAACCCCTTGACAGTTCGCCTTGAATAAAACTCCTCCAGCAATGCCCAACCTTGGTTTTACCATTTGCCACCTAGCCTATTTTTCCCTTGGGTTTCCGGATCCCGAGGGTCATCTTTATTAAACCCCCTGGGCCAGTGCTCCTCTGAGTGTTGGTCCAAAATAGAGCCCTTTGCAGCGCCCCCTCGGGGAAACTCGAGGTTTGTTTTTACTTGTACGGAGCACTCATCTGAGTGTGCCCTGAGAACGAGATATGTGCTGCTCCTATCGGGATTTGTCGGCACATTCGGGCGGTGTTGCTGGACTTGTTTTACCATTGTCGAGATGTCTTGTAACCGAGATGCCGAGTCTAATCGGATTGTCTTGGGAGAAGGAATATCCTTCGTTGACCGTGAGAGCTTGTGATGGGCTAAGTTGGGACACCCCTGCAGGGTTTGATCTTTTGAAAGCCGTGCCCGCGGTTATGGGCAGATGGGAATTTGTTAATGTCCGGTTGTAGAAAACCTGAAACTTAACTTAATTAAAATGCATCAACCGCGTGTGTAGCCGTGATGGTCTCTTCTCGGCGGGGTCCGGGAAGTGAACACGGTGTTGGAGTTATGCTTGATCGTAGGTTGTTCTAGGATCACTTCTTGATCATAGTTTCTCGAACGTGCTTTGCCCTCTCTTCTCGCTCTCATTTGCGTATGTTAGCCACCAATTATGCTAGTCGCTTGCTGCAGCTCCCCCTCACATACCTTTTTTCCCTTACTTATAAGCTTAAATAGTCTTGATCGTGAGGGTGTGAGATTGCTGAGTCCCCGTGACTCACAGATTACTTCCAAAACCAGTTTGCGGGTGCTGATGAAACCGTGTAGGTAACGCAACCGAGCTCAAGGAGGAGCTCGATGAAGATTGTGTTCGTTATGTTGTTCCGTTTCCAGTTGATCAGTAGTGGAGCCCAGTTGGGTCGATCGGGGATCTGTGTAGCTTTTGGGGTAGTCTTCTTTCATTTTGGTTCCGTAGTCGGACCTTGATTGTATCTGGATGATGTAATGTTTTATTCATGTATTGTGTCAGGTGGCGATTGTAAGCCAACTATGTATCTTTTTCCCTTATCTATTACATGGGTTGTGTGAAGATTACCTCACTTGCAACATTGCTTACAATGCGGTTATGCCTCTAAGTCGTGCTTCGACACGTGGGAGATATAGCCGCATCGTGGGTGTTACAAGTTGGTAATCAGAGCCTTCCCCGACTTAGGAGCCCCCTGCTTGATCGAATCGCTGGCGTTGTTGAGTCTAGAAATTTTTTTTGAGTCTTTTAGGATTATATATATCGGAGAGTAGGATTCTTTTTACTCCTCAGTCCCTTCATCGCTCTGGTGAGGCATCCTGACGTAGAGTTTTGACTCTTCTTTTCTCAAATTTCACTAAAAAAAATTTAGGATCACGCGGGTATCTGGGAATTGTTCCGATGGATTTGTGACAAGAACATTGTTCTTGGTGCCTCCTGACATTTAGGGGTTGTGGCAGTGTCCCGGGGAGTTGAGCTCCGAGGTGTTGTCGTAACAATTTATCGTTGCAGTTCTGGAATACCTGAGTTTCGCCGACATCGAAAATCTCTTTTATGCAGTTGTTGGTGAGATAACCTCGACGCCACCTAGTACTGGGGCGGGAGTTCGGGAGTATTGCCATAACTCATATATCGGATGCTTTTCGAAGGTTGAGGTAAACGATTTCCGAAGGTTTCTTGGTTATGTGTTGAAGGATGGATACAGCTGGATGTAGGATTTGCTAGTGTTGGGTGAGATATTATGCTTCCCATGTATCCCCAACACCTGATTGCATAACCGGAAAGTTTCGGGAGTTTATAAGTGGGAATTCAAGTAGCTCTTAGGATATCTTTCCGACAGATGTATGATATGAAATTGGGGTTCGACGTCTAGTGGTCCGCCTATCCACGGTTTGTTTTACAGTGGTCTCGTTGTGTCTTAAAAGAGTCCTTGGCTATGCTGACTCGGGGACGCTTCATATTTCATGTGTACTGCCTTGTACATGATGGTGATGTACGATCGAGCCTGTCTAGGCCCCACCATGAAAACTTCGGATGAAATCTCTATAATATGTTTGTTCCGGCTTATTCTGCAAGCCAATCCTTTGTTTTTGTTTGGAGTTGTGGTATTCGAGTTTCTTCGAAGTCAAATGCTGATTCCATACCTTCTCTAAGCGGTGTTCTCATATTTCTATGTGGATACTAATCCTTCTTGATCATCGAGATTGTCATGTCAATCCTTTTCAACCGGTGTGTTTTCTCTTCAAGCGGATCCGTTCATTTTTAACATCTGCAAGATTCAATCTGAACTTTCTCAACGGTGTTCGTTTCATCCATCCCAAGTTGTCTTTGTTGTCCCTTCCTCCCACCCTTGTTTCTTCAAGGAATCAGAGTTCTGAATCAACTATCCATTTTTATTCATGTGAAGTCTCTTCATCCTTTTCTTTCAAGTTTCGATCAGGTGATTTATCGTGGAGATTCTAAAGGAGCCTCAATTTCATTATTCTTCATTCTTTTTCTTCTCCGGTGTTTTCCATTCAAGCATTATTGATCATATCTTTTTCCTTGTTTCAAATATCTTGCCATGCCGGTACTCTTCATATTAATTCATTTCTCGCTATTCAATTGTTCCGGAGTGCTCAAGATATCTCAAAGATTCGTGTTTCCACTTTGCTTTAGTTCAAGATCTTTCGAGGATGTTCTCTCATTCAAGCCTATTAATTCAACTGGTGCAATCTATCTTCCAAGTGATCTTTTCAACGGTGTTTGTTTTGAGTGGGCCCTAACCCACAGGTCTTTTCCCAGGTCTTACCTGACTCTTCTAATCTTCCATGGAGTTACTCTCAAATTCTTTTCGAAGTTGACGTAAGAATGAATTATCATCAGTCAAATGTCTTTCTCCAAGATCTTTCAAATTCTTTTCATCGTTGGTTCAACATTTCTAATTTTTCATTCCGGAGTGCCCCAATAATTCATGGTGGTGTTTCTCATCGTCATTCTCTACATTTGAAGACCGAAGAAGAGTTTCTCTTTAATCTTGCTCCATTCTCTTCAAGATTCATGGTGCTAGCCTTATACCGTCCTCTCATAATTGTTTTCGATTGTGAGAATTCTTTACACCCATCTGGAGCAATTAAAGATTCTTTTTAGTTTGATTCTCCGAAGGCCATCATTTCAGGTTTATTCATCCTCAGCTTTCAGCTATTGTTCTCCAAATCTTACCGGTGCATCATTCAAGTTTTCTCTTTTTTTTAGCTCGTGATTCTCTTCATTCTCATGTACCTAATTCTCTCAAGCATCTTCATTCGCTTTTCCGATTCTACCCGGTGATTTGTGCCTTTGCTACGTTCATTTTCAATTCTTACGGTGGTTCTTCCAAGATTCTTCCCCTTTGTTTATCATATCAATTTATTCGTTGTTTCAATTCTACCGATGGATCGTTCAAGACCTACTCAAGTTTGCACTATATCTATCTTATTCCTTTCTACGAGAATAAGTAGTATGCCAAATCCATGCTTGTCATCAATTTAATTGGTGAAGGATAAGCATAATGTAATTCTTATTCTTGTTTCATCGAGTAAATTCAATTCCTTATTCCGGAGTGGTTCATCATATCACATTCTTGGTTCGAGATGTTTTATCTTTCTTTCCCAGAGTTCAAAGCTCTCTCAATTTTCTCGTCATGAAGATCCATCTAATCATTGCAAGTCTTCACCTTGTGTTTTCAACTTCTCTTTCATTTCGATCGATCATTTCTTTTGTTACCGGAGTTCTTCATGAAGGTTCTACATGATGGGTCATCAAGTATTTAATTCCTGTTCGAAGTGTTCATTGAGATTTTTTTCAGAGGAGCTCATGCATTCTTCATCTTGCAATCCGGAGTGCAATCCATTCACGCATATCTTTTGAGGTGGTGCTATGTCATTCTTCATAACTTGAGTTCATGTTTCATGATTCACATGTTGTCAGGAATGAGGTATCTTAAATCCATCAATCTCTTCATTAGAGTTATCTTGTATAGATTTCACCTAAAGCCTTCCTTGGGATTGTTGCTATTTATGGTGCTCTTAAATGACCCAAGTTCTTTTATCCTCCCGGTGAATAAGTTTCTCGTCTCCTGGGTGATATCAATCCAATCTATTGTTTCGTTAGTGGCAGAATTTCACCTCATAATTTTTGAGATGTTTTCCAGAAGCCCACTTCAAGCTTATCCTTGTCGTTGTTGGTTTTCCAACAATTCCATTTGACCCTTCTCCTAAAGATGCTTTTCAATCTCATTTGAGGTAGAAGATGGTGTTTTCTTCTCCATTCTTTTATTTCAATTATCTATCTTCTATTCTTTCGTTCCGGAGGCATTGTGTTGTTGCTCTCTCCTCTCATCATCTCGAATGTTGAGGATCGTGTTTCTTTTCGTGCTAATCCATTTAACCGGAGTGTTGTGCCCTATGCTCAAGTCCTTTTCATCCTATCAAGTCTTGCATCTCTTTTCAACCGGAGGGCTATACGAATTTGTTCTTCCTTGTTCCTCTTTTCTAACAGAGTGTTTTCAACTTCGTTCATCTCCGTTGTATTCTTTCCTTCAATTTGTTCAACCTCCCAAGGTTCTTTGGTTTCACTCATTCGTCAAAGAAGCAACTTAGTTCTACCTCTTCTCTTTCTATTCCGTTTTTCCCTCCGGTGCCATTCTAGATCTCAGGACAAGATCCTCTAGTAGTGGTGGAGTGTTGTAACGCCCCAAGACCAGAGCGTCGGGTGCCTTCCTTGATTTCAGGGTTTCGTCCTGTGTTTTGTTTGGTCCGTTGCATTTCATCTTTGCATCATGTGCATTGCATCATGTCATCATGTCATAAGTCTTCTGCATCTCAACTAAATAATTTGTATGGATCTTCGATCCATTTAAATCAAGGGAAGAGTGACTTCTCTTTATAACATTATCCTCCTAATATTTAGGGAGCTATTATAAATATTCCATTAATTTGGATTCACCCATAAACACACTTGCAAAAAAATTCCCCATGCCTTTGTCCCATGCATCATCTTCTTCTCCTTTCCTTCTATTTCCTTTCTTTTGCAAGTGCCATTTTCCCCTTCTCTATTAATGTTCATTCTTTTCCTATAAATTCTCGACCATGCCTTCAACCTCTCTGTCAAATTTCAGATCCTTTGAAGTTGTTTTGGTTAGGTTCAAAAATGCCTCTAGTTTGAATCATATTTCAACTTGTTTTATTTTTCTGCCTCTAAAAATATCCAAGACAATTTTATCAAATGGAGTATAGTTCCAGGAGATTGAGGATATTTTTTATATCCGAAAAACTCCTCTTCTAGCCCCCTGACCTTTTTCTTTTATTGTAACTGTTTATCTAAATAAACAGGAAGTAAACGATAAAAGAAAAGGTGTTCCTGGGCGACCTCCTTAGGCCCAGCCGCAGCCAGGCCTACCCACCTTGGGCCAAGGCCCATCCTTCCCCGCATCCCAACTAAACCCTCTATAACCCTAGGCCCGGCCGATCCCCTTCTCTAACCCTAGCCGACCAAGCAGCAACTCATCTCGATCCCCGTCCTCCTCGTTCCCCATCTCCCTCGCGCCGCCACCCACAGGAACGGCACGCGCTGCGCCATCATCCCGATCCCCTCCTACCCGTGCTCCTTGTCCGGCCCCGCCGTCCAGCCGCGCTGTGCACTCAAGCGCCTCACGCTCGCCGTTGCCTCCCCGCCGCCCCGCAGCATCTCGTCAGACCGCGCCTGCTGCAGCTGCTCTTCCCGCACGCCGCCGGGCCTCCCCGCCATGGCACCGCCACGAAGCACCCAGCCACTGGCTCGGTCACTCCTCTGCTCCTGTTTTCCCTCTGTTGATTCACCGGTTCCTCTACTCCATCATCTCCGCCCCGTGCCTCAACTCTGCGACGTCCCCGTCGCCCTCCTTGCCTTGCTCCGGCCTCCTCTTCTGCACGACCCAAGGGTGTCCCTGCTCGTCGTGCTTGCGCGCCCAACGACCACCTCGGACCGCTAGCGACCTCTCCTGCTTCGCCTCCGTGGCTGCTTGCTGCAGCTGCCATGACCCTCCTCTACCTTGCACCACCATCACCATGGCCGACCTCGCTGGCCACTCCATGCTTCTCCTGGAGGCCCTTGTTTCCTCCTCTCCTCGGCCACAAGTGCATCGACCGGCGTACAGAGCACCGAGGCACTGGTTGCCTCTATTTGCGGGTGCTTTGTTGTGCTTCATGGAAACGTCGCCAAGTACCTCTACGATCACTGTATCACCAAGATCACCTGGTCCAAGACCACCTCAAGTTCGACTACCGCATGGTTACCCCAAGTTCATCTATGAAATGTGTACATCTACTCCGTCAAGACCGGACCGACAAGTACCTCAATGTCATGTGTACAACGAACATCGCCGAAGACCCGGATACTAAAACGTCAAGTACCTATGACCAAAGAATGCCATGTACCTCTCCGAAAAACGAACATGTACCACTACGTCCGAAGACCACGAACCCGTCAAGTCCGACAACGATTGTGCACAACTACCGACGACGTGCATGTTGCCAAGTACCCTCTCCGGATCGTCATGTTCGACTACCGATAAACATGTACCACTACCGTCGCCGAGATCGCGAGAACCTCTACCGTCGACCCTAGAGCGTGCGAGAACGACTACTTCCACTACCGCCGTCGTGAGAACGTCTACTTCCTCTACTTTGCACCGAACGTGAACTGTTCCGCTTGCATGCTTCGAAGGTATAACCTCGAGACGATGTCCGTGAACGAATGCTTGCGATGTTTGAGATGCTCGGGTTTTGCACCGTGTCCAAATTGTCACTCGTTTCCTTATTGCCAACTCGTGGGACACCTGGAATCCGGGAGCGCCCCACCATCTTTTGCACGCATCCACACACTTCTCCTTTGCATTGGTATCTCAATTGAGTTACCGGAACCGGAACGCTGCCGTGGCACTGTTTTCGTTATCGTTGCCGTGGCACCCCTTTCCTTTCCACCACGGTGGCAAATGCTTCATATTGTTCTTACCAACATTTTCATAAAACTTGCATAAACTTGCATATGTCATCCGCATCATGATAACCACATTTAAATATGGTTTAAATTGTTGTTTGCTTTAATTTGCTAAATGCATATGGGGTTTTATCGGATTAATTGTTTGTTATATCCGGCCCCATTTAAATTGTTTAGATAGTATAGTTTTGTTATGCTTCACCCTCTTGCCATGTTTAAACAACATTTAATATTGTTGAGTACATAAACAGGAGAGAACTAAATAAGTCATGTGGTGTTTGGTCAATATGCAACGGAGTTGCATGTTGAGCTCCACTTAATTTGTAGGATTGTTTGTGCATTTTGCCATTCCATGATTCATTAAACCGGACATGCATCATACTTGGTTGTGCATCAGGCCATGTTCATGTGTTGATTGTTTACTATGTTGTTTGCTTCTTTTCGGTGTTGCTTCTTCTCAGTAATCCGGTAACGTTGCGTTTGTGAGGATACGTTGGCTACGTCCGTTTGTCTTCTTCATGGACTCGTTCTTCTTCCTTGCGGGATCTCAGGCAAGATGACCATACCCTCGAAATCACGTTTATCTTTGCTTGCTAGATGCTCTCTCTTTTGCTAGGCCTATGCTACAATACCTACCACTTGCTTTTCATGCCTCCCATATTGCCATGTCAAACCTCTAACCCACCTTGTCCTAGCAAACCGTTGTTTGGCTATGTTACCGCTTTGCTCAGCCCCTCTTATAGCGTTGCTAGTTGCAGGTGAAGATTGGAGATTGTTCCTTGTTGGAACATGTTTATTGTTGGGATATCATTATTATATCTTGTCTATTTTAATGCACCTATATACTTGGTAAAGGGTGGAAGGCTCGACCTTATGCCTGGTGTTTTGTTCCACTCTCGCCGCCCTAGTTTCCGTCATACGGTGTTATGTTCCTTGATTTTGCGTTCCTTACACGGTTGGGTTATAATGGGAACCCCTTGACAGTTCGCCTTGAATAAAACTCCTCCAGCAATGCCCAACCTTGGTTTTACCATTTGCCACCTAGCCTCTTTTTCCCTTGGGTTTCCGGAGCCCGAGGGTCATCTTTATTAAACCCCCCGGGCCAGTGCTCCTCTGAGTGTTGGTCCAAAATAGAGCCCTTTGCAGCGCCCCCTCGGGGAAACTCGAGGTTTGTTTTTACTTGTACAGAGCACTCATCTGAGTGTGCCCTGAGAACGAGATATGTGCAGCTCCTATCGGGATTTGTCGGCACATTCGGGCGGTGTTGCTGGACTTGTTTTACCATTGTCGAGATGTCTTGTAACTGGGATGCCGAGTCTGATCGGATTGTCTTGGGAGAAGGAATATCCTTTGTTGACCGTGAGAGCTTGTGATGGGCTAAGTTGGGACACCCCTGCAGGGTTTGATCTTTTGAAAGTCGTGCCCGCGGTTATGGGCAGATGGGAATTTGTTAATGTCCGGTTGTAGAAAACCTGAAACTTAACTTAATTAAAATGCATCAACCGCGTGTGTAGCCGTGATGGTCTCTTCTCGGCGGGATCCGGGAAGTGAACACGATGTTGGAGTTATGCTTGATCGTAGGTTGTTCTAGGATCACTTCTTGATCATAGTTTCTCGAACGTGCTTTGCCTTCTCTTCTCGCTCTCATTTGCGTATGTTAGCCACCAATTATGCTAGTCTCTTGCTGCGGCTCCCCCTCACATACCTTTTTTCCCTTACCTATAAGCTTAAATAGTCTTGATCGCGAGGGTGTGAGATTACTGAGTCCCCGTGACTCATAGATTACTTCCAAAACCAGTTTGCAGGTGCCGATGAAACCGTACAGGTGATGCAACCGAGCTCAGGGAGGAGCTCGATGATGATCGTGTTTGTTATGTTGTTCCATTTCCAGTTGATCAGTAGTGGAGCCCAGTTGGATCGATCGGGGATCTGTGTAGCTTTTGGGGTAGTCTTCTTTTATTTTGGTTCCGTAGTCGGACCTTGATTGTATCTGGATGGTGTAATGTTTTATTCATGTATTGTGTGAAGTGGCGATTGTAAGCCAACTATGTATCTTTTTCCCTTATGTATTACATGGGTTGTGTGAAGATTACCTCACTTTGGACATTGCTTACAATGCGGTTATGCCTCTAAGTCGTGCTTCGACACGTGGGAGATATAGCCGCATCGTGGGTGTTACAGACCTTTGGGATGGTCTATGGTGATAGTTGATTTGATCTTGCTGAAAAACAGAAACTTTTGCGCTCAGGAAAATAATTCTGTTTTTTAACAAAAGTGTGATAAAATACTGACTAGTTTTGGAGAAGATTAATAGACAAATTTCCCAGGTTTTCCTATTTTTCTAAATTTTTGGAGTAGAATAAGCATGGTTGGAGTACCTAGTACTACAGACTGTTCTGTTTTTGACAGATTCTGTTTTCAATGCATAGTTTGGTTGTTTTCTAGTTTCTGTGGCTTATATTGCTCAATATAAATTGTGGAAATGATATGATACATTAGGCATTGTGTGTAAAGAATTATGAATCTTGACTTATATAATACCAAAGTGAATGGTTTGCTCTTTATCATACTAACATATCTCACAAAGTTCCATTAAGTTTTGTGTGATTGAAGTTTTCAAGTTTTGAGTGAGATATCGATATGAGGAGAATAAGGAGTGACAAGACCCTAAGCTTGGGGATGCCCAAGGCACCCCAAATTTAATATTCAAGGAATATCCAAGCAACTAAGCTTGGGGATGCTCCGGAAGGCATCCCCTCTTTCATCTCCAACATTATCGGTAACCTTACTTGAGGCTATATTTTTATTCGTCACATGATATGTGTTTTTCTTGGAGCATCATTTACTTTTGTCAGGATTTGCTTGCTGTTATTTAGAATAATATTTTGCATCTTTATTTTAAATAAAAATGCCAAGGATAGCCTTTACCATGCTTATTTTGCAAGTCTATATGTTGCTGTTTTAAAACAGAAAGTTTATCGCTGTTGCGAAAATTACCTAGAAAAGTAAGAATGTGATAAAATGTTGAAACTTTTTGAAAAATAAGATCTGATAAATTTTCTACAGTTTTCGAAAGTTTCATAATTTTTGGAGTTAAATAAGTATTGATACTCTTGCATTCTTTACAGACTGTACTGTTTTGGCAGATTGTTGTTATGTTTGCATTGTTTGCATATATTTGCTTGTTTAATGGTTCTATTTGAGGATAGGAGTATTAAATATGCAGAGGCATTTAGTATGCAATGTTGAATGATAATTTTAGCAATTTGCTACATGATACGTCTCCGTTGTATCTACTTTTCCAAACAGTTTTGCCCTTGTTTTGGACTCTAACTTGCATGATTTGAGTGGAACTAACCCGGACTGACGTTGTTTTCAGCAGAATTACCATGGTGTTATTTATGTGTAGAAACAAAAGTTCTAGGAATGACCTGAAACTTCACGGAACATCTTTTCAGAAATAATAAAAAATCCTTGCAAAATATGAAGACTAGGTGGCCCACACCCTAGCCACGAGGGTGGGGGCGCGCCCCCAACCTCGTGGGCCCCCTGGAGCTCCTCCGACCTCAACTCCAACTCTATATATTTGCTTTCGGGGAGAAAAAAATAGAGAAGAAGGATTCATCGCGTTTTACGATACGGAGCCGCCGCCAAGCCCTAAAACATCTCGGGAGGGCTGACCTGGAGTCCGTTCGGGGCTCCGGAGAGGGGAATCCGTCGCCATCGTCATCATCAACCATCCTCCATCACCAATTTCATGATGCTCACCGCCGTGCGTGAGTAATTCCATCGTAGGCTTGCTGGACGGTGATGGGTTGGACGATATTTATTATGTAATCGAGTTAGTTTTGTTAGGGTTTGATCCCTAGTATCCACTATGTTCTGAGATTGATGTTGCTATGACTTTGCTATGCTTAATGCTTGTCACTAGGGCCCGAGTGCCATGATTTCAGATCTGAACCTATTATGTTTTCATCAATATATGAGAGTTCTTGATCCTATCTTGCAAGTCTATAGTCACCTATTATGTGTTATGATCCGTTAACCCCGAAGTGACAATAATTGGGATACTTACCGGTGATGACCGTAGTTTGAGGAGTTAATGTATTCACTATGTGTTAATGCTTTGGTCTGGTACTCTATTAAAAGGAGGCCTTCATATCCCTTAGTTTCCGCTAGGACCCCGCTGCCACAGGAGGGTGGGACAAAAGATGTCATGCAAGTTCTTTTCCATAAGCACGTATGACTATATTCGGAATACATGCCTACATTACATTGATGAATTGGAGCTAGTTCTGTGTCATCCTAGGTTATGACTGTTACATGATGAACCGCATCTGGCATAATTTCTCCATCACTGATCCATTGCTTACGAGCCTTCCATATATTGTTCTTCGCTTATTTACTTTTCCGTTGCTGTTGCTATCATCACTACAAAATACCCAAAACATTACTTTTGCTACCGTTACCTTTTGCTACCATTACCTCTACTATCATATTACTTTGCTACTAAATACTTTGTTGCAGATATTAAGTTTCCAGGTGTGGTTGAATTGACAACTCAGCTGCTAATACTTGAGAATATTCTTTGGCTCCTCTTGTGTCGAATCAACAGATTTGGGTTGAATACTCTACCCTCGAAAACAGTTGCGATCCCCTATACTTGTGGGTTATCAAGACTATTCTCTGGCGTCGTTGCTGGGGATCATAGCTCTATTCTTTGAGTCACTTGGGATTTATATCTGCTTATCATTTTGAAGAACTTGAGAGATCCAAAAACCAAGATTTATCCCTCAACTACAAGGGGTGGTAAGGAACTGCCATCTAGCTCTGCACTTGATTCACCATATGTTTTGAGTAAGCTTGTGTAACATCCCAAATTTCCAATTTGGAATGTTATACACTAGATCATCAGTGCATATCATATTTATTGCATTTTGGTTGATCCTAGAAATTTCACGCAACTCAAGGACCCTCGGAGAGAGTTGGGGATTTCGTTATTTTCATATTTGAGTTGTCTCAATTTTTGAAAATAGGATCGTTTGATTTTATTTATTTTATCTTCAATTATTTCTATTACAAAAATACAAGAGAGGGAATAAAATGACTTTCCCCAAAATAAATAAATATTGAGGATTTAATAAAAAATCAAATAAGATTTTATTTTGGTTTTATTTGCTATTTTATTTGAATTTAGGAAAAATGCGCGATTTTCAAAATTGCATTTAGGCCCCAAATAAATGTTCATCCTGTGCGGCTTTATTTTAGAAGTCGAGAAAAATTATTTCGGGATTTTTGGAGTCCATTTAGTATTTCTTTTTTTCTCGAGTGTAATTATTTAAAAAAAAGTCCGAACCGACCTTGGGCCGTAACCGGCCAGGACTCCCTTGGCCGGGCCTCTTATGAGCGCCCCGAGGCCCCCGGCTGAAGCCCAAGCCGTGCCGTCGCCGCCTGCCCGCGCCGCCGCCGCCGCCCCGCAGCCGCCGTTCGCCGGAGGTAGTTTTTTTCGCCTCCGGTTTTTCCAGAAAAACCGTTCGGTTTTTCGACGGTTTTGTTCAGTTTTTTAGTTTCGGTTTTTTTAAAATAGATCGGTTTTTACGGTTTATTTATTTAGCGAGCGTTCGTCCGTTCGTTCGTTTTAACGAACGTTCATCATTTTTCTTTTTCTCGGATTAAATCCACGATTTTTCTGATCGTGATTTCTGATCCGATTTTCGTTTTAGTCTAACTTTTCGCTCGTTTATCGGAATCAGGCGATTCAAGCGCCTGGAGTTTCGTCTCGAAACCCTCTTTCCGTTTAGCAAACTTAAACAAGTTTTTGCCACTGTAAAATTTTCCCTAGATCCAGAATAGTAAACGAAGCCTGTTTCTTTTGCCGTTTGTCTGTCGTTGCTTCGTTCGATTTGATTCTTTTTACCAACCGGAGTTCTTAAGTTGAACTTTCTGGTTAGATCTCTTGTTTGAGTTTTACCTGTGCATTAGTTGAGTACCTATTGTATGCTTGTTTGTTTGCGATAGAGTACCCGGAGTGCGCCGCTTGCTACTTCGAATTGCTAGGTTTCCCGGATCATCAGCAAGACAAGTAACACTTTGATCATGTTTGCCCTCTACCCAGTTTTATTGCATTAGATCAATCCTCACACATTGCATGATTAGGATCTAATCAAATTGTGGGTTTGGGAAGTAGTTGAGGTAGTACCTATTACCTGTTATTATCAAACCTTTGGGAGACTTCTACGTTTGCTTATTATGCCATGCTATGCTAGCAGACGTGGATTGGGTGAGAGTATCCATGACAGATGTGAGATGTTAATTAATGGTTTACTTAAGGTGGAAACTTAAATACACATCTAGGTGGATTGAGGCACCTGGGTATTCCAGCGATTGCCTGTTTTCTTTTGGACCGCCACCCAGGCTCAAAGGGATCATGAGATTATTCATGCTAGAAACTTCCGTGTGCAGCAACAAGCTATTATGAGCTCTAGCATAGTTGACTAAGTCATGCGAACTCTTACAGAGGTAGACTAGCAGATGTACGGGATGTAGGTTGGTACGGTCTACCCGTTCGTAAGGTGCTAGCGCTTCTGAAAGACTATGTCTCGGTCATCCATTTCTAAAACACCATGCAGTGCGAGAAAACCAACGGAGGAGATCGAGTCTTGTGGGGAAAAGTGTGCAAACCTCTGCAGAGTGTATAAACTAATCATGGTTAGCCGTGTCCCGGTTATGGACATCTTGAGTATCTAATACCTGGATTATCATGTGAATCTCAACATGTTACTCTAAAAATTAATTTTGTTGGGTTTTGTTTAATGATGATGCTTAATTGGTATTGAGAATGCTGTCAACCATTCTCAATGTTTAACAACTACCATGATAGTTAAATAAAATTTATTCCTTTGCAGTAGGGAAAAATTGGCTTTACGCAAAACTGTAACCATAGAGCTTTCCACCAGCCAAATATGCATATAGAATAGCCTGTTTCATTCCATTACTCTCTATGTGTTACTTTGCCAGCATATTCCATGTGCTGACCATTTCGGGCTGCAACGTTAATGTTGCAGACTTTTCAGACGACGATTAAGGAGTTTTAGGTCGTGGTTCTATACTCAGTGATGCCGTTGGAGTTGATGGACTCACTTATCTTTCAAGCCTTCCGTTGTTATCATTATTAGATGGCCTTAAGCCATATTTATTGTAATAAGTTCTCTTTTGAGACACTCAATGTAATAAGTGTGTGATTGCTACTCTGTTATAAATCCTTCAAGTACTGTGTGGTGTCAGCATTACTGATCCAGGGATGACACCTCAGCACAGAGATTGGACCATTTGAGGTCCTGTCGCTACAAGATGGTATCAGAGCACACGCTGACTGTAGGACACGACCACTAAGCTAAAGACCTAGATCACTACTCACTCTCCTCTCTTTTCTGACTTCTCATCTTTTCTACTCTTTTAGGATGGCGGATGCAAGGAACAAGTTCACTCAACCGGATGAAGATACACCCTTTGGATGTCACTTGAAGGAAGTCACTAGATACCTGAACATAGAGTACCAAGCTTCATCGGAACCTATAACGCCACTTTACCTGAAGAGGGGCGCTGGATGATTCAAGTTCAAGTTCCAGGAAGGACGTTCATGCCAGTCACTGAGCCCATAGAGTTTTCTTTTGATGCACCAACTTGGAGTCTAGGGAAGAGCATGGTAGCTCACATTGCCATGGGACGTATTGGAGAAGTTTACTGCAATGATCTCAAGGATACTATCTACCAGATTTGTGGGCGCCGAGATGAGCACTGGGAGATGATCAGCACCAGAAAGGATAGATCAGTTGCAGCTTTTATCCATGAGTTAAACCAGCACATTCGACGTCAGGAGAACCAGATGTGCGCCGACATGATAGATCTGAAGAAGGCAAGGACAAGAATCAAGGAACTGGAGGAAGAACTCAAGGCTACACATGAAGATTATGAAGAGGAAATAGAAGTATTAGTGGAGAAGAATGACGATCTGATCAAGAAGATCAGAATATTTATGGGAGGCCCTACACCAGTAGAAGAAGATGAAGAACCCAAGGAGATTCACTCGGAAGACTACATCATCATCGACGACACCGACTCGGATCCAGATGATAGCGATGATGATTATGGTGATGAAGCTGGAGCAGATATCATGGAGTCTGCAACCGAAGAATATTTCTAGTAGACCACCTCATCAGTAGTAGTAGCCCACCATGTAAATATAGTAGTCCGAGCACTTTTGCAATAGTTAGATCGATTGTATGCCTTTGTTTGATTGATTGAATGAAGTGAATTGTTTGCTTTTGCCTCATGTGCATATGGGTAGTGTTTTCTATTTAGACCCCTCTCTATTCTTAAATCTCATCTTTGCCTCCGAGACGTGATCCCGGATTTACTTTCCCACCGGAGCTCACTTAGTTGATCCAGCAGCAGAACACATTGATGCAGTTGCTAGTCCAGAATCAGAATCAGGGGAACAACAACAACAACCCACCACCACCACCACCACCTGTTGATCACTTAGCCCGTTTTCTTAGGCTGAATCCGCTGGTGTTTTCTAGTAGCACCGAGCCGATAGTGGCAGATGATTGGCTCCACAAGACAGCTAGAGAGTTGACCACAGCAGGATGCACGGATGCGGAAAAGGTGAAGTTTTCCGCACATCAGCTTGAAGGACCTGCAACATCATGGTGGGAGAATTTCACAGCCACTTTCCCTGTCAACACTGTCACGTGGGACCAATTTCAGCAGGCTTTTCGTACTGCCCATGTTTCAGCAGGAGCTATGGCCATGAAGAAGCGAGAGTTTCGCAACTTGTGCCAAGGGCGACGGACAGTTGGCCAGTATGTGGAGGACTTTAGTAAATTAGCACGTTATGCCCCAAATGACGTTGCTACGGATGCAGCTAAGCAGGAGAAGTTTCTGGAAGGACTGAATGATGAGTTGAGCATGTAATTGATGGTAGCAACCTTCAACAACTACCAGGAGTTGGTAGATCGTGCTCTTATGATTGAAGGGAAGCAGCAGCAGATTGAGAATCGCAAGAGGAAGTATGGACAAGGGAAGTACATTACAGGAGCTCAGCATAAGCCACGTTTTACCCCTAGACCGGGAGGACATTTTCAGCATACCCACAGAGGAGGTAGCTCGCACAATCACAATGGCACCAAGAATGGTAAGGGAATGGAGGAAGTAACAGCCAGAACCGCACCAACCCATCGACCCCAGCCAAGAGAGACCTGAGCCAAGTCACTCGTTTTAAGTGCCAGAAGACCGGACATTATGCCAATGAATGTCCTGAATCACAGAATGGAAATGGCAATGGAAGCTCCGGGAAGAAGCCGAACCCTTTCAATAGGGGACATGTGAACCACGTTAACATGGAGGAGGTTGAAGAGCAGCCGGATGCAGTAATCGGTAAGTTTTTGGTTAAGTCATTTACTGCACTCGTTCTTTTTGATACTGGTGCATCGCATTCATACATATCAAGGGGATTTGTGGATAAGTATAAAATGCCAACACAAGCCCTTAGGTCACCCATGTTAGTAACCTCGCCTGGAGCAGATTATATGGCTAGCCTATGGTGTGATCGGTTGCCATTAAGGATTGGTAACTACGTATTTCCCTCAGACCTAATAGTGTTGGAATCTCAAGGATTGGATGTGATATTAGGCATGGATTGGTTGTCGATGTATGGAGGAAACATGGATTGCACCAGTAAGTCGATCTTGCTTACCACCCCAAAAGGGAGAAGGATCAAGTATGTATCCCGGCATGTGCCAAAGAGGACTCAAGTAAATTGTTTAACAAGAGTTGTGCGGGAGGAAGTACCAGTAGTGAAGGATTTCCCCAAAGTATTTCCAGAAGAGTTGCCAGGCATGCCACCGGATAGAGATATTGAGTTTTTGATTGAGCTTTTGCCAGGCACAGGGCCAATATCAAAGAGACCATATAGGATGTCTGCAAAGGATTTGGTGGAAATTAAGAAGCAAATTAAGGAGTTACTGGATAAAGGATATATTCGCCCAAGTTCTTCGCCTTGGGGATCGCCAGTACTTCTTGTGGAAAAGAAGGATGGATCGTTAAGGATGGTTGTTGATTATCGAGGTTTGAATGAAGTAACCATCAAGAACAAGTACCCACTACCGATAATCAATGATTTGTTTGATCGATTGCAAGGAGCTAAGGTATTTTCCAAGATTGATCTGCGATCAGGATACCACCAGTTGAAGATTCGAGAACAGGATATACCTAAGACGGCTTTTACCACCAGGTATGGGCTGTATGAGTATACCGTTATGTCATTTGGTCTGACTAACGCACCTGCATATTTTATGAACATGATGAACAAAGTGTTTATGGAGTTTTTGGATAAGTGCGTCATAGTGTTCATTGATGATATTCTGGTTTACTCGAAGAATGAATAGGATCATAAGGAGCATTTGCGTTTGGTTCTTGGAAAACTCAGAGAACATCAATTATATGCCAAGTTTAGCAAATGAGAGTTTTGGTTGAAGGAAGTTGGATTTCTCGGACACGTTATATCCGGAGAAGGTATAGCAGTAGATCCCACTAAAGTTGATACCGTGACCAAGTGGGAAGCGCCAACCACAGTTGGAGAGATCCGGAGTTTTCTTGGACTCACAGGATTCTACCGGAGGTTTATTGAGAATTTCTCAAAAATTGCGAGGCCTATGACGGAGTTGTTGAAGAAGGATACCAAGTTCATATGGACTGAGGAATGTGAGGCTAGTTTCTAGGAGTTGAAGAAACGCTTGGTTACATCACCAGTGTTGACTTTGCCAGACCAGACCAAGGATTATGAGGTGTATTGTGACGCTTCACGTCGAGGACTTGGAGCAGTGCTTATGCAGGAAGGAAGAGTTGTTTCATATGCCTCATGACAGCTTAAGCCGCATGAGTTGAATTATGCTACGCATGATTTGGAGTTAGCAGCCGTAGTGCATGCATTGAAGACTTGGAGACATTTTCTGATTGGAAACTGCTGCGAGGTGTACACGGATCACAAGAGTTTGAAGTATATTTTCACACAGAAGGAGTTGAACCTCAGACAAAGGAGATGGTTGGAGCTCATCAAGGATTATGATATGAAATTGCATTATCACCCCGGAAAGGCTAACGTAGTAGCTGACGCGTTAAGCCGTAAGAGCCATGTCAACACCCTAATGACGGGAGATTTACCAAGGGAGTTAGCCGAAAATCTTCGAGAGTTATGTTTGGAAATAGTCCCCAGAGGCTATGTAGCAGCATTGGAGATTCAGTCTACTTTGATGGATAAGATCAGAGAAGCCCAGAAGACTGACAAGGAGATTGCCGCTATAAAAGAGAACATGAGCAAAGGAAAAGCTAAGGGATTTCTTGAGGACGAGCACGATACCTTATGGTTTGAAGACCGTGTCTATGTACCAAATGATTCGGAGATCAGGAAGTTAATCTTACAGGAGGCCCATGATTCACCATATTCGATTCACCCAGGAAATACCAAGATGTATTTGGATTTGAAGGATATATTCTGGTGGACCGGAATGAAGAAGGACATTGCGGAGTATGTAGCAGTTTGTGATGTATGTCAGAGAGTGAAGGCAGAGCATCAGAAGCCAGCAGGATTGCTACAACCATTGCCGATACCCGAATGGAAGTGGGATAAACTAGGCATGGATTTTATTACTGGATTGCCCAGAACACGTTCAGGCTATGACTCGATATGGGTTGTAGTCGATCATTTGACAAAGGTAGCTCATTTCATTCCAGTGAAGACTACCTATAACAGTACAAAGTTGGCAAAGATATATATAACTAGAATTGTTTGTCTGCATGGAGTTCCAAGGAGCATAGTATCAGATAGAGGAACCCAATTTACCTCAAAGTTCTGGATTCAGTTGCATGAAACTTTGGGAACCAGACTGGAGTTTAGCACAGCTTTCCACCCGCAGACAGATGGACAGACTGAGAGAATCAATCAGATTTTGGAGGATATGCTAAGAGCTTGTGCGCTAGATTATGGATCTAGTTGGGACGAGAATTTGCCGTATGCAGAGTTCTCTTACAACAACAGCTATCAATCCAGTTTGAAGATGGCCCCTTTCGAAGCCTTGTACGAAAGGAGGTGCAGGACCCCATTGTCTTGGGATGAAGTTGGAGACCGCCAGTTGTTTGGACCGGATCTGATAAAGGAGTTTGAATAGAAAGTGAAATTGATTCGCGATAGGCTCAAGGTAGCCCAGTCCACGTAGAAGAGTTATGCAGATTCTAAACGCAAGGAGACAGTTTACGAAGTGGGAGACCGAGTTTATCTTCGAGTATCCCCACTTTGGGGAGTTAAGCGCTTTGGAGTTAAGGGAAAGTTAGCGCCACGCTTTGTAGGACCATATAAAGTTTTGGAGCGTATGGGAGAAGCAGCCTATAAGTTGGAATTGCCCGAAGGATTGTCAGGAGTTCACGACGTGTTCCATGTATCCCAGTTGAAGAAGTGCCACGCAGAGATGGCTGATATACCGCTGAGAGATACGGTACCACTGGAAGCGATTCAGTTGGATAATGATTTGACCTATGAGGAGAAACCAGTTAAGATTCTAGAGTATGCCAGTCGAGTCACCCGCAGTAAGGTTATCAAGTTTTGCAAGGTTTAGTGGAGCCACCACACGGAGGATGAAGCCACCTGGGAGCGAGAAGAAGATATGCTGAAGGACCACCCTCACCTATTTTCTGGCCAACCCGAATCTCGAGGGCGAGATTCATCTTAAGGGGGGTAGGTTTGTAACATCCCAAATTTCCAATTTGGAATGTTATACACTAGATAATCATTGCATATCATATTTATTGCATTTGGTTGATCCTAGAAATTTCACGCGACTCAAGGACCCTCGGAGAGAGTTGGGGATTTTGTTATTTTCATATTTGAGTTGTCTCAAATTTTGAAAATAGGATCGTTTGATTTTATTTATTTTATCTTCAATTATTTCTATTACAAAAATACAAGAGAGGGAATAAAATGACTTTCCCCAAAATAAAGAAATATTGAGGATTCAATAAAAAAATCAAATAAGATTTTATTTTGGTTTATTTGCTATTTTATTTGAATTTAGGAAAAATGCGCGTTTTTCACAATTGCATTTAGGCCCCAAATAAATGTTCATCCTGTGTGGCTTGATTTTGAAGCCGGGGAAAAATTATTTCGGGATTTTTGGAGTCCTTTAGTATTTCTTTTGTTTTTTTCCCGAGTGTAATTATTTAAAAAAATCCGAACCGACCTTGGGCCGTAACCGGCCAGGACTCCCCTGGCCGGGCCTCTTATAAGCGCCCCGAGGCCCCCGGCCGAACCCCAAGCCGTGCACGCGCCACCGCCGCCGCCGCCTGCCCGCGCCGCCGTTCGCCGGAGGTAGTTATTTTCGCCTCTGTTCTTTCCCGAAAAACCGTTCGGTTTTTCGACGGTTTTGTTTGTTTTTTTAGTTTTGGTTTTTTTAATAGATCAGTTTTTCCGGTTTATTTATTTAGCGAGCATTCGTCGTTCATTCATTTTAACGAACGTTCGTCGTTTTTCTTTTTCTCGGATTAAATCCGTGATTTTTCTGATCGCGATATCTGATCCGATTTTCATTTTAGTCTAACTTTTCGCTCGTTTATCGGAATCAGGCGATTCAAGTGCCTGGAGTTTCGTCTCGAAACCCTCTTTCCATTTAGCCAACTTAAACAAGTTTTTGCCACTGTAAAATATGCCCTAGATCCAGAATAGTAAATGAAGCCTGTTTCTTTTGCCATTTGTCTCTCGTTGCTTTGTTCGATTTGATTCTTTTTACCAACCAGAGTTCTTAAGTTGAACTTTTTGGTTAGATCTCTTATTTGAGTTTTACCTATGCATTAGTTGAGTACTTATTGTATGCTTGTTTGTTTGCGACAGAGTACCCGGAGTGCGCCGCTTGCTACTTCGAATCGCTAGGTTTCCCGGATCATCAGCAAGGCAAGTAACACTTTGATCATGTTTTCCCTCTACCCAGTTTTATTGCATTAGATCAATCCTCACACATTGCATGATTAGGATCTAATCAAATTGTGGGTTTGGGAAGTAGTTGAGGTAGTACCTATTACCTCTTATTATCAAACCTTTGGGAGTTACTTCTACATTTGCTTATTATGCCATGCTATGCTAGTAGACGTGGATCGGGTGAGAGTATCCATGACAGATGTGAGATGTTAATTAATGGTTTACTTAAGGTGGCAACTTAAATACACATCTGGGTGGATTGAGGCACCTGGGTATTCCAGCGATTGCCTATTTTCTTTTGGACCACCACCCAGGCTCAAAGGGATCATGAGATTATTCATGCTAGAAACTTCCGTGTGCAGCCACAAGCTATTATGGGCTCTAGCATAGTTGACTAAGTCGTGCGAACTCTTACAGAGGTAGACTAGTAGATGTAGGGGATGTAGGTTGGTACGGTCTACCCATTCGTATGGTGCTAGCGCTTCTGAAAGACTATGTCTCGGTCATCCGTTTCTCAAACACCATGCAGTGCGAGAAAACCAACAGAGGAGATCGAGTCTTGTGGGGAAAAGTGCAAAACCTCTGTAGAGTGTATAAACTAATCATGGTTAGCTGTGTCCCCGGTTATGGACATCTTGAGTATCTAGTACCTGGATTATCATGTGAATCTCAACATGTTACTCTAAAAATTAATTTTGTTGGGTTTTTTAATGATGATTCTTAATTGGAATTGAGAATGCTGTCAACCATTCTCAATGTTTAGCAACTACCATGATAGTTAAATAAAATTTATTCCTTTGCAGTAGGGAAAAATTGGCTTTACGCAAAACTGTAACCATAGAGCTTTCCACTAGCTAAATATGCATATAGAATAGCCTGTTTCATTCCATTACTCTCTATGTGTTACTTTGCCAGCATATTCCATGTGCTGGCCCATTTCGGGCTGCAACGTTAATTTTGCAGACTTTTCAGACGACGATTAAGGAGTTTTAGGTCGTGGTTTTATACTCAGTGATGCCGTTGGAGTTGATTGACTCACTTATCTTCCAAGCCTTCCGCTGTTATCGTTATTAGATGGCCTTAAGCCATATTTATTGTAATAAGTTCTCTTTTGAGACACTCGATGTAATAAGTGTGTGATTGCTACTCTGTTATAAATCCTTCAAGTACTGTGTGGTGTCAGCATTACTGATCCAGGGATGACACCTGAGCACAGAGATTGGACTATTTGTGGTCTGGTCGCTACAGCTTGCGACACCTAAACCTGCTTCTACTATTAGTTCTGATATGTCGTGTGTTATTGATGATGCCACTTCTGCTATGCATGATACTTATGATGAAACTACTTCTATGCTTGATACTACTGTGCCACTTAGTGAATTTCTTGATGAACAACTTTCTAGGGTTAGAGAGAGTGAAAACATTTATTCTGATAATATTGATGAAAGTGATGATGAAGACACTTCCACTAATAAATATGAATCACCTGTTATTCCTGAGGGTTACGTTTTTGAAAAAGAAGCTGCTCTAGCTATTTTAGCTTGCAAAGATAGATACGAACTCAAGAGGTTATTAGCTAAATGGAAGCAGCAATCTCTTATTGCTAGAATGAAACCTCACCCAACTTTTGCTACTTCACCTATCTGTGTTACCGATAAGGATTATGAATTCTCGGTTGATCCAGATATAATTACTTTGGTTGAATCTGATCCTTTTCATGGCTATGAATCTGAAACTGTTGTGGCACATCTTACTAAATTAAATGATATAGCCACCCTATTCACTAATGATGAGAGAACTCGCTACTTTTATATCCTTAAAATATTTCCGTTCTCATTAAAGGGTGATGCTAAGATATGGTTTAATTATCTTGATCCTGGTTGTGTGCGTAGTCCCCAGGATATGATTTATTAATTCTCTGCTAAATATTTCCCTGCTCATAAGAAACAAGCTGCCTTAAGGGATATATATAATTTTGTGCAAATTGAAGAAGAGAGTCTCCCACAAGCTTGGGGGAGGCTTCTCAAGTTACTTAATGCTTTGCCTGATCATCCTCTTAATAAAAATGAAATACTTGATATCTTTTATAATGGACCAACCGATGCTTCCAGATATTACCTGGATAGTTGTGCTGGTTCTGTTTTCATGGAAAGAACACCGGATGAAGCTGAAATTCTATTGAATAATATGTTGACAAATGAAAATAATTGGGCACTTCCTGAGCCTATTCCTAAACCAACTCCGAAGAAGAGAGGTGTTCTATTTCTCAGTCCTGAAGATAGGCAAGAGGCAAAGAAATCTATGAAAGAAAAAGG
Organism: Triticum urartu; assembly: GCF_003073215.2. Classification (NCBI taxonomy): domain Eukaryota; kingdom Viridiplantae; phylum Streptophyta; class Magnoliopsida; order Poales; family Poaceae; genus Triticum; species Triticum urartu. The sequence continues at coordinate 355,221,443 of NC_053023.1, forward strand.
TATTAAAGCTAAAGATGTTCAGAATTTACCTCCTATTGAAGAAATACACGGTCTTAATTTACCGCCCGTTGAAGAAACATATGATCTTAATCAATTACCTATTGAAGAAGTACATGGTGTTGATAACCCGACACAGGTAGTAAAGGTAAATTCTCTCTATAGATATGATAAAGCTGAAATCCCATTTACTAAGTTTGTTAGCCCATGCTTAGATGAGTTTGATAAATTTATGGTTAAGCAAGAAGACTTCAATGCTTATTTTGGTAGACAATTGAAATACAATTAAAATATGCTTGAACACTTGGGTGATTATATGGCTAATGTTAAAGGTGAACTTAAACTTATTAGTAAACATGCTTCTATGGTTACCACTCAAGTAGAACAAGTACTTAAAGCTCAAACTGATTTGCTCAATGAATTGAATAGAACGAATAATGATTATGCTGTTAGAGTGGCTACTAGAACAGGTAGAATGACTCAGGAACCTTTGTATCCTGAAGGCCATCCTAAGAGAATTGAGCAAGATTCTTAGAGAAATAATATAGATGCACCTAGTCCTTCTAAAAGGAAGAAAAAGAAAAATGATAGGACTTTGCATGCTTCTAGTGAACCTATTGCTCAACCACCTGAGAATCCAAATGATATTTCTATTTCTGATGCTGAAACACAATCTGGTAATGAACCTGAAACTAGTGATAATGTTAATGATAATGTTCATGATGATGCTCAACCTAGTAATGATAATGATATAGAAATTGAACCTGCTGTTGATCTTGATAACCCACAATCAAAGAATCAACGTTATGATAAGAAAGACTTTGTTGCTAGGAAACATGGTAAAGAAAGAGAACCATGGGTTCAGAAACCCATGCCTTTTCCTCCCAAACCATCCAAGAAAAAGGATGATGAGGATTTTGAGCGCTTTGCTGAAATGATTAGACCTATCTTTTTGCGTATGCGATTAACTGATATGCTTAAAATGAATCCTTATGCTAAGTATATGAAAGAAATTGTTACAAATAAGAGAAAGATACCGGAAGCTGAAATTTCCACCATGCTTGCTAATTATACTTTTAAGGGTGGAATACCAAAGAAACTTGGAGATCCAGGAGTACCCACTATACCATGCTCCGTTAAAAGAAACTATGTTAAAACTGCTTTATGTGATCTTGGAGCCGGTGTTAGTGTTATGCCTCTCTCTTTATATTGTAGACTTGATTTGAATAAGTTGACACCTACTGAAATATCTTTGCAAATGGCTGATAAATCAACTGCTATACATGTCGGTATTTGTGAGGATGTGCCTGTTGTAGTTGCAAACATTACTATTTTAACGGACTTTGTTATTCTTGATATTCCCGAGGACGATAATATTTCTATTATTCTTGGAAGACCCTTTTTTAATACTGCAGGGGCTGTTATTGATTACACTAAAGGCAATGTCACTTTTCATGTTAATGGTAATGAGCATACGATACACTTTCCGAGGAAACAACCTCAAGTTCATAGTATCAACTCTATTGGAAAAATTCCATCGAGTATATTTGGAGGTTTTGAATTTCCTCTTCCTACTGTCAAGAAGAAATATGATATTCTTATTATTGGGGATGTACATATCCCCATTGAGGTAACATAGTGTTATTCGAAATTTCTCCGGTTCCATGTTATTCGGAATGAGTTCGTTAACAAGACTTGATCAACCTTGTTAGTGGATTCCTTTTGATGAGCATGAGATGGATGAAACTAGAAGGCACAACCTTCTGTACCCTCTTTCTACTTTCTATTATTTATATTAAATAAAATAAAAATAAGTATTTTCCGTCTGTTATCTGAATTATCCGTGCAATATAAAAATACCTCAAAAATAAAAGTTCTCCAAATGCCCTGAAATTTAAATATGATTTTTTCTGGAATATTTGAGAATATTTGCCACTGAGAACACAACAGGAGGGGCATCCACCTGGCCACGAGGGTGGAGGGCGCGCCCCCTGCCTCGTGGGCCCACGGTAGACCTCCTCCACTTATTCCTGCACCCACACACTTCTTCTTCCTCCCACAAACACAAATATCCAGCTCAAGCACGAGTTCTATCTCATATTGTTGCGATTTTCGATCTCCTTGCTCAAAGCACCTCTCACAAAATTGCTTGGGGAGATTGTTCCTTGGTATGTGACTCCTCCATTGGTCCAATTAGTTTTTGTTCTAGTGCTTTATTCATTGCAAATTTGTGCTGCCTAGGTGACCCTGTTCTTGAGCTTGCATGTCAAATTTATATGGTCAAAAGTAGTTCTAATGCATGATATAGGCTCTAGGAACTTGTAGGAGTTGTTGCTATCAATTTTGTTGAGTTTGGTTTACTTTTATTTTGAAGTTACTAAAACTTTCAGAAATTTTTCAGAGGAAGAAATATGCTTAGGAAAATGTACCAAGGTGGTTCTTTAAGGAAGCAAGGACCCAGGCTTGCAATGCGTGATGCTGATGAAGAACCACCAAGAGACGCTCCAGTGCGTCCTTGTGAATGGCCTTTGGAAAACTTTATGGATCGAGCGGGAATTAAGGAAGAATTTAACACATATTTGCGTAACGCTGATCTTGTGAGCTTCGAGGAAGAAAAGTGCTGCCAGTATCACTATCTCACTAGTTCCTTTGTGATGAGGTTTGAATTTTCATCTTCACGTAATTCTCCAACCGTCCTGTTTGATCTTTATGAAAATTCTTACACTATGGACTTAGAGGATTTTACCACTGCTTGCAAACTTCCACAATGGGGTAGTGTCAGGGAACCTCACAAATCTGAATTTAGAGATTTTCTTGCTAGTATAACAGTGGGGGAATCTAGATATATAACACAAGCTACCATAGGGAGCATTCACTTTCTTGCTATACATTATTTTGCTCTCCTCGTAGGTAGATGCATTAATGGTAAAGATGAGGCATGTCACATGTGTGTCCCTGACCTCAGTATTCTTAGGAGTGCTATGTTAGGAGATAAATCTTATAATTTGGGAGCCATTGTTGCACGTAGGTTGCATCTTAATAGATTTAATGGAGATTTCTTTGGTGGAATTTATGCAACCCGCATAGCTAATTTCTTGGTATAGCCATACGTGAAGATGATATTGAGTTGCCTCTTGCTTATTTGGATTATGAGGCTATGGTTCACCACCAGTTTGTCGAGAGGAATGAGTCACCTCTCTAGTATCGCTTAATCTTTGACAGACGACGTGATGTTCGTATTACTCTCTCTGCTCCTGCCTTCTTTGATTATCAGGCAAAAGGAAGATATGTTATTACTAGAGAGGAGGCAGATGAGTATGAGAGGAGGGCGGAGGCCGCTCGTCGCCACGCTGCAGCTCAGGAGGTGATAGCCGCTGCATCTCAGTACGACCCCAACTATTACTATGGATATCCGCCAGGCCAGCCGTGGCCATAGACCAACTTAGGCCAAAAGCCTAAGCTTGGGGAGTACGTATTTCCCACCGACATTATATTCATGTTCACACACTCATTGCCAGATGTCGGTGCTCATACTTTTTCATTGTATCTTCCATGCTAGTTTATTTCCCTTTTATGCTTTCTTCTTGTGTGTTTAATAAACCTTAAGAAAAACCAAAAAAATTAGTTGCAGCTATTAATTAGTTTACTTTCCATGCTTGTAGTAGTAATTAAAAAGAAAACCCAAAAAGATTTCCTGTTCTTCTTTTGCTTGTTGGGAGCTTTCCCGTGTAAATAGTTTTATTTATTTTCTTTCTTTGGGGGTCGATAGGAGAAGACCATAATTAAATTGTTGAAGCGGCTCTTATATGCATTATTGTTGATCTGACAAAAGAGCCCATATTGCCTTGTCTTCTCCTGTTTATTGAATGCTTGCAGATTCCAGCTTAGTCCAATGCACGTGCACTATTATTATTATCCACATCATTCGGTCGTGCAAGTGAAAGGCAATAATGATGATTATATGATGAACTGATTGAGATGGGAGAAGCTGGTATGAACTCGTCCTCTCTTGTTTTTATAAATATGATTAGTTCATCGTTCCAGATTCAGCCTATTATGAATAAACATGTTTGCAATGACAACTAGAGATCATAGTTTCTTGTGCCATGCTTGATTAGCTAGGAGCTTATAATGGTTTACCTTGCGTGCCAACATGCTATTAAAATGGTTGTGATGTGGTATGATAGGGTGGTATCCTCCTCTGAATGATTTAAGTGACTTGACTTGGCACATGTTCACGCATGTAGTTGAAACAAAATCAACATAGCCTTCACGATATTTATGTTCATGGTGGATTATATCCTACTCATGTTTGCATTCGGTGTTGATTAATTTTAATGCATGTTCATGACTGTTGTCGCTCTCTAGCTGGTCGCTTCCCAGTCTTTTGCCAGCCTTCACCTGTACTAAGCGGGAATACTGCTTGTGCATCCAACTCCATAAACCCCAAAGTTGTTCCATATGAGTCCACCATACCTACCTATATACGGTATCTACCTGCCGTTCCAAGTAAATTTGTATGTGCCAAACTCTAAACCTTCAAATAAATATCATGTTTTCTATGCTCGAATAGCTCATGTATCAACTAGGGCTATCAGTATCTTCCATGTTAGGCGGGTTATTCTCAAGAGGAGTGGACTCCACTCCTCACTCACGAGAAAATGGCTGGTCACCGGTATGCTCAGTCCCATGCTTTATGCAAACTAAATCAAAATAATTGCAAACAAAACTCCCCCTGGGACTCTTGTTAGTTGGAGGCACTTGTTGTTTCGAGCAAGCCATGGATTGATGCTTGTTGGTGGAGGGGGAGTATAAACTTTACCATTTTGTTTGGGAACCGCCTATAATGTGTGTAGCATGGAAGATATCGCCATCTCTTGGTTGTTATGTTGACAATGAAAGTATACCGCTCAAAATATTATTCGCCTCTATTTCAAATCCGAGCTATGGCACCTCTACAAATCCCTCTTTCCCTCTGCGAAGGGCCTATCTATTTAATTTTATGTTGAGTCATCATCCTCTTATTAAAAAGCACCAGTTGGAGAGCACCGCTGTCATTGCATTCATTACTGTTAGTTTACATTGAGTATGACTTAACTGGATCTCTTTTACCATGAATTACAATGTCTAGTCAGTCCTTGATCTTTAAAGGTGCTCTGCATTTATGTTTTGCAGCCTCAGAAAGGGTTAGTGAGATACCATCTTGTTATATCATATTATGATTGTTTTGAGAAAGTGTTGTCATCCGAGATTTATTATTATTGCTTGCTAGTTGATTATGCCATTGATATGAGTAAACATGAGACCTATGCGTTATTGTGAATATGGTTAGTTCATAATCTATGCTGAAAACTTGAATGCTGGCTTTACATATTTACAACAAGAAGAGCAAACAGAGTTTGTAGAAGTTTTTCTTTATCACTTTCAGTTTGTCAACTGAATTGCTTGAGGACAAGCAAAGGTTTAAGCTTGGGGGAGTTGGTACGCCTCCGTCGTATCTACTTTTCCAAACACTTTTGCCCTTGTTTTGGACTCTAACTTGCATGATTTGAATGGAACTAACCTGGACTGACGTTGTTTTCAGCAGAATTACCATGGTGTTATTTATGTGCAGAAACAAAAGTTCTCGGAATGACCTGAAACTTCACGGAACATCTTTTCGGAAATAATAAAAAATCCTTCCAAAAGATGAAGACCAGGGGGGCACACCCTAGCCACGAGGGTGGGGGGCGCGCCCCCTACCTCGTGGGCCCCCTGGAGCTCCTCCGACCTTGACTCCAACTCTATATATTTTCTTTCGGGAGAAAAAAATAGAGAAGAAGGATTCATCGTGTTTTACGATACGGAGCCGTCGCCAAGCCATAAAACCTCTCGGGAGGGGTGATCTGGAGTCCGTTCGGGGCTCCGGAGAGGGGAATCCATCGCCATCGTCATCATCAACCATCCTCCATCACCAATTTCATGATGCTCACCGTCGTGCGTGAGTGATTCCATCGTAGGCTTGCTGGACGGTGATGGGTTGGCGAGATTTATCATGTTATTGAGTTACTTTTGTTAGGGTTTGATCCCTAGTATCCACTATGTTCTAAGATTGATGTTGCTATGAGTTTGCTATGCTTAATGCTTGTCACTATGGCCCGAGTGCCATGATTTCAGATCTGAACCTATTATGTTTTCATCAATATATGAGAGTTCTTGATCATATCTTGCAAGTCTATAGTCACCTATTATGTGTTATGATCTGTTAACCCTGAAGTGACAATAAACGGGATACTTACCGGTGATGACCGTAGTTTGAGGAGTTCATGTATTCACTATGTGTTAATGCTTTGGTCTGGTACTCTATTTCAAGGAGGCCTTAATTTAAAACTATAATGAAGCTAGCCAACTCACCTCCACAAGGCTCCCTCGATTGCAGCTTCGTTGGCCGTTGGATCTGGTCATCTAGAGTATCTGAGCCGCATGATCTTTACCTGCTGTCAAACTTGATTTCACCTTGTGGTTGTTCTGGCTGTCCAATGACTGGTGGGCTCGCGACGCATGTTTATTGGCTGGGTTGATCGATCTCGCGTGAAAAAGACTTTCGCCCAATCCCCGCGCGCGCTCTGCTATCAATACTCGTCGCAAGCCAGAGTCCACACCCGCACCAACCCTAGCCTCCACACCTCACCTTCCTCCCTCGCTCCGCCCCAACCCTAGCCGCCACACCTCTGCTTCCTCCCTTGCTCGACGCCATAGGCACCACAGCCCCTACCTCCTTCCTGCTCGTCCGGATAGCCGCCGTTTGCCGCATCCTTTCTCCTCCTTCCTCCTCCCTGGTCCTCGCTGGCGCCCCTCGCCCTCGTCCTCGGACAAGGGGCCTCTCGCATGGACGGTCGGGTCTTCAAACCGGGGGTAGAGTGTAGCGACCAGACCTCAAACAATCTGATCTCTGTGCTCCGGTGTCATCCCTGGATCAGTAATGCTGACACCACACAATACTCGGAGGATTTATAGCAGAGTAGCAATCACACACTTATTACATCAAGTGTCTCAAAAGAGAACTTATTACAATAAATATGGCTTAAGGCCATCTAATAACGATAACAGCGGAAGGCTTGGAAGATAAGTGAGTTCATCAACTTCAACGGCATCACTGAGTATAGAACCACGACCTAAAACTCCTTAATCGTCGTCTGAAAAGTCTGCAACATTAACGTTGCAGCCTGAAATGGGTCAGCACATGGAATATGCTGGTAATGTAACACGTAGAGAGTAATGGAATGGAACAGCTATACTATATGCATATTTGGCTGGTGGAAAGCTCTATGGTTATAGTTTTGCGTAAAGCCAATTTTTCCCTACTTCAAAGGAATAAATTTATTTAACTATCATGGTAGTTGTTAAACATTGAGAATGGTTGATAGCATTCTCAATCCCAATTAAGCATCATCATTAAACATAACCCAACAAAATTAATTTAGAGTAACATCCTGAGATTCACACAATAATTCGGGTACTAGATACTCAAGATGTCCATAACCGGGGACACGGCTAACCATGATTAGTTTATTACACTCTGCAGAGGTTTGCGCACTTTTCCCCACAAGACGCGATCGCCTCCGTTTGGTTTCTCGCACTACAGGGTGTTTGAGAAGACGGATGACCGAGACATAGTCTTTCAGAAGCGCTAGCACCTTACGATCGGGTAGACCGTACCACCTACATCCCCTACATCTGCTAGTCTACCATTGTAAGAGTTCGCACGACTTAGTCAACTATGCTAGAGCCCATAATAGCTTGTGGCTGCACACGGAAGTTTCTAGTATGAATAGTCTCATGATCCCTTTGAGCCTGGGTGGCGGTCCAAAAGAAAACAGGCAAGTCCAGGAATACCCAGGTGCCTCAATCCACCCAGATGTGTGTTGAAGTTGCCACCTTAGATAAACCATTAATTAATAAAACTCACATCTGTCATGGATATCACTCACCCAATCCACGTCTACTAGCATAGCATGGCATAATAAGCAAACATAGAAGTAACTCCCAAAGGTTTGATAATAAACGGGTAATAGGTACTACCTCATCTACCTCCCATCCCACAAATTTAATTAGATCCTAACCATGCAATGTGTGAGGGTTGATCGAATGCAATAAAACTGGGTAGTAGAAAAGGTATGATCAAAGTGTTACTTGCCTTGCTGATGATCCGCAAAACCTACAGATTCGAAGTAACAGGCGGCGCAATCCGGGTATTCTATCACAGACAAACAAACAAGCATACAATAAGTACTCATCCAATGCACAGGTAAAACTCAAATAAGAGATCTAACCAGAAAGTTCAACTTAAGAACTCCGGTTGGCAAAAAGAATCAAATCGAACGAAACAACGAAAGTCAAACAGCGAAAGAAAACAACTTCGTTCTACTAATCTGGATCTAAGGCAATTTTTACAGTAGCAAAACCTTGTTTAAGTTGGTTATACGGATAGAGGGTTTCGAGACGAAACTCTAGGCGCTTGAATCACCTGATTCCGATAAACGAGCGAAAAGTTATACTAAAAAGAAAATCGGATCAGGAATCGCGATCAGAAAAATCGCGGATTTAATCCGAGAAAAAGAAAAATGACGAACGCTCGCTAGAACGAAAGAACGGACGAACGCTCGCTATTTAAATAAACCGGAAAAACCGATCTATTTAAAAAAACCGAATCTAAAAAAAACCGACGGAAAACCGATCGGTTTTCTAAAAAAACCGGGCACGGATTTCGAGGTGGCGGCGAACCTCGGCGAGCGTGCGGCGGCGGCGGCGGGGCGGCGAGGCGGCGGCGGCGGCGCAGGCGGGCGGCGGCGGCGGCTGGCGGCACGGGGCGGGGCGGGGCGGCTCGGGCGGCTTGTAACACCCTCGATGCGACTATAGCTCCCACGTGTCGAGGCACGACTTAGAGACATAATCGCATTGAAGGCATATGTCGCAAGTTAGGCAATATTCACAACATCCCATGTAATATAAATAATAAAGGGGAGATAACATAGTTGGCTTACACTCGCCACGTCAATCAAGTACATAAATAACATTACATCATCCAAACACTCATGGCCCGACTACGGCGCCAAAATAAAAGAGAACCCAACATGTGACACGGTCCCAATCACCCCCAACTAGGCACCACTACTAATCATCCGGAAAGGAAACATAGTATCGTTGAGAGTCTTCGTCGAACTCCCACTTGAGCTCATATGCGTCTTCTAGAGCGGAATCATCGGGCCCTGCATCTGGTGTAATAGTAATCTGTGAGCCACAGGGACTCAGCAATCTCGCACCCTCGCGATCAAGACTATTTCAGCTTATAGGTAAGGCAAGGTAATTATATGTGGAGCTGCAGCAAGCGACTAGCAAGTATGGTGGCTAACTTATTCGCAAAAGAGAGCGAGAAGAGAAGGCCAAGCACGAGCGAGAAACTAGAGAACAACCTGCGCAAACATTACTCCAACACCGTGTCCACTTCTCGGACTCCGCCGAGAAGAGGCCATCACGGTAACACACTCAGTTGATTCATTTTAATTAAGGTTCAAGTTATCTACAACCGGACATTAACAAATTCCCATCTGCCCATAACCGCGGGCACGGCTTTCGAAAGTTCAAATCCCTGCAGGGGAGTCCCAACTTAGCCCATGACAAGCTCTCACGGTCAACGAAGGAATAGACCTCCTCCCAAGACGTTCCGATCAGACTCGGTATCTCGGTAACTCAAGACACTTCGACAGGTTAAAACAAGACCAGCAACACCGCCCGAATGTGCCGACAAATCCCGATAGGAGCTGCTCATATCTCTTTCTCAGGGCACACTCAGATGAGCGCTCCATACAACTAAAACCAAACCTCGAGTTTCCCCGAGGGGGCGCCGCACAGGACTCTAGTTTGGACTAACACTCAGAGGAGCACTGGCCCGGGGGGGTTTAAAATAAGATGACCCGCGGGCTCCGGAAACCCGAGGGAAAAAGAGGCTAGGTGGCAAATTGTAAGAACAAGGTTGGGCATTGCTAGAAAAGCTTTAATCAAGGCGAACTATTAAGGGGTTCCCATTATAACCCAACCGCGTAAGGAACGCAAAATCCGGGAACATAACACCGGTATGACGGAAACTAGGGCGGCAAGAGTGGAACAAAACACTAGGCGAGAGGCCGAGCCTTCCACCCTTTACCAAGTATATAGATGCATTAAGATAACATAGCAATATAATGATATCCCAACAAGTAAATAAAAGATGTTCCAACAAGGAACGGCCTCCAAACTTCACCTGCAACTAGCAACGCTATAAGAGGGGCTGAGCAAAGCGGTAACATAGCCAATCAACGGTTTGCTAGGACATGGTGGGTTAGAGGTTTGACATGGAAATTTGGGAGGCTTGCAAGCAAGTGGTAGGCATCGTAGCAATGGCATAGCAAAAGAGCGAGCAAACTAGCATAGCAAAGATAGTAGTGATTTCGAGGGTATGATCATCTTGCCTGCATAGTTGTCAGAGTTGACTGGATCCTCGAAAGTAAACTCAACGGGCTCCTCGTTAGCGAACTCGTCTCCCGGCTCTACCCAAACAAGACAAACAAGCAACAAGGATACAATCAACCACGTGCAAGACCAAGCAATATGATGCAATGATGATATGCTATGCGGGATGCGATGCGGGATGCAAAATGCAAGATATGACAGGAAATGCTTGACCTGACCTCAACTTGGAAAACCAAGTGTGCCACTGGAAAGATGAGATGAAATCGCTTGAAAACGATATAAAGAACGCCGGAATCGGAGTTACGGTTTGGAAATCGCAAGCGATACAAATATGGCACCGGTCTGCGATTTACAGCAAGTAGTCATCTAAATGCAATAAGATGAATATGCTACAGATCCCAAACATGACAACAAAATACATTGCAGGGATGCATACAAGATGCTTAACAAAAGTCTAGCACTGAGCTATGGCCAATTCATCCATTAACAGGTTCAAACAAGCATAGCAAAAATGCATATGGCAAACAGATCTCAGACTTAGTGAAATTAACACTTGTCTGGAATTTCAGATCAGGTAGCCCTCTTCGGAGCAACAAAACCACATGCTACAGGACCTGAACATGGCAAAGTAAAGCATGGCATGGAGCTACTCAAAGAGCTTAACAAAAGTCCCTTAGTGACCTTGAGCCAAAAGGGATCAAAAAATACCATTGCAAGCATGTGAACATAGCAAAAACATAATCAGTTTTCAGACTAAGTGAAAACTGGGACATGCTGAAACATAACTTACGAAGGGCTGTTTACGAGCTCGATGCACTCACCATGGTGCAAGTCATGGCAAGACAAGCATACATCTCTTAAGAAGGCACAAAATACAAGCTAGACATGGCAAGAACAATGGCATAGCATGCACGGATCAACTACAATAACATCGGCAAAATCACAAACAAGTTGACGATCTGCCCAGATTCGCAACGAAGCAAAAGTAGAGCTTGATTGACTCAAGCTAGGGTGCTCCATAATTGCAAACAAAGACATGGATGGAAAGATCACTACAAGGTTAACAAAAAATCCTTACTGATCATCCTCAAAAGAGACACGGATCACTAGGAAACAACATGAACATATGGCATCATGAGATAAACAGGTCCATGACTTAGTGAAATTAGTAAGTCCCTGAAAACAGAATTAGCAAGTGCAGCACTTTGCAAGCTTTCACTAGTCACCACACACATCACAAAAATACATGGGTTACACCTCTGGAAAGATGAAAAAACCCTTAACAAAACACATGTAGAGCATCAGGGCATATCATGCACACATTAATCATGGCAAAAATGACAAAATCCTAAATGGAGTAGTAGATCTGGCAATTATCTCAAGTAGCTCTCTTCTAACAGCATTTCGGGCATCAAGAGGAACTCAAATGAAAATGATGCAATGGAATGAAATGATGTACTCTCTGAGATGAACATTTTGATATGCTATATGCATGAATCGGAGCTACGGATGCAAAGTTACGGAACTACGAACATGAGTACTTGGATCGGAATTACTGGGACTTGGAGAAAAAAACGCCTCCGAGATCTAGGGTTTGCATGGATTACGAGGACGGCCGGATCTTCGCCGGAACAGTGCTCGGGACCGCCGGAGAGGTCGAGGTGGCCGGAGTTGGAGATGGACGGGGCGGCGGCCGGAGCGCGGCGGCGCGGCGAGGTGGCGGCGGCGGCGCGCGGAGGCAGCGGCGGCGGCGCACCGGCGGCTGCGGCTCGGAGGAGAGGGAGGTGGCGGCGCGGCGGCTCGAGCCGCAGGGGCCGGCTCCGGGCTCCCCGGGCCGCGGCGACGGCGAGGTGGCGGGTGCCACGTGGCAGGAGGCGGTTGGCTGGCGGCGGTGTGTCCGCCCCGGGCGGACAATGTCCGGCGGCGCGCGGTGGAAAATTAGGGTTTCGGAGGTAGGAGGAGATCCGAAAATTGGGGGGTGTTTAAATAGGCATAGAGGGAGATAGGAGAGTCCAAATGAGGTGAGGTTTTTGGCCACGCGATCGTGATCGAACGCTCTAGATGATGGAGCAGAGTTTGGTGGGTTTTGGGCCAAATTGGAGGGGTGTTGGGCTGCAACACACACGAGGCATTTTCGGTCCCTCGGTTAACCGTTGGAGTATCAAACGAAGTCCAAATGATACGAAACTTGACAGGCGGTCTACCGGTAGTAAACCAAGGCCGCTTGGCAAGTCTCGGTCCAATCCAGAAATGTTTAATCCCACACATGAAAGAAAGCTAGAAATGGCCACCGGAGGAGAACGAAGCGCCGGAATGCAAAACGGACAACGGGAAAAATGCTCGAATGCTAGAGACGAACACGTATGCGAATGCAATGCACATGATGACATGATATGAGATGCATGACAATGACAAACAACACACAGAGACAAAAACCCGAACCCGAGATAATAAATATAACTTAACGCCGGAAACGGCAAGAGTTGGAATACAAATAGGGAAAGTTACATCCGGGGTGTTACACGGCTCGAGGCTAGGGTTTGCCCGGGTGGGCTGCCCCGGCTTATAATTACGCTCGGAAGAAAAATAAAAAGAAATACTAAACAGACTCCAAAAATTCCGAAATAAATTTTCACGGGCTTCTAAAATCAAGTCGCACAAGGTGAATATTTATTTGGGACCTAAATGCAATTTTGAAAAACGCACATTTTTCCTAAATTCAAATAAAACACCGAAAAACTCCGAAATAAAATCCTATTTGATTGTTTTATTAAATCCTCAATATTTCTTTATTTTGGAAAAGTCATTTTATTCCCTCTCTCATATTTTTGTAATAGAAATAATTGATGATAAAAATAGATAAAATCAAATGATCTTATTCTCAAAATTTAAGGAAACTCAAATATGAAAATAACGAAATCCCCAACTCTTTTCGTGGGTCATTGAGTTGCGTAGAATTTCTAGGATCAACCAAAATGCAAAAATAAAATATGGTATGCAATAATGATCTAATGTATAACATCCCAAATTTTCGGTGGGGGAGGGCCAAGAGGCCGTCGGTGGGGGTGGATCAGCATGACGTGGTGGGGCCATGGCAGCAGCCGGATCGGGGCGGCGACGGAAGGCCATGGAGGGTGTGGTGCATGCGGGCGAAACCAACATGGGTTGGTGGAGCAACGGATGCGGGCAGGGTCAGCGGTTAGGGGCACTGCGAGGAGTGGAAGGCAGAGGGTAGGGGCAGAAAGCCGTGGCGAGTCCTCGGAGAGGAGAGGAAGGCGACGGATCAGCCCGTGGTGTTGGGCAGAGAGAGATGTGGATGGCGGCGTTGTGCAAAGAGAGATGGCGGCGGCGCTGAGTAGAGAGAGATGACTGCGGCAGGGGTGGCGCTGAGTAGAGAGAGATGACGTCCATAATCTTGCGGAGGTGTTCCTCAACCTACATGAGGTTTGCACATTCCCTTCCCTTTTTCTGAATCTTTTTTTCTTTAATTTCCTCTGTTATGCGTACGATTACTTGCTAGCCTGTAGCATAGCCATTTTCAATGTTTTCATATAGAATTTTATTTGGCTTGTGCTTTCATATTTTTACAGGCACCCCAAGTGTGGGAAGAATAAAATGTAATTCAATCGTTGGGTGTATTGTTCAGATGAGTTCGTCCTGTGCTGGAAGGTGAGCTGAACCCAACCTAGGCCTCAAGTTTCTCCTGTCCTTTGAAGTGCATTGTTATTTCTGTGAGGTTCACATGTAATTTTTTCAACTATAGTACTCAGTGAATGAGACAAGGCACTAATGCATTTAATTTTGCGGTGTTCAGCTGCAGGAATTCAGTTTGTTTCTGGTTTTTTGGAAGTCATAGATTGTTTTGTGCCAGAGACAGGACAAGTAATGCTCTAACCTTGGCAGCAAAAATGGTCTAAATTTCATATAGAAGGCCCTAGAATACTTTGCATGTGTTCATTCAAATATATGGAGTTGACCTGTATGTGTTGCTTCTGTGCACACTATGTTTCATATGAATTTGTAGGAGAGAAACTCTATAATGGTAATGAAGTATTGTCGATATTTACTCTGTTGCTTAAGGCCTAGGCATCCTTTTGGATGCAGTTATGGTAGCATGTGTGTTTGAGAGAAGTGGATGGAAAATTGGGGACTGAAACAAGTGGAGAAGAAAGTTATTAGTTGATTCTCACATCAGATAGAAGTTGTCTCACGAATGTTTATTTATTTAGTGAACAGGCATGAGATCTGGAATATTGAAGAGCAACAATTGGCAGAAGTATTAGATGAGTTTGGGAATACATGGTCATGTATGGAGTATTTTCATGATTAGTTTTCCATCGCTCGGCTCCTGAAGGCATGATGCCTCATTTCAATTCTCTTATCTTGATGTGTTTGTATTCAGAAAATTAAGGCATGATTCATCATTTAGATTATCTTATCTCCGTGTGTTTGTATTCAGAAAATCAATTTGCTTATTTTTTGCTTTCTTAGGGCTATAAAAAGAGAAAACTCCATCGCTAAAAATCTTTTAAAGAGATTGAGGATAAAAAAATCCAAGCAAACTCCGCTTTTCTCCCGTATTTTTTGTGCGCGCCTTAATCTGTGTTGGGAGAAAGATATTGCTCTTTGTTCAGAAAATGTTTATTAGATGGAAAATACTGGGCATTTAAATTTTTTTCTTCAGATGTTTTGGGTTTTTTTAGTAGGCTGCTCGACAGGTCTTGCGTTTTTTGCAAGATTTGTATGGATTCGTGGTTCATGACTATAACTATGAATGTATGATGGCCTATAGGAGATATGTCCGTTCTTTAATGATCATTGCGGTTTCTTTGATTCCTACTATGCTAGTTATTCTGTCTGTAGGCCAGCATATTATTTTAATTCTTTCTAACTGCCTTTCTATACGTAGAAATGCACACCTACTTCCAAGCTTAGTACTGGTCTCCTTGCAGTTACAACCCCGAGGTTTAGCTTCTGAAACAGTCTGCTAACATATGCTTAACTACTTAAATGCACTGATGTTTGTGTGTTCTTTTGTAGAAAATCGCCATGCCCAGACGGCAGTGCCAGGTGTGCCTTATTTCAAGCTGCTGAGAAGAAAACCGCTGCACCAGAAGAACCTATGCAGAAGCTTGATGCAGAAGACGAGGTGCAGCTTCTTTCAACCCCTCATACTATATACCGATATATACACACATGTCTCCCTCTTCACTGGTTTTCTTTCACGTACCAGGTGAGCTCTGGTGGTAAAGCTGAAGCTTCTTCACCTCCTGTTGAAGAGAAGGATGGTAAATATGGCCAGGCTCAAGTGACCAGGAATAAATGGTGCTGCTTTTTATGTTGTCCATCTATCTATGCATCCTTCAGTTTGTACCGGCATAACAAATATTCGTTTCTGACTATAAAACTTTCAGTTAAGAAACTCCACTGCTGGAAAGGGAGCTGGGGCACTAAAGAAACCGGGATAAACTATCTATAGATACAATAGCAAATTGCTCTAAATTCATTTTCAGTTATCATCTCTGGCCTTTCTATTTCTAAGACCATCCTTCTCGCTGTTGTCTATTATATAATCTTAGTTTCTCCTTGATGACATCGCAAGAAAAGAATGGTGCTCTTATGCGAGTCGCTTCGCCATCCAACAACACTCCATTGCACTACTTTTTGTCCAGCTTCAAGCCGAGCCAGTGAATGTGTGTTCCTTGCATGACGTTTAGTATAACCAAATGCTTCTTATTAAGTATGCTTTCAAAACTAGAGTATTTGGCTGCTCATGTAGCTCTGCCAAAGCAATGCAAAAAAACTACATTTTATGCTTTCAGTTAGGGTGGATTTGTGTCTTCAGAGATGAGGCAACCTTACGTGTACATATTCACAGATACTTCCTCCGTTCCTAAATAGAAGTCTTTAGAGATTTAAATACGGACTACACACAAAGCAAAATGAGTGAATCTACACTCTAAACTGTGTCCCTTTATCACACTTCCAGCAGACATGAGTTCTCGTGTTTTTACAGCTTTGTGGCAACATGATTCGATGCATAAGATTCAACTATGTAAATTGGAATAAAGAAAATTAAACACTCAGGTCAATGGACTGTTCTTTTATTTGTCTATGGAACAACTCTTCTTGTACATGTTTGTGCTCTGTTCCATAGCATGCTAGTGCTCTGACCACTTCATATCCATGTATTTAGCAGGTTCTACGATCTCTTGTGTTGCACTGTTGCTGCGTCTCGATCTCCTGCTTTGTTGCATCTTTGTTCTGCTCCTTGATGTTTGCTTACTTTCTGTCTAGCTAAAATGCTTTTCTGGATCTGGCAAGGCGCCGTGTATTGTTCGTCCTCATGCTGCTTATATTCCATGCTTGCATGTGAGCAGGATGCGTCTACTTATTTGAGTACATACAGACATGCTTCTTTAGTGTGCCCTTCTATCATCTCATAGTTATCTTATTTGTTGTTCTAAATAATTATTGCAGGAGGGAGCAGCAGG
This sequence comes from Triticum urartu, assembly GCF_003073215.2. NCBI lineage: Eukaryota > Viridiplantae > Streptophyta > Magnoliopsida > Poales > Poaceae > Triticum > Triticum urartu. Next base: position 355,238,422 of record NC_053023.1, read on the forward strand.
CAAAAGAAAATCCAAAGCAAATTTTGCTCAGCTGTAGCGTCTTCCACTAACAATAAGTCTGCACAGCAGCCTGATAGGTTAGTTCTTGCAACTAAAAAACACAAGTCTTTCAGTTGCTCACCATTCGCTGGTAAAAAAGCATAGTGATTTTCCTTTATACATACCCAACTGAAGAACACCTTAGTTAAATCAATCAATAGTGAGTTGTATTACTAGAGACGTACTTAGGAAAATGCCCTTAGGCGTGACACACTACATGGTTACCTTATTTAGTCCCAGTTATTGATATCATATTGAGATAACACTCCGCCAAGCAGAATATTTGTTTTTATATACTTCCAGATGCTAATTTACTGTTCTTGATTTTGGCGGGGATATTCCTTCATTACTTGGTTAGCTGTCAAGACTCACCAATTTTTGAATATCTTCCATTGCTAAATTTAGTTCAACATTTCCACTCTGATCAAGCCATGGTGCATATTGCCTCAGATTTGCTTATTTGAGTGTGCTTTTATGCATAGATTTTGATTTGTTTGTTTTTCATTTTTTAGGGATATGAGGAGACAGCTCTATTGTTGGTAGTGACTGCAAACATGGACTCCTCTTCGCTGGACGGGGAAAACAAAAATAATAATCTAGTAGGCAGTAAAATTACATGGCTGATCTCGGTTTTGTACATCTTAGGTCAGCATTATGAGTTCTACTTCCCATAAGAGAGTGTATTTTGGTGGTACAGATTGTTTCTATCTTAGAGCAAGAAGCCAAATCATGTCGTTCATTGTAAATCTTGAAAAACTTGTTTATTGTCACTTCTATATCTGTTATAAACTTTTGTTCCTGGTGTGGTACTTGTCAATCTTGGTTTGCCCTTCCATTTCAAATTTGCCCTTCCACTGCAGCAATATGTCATTGTGTTCTTGAATTGATTCCTCATTTCATGTCTGCACTTCTATTACAGTAGAACATGTTATAAACATGGCCCTGGGCATTGTTTGTCCAGTAACCTTCAAAAGAGAAGAGATGGCTATAGAGAGTGGCTCCATCACTAAAGAGATGACAAATGTTGTGCAAGGCATTGTTTGTTCAGCTCCTTTCAAAAAATGAAGGAATTACAGTGCATGTGACCTATATAGGGGATGTGAAGGACAAATTGCTATGGATCCAAAGTGGGAGGGGAGAGTTACCAACAACGTATCAAGGACAAAGCATGACATGGATTCCCAAGTTCTAGCTTACATAGAAAAATTATATAGAGAATGCCCGCATTTTGAAAACTCCATTACATAGTTCGAAGCTATTTTCTTTCAATTTTCATTATTAAAAGGATTCTATTATTGCCAATCTATTAACAATTTATTGTGAAATTATTAAGGATAATTAATCCCAGCGGTTAATCAGGAAAATCCCCGTTTCCCCTCACCTGCGGTTGCAACTCCAGCAACCAGCGTGACAGTTCACAGTTCCTTCCATCCCTACGCATCTCAGGAGGCGCCTCTTCAACCTTGTATATAATCTGTGAAAGATGATCAATAAAGGCTACACATGTTCATTCTATTTGTTTCTCTCTCGCTTGTGTCTTGATTACATTTAACAGAAATAACTCTTGGTTTGAAATGAGACCCTAGGGGTAAAGTTAGTATACATGTTATTTAGACAGCAAGCCTCCATTTTTATTGTAGACAGAAGGCCCCCATTCTTTTTTATTAAGGGGGTTTAAATTTGTTACCATATGTGTTTGCTCACAACTAAACCATGGATTTTTTTAAATATATGTTTTTTTCAAACTTAGATTTCTCATCATGATAACCGTATTTTCAACTAATACAATGCTTCTTTAGCTGGTTTGTACATCAGTACATTTTATACAATTTTTTTCAAACTCAGATTTGCAGCGCGATAACCATATTTTCAATATAGCGTGGTTTAACACATGAGCTTTCTACTACCAATATCGAATATGTTCCTGCAAAATAAAACTATTTTCATCGACAACATGGTTTTAGCGGGTCGCTGCGCCATTTGGCGCAACGGGTCAACTAGTATCCCTTAGTTTCCGCTAGGACCCCGCTGCCACGGGAGGGTAGGACAAAAGATGTCATGCAAGTTCTTTTTCATAAGCACGTATGACTATATTCGGACTACATGCCTACATTGCATTGATGAATTGGAGCTAGTTCTGTGTCACCCTATGTTATGACTGTTACATGATGAACCGCATATGGCATAATTCTCCATCACTGATCCATTGCCTACGAACTTTTCATATATTGTTCTTCGCTTATTTACTTTTCCGTTCTTGTTGCTATCATCACTACAAAATACCAAAAACATTACTTTTGCTACCATTACCTTTTTCTAGCGTTACCACTACTACCATATTACTTTGCTACTAAATACTTTGCTGCAGATATTAAGTTTCCAGGTGTGGTTGAATTCACAACTCAGCTGCTAATACTTGAGAATATTCTTTGGCTCCTCTTGTGTCGAATCAATAAATTTGGGTTGAATACTCTACCCTCGAAAACTGTTGCGATCCCCTATACTTGTGGGTTATCACTACAATAGAGAGTGATAACGTTTTTGCATTGCTTTATACTAACTTATCTCATGAGTTCTTGTTGAGTTTTGTGTGGATGAAGTTTTTGAGATTTAGGAAAATCGTGATATGAGGGGAATTAAGGAGACACAAAAGCTCAAGCTTGGGGATGCCCAAGGCACCCCAAGATAATATTTCAAGAAGTCTCAAGCATCTAATCTTGGGGATGCCCCAGTAGATATCGCACCTTTCTTCTTCAACAATTATCGGTTGAGCCTAAGTTTTTGCTTCTTCACATGATGTGTGCTAGTCCCGGAATGTCATTTTGTTTTTCTTTTACTTGGTGTTTTAATAAAATACTTAGATTTGAATGTTTTTAGATAAGAGAGTCCTCAAATAGCTACCCATTTACATAACTACTCGCTTGATCTTCACTTATATCTTTTTGGAGTAGCTTGCCATTTAATCTTGTGTTTCACTTATATCCTATGAGTAAATTGTTGAATGAATTGAATATCATGAACTTGAAATTATATCATGCCTAGTGGTAGCTTCACATTGGGTTTAGAAAGTGAAATCTTTTGAAGCTTGACAATCACAATATTGGTCATACAAGCAATTCATGAATAATTAGTATAAGGAAGAGAACTTTCACACGTAAATGCACTATCTTGGAAATCTTTTGTGATTGTGAGCCCCCATCAAAATATTATATGCAAAAATTGTTGACCCTGGACAAGGAAGACAACATAATGGTTTATGTTTGTTCATATTCACATAGAAGTTATATTGTCATAGATCCTTCCACATGTGGTGTTCCCCCCACCTTTGCTAGCCAAAAATTTCGCACCAACTAGAGATACTACTTGTGCATCCAAAAACCCTTAAACCCAAATCTTATTTTCAATAGTCCACCATACCTACCTAAGGATTGAGCAAGATCCTTCAAGTAAGTTTTCATTAGTGCAATAAGGCAATGAAAATTGCTTCTAAAAGTATTAGATCATTTAGTGTAAGAGAAAATTGAGCGTTGTACGAACTTGTGATGGCAAAGAATAAAGGCAACAGACTGCATTATAAAGGTTGCTATCATAAGGGGCAATATAACGTGACGTTCTTTTGCACTAAGGGGTTGAGCATACAAACAAAAAGCGCATGCAACCGTTGCTTCCATCTGCGAAGGGCCTATCTTTTACTTTTCATTTTTACTTTCATGCAAGAGTCAAAGTTTTTCTCTTTGTTACTTTTTATTTTTCTCTTTTGGCAAGCATCATGTGGTGAGGAATGATCTAGGCACATATATGCAGATGGATATGGGTAGCATGAGTTATTATTGTTGACATCACCCTTGAGGTGAATACGTTTGGAGGTGAAATTATAAGCCCCTATCTTTCTATGTGTCCGGTTGAAACGTTTTGCTCATGTGTATGAGGTGAGTGTTAGCAATCATAGAGGACTATATGATGGTTGAGTATGTGGAGCTCTTACTTAAACTCTGTTGAATAAGTTGAATTACAATTGCTTGGTGACTGAGAACATAGGTTGCTGAGTTTCAAGAGAATTCATTGTTTGAACCTTAACATGTGAATTGGTTGCTAATTTAACATGAGAAGTTTTATAAGAAAGAATTGCTGTTATGATGCTAGGAAAGGTGATTGAGATTGTCATTGATCAAACTTGTGCACTTCGCTAGCATTCACACTTCATAAATTATTTCTTTTATCATTTACCTACTCAAGGACGAGTAAGACTTAAGCTTGGGGATGCTGATACGTCTCCAACGTATCTATAATTTATGAAGTATTCATGCTAATATATTATCATTCTTGGATGTTTTACAATCATTTTATATCATCTTTATATCATTTTTTGGGACTAACCTATTGACCCAGTGCCAGTTGTTGTTTTTTGCTTGTTTTTTACATCGTAGGAAATCAGTATCAAACGGAGTCCAAACACACAAGCTCAACCTGATGTATCTAATCAAGTTTCCGGTGCAAACATACAAGCTCATGTTGTTCTTGAGCCTAAAGTGTCTAATGAACAGACTGCTAATGAAGTATTTGATGCAAACATTTTACATGCTCCTAGTGATGAACATATAGTGTCTAATGAGGGATCTAATGCAAGCATTTTGCAAGCTCCCATTGTAGGATTTAGTGTCTAATGATGATCTGCTATGTTGAGAGAACATAGAGATTTGCAGGCATTGATGACAAGCAAATTATTGTACATTTTCATGGCTTGTGGAAACGTCGAGGCCATCTACCAGAAAGTCCCCGTATCATGGCAACATGGCATAAATACTTTTCTAATCTATTGTTTGAAAATATTGGCATACTTGTGTAGGATACAAATATTGATATGCAGTTTGCGCACTGGTTATAGGTGCAATTACACTTCGATATTTTCTGCCAGAGAACAAATAATTCAAGCAGGTATAGACCATGCTAGTAGTCCTTGTACACCATGTTGCATTTTGTGTTTTTGGTGCTTACATCATTTAGTGTTTTATAATCTGAACTACTTTGGATCATTAGCTGGTTTTCAAAGTGCATGTAGCTTCACATTTCTCAAGTTATGTTGATTTCTGGAGTGCAAGTGCCTTTGTATTTTTTAAGTTAATTTTTCGCCGCTGGTAACATGAATTCGTGGATTTTCCACTGCACACAAATCATACAGGCAGGTCATTATGAATTAAGTGAAATGCAGGGACTTACGCTAGCTCGTTGTACATGCTCACCGCAGCTCTGCTTGTGCTCGGGATATTCCATGTACAAGTCCATATTCCCGCACCCCCTCTTCACCCTATAAATTCCCAAATATTCCAAAAACCCTAGGGGTAACCCTAGATGAGAAGTTCTGCCGCCGCAAGCCTCTGTAGCCATGAAAAACCAATCTAGATCCCGTTCCGGCACCTTGCCGAAGGGGGAAATCATCTCCAGTGGCCATCTTCATCATCCCGGTGGCCACCACGATGAGGAGGCAGTATTCCACCCTCGGAGCAGAGGGTTTGTACCAGTAGCTATGTGTTTAATCTCTCTCTCTCTCTCCCGTGTTCTTGAGATGTCACGATCATGATGTATCACGGGCTTTGTTAATATAGTCGGATCATATGGTGTTTTCCCCTCTCTATCTTGTTGTGATGATTTGAGTTTTCCCTTTGAGATTTCATTTTATTGGATTGAATACTTTTATGGATTTGAGAGGACTTGATATATGTCTTGCATATGAATACTCGTGGTGACAATGGGGTATTATATTGATTCACTTGAGATATGTTTTGGCACTCAACTCGCGGATTCCCGAGGTGACATTGGGGTAATCTATGCATAGGGGTTGATGCATGTTCTCGTCTTCTGTTTCTCCGATAGAAATCTTGGGCCACTCTTTGAGGTTCTTTGTGTTGGATTGAGTATTATGAATCTGAAATTAGTTGGTGTTATTTTAGTATGAACTCTTGGATAGATCGATCGGAAAGAATAGCTTCGGGGTGGTTTTGTACCCTACAAATGATTCCTTCTTATGTTCTCCGCTAGATTGGAACTTTGGAGTGATTCTTCATCGCACGTCGAGGGATGGTTATATGATCCAATTATATTAGCATTGTTGAGAGATTGCACTAGTGAAAGTACGGACCCTAGGCCTCATTTTCAAGCATTTCATTACCATTTTGCTCCATTTTATCAATTGCTATCTTGCTGTTTTTATTTATTCAGATTATAAACATATATTTCTACCATCAACATTACACTTTATCACCATCTCTTCACTGAACTAGTGCACCTATACAATTTTCCATTGTATTAGGTGCGTTGGAGACACAAGAGACTTTTTATTTGGTTGTAGGGTTGTTTGAGAGAGACCATCTTCATCCTACGCCTCCCACAGATTGATAAACCTTAGGTCATCCACTTGAGCGAAATTTGCTACTGTCCTGCAAAGCTCTGCGCTTGGAGGCCCAACACATGTCTACGAGAATAAAGTTGCATAGTAGACATCATATTCTCAAACCCATAATTGTGAATCAAATTGTCAAAATTGTTTCGATGTAACCTGTGCAAAGGCCTCCTTATAGAGAGCCCTTCTTGATAGTTTGTTGATCTCATGGCTTGATGGGGATTAGGCCGAGTGGACATGCTAGCCATTGTGCCCCTCTCGAAAGCCGAAGGTTGAGCTCCGAGAGAATTCTCTTCATCTTCTTCCATAGCAACCTCCTCAACTCTTTCTTCCCATAGACCCTCTTGTAGCAACCAAGCTTCACCTTCTTCATTGTTGGAGGAGGGAGAAGACATGATGCCTGACTTGAAAAGCTCTGACAGAAAACTGCAAGGAAGGAGAACAGAAGATTTCTCCGTGATACGGTGGTCAATACGTTCGGGGGGTATATAATTTTTTTTATCTTGGGAAACAAGCAAAACAAGGGGAAAGCGGAGTCGGGAAGGTGCCGGAGGTGGACACAACCCACCTGGGCATGCCAGGCAAGGCAGACGCGCCCTGGTGTCTTGTGCCCTCCTCGGTTACCTTCCCGGTTGTTTATTATTTTCCTAATTTTTGTAATATTCCAAAACTAACAAAAATATTTTTGCGGATTTTTTGGAGTCCATTTACTTAGCGTACAATGTACCTCCTGTTTTTCAGGATTTTGGAGTGTTCCGGAAGGTTTTTCTTGTTGTGGGAAACCACATCCACCTATGGGTCCATGAGCCCCTTGTGGTTTGGCTTGGGGGATGAGCACATTGCACAGAGAGCAGAGAACGTCGCACAGCATGGCAAATATCACATGGGTGATTTTACCCAGGTTCGGGCCGCCGCAACGCGTAAAACCCTACTCCTGCTTTGGTGGATTGATGGTGGATTGTGGTGGAAGCACAACACTCTTGCCCGACAGGGTTGCCTCGGAGCGAGAGTAGCTATGCGTGTATGAGTGTACAAGGGTCTGGATCCTTTCTATGGTTGCCACAGGCCTCCTTATATAGATCAAGGGGTCACCACAATGGCAAATCAGTCATTGAGCACTGATTAGATAGCAAACAGTGCTATCATACCTAACTCTGTAGGCAGGGCAGAGTGCATTAAATGCGCCACTTAGTGTCACATCATAGCCTGCTCGGCAAGCCTTGTCGGGCTGTTTGCCATGTTCTCTCCTGCCTGCATGATGTGTCTCTGGATGGGTGTCATTTGGAGGTGATTTCCATATGAAGTGGCTGCCATGTGGCAAGAAACAACCACTTAGTCACTTGGGGGCTTGACACCGCACCGATCGATGACTTGCATCGTTGTGAGGTGCAGCGGTGAAGCCTTAGCGGCGTAGTTTGCCTTTGGAGGGCCCGGTAGGCCTGCCGGGACGGTCTTGAGGTTTGTCTTTGGGGTAACCTTGACCTCGCTAGGCCCGCCTACCCGACAAGGGAGATTTCTTGATTCTTTGGCTTGATTTGGTCTTCTTGATCTGCACTCTGATTCCTCAAAGAGCTGATCACTTGTGCCTGGTCTGGTCTTGGATGTTGTAATCTCTGCTCTTAGGCCTGTGCACAGTCTGGGGAACAGACCCAGGGTTTGTTGCATCGACAGGAGCCCCCGGGGCTAGCCCGAACGCGCTGCCGAGCGTCATCGGGGTAGGTCCTATCTTGTGCACAGGTGAGAGGGTAATAGTTGCTTGTCCTTTTGGATTTTCTTTGCTTCTTCATTAACCTGAGCCCAAGTCAGTTTCCGGTTCTCCCGCGCGTCGCGTAACGCCAATTGCAGTGGGACCATTCATGTAATGGCCCGTGAATGACTTTAACGCATGGGCGAGTAACTGCCAATTCACTCTTCCCACCATACTCTTATCCTTATCCATGTATGCTACATGTATTGAGTGGGGCAGGTAACGGAGGCGCGTGGTGCGGGAGAGTGTCAAGGAAGGGGCTCATTCTTCTTGGATTGGCGGAGGAGGGCGGCGGTTACCCGCCGATGGGTCAGCTCCCAGCCCCAGTCCATCTATAAAAGAAGGGATGGGGGAGAAGTGGGAGTACTCATCCACACACCCCTCCTCCTCCATTCACTATTTTCTTCTGGGTATGCTGAAAGGGAGAGCCCGGGGCCATGCCCCGGGCCCTAGCATGGGGTTGATGATGTCGAATGCTTGTGTCGAAGCTTGGGGAGTAGAAGAAGGGCGCGGTCACACCTTTGCTAGGGTAGGACCCCACTCCCGTCTCCGTGCAGGCCTCAGGGGGGTGCACAGGCGGCGTGGCTGTAGCACCGGGGGTAGTGACTCCGGTGCGCTCGTCGTCGGGCCGCCCGTGGCTTCATTCTTAGTGAGGGGTGATACGTCACCAACGTATCTATAATTTTTTATTGTTCCATGCTATTATATTATCAATCTAGGATGTTTTACATACATTTATATGCTATTTTATATGATTTTTGGGACTAACCTATTAACCTAGAGCCCGGTGCCTATTTCTATTTTTTCCTTGTTTTTGAGTATCGCAGAAAAGGAATATCAAACAGAGTCCAATTGACCTGAAAATTTACGGAGATCATTTTTGGACCAGAAGAAGCCCATGGAGCATCGGAGATGGACCAGAAGAGTCCCGAGGCCACCACGAGGGTTGGGGCGCGCTCTACCCCGCTGTGCGCGCCCCCTGTCTCGTGGCCGCCACGTGGACCCCCCTGACTTGTTCTCGACGCCATCGCCACTTATATATCCCCAAACTTCTAGAAAATAACCTAGATCGGGAGTTCCGCCACCGCAAGCCTCTGTAGCCACCAAAAACCAATCGAGACCCTGTTCCCGCACCCTGCCGGAGGGGGAATCCATCACCGGTGGCCATCTACATCATCCCGACGCTCTCCATGACGAGGATTGAGTAGTTCACCCTCGAGGTTGAGGGTATGTACCAGTAGCTATGTGTTTGATCTCTCTCTCTCGTGTTCTTGATTTGGCACAATCTCGATGCATCGCGAGCTTTGCTATTATAGTTGGATCTTATGATATTTCTCCCCCTCTACTCTCTTGTAATGGATTGAGTTTTCCCTTTGAAGTTATCTTATCAGATTAAGTCTTTAAGGATTTAAGAACACTTGATGTATGTCTTGCATGTGCTTATCTGTGGTGACAATGGGATATTCATGTGATCCACTTGATGTATCTTTTGGTGATCAACATGCGAGTTCCATGATATCGTGAACTTATTCATAGGGGTTGGCACACGTTTTCATGTTGACTCTCCGGTAGAAACTTTGGGGCACTCTTTGAAGTTCTTTGTGTTGGTTGAATAGATGAATCTGAGATTGTGTGATGCATATCATACAATCAAACCCATGGATACTTGAGATGACATTGGAGTATCTAGGTGACATTAGGGTTTTGGTCAATTTGTTTCTTAAGGTGTTATTCTAGTATGAACTCTAGGATCGATCAGAAAGGATAACTTTGAGGTGGTTTTGTACCCTACAATAATCTCTTCGTTTATTCTCCGCTATTAGTGACTTAGGAGTGACTCTTTGTTGCGTGTTGAGGGATTGTTATATGATCTAATTATGTTATCCTTGTTGAGAGAACTTGCACTAGTGAAAGTATGAACCCTAGGCCTTGTTTCAACGCATTGCAATACCCTTTTCGCTCACTTTTATCATTAGTTACCTTGCTGTTTTTATATTTTCAGATTACAAAAACCTATATCTACCATCCATATTGCACTTGTATCACCATCTCTTCGCCAAGTAGTGCACATATACAATTTACCATTGTATTGGGTGTGTTGGGGACACAAGAGACTCTTTGCTATTTGGTTGCAGGGTTGTTTGAGAGAGACCATCTTCATTCTACACTGCCCACGGATTGATAAACCTTAGGTCATCCACTTGAGAAAAATTTGCTACTGTCCTACAAACCTCTGCACTTGGAGGCCGAACAACGTCTACAAGGACAAGGTTGTGTAGTAGACATCAAGCTCTTTTCTGGCGCCATTGCCGGGGAGTTTAGCGCTTGAAGGTATATCTTTAGATCTTGCAATTAAATCCTTTTTTTTCTTGTTTTATCACTAGTTTAGTCTATAAAAGAAAACTAAAAAATGGAATTAAGGTTGCCTCATATGCTTCATCTTTTTAATGTCTTTCGTGAAAATAAGGATTCTGATAATTGTTCCAAAGTGTTAGAAGAAGAATGTATTAAAATGTTTTGCACTAAATTTTTGGATGATGATTATGATTGCAATGTTGTTAGTATGAATTCTTTGAATACCCATGATGCTAATGATATGCAAAGCAATAAGCTTGGGGATGCTATGTTTGATGAAGATGATATTTTTTTATCCCCCAAGTTTTGATGAGAAAATTTATTATGATGAAAGCATATTCCTACTTGTCATCATGATTTTAACTTTGAATTGGATTATGCCTCACATGATAGTTATTTTGTTGAGTTTGCTCCCACTACTATTCATGAGAAGAAATTTTCTTATGTGGAGAGTAATAAAAATTCTATGCTTGTAGATCATGAAAAGAATGATTTATGTGATGGTTATATTGTTGAATTCATTGATGATGCTACTGAAATTATTATGAGAGAGGAACATATGCTTTTACATATTGCAATAATATCAAGTTTCCTCTCTATGTGTTGAAAATCTTGAAGTTATCCTTGTTTTACTTTCCTATGAAAGTTTATTCTTGTTCCCACAAGTTGTTTGCTCACAAAAACCGTATGCATAGGAAGTGGGTTAGGCTTAAATGTGATAGTTATATTCTTCATGATGCTCTCTTCATGTTTCAATTCCTATCTTTTATGTGAGCATCATTATCATCATCATGCCTAGCTATAAAGGCATTAGAGAAAAGCGCTTGTTGGGAGACAACCCAATATTTACCCCTACTGTTTTGTGTGTTAACATGATTAAGCTACTGTAGTAATCATGTTTTATAGATTTTGTTTCAATAAAGTGCCAAGTAAGACCTTTGGGATGATCTATGGTGATAGTTGATTTGATCTTGCTGAAAAACAGAAAGTATGCGCTCACGAAAATTATTATCATTTTTTACCAGAGAGCGGTAAAATACCAATTCCAACTGAAGTAGATCAATATAATTTTTATCTTGGTCTTCCTAATTTTTCAGAACTTTTGGAGTTACAGAAGTATTCGAAATCTCCAGATTACTACAGACTGTTCTATTTTTGACAAATTCTGTTTTCATTGTGTTGTTTGCTTATTTTGATGAATCTATGAGTAGTATCGGAGGGTTTGAACCATAGAGAAGTAGTAATACAGTCAATATTACACCAATATGAATTTACAATGAGTTCACAATAGTACCTAAGTGGTTATTTATTTTCTTATACTAACGGAGCTTATGAGTTTTCTGTTAAGTTTTGTGTTGTGAAGTTTTCAAGTTTTGGGTAAAGTTTTGATGGACTACGGAATAAGGAGTGGAAAGAGCCTAAGCTTGGGGATGCCCAAGGCACCCCAAGGTAATATTCAAGGACAACCAAAACCCTAAGCTTGGGGATGCCCCAGGTGGCATCCCCACTTTCGTCTTCGTTCATCGGTAACTTTACTTGGAGCTATATTTTTATTCACCACATGAAATGTGTTTTGCTTGGAGCGTCATTTTATTTTATTTTGTTTTTATTGCTGTTTGAATAATATCCCAAGATATGAAATTATTAAATGTTAGAGAGTCTTCACATATTTACATAATTATTCAACTACTCATTGATCTTCACTTATATCTTTTGAAGTAGTTTGTCGTTTGCTCTAGTGCTTCACTTATATCTTTTAGAGCACGATGGTAGTTTTATTTTATAGAAATTATTGATCTCTCATGATTCACTTATATTATTTTGAGAGTCTTTTAGAACAGCATGGTAATTTTCTTTGGTTATGAAATTAGTCCTAACATGATAGGCATCCAAGATGGGTATAATAAAAACTTTCATATAGAGTGCATTGAATACTATGAGAAGTTTGATACTTGATGATTATTTTGAGATATGAAGATGGTGATATTAGAGTCATGCTAATTGAGTATTTGTGAATTTGATAAATACTTGTGTTTAGGTTTGCAAGTCCCATAGCCAAAATATGTTAGGTAGCATTCCACATCAAAAATTCTGTTTTTATCATTTACCTACTCGAGGACGAGCAGGAATTAAGCTTGGGGATGCTTGATACGTCTCCAATGTATCTATAATTTTTGATTGTTCCATGTTATTATATTATCAATCTAAGATGTTTTATATGCTATTTTATATGATTTTTGGGACTAACCTATTAACCTAGAGCCCAGTGCCAGTTTTTGTTTTTTCCTTGTTTTTGAGTATCACAGAAAAGGAATATCAAACGGAGTCCAATTGACCTGAAAATTTACGGAGATCATTTTTGGACCAGAAGAAGCCCACAGAGCATCGGAGATGGACCAGGAGAGTCCCGAGGCCACCACGAGGGTGGGGGCGCACCCTACCCCCTATCTTGTGGCCGCCTCGTGGACCCCCTGACTTGTTTTCGATGCCAACGCCTCTTATATATCCCCAAACTTCCAGAAAATAACCTAGATTGGGAGTCCTGCCGCTGCAAACCTGTGTAGCCGCCAAAAACTAATCGGGACCCTGTTCCGGCACCCTGCCGGATACCGGTTGCCATCTTCATCATCCCGGCGCTCTCCATGACGAGGAGGGAGTATTTCACCCTCGGGGCTGAGGGTATGTACCAGTAGCTATGTGTTTGGTCTCTCTCTCTCATGTTCTTGACTTGGCACGATCTTTATGTACCGCGAGCTTTGCTATTATAGTTGGATCTTATGATGTTTATCCCCCTCTACTCTCTTGTAATGGATTGAGTTTTCCCTTTGAAGTTATATTATCGGATTGAGTTGTTAAGGATTTGATAACACATGATGTATGTCTTGCATGTGCTTATCTGTGGTGACAATGGGATATTCACGTGATCCACTTGATGTATGTTTTGGTGCTCAACTTGCGAGTTCCGTGACGTCGTGAACTTATGCATAGGGGTTGGCACATGTTTTCGTCCTGACTCTCCGGTAGAAACTTTGGGGCACTCTTTGAAGTTCTTTGTGTTGGTTGAATAGATGAATCAGAGATTGTGTGATGCATATCGTATAATCATACCCACAGATACTTGAGGTGACATTGGAGTATCTAGGTGACATTAGGGTTTTGGTTGAATTGTGTCCTAAGGTGTTATTCTAGTACAAACTCTAGGATAGATTGAATGGAAAGAATAGCTTCCTGTTATTTTACTACAGACTCTTGAATAGATCGATTAGAAAGGATAACTTTGAGGTTGTTTCATACCCTACAATAATCTCTTCATTTGGTCTCCGCTATTAGTTACTTTGGAGTGACTCTTGGTTGCATGTTGAGGGATTGTTATATGATCTAATTATGTTATCCTTGTTGAGAGAGCTTGAAATACCGTTGAGAGAAAGTATGAACCCTAGGCCTTGTTTCAACGCATTGCAATACCGTTTTCGCTCACTTTTATCATTAGTTACCTTGCTGTTTTTATATTTTCAGATTACAAAAACCTATATCTACCATCCATATCACCCTTGTATCACCATCTCTTCACCGAGCTAGTGCACCTATACAATTTGCCATTGTATTGGGTGTGTTGGGGACACAAGAGACTCTTTGCTATTTGGTTGCAAGGTTGTTTGAGAGAGACCATCTTCATCCTACGCCTCCCACGGATTGATAAACCTTAGGTCATCCACTTGAGGGGAATTTGCTACTGTCCTACAAACCTCTGCACTTGGAGGCCAAACAATGTCTACAATAAGAAGGTTGTGTAGTAGACATCAAGGGGTGACGGAAGCGCAGACACCATGTTGGGGCCCATAATGGGCGCAAGGTGTGGTAGTCGATCGTGGCCTATCCCCCCTTTTCCTGCGATGTCGGAGGGAGACCACGAGAGTGGTTCGCCATTGGGTATGGCAGATCCCTCCTTTCGGGGTGTTGCCCATCTGGCTCACGGGCAGGCTCCTTGTGCCCATGCATGCTTCTTTAGAGGACGGTATCCTTATAACTTCGGGTTGTTGGACACGACCATGCTCTCTGTGGAGCCATCCGGAGCACTGGGTGCACGCCCTGGCCACCATGGTGGGGGTGTCGGTGTCAAAATCGGCCAATCTGAGGTAGGGGGTACCGAACTGTGCGTTTGAGGATCCAAGGTAACAAGGGACAGGGGGAACACGTTGTTTACCTAGGTTCAGGCCCTCTTAATGGAGGTAAAACCCTACCTCCTTCTTGATTGTATTTGATAAGTATAGGGGTTACAAGAGTTGATCTACCTCGAGATCGTAATGGCTAAACCATAGCTGTCTAGCCTCCATGAATTCTAATAGCCTCTATGAACTAAACCGTCTAGTTTATATACACACCGGAGGAGCCTAGGGTTGTACATAGTCGGTTTACAGAGGAAGGAAATTACATATTCGGACATCGATCTTGCCATCCACACATAGGAGAGTCCTACCCGGACATGGGGGAAGACCTTATGCCTTGTATCTTCACGACCCATCAGTCTGGCCCATATCCAGTAGCCCAGACACCCGAGGACCCCCTAATCCAGGACTCCCTCAGTAGCCCCTGAACCACTCTTCAATGACGATATGTTCGGCACGCGGGTTGTCTTCGGCATTGCAAGGCGGGTTCCTTCTCCCTAGTAGAAAGCAATCTTCTGAACAAAAGAACTATATCTAGCTTTGTACAATTGTTACAACCCTTAGCCACGAAGGTAAGATGCCAAACAAAATAGTGTCTTTCCACTGACAACTTTTTCGGTGAAACGTGAAGTCCGGCTTCTTAATATTTCAAACCGTTTTTACATCTCCCGCTTCGCGTTTCGAGGCACAGCCTCTATTGGCACGTGTTGTCAAAACAGAGATCGTGCCTTCCCATTACGGGATCCTCATCCATACGGTTTGGGTAATCCAACCGTTCCATTCGCACGACCCCTCGTGAACAGGTGAGTTTCAAGGCTTGAGGGGGGCATTTGATATTCACTGCCTATATAAGAGGATAAAGATCGCTCTTTTTCCCCACGCCTTCTTTCCTCTCCTGCTTTCCCATCCTCAAGCTCCAGCGCCCAGGCTTCAATCTTTCCCACCACCACCAGCCTCCCAGCCATGTCAGGATCTGGTTCAAAGGGCAAGTGGGAGGCCTCCTCCATCACCGAAAAGGATGTCAAGGAGCTCCGGGAGGCGGGATACCTGTCTGCGAATATCGTGCACATGCTCCCTACCAAGGACCAAGTCATCCCTACTCCGGAGCCCGGCGAAAGGGTTGTATTCATTCCCCACTTTCTGTAAGGTCTAGGGTTTCTCCTTCATCCCTTTGTCCGAGGCCTCATGTTCTACTATGGGCTAGATTTCCATGACCTAGCCCCAAATTCCTTTCATCACATCTCGGTGTTCATCGTCATGTGTGAGGCGCTGCTCCGCATCCCCCCACACTTCGGCCTATGGCTCAAGGTCTTCAGTCTAAAGCTGAAGGTGGTCGATGGGTAGCATGCGGACTGCGGCGGTGCCATGGTGAGAAAGCTCCCCCACACTGTCTGGCCAAAGGGGGCCTTCGTGGAGACCGTCAAGGTGTGGCAGCAGGAGTGGTTCTACATCACCGAACCCCGCGACACCAAGTGGGCAGCCACTCCTAAGTTCAAATCCGGACCCCCTATGTGGCTCACCTCATGGACCGCTAATGGTCTGTACTGGGGATCCACGGAGGAAGTGTTGAAGTTGCAGAAGCGCATCACAAACATGATTGGGAAGAACACCAGTCTCACTAACGTGATCCATGTGATGCTCTTCTGCCGGATTCTTCCCTGCCAACTCTAGCCCTCTCACATGTGAGAGTTCAATCCGGAAGATCCATGGACCCTGAATCGCTTCTTCGGCACAACACAGGAAGACATCTGGAAGCTGTTGTTCAAGGCCCAAAAAGCGTGGCCGAAGAAGACCGAAGACATTTGTCTTGACAGTGAAAATCCGGCCACACTGGTAAGTATGATTTTCCCAAATACATATTCAATCAATAAGTTTCTTAGGCATAATGGATTTACTAGCCTTTGTACAGGGCTGGATAGCAAAGGCGGAGCGGATTAAGTGTCCGGCACCGCTGCCTAAAGATCTGACCATACCTCAGCTAATGAAGATGCTGGTCCCGGCGCCCAATCAGGTGCCGTATAAGAAGGCCAAGAAGAAGAAGCACATGGAGGCCAAAGGCGGCCTCCGCCATAAGAGTACTTAGGATGTAGTGTCCGGAGAGACCGAATTCCCCTTCTCTCATGAGGGAGATGAAGACAAAGAGGAGGAGGAAGAGGAAAGCGACTCCCCTCTTAAGGGGAGGAAGAAGAAGAGGGCAGCCTCCCCAAACCCGGAGGAGGAGGCGCCCAAGAGGGGGAAGATGGACCTCTTGGATGGTTCGGATTCAGAGGACGAACCCATCCCTAAGAGCCTTACGAGGGTGAAGCCCCTGGCCGAATCATAAGTATTGAAGGATTTATTGTACGTCTTCGGTCCATTATGTTTTCGTAATACTCCCTCCATTCCTTTATATAAGGTGTATTTATTTTTTGATAAAATTCCAGATTGTAAGGTGCATTTCTTCTAATTCCTCCTAATTCCCTTGTTAGCCCTCCAGAAAAATGGAAAGTATATTTCTCCTGATTGTCTGTATCTCTCCTTATAGAGAAAGAAGGAAAGTATATCTCTGTCGATTGCATGCATCTCTTACTTTGATGGACTAATTTCTTTACTTACCACGAATCAACAAATTTGCGAAGGGTAATTTAGTCCTAACATGTCTATAATTCAGTGCCTTGGTCACCGTGCCGAAAATAATACACCTTATATAACGGAACGGAGGGAGTATAACATATTATATTGTGTGTCTTTCAGCCCAGCTCGCGACCACCCCAACCCTTCGCTATCTAAGGGGAGTTCTTTGCCACCAGAGATGGTAGAGAGCAAGATGCCCCCGCGAGCCCCTTCGCCAATCATCACAGATGACACCGAATTGTTGTCGCGAAGGACCTCTCTAGGCCGTAGAGAGGTGGGTGAGGCTGGCGAGATGGCGCCCGAGGGTAATACTCGGACGCCGAAGATATGGGGTTGCGACCCGCATGGCGACCGACGGCGGGGGCCCTGATCAGGCCGGCCCCTAGCCGGACATTATTCCAGAGACCAACGTGGCTCCAGAATCGGGCGAGCAACCCCCTTTGGAGGAGGGGCGAGCATCAGCTCTGACGATGGCCTGCACTAATCCGGAGGCGCCGAATACTCTCATGGAAGCACTACAACGTGCTTCCATCGTGGAGGAGCACCGCACCCTGATGGGTGCGGTGGTAGAGAAGGTTCAGTCTGTCAAGAGCGGGCTGAACGAAGCCTTCACCAGCCTGCTAATAGGCTTCGAGGTATGCGACATAATGCTCTAGATGCTTTTTCATATGAAGGAAATATACCTGTATATAGACGCTTCGAGGTATGCGATGTAATGCTCGTGGAGGAGCACCGCACCCTGAGACTCTGTCCGGTGCTGAAAAAGGCAGACAGAGGATCACATAGTACTCGGAAGAGGTTACATACTTTTCTATTTTATAACAGGCTTCCCTGTTGGCGGCGACCGCCCAGGCCACTGAAGTTTCCAAGATTAATCGGAAACTGAAGTTGGCCGATGATGAAATCGACCGCATTAACAAGCGGTTTGATGAGACGCAAGGTATGCGTGTACTTTTAAAGAGTTTGATCATATATCTGAAGTAATATGCAACTTCGAAGTTGAACTCATTTACAGCTGTGATTATGAGTGCAGTTGGCGCGGCCGAGATCGAGACCCTCAAGAGCGCCCTTGCCCAAGCTAAGGAGGAGGTGAATAGAGCAGCCACTAACAAAGCGGCTGTAGAATTGAAGGCCAAAAAGGTTGCTCGCCGCCAATACGAGGAGAGGGTGGCCGAAGTGGAGCAATAACTAAAGGATGCCATCGCCAAGTTCGAGGACTTGGAGGAGAAGACGACAGACCAAGCGGCCGAACTCGCTAAGGCCCTCCAGGAGTCAAAAGAGGCACGGAACGAGTCCCAGAGTGCTCGTGAAGAGATCCGGCGGGCCGAACAAATAGTGGCTGGTAAGACCTTTCTTTTGCAGAGTATATTTGCGGGTAAAGGATATGCCTTGCTCACTCGTCTATGGAGTTCTCCAGATGCCTTTGGGGATCTGCTGAGGAATGCCACTGACGCTGCGTAGTTCCTCCGAGCCTAGGAGGGTAACTCGATAGAGAAGTTGTTCTAGTCTCAGTTCCTGGCGCTGGAGCACCCGACGTTGTTGAGTAACCAGATGAAGCAACTGTCAGAGCTCCATAGGATGTCCGGCTTGGCCATGAAGGATCTCATAGACCGGCTCTAGCCAGCCGAACCCATTCCTTGCAGCTACTTCGGCTTGGTAAGGCGACTCGTAGATGCGCTGCCCCGAGTTGATGCTGTGAAGCACTCGACGTGCATAGAGGGTGCGTGGATGGCCTTTGCCCGTGCCAAGATGCACTGAGCGAAGATGAAGGCCACAGATGTCGCAACCGCCGGCCCGCCCAAAGGCAAGGAGCACCGCAAGCCGGAGAGGTACTTTGAAGATGTCCTAGCGGGTGCCCGAATAGTAGAGGGCCAATGCTCAACGGATGTTATGTTTGAGTGAATTTATCAGGGCTGTTAAAACTTTGTTTTGTGAACCAAGGCTTGTAATATATTTTATGCCTTTTATCTGGAGTTATTTTCCTCCTATGTGGTCATTTTAACTCTGAAAGTTTGCCAGTCGTCGGCTTCAGCCCCCACGTAGATGCTATGGGGGTGTTCATATAGCGCGTGATCACACTTGACCCAACGTCTTGGTTCATAAAGGAGGTGTGTGCGCAACGAACCAGGCAATCAGACTATGTGGATTTATTACTTTCACTTAGTCATAGCAGTTTGATAGTGGGGCTAAGTACTAGCCCCTGGTGCTGTAAGCGACCGTCCAGACTAGGATGCCTTTGTCGGATGACTGGGTGAAGACCAGACCTTCGTATAAAACGGAGTAAATCATGAATGATTTGTAGTAAGTCACCGAATCGCCGACCAGCTCTCGCCATATCATGACAGTCAGTTTTCGGCTTTATCTACTGAGGTGTTTGACCGGACGAACTAGAAACACGATCACAGTAGTTCTCCCATTATTACCTTAGCCAAACTAGCAGAACGTAAGGTGGTAACCACAGGAGCCGGGCAACCCAACTATGGACCAAAGACATGATTCAGAGCTGATGCATATAATGCAATATTCGAGATGCCGAAGTATGCCCCAGAAGATTTCGGACTTTTGAAAAAATACGTGGCTGAATAGAGCCCCCGACATTTAGGCCGGACCAAAGTATATGTTGCAATCTGAAGCTAGGAGGGTATACAGATGGTGAAATAAGCCAATACGGAACAGGGGTTGGTGATAAACTGTTTCCTATATACTCTGATTAATATGTCAAAACGTGCTATTATAGATAATGCCATATACATCAAGGCTATTTTACGCGCCGAGAATTTGCACACAAGGGAAGCTGTATACAGGGCCTAAAAAAGAGAAGATAGTCTTGAAGATCCCATTGAGGCCCTGCCGCACGTCTGCATCATTTCCCCTTGGTAGAAAATCCTTTGAAAGGAGTAGTCGATGACCGTTTATACAAAAGGAGCCTGGAAAAGAGCCCTTACCCGACCATAGAGTGGCTAGGTTTTAATGAACGTGAAGTATAAGAGGGGGAAATGGTTAAGGTCCAAATGGGGTCAAGCCATTTTATGGACCTTGTCTGTAGTGTGCCTCCGTCGTTGCCCATGGTATTTTAAGTGCGTAATGATGCACACGCAGTACACATGTTGCGGTTTTATTGGGTGACCCGCGGAGCCGAAACTGCTAGGCCAGCTCTGGATCCACCAAGCTGTCATTCTGCAGAGTAGGCCGGACTTGCTTAGCAGTGACAGGGGTCTTGATGACCGATGAAGTATTCATCTTGATGAGACCGCTCTGTACCTCGACCGCAAGGGCCGCGGTGTGCTCCTCAGTATGGAGGGAGCGCTCCGTGTTTCCATTGACTGTGATAACACCACGTGGTCCGGGCATTTTGGGCTTTAAATAAGCATAGTGCGGGACTGTGTTGAAACGGGCGAAGGCAGTCCGTCCGAGCAGCGCGTGATAGCCACTGCGAAAGGGGACGATGTTGAAGATCATGTCCTCACTTCGGAAGTTATCCGGCGAACCAAAGATGACTTCCAGTGTTAGTGAGCCCGTGTAGTGGGCCCCTACGCCAGGTATCACTCCTTTGAAGGTGGTGTTACTAGGCTTGATTCTTGAAGGGTCAATACCCATTTTACGGACAGTGTCTTGATAAATCAAGTTAGACTGCTACCGCCATCCATAAGGACTCGGGTGAAATGGTATCCATCAATGATTGGGTCGAGTACTAGGGCCACTAAACCACCGTGACGGATACTTGTTGGGTGGTCCCTCTGATCAAAGGTGATTAGACAGGCCGACCATGGATTGGATTTTGGGGCGACAGGCTCTACGGTGTAGACGTCCCTTAGTGCGCGCTTGCGCTTCCTCTTGGGGATACGTGTGACGTATATCATGTTCACTGTTTTTACCTCAGGGGGGAATTTCTTCTGGCCCCTTATGTTTGGTGGGCGGGGCTTGTCGTCGTCCTCGCTTTGAGGCCCTTTCCCCTTGTGTTCGGTATTTAACTTACCGACCAGTTTAAAAACCCAGTAGTTTCTGTTGGAATGGTTGGCAGGCTTGTTTGGGGTGCCATGAATCTGGCAAGGCCTATCGAGTATCTTGTCCAAATTGGATGGACCGTCCCTATTTCCTTGGAATGGATTCTTCCGCCGACTGGGTTTAGAGCCACTGAATCCGGTGTTGACCGCTGTATCTTCAGTTTCATCATTGTTGTTCTGACGCTTGTTTTTGTTATGTCGTGGCCTTCCGTTGCCACCCCTGGCCTCTGAAGTGCCAGGATCGCTAGTGTTATTGCTTCTACGAGCCAACCAGCTATCTTCGCCCGCGTAGAAGCAGGTCATGAGTGTAGTAAGAGCTGCCATAGTCTTCGGTTTTTGCTGAACGAGGTGTCATGCGAGCCATTCGTCACGGACGCTGTGCTTAAAGGCCACTAAGGCTTCAGCGTTCATACAATCGACGATTCGGTTCTTTTTTATTAAGAACCGAGTATAGAGTTTGCGAGCTGACTCTCCGGGTTACTGGACTATGTGACTAAGGTCATCTGCGTCCGGTGGCCAGACATAAGTACCTTGGAAGTTGTCTCGAAAAGCATCCTCCAAGTCTTCCCAGCTGCCAATAGAGTTCTCTGGGAGGCTATTCAACCAGTGTTGTGCTGGTCCCTTTAGCTTTAGGGGGAGGTACTTAATGGCGTGGAGATCGTCACCGCGAGCCATGTGAATATGGAGAAGAAAATCTTCAATCCATACAGTGGGATCTATCATTCCACCGTATGCTTCAATGTTTACGGGTTTAAACCCTTTTGGAAACTGGTGCTGCATTACCTCATCAGTGAATCACAAGGGGTGTGTGGCGCCTCTGTATCGGGTGATGTCATGATAGAGTTCAGATGACATCCGTGTTCGTTTTCGCGCCAAGCTTGATGGCCATCATATCACGTTGGAGCATATCCCCTAGATCCATAGATTGATCTCGTCTGACCGGCTCTATTGTCCAGGTCCTGAAGTAAGTCATAGGTGTAGCCCAGAGCCACTACCTCTTTGCCTTGACGCTGAGGTGGTGCGGGCTGTTGTCCGGCATAAGCAGCCGTTTTGTCTCGTCCACGTGGTGGTCGGTCTGGTCGTCAGCATGATTATATCTTGACGGTATTGGCTCAAGGGCCTCATTGTCAAATTGTGGTAGTAGCCTACGTTTCGGATAACTCTTTGTTGGGTGCTCGAGACCGTATTCTTCGGCAGCCAAGACCTTGGTCCATCTATCATTGAGCGTATCCTGTTCGGCTTGAAGTTGCTACTGTTTCTTTTTCACGCTCCTCGAAGTGGCGATTAGCTGTTGCTTGAAGCTCTCTTGCTCGAGGGGCTCCGTTGGCACAATGAGATCATTGTTGCCGAGGCTAACATCCTCCTCAGAGACTGGTAGATAGTTATTGTCTTCCGAATCCTCATGCTCGACAGGTTCGTCTGGGTTGACTTGTCCTTCCTCCCACTCATCCTGCTTGAGGGCAGGCTCGAGGGGGCAGTTGGAGTCTTTGGTATTGTCCGGGGTGCTATTGTCTCCGGTGCCGGTATTACTGTCTTTTTCCCGACACGATCGTGAGCGCCGCCGCTGACGCTGGCGCTTTGGTGGTGCTTCGACGGGCTTGTCCTCAATCGGGTCTTGTGTGCCGTCGTCGTCCTTTTTGGGTGTATCCACCATATATACGTCGTATGTAGAGGTGGCCGTTGAACGCCCAGTGATATGCGGGTTTTGGCTGGGTCGGCACCGACATCGTAGTCCATACCGTCGATGTCTTCAGAGGCATAGTATAGCATGTCGGTTAAGTCCTCGACAGTGGCTAGCAAGTGGGTGGTTGGTGGGATGCAA
Source organism: Triticum urartu (assembly GCF_003073215.2). Lineage (NCBI taxonomy): Eukaryota > Viridiplantae > Streptophyta > Magnoliopsida > Poales > Poaceae > Triticum > Triticum urartu. Next base: position 355,261,565 of record NC_053023.1, read on the forward strand.
AATTCCCCGCACTCAGCCCCTAGTTTGGGCTGGGCGTAGTTCGGAGGTGATAATTCCGTAATGGCGAGAGACCGCATTAAGTCCAGAGCCTCGTTTAGGAGCGAAGGTTGGACATCTGATCGGGGACCTGTGGAGCTGGGCATGGTAAATGCCACCTGATTGTTCTCAATAGACGCAGACCTCGAGGGTTCGGAGTTAGCATCCAGGGGTGAGTCCGGCTTCCCGAGGATAGGGGGAGTCCTGTTTGATTCCAGGCCTGCTAGTAATATAGTCACCTCTGCGTCTCCGGCAGGGAGCTCCATAGTTGGAGAGGGTCCGGCGGGGCTCATGCTCCCGTCCTTAGATATCAGTGATGTAATTCAGGCTTCCGAACCTGATCCGATGACCAGGAGCATAGCTATTGAACTATTCAAGGTGACCAGCTACATTGGCACGCAGAGCGAAGCCGCAAAACACAAAAGGTTGACCAGGGAGGAAAGTTTCCCCAAAAGCAGCATCGGGGTCGATGATTGAAGGAGCCATCGAACCTTCTACCGACGACACAGGGGGAACACGATGTTTACCTAGGTTCGGGCCCTCTCAATGGAGGTAAAACCCTGCGTCCTGCTTGATTGTATTTGATAAGTATAGGGGTTACAAGAGTTTATCAACCTCGAGATCATAATGGCTAAACCCTAGTTGTCTAGCCTCCATGAATTCTGATAGCCTCTACAGACTAAACCCTCTGGTTTATATACACACCGGAGGGGCCTAGGGTTGTACAGAGTCGGTTTACAGAGGAAGGAAATTACATATCCGGACACCGATCTTGCTATCCACGCATAGGAGAGTCCTACCCGGACACGTGGGAAGGCCTTATGCCTTGTATCTTCATGGCCCATCAGTTCAGCTCATATCCAGTAGCCCGGACACCCGAGGACCCCCTAATCCAGGACTCCCTTAGGGGGGCCTTAGCGACAGCGGTGAGGAATGTGGCGGTAACCCATGAAGCATCAAGAGTGAGGATGACCGCTCCGATGAGGCGTGCTTGCCGGCAGCACCATCATCACCGGCTGGGCCTCCGGCAGTGTCACCATTCGTGCATGCCCTTCGGTTTCTTCCTCCCAGCCTGGGAACGGCGCCATCCTGATCCTGGAGAGGCATCGAATCCCAGCCAGTCCTTCCCTCCGTCTTCTTCGTCTCCTCCTGTAGTTTCAAGGAGGGGACGGACAAAGCAAAAGGCATCACGGGCATTTATCCTTTTTCAATCTAAAATGTGGAGGCACTTGCCAAACTTTAGTTTAAATTATGTAATCTCTTTTATCCATGTTTGTGTTATGTAAGATCTGTACTTGTTAATCAGCATATTAATGAAAAAGATAAACTTTGTCAGGTACTTGTGCATGTAATGTGTCCATGTAGAGGTGAAATGCCTCTATGCATTTATGTAAACAAGTTTCCCCCGGCAGGCTATCCTGCCAGTACCCTCAAGTCATTGCCGTGGAGCTAGGCCTGCCGAGCATAAACCATTAAGACGGACTAGCCCCCACCAAACCTTCTTGCCAAAACACTACAACCACCCTGACTGAAGCAATGTTCGAGTTAAAGGATGGGAGCACATAAGTTTCGAAGGTGGCTAGGTTTTCATCTGCACAAGTCTCTACTTACAGAACATGTATGTATAAGAGAGAAAACTTATCTGTTTGCTTGTCGGGGATAGCAATGTAGGCCCTTCTTCTCTTCTCTTCTTCAGGACTAAGTCCATAGTAAGAGCCTGGAATTGAATGCAGATGAAAATGATGCCATATGCGATCTTATCTACATGAACATACCATGCTCATGATTTTCTTATGCTTGCATGCAATTTGTCAGGGGTACCCCATCGCTTCATTTATTTCTCTGTTGCTCAGGGTCTGCGCCTGGCTTTGTACAAGGGGTTACATGCAACATCAGCAAGGCTTGTACAAAAGGGTGGCTACCGGGCAAGGCCCGACAGCCGCGCCTTACGGGTAGAACTTACAGAGATGCTCGATATTCCATGAGTTTTGCAACTGAATGCCATCTCCGGTCTCCAGACGGACTGCGCCAGGTCTGGTGACTCGTACTACCCGGTAAGGGCCTTACCACTATGGCGTCAACTTGTTTGTACCCTTGGTGGACTGAGCGCGCCTAAGGACAAGGTCGCTTTCCTCAAAACTCTAGGCATGAACCTTGCAGCTGTGATAGTGATGCAGGGCTTGCTGGTAGCGTGCGGCATGCTTAGCAGCTCAGAGACAGTTCTCCTCAAGTAGCACAGTTTCGTCACGCCGGTGTTGTTCCCGCGCTACTTCATCGTAGGCAAGCACTCGAGGTGACCCTTAAATGAGTTCTGTGGGGATAACTACTTCTGCCCCATAGACTAGGGAGAAGGGAGTCTACCCAGTAGCTCAATTTGGTGTCTTTCTGAGGGACCAAAGAACCACCGGCAGCTCGTCGATTCATCGCCTGCCACACTTCTGCAGCTTATCAAAGGTTCTTGTCTTGAGTCCTTGCAACACTTCAGCGTTCGCCCTCTCAGCTTGCCCATTACTCCTTGGATGAGCAACAGAGGCAAATGAGATCTTGCTTTCGAGGGGATGAACATATTGCATCTGGGTAGTGACCCTGAAGCGGCACACCAGTCCTTTCAAAAACTTAATAGCTGGTTGAGTAGTCACCTTTCTCACCGGATCTACTTGCGGTCACTTTGTAAACTTGTCGATTGCAACGAACAAGAATACAAAGCCCCCGGTAGCACGGGGGAAGGGGCCTAAGATGCCGAGCCCCTAGACCAAAAACGACCATGATAAAGGGATTGTCTGAAGAGCTTGGGCAAGCATATGGATATTCTTGGATTGGAACTGGCAGGCTTCACATTTGGTGTTCAACTCAACTGCATCTTGGAGGGCTGTGGGCCAGTAGAATCCTTGCCGGAAGGCTTTTCTAACCAGAGCCCTCGATCCGATGTGTGAGCCGCACATACCCTTGTGTATCTCTGCCAACAGTTCCATTCCTTCTTCCCGGCAAATGCACTTGAATTTCACACTATTGGGCTTCCTTCTATTCAGCTGTCGTCAACGAAATGATACATACTGTCCCTCCGGGTTACTCTTTTAGCTTATTCTTGCTCTTCGGGAAGTTCTCCAGTTTGGAGGAAATGGACTATGTGCTGATACGTCTCCAACGTATCTATAATTCTTATTGTTCCATGCTATTATGTTATCTATTTTGGATGTTTTATATGCAGTAATATGCTATTTTTATATTATTTTTGGGACTAACCTATTAACCTACAGCCCAGTGCATGTTTTTGTCTCTTCCTTGTTTTAGAGTTTCACAGAAAAGGAATACCAAATGGAGTCCAAACGGAATGAAACTTTCGCGATGATTTTTCTTGGACCAGAAGACATCCAGAGGACTTGGAGTGCAAGTCAGGGAAGCCATGAGGCAGCCACAAGGACGGAGGGCGCGCCCAGGGGGTGGGGCATTGTAACACCCCGGATGTAACTTTCCCAATTTGTACTCCAACTCTTGCCGTTTCCGGCTTTAAGTTATTTTATTTTCTCGGGTTCGGGTTTTTGTCTCCGTGTGTTGTTTGTCGTTGTCATGCATCTCATATCATGTCATCATGTGCATTGCATTTGCATACGTGTTCGTCTCATGCATTCGAGCATTTTCCCCGTTGTCCTTTTGCATTCCGGCTCTTCGTTCTCCTCCGGTGGTCATTTCTATATTTCTTTCGTGTTTGGGGATTAAACATTTCCGGATTGGACCGAGACTTGCCAAGCGGCCTTGGTTTACTACTGGTAGACCGCCTGTCAAGTTTCATATCATTTGGACTTCGTTTGATACTCCAACGGTTAACCGAGGGACCGAAAAGGCCTCGTGTGTGTTGCAGCCCAACACCCCTCCAATTTGGCCCAAAACCCACCAAAAACCTCTCCATCATCTAGAGTGTTCGATCACGACCGCGTGGCCGAAAACCGCACCTCATTTGGACTCTCCTAGCTCCCTCTACCTGTAAATATAGCCTCCTCTCCAAAAATTCGGATCCCCCTTGTTTGAAACCCTAAAAATCATCTCCGTGCCGGTCGGACACGTCCGCCCTGGCCGGACACATCGTCGCCACCCACTCCGCGCCTGCCACGTCACCACCGCGACCCGCGCGCCGCCGCGGCCCGGAGGGCCCAGATCCGGCCCCCGCGGCCCAGATCCGGGCGCCGCGCGCCTCGCCGCCGGCTTGCTGCTTCCCCGTGCCTCCTCGCCGCCGCCGCCTTCGTTTGCCGCGCTGCCACTTGCCTCCCTCACCGGCGGGCGCCGCCACCTCGCCGCCGCGGTCAGCCGCTCCGCCACCGCGCCGGCCGAGCCCCGCCGCCCGGCCACGGCGGCCGCCTCCGCCGCCCTGCCCTACCTCGACTCCGGCCGACCTCCTCTTCTCCGGCGAGTTCTCCGGCGTCTACAATAACTCTGGCGTGCCTCGATCCGCGCGCTGGATCTAGATCTGAGGAGACTCTCGGTTGACTTTTGTTCCTAACCCTAGTCTAAGTGCTCATGTTCATAGCATCATATCTTTGCATCCGTAGCTCCGTTTTGGGCATATAGCATATCAAAATGTTCATCTCAGAGAGTACATCATTTCATTCCATTGCATCATTTTCATTTGAGTTCGTCTTGATGCCCGAAATGCTGTTAGAAGAGGGCTACTTGATTTTATTGTCAAATCTGCTACTCCATTTAGACATTTGTCATTTTTGCCATGATTATTGTGTGCATGATATGCCCATGAGTTCTACATATGTTTTGTTAAGGGTTTTGTCATCTTTCCAGAGGTGCAACCCATGTATTTTTGTGATGTGTGTGGTGACTAGCACAAGCTTGCAAAGTGGTGCACTTGGTAATTCTGATTTCAGGGACTTAGCATTTCCACTAAGTCCTTGAGCTGTTTATCTCATATGGCCATATGTTCTTGTTGTTTCCTAGTGATCCGTGCCTCTTTTGAGGATGATCAGTAAGGATGTTTTGTTAATCTTGTAGTGCTCTATCCATCCATGCCTTTGTTTGCAATTATGGAGCATCCTAGCTTGAGTCAATCGAGCTCTACTTTTGCTACTTTGTGAATCTGTGCAGATTGTCAACTTGTTTGCAATTTTGCCGATGATGTTGTAGTTGACCCGTGCATGCTATGCTATTGTTCTTGCCATGTCTAGTTTGTATTTTGTGTATTCTTTATGGGTGTATGCTTATCTTGTCATGAATTGCTCCGTAGTGAGTGCATCGAGCTCGTAAACATGCCTACTTGAGATCTGTTTCAGCATGCTCCAGTTTTCACTAAGTCTGTGATCTGATTATGTTTTTGCCATGTTCACATGCTTGCAATTGTATTTTCTGATCCCTTTTGGCTCAAGGTCATTAAGGGACTTTTGTTAAGCTCTTTGAGTAGCTCCATGCCATGATTTACTTTGCCATGTTCAGGTCCTGTAGCATGTAGTTTTGTTGCTCCGAAGAGTGCTATCTGATCTGAAATTCCAGACAAGTGTTAATTTCACTAAGTCTGAGATCTGTTTGTCATATGCATTTTTGCCATGCTTGTTTGAACCTGTTACTGGATGAATTGGCCGTAGCTCAGTGCTAGAATTTTGTTAAGCATCATGAATGCATCCCTGCCATGTATTTTGTTGACATGTTTGGGTGCTGTAGCATGTTCATCTCGTTGCATTTAGGTGGCTACTTGCTGTTAATCGCAGACCGGTGTCATATTTGATTCGCTTGCCATTTCCAAACCGTAACTCCGATTCCGGCGTTCTTTATACCGTTTTCAAGCGATTTCATCTCATGTTTCTAGTGGCACACTTGGATTTCCATGTTGAGGCCAGGTTCATGCATCCCTTGTCAAGTCTTGCATATGCATCCCGCATCGCATCCCACATAGCATATCATCATTGCATCATATTGTTTGATCCTTGCACGTGGTTGATTGTGTCCTTGTTGCTTGTTTGTCTTGTTTGGGTAGATCCGGGAGACGAGTTCTCTAATGAGGAGCCCATTGAGTTTGCTTTCGAGGATCCAGTCAACTCTGACAACTATGCAGGCAAGATGATCATATCCTTGAAATCACTACTATCTTTGCTATGCTAGATTGCTTGCTCTTTTGCTATGCCAATGCTACGATGCCTACCACTTGCTTTCAAGCCTCCCAAATTGCCATGTCAAACCTATAACCTACCATGTCCTAGCAAACAGTTGATTGGCTATGTTACCACTTTGCTCAGCCCCTCTTATAGCGTTGCTAGTTGCAGGTGAAGATTGGAGGCCGTTCCTTGTTGGAACATTTATTTACTTGCTGGGATATCATTATATTATCTTGTTATCTTAATGCATCTATATACTTGGTAAAGGGTGGAAGGCTTGGCCTCTCGCCTAGTGTTTTGTTCCACTCTTGCCGCCCTAGTTTCCGTCATATCGGTGTTATGTTCCCGGATTTTGCGTTCCTTACGCGGTTGGGTTATAATGGGAACCCCTTGATAGTTTGCCTTGATTAAAGCTTTTCCAGCAATGCCCAACCTTGGTTTTACCATTTGCCACCTAGCCTCTTTTTCCCTGGGTTTCCGGAGCCCGAGGGTCATCTTATTTTAAACCCCCCCCCCGGGCCAGTGCTCCTCTGAGTGTTGGTCCAAACTAGAGTCCTGTGCAGCGCCCCCTCGGGGAAACTCGAGGTTTGGTTTTAGTTGTATGGAGCGCTCATCCGAGTGTGCCCTGAGAACGAGATATGTGCAGCTCCTATCGGGATTTGTCGGCACATTCGGGTGGTGTTGCTGGATTTGTTTTAACCTGTCGAAGTGTCTTGAAGAACCGAGATACCGAGTCTGATCGGAATGTCTTGGGAGGAGGTCTATTCCTTCATTGACCGTGAGAGCTTGTCATGGGCTAAGTTGGGACCCCCTGCAGGGATTTGAACTTTCGAAAGCCGTGCCCGCGGTTATGGGCAGATGGGAATTTGTTAATGTCCGGTTGTAGATAACTTGAACCTTAACTTAATTAAAATGAATCAACTGAGTGTGTTACCGTGATGGCCTCTTCTCGGCGGAGTCCGGGAAGCGGACACGGTGTTGGAGTAATGCTTGCGTAGGTTGTTCTCTAGTTTCTCGCTCGTGCTTTGCCTCCTCTTCTCGCTCTCTTTTGTGAATAAGTTAGCCACCATATTTTTCTAGTCTCTTACTGCAGCTCCACATATATATTTACCTTGCCTTTCCTATTAGCTTAAATAGTCTTGATCGTGAGGGTGTGAGATTGCTGAGTCCCTGTGGCTCACAGATTACTATTACACCAGATGCAGGGCCTGATGATTCCGCTCCAGGAGACGCGCTTGAGCTCAAGTGGGAGTTCGACGAGGACTCTCAACGTTACTATGTTTCCTTTCCTGATGATCAGTAGTGGTGCCCAGTTGGGGGTGATCGGGACCGTGTCGCATGTTGGGTTATCTTTTATTTTGGCGCCGTAGTCGGGCCATGAGTGTTTGGATGATGTAATGTTATTTATGTACCTTGATTGACGTGGCAAGTGTAAGCCAACTATGTTGTCTCCCCTTTTATTATCATATTACATGGGATGTTGTGAAGATTGCCTAACTTGCGACATATGCCTTCAATGCGATTATGCCTCTAAGTCGTGCCTTGACACGTGGGAGATATAGTCGCATCGAGGGTGTTACTGGCATGCCCCCCACACTTGTGGGGCCCTCATGACTCCACCGACCGATTTTCCGCCTATATATTCTAAAATATTCCAAAACCAATCAGGAGAGCAAGAAAAACACTTTTCCACCGTCGCAACCTTCTGTACCCATGAGATCCCATCTAGGGTCCTTTTCTGGCGTCCTACTAGAGGAGGATTCGATCACGGAGGGCTTCTACATCAATATCATTGCCTCTCCAATGAAGCGTGAGTAGTTTACTTCAGACATATAGGTCCATAGCTAGTAGCTAGATGGCTTATTCTCTCTCTTTGATTCTCAATACCATGTTTTCCTCAATGTTCTAGGAGATCTATTCGATGTAATACCTTTTTGCGGTGTGTTTGCGGAGATCCGATGAATTATGGTTTTATGATCAAGCTTATCTATGAATATTATTTGAATCTTCCCTGAATTCTTATATGCATGATTTGATATCTTTGCAAGTCTCTTCGAACCATCGATTTGGTTTGGCCAACTAGATTGGTTTTTCATGCAATGGGAGAAGTGCTTAGCTTTGGGTTCAATCTTGCGGTGCTTGATCCCAGTGACAGAAGGGGAACCGACACATATTGTATTGTTGCCATTGAGGATAACAAGATGGGGTTTCATCATATTACTTGATTTTATTCTTCTACATCATGCCATCTTACTTAATGCGTTACTCTGTTCTATGAACTTAATACTCTAGATGTAGGCAGGAGTCGGTCGATGTCTGGGGTAATAGTAGTAGATGCAGGAAGGAGTTGGTCTACTTGACACGGACGTGATGCCTATATTCATGATCATTGCCTTAGATACCGTCATAACTTTGCGCTTTGCTATCAATTACTAGACAATAATTTGTTCACCCATTGTAATATTTTCTATCCTGAGAGAAGCCTCTAGTGAAACCTATGGCCCCCGGGTCTATTTTTAGTCATATAATCTTCTATTTTCCATCATATTAGTTTCTGATTTACTTCCTTTGCAATCTTTTACTTACCGATCTATAAACCAAAAATATGAAAAATATTTACTCTACCGTTTATCTATCTCTATCAGATCTCACTTTTGCAAATAACCGTAAAGGGATTGACAACCCCTTATCACGTTGGGTGCAAGTTGTTGATTGTTCGTGCAGGTATACGGTGACTTGTTCGTTTTGTCCTACTGGATTGATACCTTGGTTCTCAAATCGAGGGAAATACTTACTCTACTTTGCTACATCACCCTTTCCTCTTCAAGGGAAAAACCAACGCAAGCTCAAGAGGTAGCAGGAAGAATTTCTGGCTCCGTTGCCGGGGAGATCTACGCCAAGTCAAGACATACCAAGTACCCATCATAAACTCTCTTATCTTGCATTACATTATTTGACATTCCCCTCTCGTTTTCCTCTCCCCAACTTCTAAAATGATTTTCGAAAAAACTCGCCTTTTCTTTGCCCCTCTTCTATTCGTCTTCTTCGCTTGCTTTTTGTGTGATCATGTGTTGGATTGCTTGCTTTGTAAAGATGAATCAACAGAATACCAAATTGTGTGATGTTTCCAACACCAATAATAATGATTTTATTAGTACTCTTTTTGCTCCTGCTACTAACGCAGAATCTTGTGAAATCAACACCGCTTTGCTGAATCATGTTATGAAAGATCAATTTTCTGGCCTTCCCAATGAAGATGCTGCATCCCATCTTAATAATTTCATTGATTTGTGTGATATGCAAAAGAAAAAAGATGTGGATAATGATATTGTTAAATTGAAGCTATTTCCATTCTCGCTTTGAGATCGTGCTAAAACTTGGTTTTCATCTTTGCCTAAAAATAGTATTGATTCATGGAATAAGTGTAAATATGCTTTTTATTTCCAAGTATTTTCCTCCCACTAAGATCATCTACCTTAGGAACGATATTATGAATTTTAAGCAACTTGATCATGAACATGTTGCAAAATCTTGGGAGAGGATGAAATTGATGATACAAAATTGCCCTACTCATGGTTTGAATTTGTGGATGATTATACAAAAAAATTATGCCAAATTGAATTTTGCTTCTAGAAATCTTTTAGATTCAGCCACGGGAGGTACTTTTATGGAAATAACTTTAGGAGAAACTATCAAACTCCTTGATAATATTATGGTTAATTATTCTCAATGGCATACCGAAAGATCTTCCACTAGTAAAAAAGTTGATGCGATTGAATAGATTTATGTTTTGAGTGGAAAGATGGATGATCTTATGAAATTATTTGCTAGCAAGAGTGCTCCTATTGATCCTAATGATATGTCTTTGTCTATTTTGATTGAAAATAATAATGAATCTATGGATGTGAATTTTGTTGGTAGGAATAATTTTGGTAGTAACGCGTATAGAGGTAATTTTAATCCTAGGCCGTTTCCTAGTAATTCCTCTAATAATTATGGTAATTCCTACAACAATTCTTATGGAAATTATAATAAGATGCCCTCTAATTTTGAGAATAGTGTTAAAGAATTTATGAGTTTGCAAAAGAATTTCAATGCTTTGATTGAAGAAAATTGCTTAAGATCGATGATTTGGCTAGGAACATGGATAGAATTCTTGATGTTGATTCCTCGAAACTTAGATCTATTCCACCCAAGCATGTTATCAATGAGTCTCTCAAATCCATGAGAACAAATGTTTCCAAGGATACGGATGGCTGAGTCAGATGGAGGACAAAAGTTCCTGGTCCCATAGGGAGTTTTTGCACAACGCACTTTAACAGATGATCAAGAATGTTATTTTCTGCAGGGGGTACGTGCTCCGTTTGCAATCCATCAAAGTGCTCCTCCAACTTTCCCACTTCCTCAACGTATGCCTCCATCAATGGACTTTGGTAATCCTTGTTGACTTGTCTCACCACAAGTTGCGAGTCTCCGCGGATGATCAGCTTCTTGATCCCCAGTTCTGTTGCAATCCTGAGCCCGACAAGGAGCCCTTCATACTCGGCAGTATTGTTGGTAGCCTTCTCCTAGGGAAAATGCATCTAGACGGCGTACTTAAGGTGCTCCCCAATGGGAGCAACGAGAAGCACGCCAGCCCCTGCACCTTGTAGGGAGAAGGCACCATCGAAATACATGATCCATTCTAGGGGCGCTTAATTTCTTGCCGGGAATGACTGTCTCCAACACTTCTTCATCAGGAGTTGGCATCCACTCTGCAATAAACTCTAGCAATCCTCTGATCTGAATAGTTGACATGCTCTCGAACTTCAAGCCAAGCTGTATAACTCCAAGGCCCACTCCACTATCCTACCAGTGGCCTCAGGGTTTAGGAGTATCTATTGCAAAGGGAAACGGGTGACAACCGTGATCTCGTGGGCTTGGAAGTAGTGGCGCAATTTTCCTTGAGGCCATGACAAGGCCAAAAATCAACTTTTGCATGTCAGAGTACCCCGATCTAGCCCCCTGCAACAGGGAGCTGACAAAGTACACTGGGCGCTGCACCAATTTCTTCCTTGCCGCAACCTTGGGGCTATCTCTGCTACCTTGCACTCCCTAGTCTTGAACTGCATCTGACCTTGCCGGGACGTGTTCAGTCTCTTCTCCAAAGGGGACAATTGTTGTGGTTACCGCTTTATCCACTCCCCACCGTGCTACCAGTGCTGCACTAACCACTTGATTAGTTGCCGCTAAGTATAGCAGCAACGGCTCTTATGGTTTGGTAGCAACCAAAGTGGGTGCAAAGGAGATAGGCCTTCAAATCTTGCAGCATAGCATCTGCCTCTGGGGTCCACTCCATAGGTCCTGCCTTCTTAAAGATTTTGAAGAACGGCAAGGCCTGCTCGGCAGACTTGGAAATGAATCTGGTAAGCGTGAAAACACATCCAGTCAAACGCCTCATGTCCTTCACTTTCTTGGGTGCTTGAATCTTCTTGATAGCCTTGATCTTGTCGGGGTTGGCCTCTATTCCCCGATGGGACACAAAGAAGCCAAGTAGCTTGCCGGAAGGAACGCCAAACACACACTTCTCCGAGTTCAGCTTTAAGTTGATCTTGCGCAAATTAGCAAAGGTTTCTTCCAAATCCTGAATGAGTGTTGATCTGTCCTTGGTCTTGACCACAATATCATCCATGTAAGCTTCAATGTTTCTGTGGAACTACGACTCAAAACCAATCTGGACTACCCTTGCAAAAGTGGAACCGACGCTCTTCAACACGAAGGGCATCCATACAAAGCAGTACGCGCCACATGGGGTTATGAAGGCGGTCTTCTCTTCGTTTTCCTTGGACATAAAGATCTGATGGTACCTAGAGTATGCATCCAGAAAAGAGAGCAAGTCGCTACTGGAGGTTGAATCCACAATCTAGTCGGCGCGCGGCAAGGGAAATGGGTCCTTCGGGTATGCCTTGTTTAGATCTGTAAAATATATGCAAATCCTCCATTTCCCATTAGCCTTGTGTTGGGGATATAGCTTCGAGGTGTGACCCACCAAGGAGGGGCCAGGTTACACCATTGGTGGTTTAACAAGAAGAAGGCCCAAGGAGGCCTAAGGTGAAGTATGAAGACGGTGGATCTTGGAGGCAGGCCAAGTGAAGGACCAAGACCTGGGCCTGTGAACCGTCGTATGAAGACTTGTTCTGTAAGGCATGATTAGTTAGAAACCGAGTCGGTTACGTTATGTGAGCTGGCCGGGACTCTGTAAGCCTCCGGGTCTCTACCTGTTGTATATAAAGGTGAGACTCGGCGGTGGGTTAACTCAAGAGACAAGCAATCGAGAACTAGGTCAAGCGTATTCGCTCCCTTGTAATCGAAACTCAAGAAATACAACTAGAAGAAGTATGTAGGCCTTTACCTTGTTGTGAGGGGTCGAACCTGGGTAAACTCTCTATGTCCTTTGTGACGTTCAAACCCTTCAAGCTAACCTAGTTATGATGGACCCACACCTAAGTCCTTTCACTAGGGCATTTGCCGTGACAAATCCATGACAATTGGCACCCTCCGTGGGGCTCGAGCACGGTGGTTTCGAATTCTTGAATGGCATCTTCTCCTGGATCAAGGGATACGCCGTGGGCCGGACGACCAAGAGTCACCGCGGCAAGTTCTACATCAACGATGCTGGCTGGGGTCTTGAGGCCGACTCAATTAAGTATGGGTACAGGGTCCCCTTTGACGGAATTCACGTCTTCATTGGCAAGATTGGAGAGTCGGAGCCTGAGCCGGGTATTTGCACCGACATTGTCGAGACGGCCCAGCGTGCACGACTGACCAAGATCCAACCTGTCAGGAAGCGTGCTTTCGTTGGCTTTGTTCATGGGGCGGATCTCAGAGAAGGTTCTATGTCTAGCGAGGATACAACCATCTATTCAGGTGATGAGTCTTCAACCAGTGAGACCAAATCAATCTATCAGCTACAAGATGGCGGGCTTGGGGGCTGTTCTGATGGCGACAATATTCTGGACCCCTATGAGCCGCCGAGCAGGGTTGCTATCTTCATGGCCGGTACGCAATAGATGTTGAATTCATTGACTATTGCACCTATGACCTCTAGTTCAATGACTTCGGCGACGGATGGGGCGAGCGGCCCTGTGCGCCCGCCGGCCCGGGTCTTAATTATAAGAGCTCTTGGATGCTTTGGCGACTCTGTTAGCTGCAGAAGTAACCCCAGCGACTCAATCACGGCATAATGCAGAAGTCGCGAAACTGCGGGCTGAGGTAGCTCAGGCTAAGGAGGAGCTTAACGCTGAGAATGCTAGGATGGCAACAGACTGAGCCACATTGGAAGCCGTGTCACAACGGATTCAAGCAGAAGCTTTTCGGTTAAATTTGGAACAGAATGCATCAAATGATGTCTTACACGGATACCGGATCTTCTACCTTCACAGTTCGAGGCAAGAAATCTTTTCAATACATCTGGGGCAGGACCAAGTAACCCGACTGGTGTAAACCGGGCTGCCGAGGCGTCCGTAAACAGACCTGCCTTGTTTGAATGCAAACCCGCCTCAGCAAGTGTTAACACCGCCGGGTCATTACTCCAACCCTCTAGATAACATGATTGTCGTGGCTTCGCGGCTGGTAGCTCTTCCAGTGGAAGGCGAGTCTCCAGCTGTGGTCGAGACCTGAAATGCCGTGGAGCTTCTTCAAACAGCGGTAGTCCAGCAGGTGGCTTACTCATATAGCCGTGAGCGAATTCATTCAACTCCATGCCTCAGCTGAAGTTATAGCCGGCGCATTGAGTCGCCGGCGGTTTCCAGCAGCGAGTGGCGTCGGAACCAACCGCTTGGGCATGACCCGCCGCGTGATGATAAAAATGTTCAGGCTTTGATGGATCAGGCTAGGGCACATCAAGAGGTGGAGCTGGCGGCTCAATTAGCAGCTCATCAACGGCTTTAGTTGGATCCTTCAGCGTCTGTAGAGGCTGGGATGACTTCCAGGATAGTGGGTGTGCCATGCTTAGCACCGGCTCTATGTAATGAGCATTTTCCTACGGATTTCAAGGGCCCTCGAAAGGTGCCCAATTACACTGCTGATCAGCCTCCTGAGGCTTGGATTGAGAGCTACGAGTTGGCTATGGAGATGTTAGATGTCAATGATGCTGAGTGCGCCAAGTACTTCACCATGATGTTGGATGGGCCAGCTCAAACCTGGTTGAAGGGATTGCCCCCTAATTCTATCAATTAATGGGTGGAGTTGAAAGCGCGTTTTATTCAGAATTTCAAAGACACGTGCAAACAGCCTCTGTCGATCATTGAACTAGACGCTTCTGTCCAACGCGAGGATGAGTTGGCCCACCATTGGGTCCGTCGGGTTTCCGCTATTATCCACTCATCAGATAGCATCAACGCCGGCTCTGTTGTTTTGATTCTGGAGAAAAATTGCCGTTTCACCCCTCTCAAGAAAAAGTTACGGCGGCTTAAACATCACTTCAACGACATGGGAGAGCTCATGGAGGCTCTCATCAAATACGTCGATTCTGATAATACTAAGGATCCTGGGTCTCATGAGGAGAGGTCCAACGAGAGGAAGAACAACGATAATGGAAAAGGGCAGCAGTCAAACATGACAAGTCATAACCAGGGTAGTAATGGTAAGCGCAAGCAGCCTGATGGCGGGGCAGATTTTGTGGCTAATACTTAAAATAACGATCGAAATCGGAAGGGAAAGCCATTTCCTCGGGTGGGAGGACCAAAGTTCAACCTTGAAGCGATGTTGAACCAGCCATGCCCAAAGCACAGCTACCAAGATAGACCGTCGACTCACCTATGGAAAGATTATTTTATCATGAAGGAATATAAGAATTCCAGCTCTCACCAGGAACACAATAACAATAATGGCCCGGGTTTGGCGGCGGCGGATTAAATTCTGGATATCAGGGTCAGGGCAATCAGGGCAATCAGGGCAATTATAACCAGCAGCCCAATCAGGATAATCAGCAACAACAGTTAGGGTATCAAAGCAATCTAAAGCAACTAAATAGTGGACATTACCATGTCTTCACCAGGAGCCTGTGCAAGCGGGATCAGAAGGTTCATAAACGAGCGGTGAGCACTATTGAGCCGGCAATACCCCGATACTTACTATGGTCAGAGCAGCCAATTGTATGGATTTGTGAGGATCACCCGCCCCGGGTTGACAATCCGGGTCAGCTCGCTTTAGTGGTGGCCCCTCAAGTGGGTGGTTACAAGTTCACTAAGGTGCTCATGGATGGAGGTAGCAGTATCAATATCCATTATTATGATACTTTTTGCCGCATGAATTTAATTGACAAAGATCATAAGCCATCCTCTACAGTCTTTCAAGGAGTAGTGCCTGGTAAGTCGGCATACCCAGTTGGTAAAATTGCCTTGGAAGTGGCTTTTGGCAATAAATATGACTACAGGGCAGAGACTTTGAACTTTGAAGTGGTCAAGCTCAAAAGCCCTTTCATAGTCAGTTTGGATGGACGGCTTACGCCAAGTTTATGGTGCGGCCTTGTTATGTGTATCTGTAGCTTAAGATGCCGGGTCACAAGGGGACCATAACAGCACATGGTGACAGGAAGATGGCCTTGGAATGTGAAGAAGGCGATGCTGCTTATGCTGAGTCTGCTTGTGCTACAGAAGAGCTTAAGTTTTATAAAAACAATGTTGACCCTGCTGATATGACTCCATTGAAGAAGCCAATCACAAAGCATGACCTGTTGTTGAAGTTTAAGTCGACGGATGATACCAAGCAGGTTGACATTAACCCTGGCGACTCATCTCAACAATTTACTATTTGTGCCAATATGGATCCAAAATAGGAAAGTGCGCTCATCGACTTCATCCGTGAGAATAGGGACATCTTTGCATGGAAGCCTTATGACATGCGGGTGTACTGAGAGAACTCGCTGAGAACACTCTCAATAATGATCCCCAATTTAAGTCGGTCAACCAATTCCTTCAGCATTTTAATGAGGAGCGACGTAAGGCCATTGGAGAAGAGGTGGCCCGGCTTTTAGCACCAGGGTTCATCATTGAAGTTTTTCATCCTGAGTGGTTGGCTAATCCGGTGCTAGTACTTAAGAAAAATGGCACTTGGCGTATGTGTCTGGATTACACAAACCTTAACAAAGCTTGCCCAGCTGATCCTTTTTCTCTTCCCCGTATTGATCAGATCATTGATGCTATGGCGGGTTGTAAGCGTTTGAACTTCTTGGATGCTTATTCTGGTTATCATCAGGTCAAGACAGCAATTAAACACGAGGACAAAACGTCTTTTATCACACCCTTTGGAGCTTTCTGCTATGTGTCTATGCCTTTTGGACTCAAGAGTGCCCATGCAACTTATCAATGTTGTGTTCAAAATTGTCTTCATAATCAGATCGGGCGGAATGTTCATGCATATGTGGATGATATTGTTGTGAAATCCAGAAAGAAGGAGACTCTGCTAGATGATTTGAAGGAGACCTTTGACAATCTCCGGGGCTACAAGATGATGCTTAACCCAGCCAAATGTGTTTTTGGTGTACCTGTAGGCAAGCTCTCGGGTTTTCTGGTCTCTGAGAGAGGAATTGAAGCTAATCCGGAGAAAATCAAGGCTATTACTTCATTGGCTAAGCCGACATGCATTAATGATGTCCAGCGTTTGGCGGGTCATATTGCAGCTTTAAGCCGGTTTATAAGCTACATGGGAGAGAAGGCTATTCCTCTATACCAGATGATGAAGAAGACATATCGCTTGTGTGGAGTGATGCGGCTAATGAGGCGCTTAAAAAATAGTTAGCTGAGCCACTAGTTCTTGCAGCTCCTGTTGAGAAGGAGCCCTTGCTCTTATATGTGGCTGCTAATAGCAGAGCCGTCAGCATGGCGGTTATAGTGGAAAGAAAAGAGACGGGTAAGGAATATCCAGTTCAAAGGCTGGCTTATTATGTAAGTGAGGTCTTGATTGAGTCTAAGAAAAGATACCCACATTGGCAGAAGCTAGTATATGGGGTGTTCATGGCCAGTCGCAAGTTGAAGTATTCTTTTCTTGGTCATCCTATTATTGTGGTCAGCTCTGCTCCCTTAGGCGATATTATTCAAAACAGAGAAGCTACAGGTCGAGTGGCCAAGTGGGCCATTGAGATGGGACCCCATGGTTTGAAATATATGCCAAGGACAGCTATCAAGTCTCAAGCTCTTATGGATTTCATCAATGAATGGATAGAGTTGTAGATGCCTAAGGAGAAGCCTGATAATACATACTGGACTATTCATTTTGATGGGTCCAGGCAATTGGAATGCTCCAGGGATGGAGTTATTTTGACTTCCCCATGTGGTGACAAATTTTGTTATGTTTTAAGACTTATGTTTCCTTGCACTAATAATGTAGCTGAGTACGAGTCCTTGCTTCATGGCCTAAAGGTGGCCAAAGAGATGAATCTAAGCCAGGTCAAGTGCTTTGGGGAGTCAGATTTGGTGGCTCAGCAGGTCTCTGGCACTTGGGATTCTAAAGACCCACTCATGGTGGCTTATCATCGGGCAGTTGATAATATTGCTGGTCACTTCAAGGGTTATCAGGTGGAGCATCTGGATCAAAGGAAAAATGAGGTGGCGGATGCCTTGAGCCGGCTTGGGTCGCAGCGTAGGCCGGTACCCCCTAATGTTTTCCTTGACGTGTTGAATAACCCTTCAGTTAAGTTACCTTCCGAAGAAGATCTTGCTATTCCTGACCCGGAGGCACATTTGGTGGAGGCTCTTCATGCCATCCCTAATTGGACAGTTGCTTATTTGGCTTATATGACCCGGGGAGAGCTACCTGAGGATGAAACTTTGGCTAGGCAAATAACCCGGCGTCTAAGTCTATGACTATTGTCAACGGGGAGTTACACCGATGCAGTGTCGCATGTGTGTTCCAACATTGTGTTTCTCCTGAAGAGGGCCATGAGATTCTAAGGGAAATTCACGAAGGAGATTGTGGCCATCACGCCGGATCTAAATCTCTTGTGGATAAAGCTTTTTGTCATGAGTTTTATTGGTTGATGGCTCATGCTGACGCAGAAGATCTGGTTAGCAAGTGTGATGGCTGTCAGAAATTCTCTAGACGAGCTGATGTGTCGGCTCAAGAATTGAGGATGATTCCAATTACATGGTCATTTGTAGTCCGGGGGCTGGATATGGTTGGACCTTTCGATCGGTCTAAGGACAAAAGGACCCACCTCTTGGTGGCGATTGATAAATTTACCAAATGGGTTGAGGCAGAGCCGGTCAGTAAGTGTGATGCGGCAATGGTGGTTCAATTCATTAAGAAGGTGATCTTTTGCTTTGGTTACCATCACCGCATCATAACTGATAACGACACTAACCTATCCACGGGTGCTATGAAAGAGTTTTGTCAACGAGACCATATTCGTCTTGATGTTTCTTAGTGGCTCACCTCCAGTCCAATGGTCAAGCAGAAAGGGCCAACCAAGAAATCTTGAGAGGGATAAAACCCCGGCTCATGGTCCCTTTGCAGAGGACGCCGGGTGCTTTGGAGTATCAACCCCACCTCCAACAAATCAACATGTTACACGCCCTTCTTCATGGTCTATGGGGCCGAGGCGGTTCTTCCAAGCGATATCCATCATGATTCGCCCCAAGTGGCGGCTTATGTCGAAGATGTCAATGAAAAAGCACGTCAGGATGCTCTTGATATGTTGGACGAGGAGCGTGACCTTGCGGCGGCTCAGTCGGTGATATACCAGCAAGATCTGCGTCATCATCATAGCCGCCGGGTTAAGACCCGGGCCTTTCAAGAAGGCGACTTGGTGCTCCGGCTAATCCAAGATCAAACTGATATCCATAAGTTATCCCCACCTTGGGAAGGACCTTTCATGGTCAGCAAAAACAAGAACAACGGGTCATACTACCTCATTGATATCCGAGAACACAAGGATTCATGCACATCAGAGGAGGAGACCCGTAGGCCGTGGAACATCGCTCATCTTTGGCCCTATTATACCTGAGCCACGGGCTCTTGTGTTGTACATACTTTCTTCAGTGTACATATTATGATAACTATAATAAAGCCGGCATCCCTGGTAAAGCAGGGCCGCTGTCATTTCAATTCTAAGTATCTGAGCCTTTATTATTTGTTCATAAGGTCACTTGGGGGCTTCCTGCTCAATGGGCATAGCTATGCTTACACTCTTGATCAGGCTTACATGCCTTCTCAAGGTCACTTGGGGGCTTCCTTCTCAATGAGAATATCTATGCTTACACTTTTGATCAGGCTTACATGCCTTCTCGCGGGTCACTTGGGGGCTTCCTGCTCAATGAGCATAGCTGTGCTTACCCTCTTGATCAGGCGTACATGCCTTCTCACATGTCACTTTGGGGCTTCCTGCTCAATGAGCATAGCTATGCTTACCCTCTTGATCGGCTTACATGACAAGTGTAAACACCAAATTCCGGGTTTTCCGGCCTGTATGTCATTGTTACTCCACCCAGGTAATCCTGGAATGACCCGTCGTACTCTTGATAGTCAATCTTTTAAATAAGACCTTGAACTCATTAAAGTTAAAACGGTGGTTTGTCATGTCAGGGCCGGCTTACAGGTCTGCAAGAATTAACTCAGTGGTTGTGCGGTCCATGAAAGCACTTGAAGTTTTAGGCTTGGCGGCCTGTGAAAGCCTTGTTTTTCCGGGTTTCTGTTTTTTCTGAAATTTTTTGGATTCATATCCTTCTTCCATATTAATATATGATTTTCATAATTCAGGCCATGTAGCCTTGATTCTATGACTTATACTTAAGTGTATTGGGTTAATATCCCGCCTTGATAAGCCGACTTTAAGCCGCCAGGTTGATTTCCCTTGAATAAATTCAAGTCATGGTTCTTCATGTTTACGGGTTAATACCCATGCTGGATTACAATTATTACAACATCATTATGACATCAGTCTACAGGTATGACTTTTCATATTTGAATGAATATTTAGGGTTTTCTAAGCCGACCCGCTTTCTACTTTAAGTCGCTGACATATTTCCGGCTTAAATAGCATTTAGTGTTTTTTTATCAAAGACAATTATATCGGGGGGGGGGGGTTCAAAGATATTTGTGACCCGCCCTGGCGTAAACCGCTAGGGAATATGCTATTTCCTTGTGTATAGGAAGTATGATGATGCTTGATCGGATCCAAATAACTGATAATATTGTACGCACAAGTGGTAGTTGATAAATAGCAAACTCGACGGTTTAAACATGAAAAGGATACCACATGTAGGATAACATTACAGATCAATGTTTCAACTAGCCCATTACAAGACGTTAAAAGCCCGAAGGATTAAAAGTTTTTTCCAAAGAAGCTCTATACTGGGGTCTAAGAGCCACCCCTTAGATCAGTTGTTTTGCTCTTGGTGAGTTGAAGACTCTGGGTTATCCTGCGCTGGTTCTTCTTCCCCGTCCATCGTCTGGAAGTTAGGTGATGTCCAGTCGATGCTAGTTAATGCTCTGAACACAGCTTCCGTGAAAATGATGGAAAGGAAAATTGTGCCCAATTGATAGAAAAAGAATTCAATAGAATGTTTGGTATAAATGATGAGCATGATTGGAATGTTGTTAGTATGAAATCTTTGAATATCCATGATGCTAATGATATGCAAAGCCATAATCTTGGGGATGCTATATTTGATGAAGATGATATTTTTAGTCCCCCAAGATTTGATGTGCAATTTTTTTATAATGATTGCATGCCTCCTATTTATGATGATTGTATTGATGAAAGTGGATTTGGACAGGACATGACTTTATTTAATGATGAATCCACTATTTTGGAAGAGGTTTCAATTGACTATGATAACAAAGTTGCTATCTACGATGATTATGGTGATGACATGTATGTTATAAATAATAATGATAACCATGAAACTTGTCATCATGATTTTAATTTTCAATCACATGATAGTTATTTTGTTGAGTTTACTCCCACTATTATGAATGAGAATAAATTTGCTTATGTGGAGAGTAAGAAAATTTCTATGCTTATGGATCATGAAAAGAATGCTTTATGTGATGGTTATATTGTTGAATTCATTCATGATGCTACTGAAAATTATTGTGAGAGAGGAACATTTGATTTTACATATCTCAATAATATCATGTGCTTGCCACGTGATTCATGATACTCTCTTTATGTTTCAATTCTTATCTTTTATGCGAGCATCATTGAAATCATCATGCCTAGCTTAAAAGGCATTTAAAAAAAGCGCTTGTTGGGAGACAACCCAGCAGTTTTACCTACTGTTTTTATGTGTTCACATGATTAAGCTACCGTAGTAATCATGTTTTATAGCTTTCGTTTCAATAAAGGCCAAGTAAGACCTTTGGGATGGTCTATGGTGATAGTTGATTTGATCTTGCTGAAAAACAGAAACTTTTGCGCTCAGGAAAATAATTCTCTTTTTTAACAGAAGTGTGATAAAATACTGATTCTTTTTGGAGAAGATTAATAGAAAAATTTCCCAGGTTTTCCTAAATTTCTGAATTTTTGGAGTAGAATAAGTACGATTGGAGTACATATTACTACAAACTGTTCTGTTTTTGATAGATTCAGTTTTCAATGCATAGTTTGGTTGTTTTCTAGTTTCCGTGGCTTATGTTGGTCAATATAAATTTTGGAAATCATATGATATAGTAGGCATTGTGTGGAAACAATTATGAATCTTGTCTTTTACAGTACGAAAGTGAATGGTTTGCTCTTTATCATACTAACCTATCTCACAAAGTTCTGTTAAGTTTTGTGTGATTGAAGTTTTCAAGTTTTGAGTTAGATATCGATATGAGGAGAATAAGGAGTGACAATACCCTAAGCTTGGTGATACCCAAGGCACCCCAAAGTTAATATTCAAGGAAGATCCAAGCAACTAAGCTTGGGGATGCCCCGGAAGGCATCCCCTCTTTCGTCTCCAACATTATCGGTAACCTTACTTGAGGCTATATTTTTATTTGTCACATGATATGCGATTTGCTTCAAGCATCATTTTATTTTGTTAGTATTTGGTTGCTTTTATTTAGAATAATATTTTTCATCTTTCTTTTAAATAAAAATGCCAAGGATATCCTTTACCATGCTTATTTAGAAGTCTATATGTTGCTGTTTCAAAACAGAAAGTTTATCAATGTTGCAAAAATTACATGGAAAAGTCAGAATGTGATAAAATGTTGAAACTTTTTTCAAAATAAGCTCTGATAAATTTTCTACAGTTCTCTAAATTTTCATAATTTTTGGAGTTAAATAAGTATTTCTACTCTTTCATTCTTTACAGACTATACTCTTTTGGCAGATTGTTGTTATGTTTGTATTGTTTGCATATGTTTGATTGTTTAATGATTCTATTTGAGGATAGGAGTATTAAATATGAAGAGGCATTTAGTATGGAATGTTGAATAATAATTTTAGTAATTTTCTACAGTAGAGAGTGATAAATTTTCTGCATTGCTTTATACTAACTTATCTCACGAGTTCTTGTTGAGTTTTGTGTGGATGGAGTTTTTGAGATTTAGGAAAACCATGATATGAGAGGAATTAATGAGACACAAAAGCTCAAGCTTGGGGATGCCCAAGGCACCCCAAGATAATATTTCAAGAAGTCTCAAGCATCCAAGCTAGTTCTGTGTCACCCTAGGTTATGACTGTTACATGATGAACCACATTGGCATAATTCTCCATCACTGATCCATTGCCTACGAACTTTCCATATATTGTTCTTCGCTTATTTACTTTTCCGTTGTTGTTGCTATCATCACTACAAAATACCAACAACATTAATTTTTCTACCGTTACCTTTTTCTACCGTTACCACTACCACCATATTACTTTGCTACTAAATACTTTGCTGCAGATATTAAGTTTCCAGGTGTGGTTGAATTGACAACTCAGCTGCTAATACTTGAGAATATTCTTTGGCTCCTCTTGTGTCGAATCAATAAATTTGGGTTGAATACTCTACCCTCGAAAACTGTTGCGATCCCCTATACTTGTGGGTTATCACTACAGTAGAGAGTGATAAAGTTTTTGCATTGCTTTATACTAACTTATCTCACGAGTTCTCGTTGAGTTTTGTGTGGATGAAGTTTTTGAGATTTAGGAAAATCGTGATATGAGGGGAATTAAGGAGACACACAAGCTCAAGCTTGGGGATGCCCAAGGCACCCCAAGGTAATATTTCAAGAAGTCTCAAGCATCTAATCTCGGGGATGCCCCTGTAGATATCCCACCTTTCTTCTTCAACAATTATCGGTTGAGCCTAAGTTTTTTCTTTCTTCACATGATGTGTGCTAGTCTCGGAATGTCATTTTGTTTTGATTTTACTTGGTATTTTAATAAAATACTTAGATTTGAATGTTTTTAAATAAGAGAGTCCTCAAATAGCTACCCATTTACATAACTACTCGCTTGTCATTTACTCTTGTGCTTCACTTATATCCTATGAGTAAATTATTGAATGAATTGAATATCATGAATTTGAAATTATATCATGCCTAGTGGTAGCTTCACATTGGGTTTAGAAATTGAAATATTTTGAAGCTTGACAATCACAATATTGGTCATACAAGAAATTCATGAACAATTAGTACAAGGAAGAGAACTTTCGCATGCAAATACACTATCTTGGAAATATTTTGTGATTGTGAGCCCTCATCAAAATATCATATGCCAAATGTTGATGTTGGACAAGGAAGACAACGTAATGGTTTATGTTTGAACATATTCACATAGAAGTTATATTGTCATAGATCCTTCAACATGTGGTGCTTGCCCCCCATCCTTGCTAGCCAAAAATTCCGCACCAAGTAGAGATACTACTTGTGCATCCAAAAACCCTTAAACCCAAATCTTATTTTCAAGAGTCCACCATACCTACTAAGGATTGAGCAAGATCCTTCCAGTAAGTTGTCATTGGTGCAATAAGGCAATAAAAATTGCTTCTAAAAGTGTTAGATCATTTAGTGTAAGAGAAAATTGAGCGTTGTCCGAACTTGTGATGGCAAAGAATAAAAGTGATAAACTGCATAATAAAGGTTGCTATCATAAGGGGCAATATAACGTGACGTTATTTTGCACTTAGGGGTTGAGCATACAAACAAAATGCGCATGGAAACCTTTGCTTCCCTCTGCGAAGGGCTTATCTTTTACTTTTCAGTATTTACTTTGATGCAAGATTCAAAGTTTTTCTCTCTGTTCTTTTTTATTTTTCTCTTTTGGCAAGCATCATGTGGTGAGGAATGATCTAGGCACATATATCTAGTTGGATATGGGTAGCATGAGTTATTATTATTAACATCACCCTTGAGGTGAATATGTTTGGAGGCAAAATTATAAGCCCCTATCTTTCTATGTGTCCGGTTGAAACGTTTTGCTCATGTGTATGAGGTGAGTGTTAGCAATCATAGAAGACTATATGATGGTTGAGTATGTGGAGCTCTTACTTAAACTCTGTTGAATAAGTTAAATTACTATTACTTGGTGACTGAGAACATAGGTTGTTGAGTTTCAAGAGAATTCATTGTTTGAACCTTAAGATGTGAATTGGTTGCTACTTTAACATGAGAGAAGTTCTATAAGAAAGAATTGCTATTATGATGCTAGGAAAGGTGATTGAAATTTTTATTGATCAAACTTGTGCACTTCGCTAGCATTCACACTTCATAAATTATTTCTTTTATTATTTACCTACTCGAGGAAAAGTAGGAATTCAGCTTGAGGATGCTGATACATCTCCAACGTATCTATAATTTATGAAGTATTCATGCTAATATATTATCATTCTTGGATGTTTTACAGTCATTTCACAACAACTTTATATCATTTTTTTGGACTAACCTCTTGACCTAGTGCCCAATGCCAGTTACTGTTTTTTGCTTGCTTTTTACATCGCAGGAAATCAATATTAAACGGAGTCCAAATACTGCGAAACTTTTTTTGGATTTTTTATGGACCAGAAGACATCCATTGGGCTAGAGCAGCACCTAGGGGGGTCCCCTGGGGGGGCACAACCCACCAGGGCGCGCCTGGGGGCCCAGGCGCGCCTAGGTGGGTTGTGCCCACCTCGGTGGCCTCCCGCACACCCTCTTCGCCCTATAAATTCCCAAATATTCTAAAAAAACTTGGGGGTATCCCTAGATGAGAAGTTCCGCCGCAGCAAGCCTCTGTAGCCATGATTGGCATATTTGGAGGTCTGGCACAACAATCAAAATGAAATGTCTCAGAGTCATATCAATTAATACAGACTTGTGCTAAAAAAATTACAAACCAAAAAATAAAAAGAAATAATTACATGATCTCTAAAGCAAATGGTTTGATCGATTACATGAATAAACAACACAAAGGTTATTCAACGATGGAGAGAACATTTCACCTATGATTTACCAAGTGGGAATTTAATTTCCTATTTTCCTTCAGGACCTTAACAATGAGGTCAGTCTCAGCTTGCTTTGTTTTGAAATCCACCAAATATTTAATGGTTGTCTTGAGTACTGCTTGTGATTGTGTTGTTTGCTTCCTGTACATGTCAACTTCATCTCTAAGTGTAGAAGCAGAAGCTCTTTCTACCAATAGTTTAGCCTCTAGAGCCGGCACTATTGTGGGATGATACAATGTTCTTGGGGACCTCACTCTTTGATCTTGGTCTAACATGTTTTGCCATTAAAGTTCCGATTGGATTCCGAAAAGCTTAAGTTAGCAAAACATCTCAACTGGGAGTTATAACATCAAACTAATTGCACAAACAAGGAATTAAAGAGTTTCAATTGAATGATGAAAAGTAGTTATTAACATCATTGTAATCGGTTGCAGTAGCAAAGCAGTTAAACAAACAAGTTTTCCAAAAGGTACCTATTGTGGCATTGGAGTTTCTCTTAGATCCTGAAAAGTTGAGTAGCCAGTAAGGTGATTAGAGCAACCGGTTGTAGCAGCAAAGCAGTTAAACAAACAAGTTTTGTAAAAGGAACCTATTGTGGCATTGGTGTTTCTCTTGAATCCTGAAAAATTGAGCAGGTAAACAAGGAAGTTTCTGAAAACATACATATTGTGCCAACGGAGTTTTCAGTTGGATCCTGCAAACTTGAATGTTAGCAATCATAAATAAAGTGTTGCAAGATCCATAAGAAACTAACATCAAACTAGTAAAACTAACCAGTTTTGGCAACGCATTTAATTACACATGAACTTGTAAAACTAACAAGTTCTTGGCAACGTATTAAAGTAACAAGTCAGTACCGTTTACCAGCAACACAAACATCTATAAATTTCTTTGATGTAAGCAAAATGATTCCAACACATATATATAAGTTAAAAAGATGGTGTCCCTCATATAAACCTGACAGTTGTCTATCTATGAACATGCAAACATTACTAGTGCTACAAGTGATAACAACAAACCATTTAAACAAATAGGATATCATAACGTAAATTACATGTGAATTCTGCTGCACCCTAGAAGTACATATGACTGGCTATCTACGTGCTTAAGTAGCTATTTAAGTTTAGGCAAATAGGTAATTCTTAACATTAATTATGAAACACATAGATAGGCGCAGTCTATAGTAGGATTAACAGGCTATGGCATTACATAATCATTAGCAAACTAAATTAAGCCAAGCAACGTAATTTAACAATTTTGCAATAAGTGTGTAATTAAAATTCCGAGAAGCAGGTAACTGAAGTTACACTAGCTCTTTATACAGGCACACTACAACTTCTTTTTCGCTTACAAGGTTCTATGAAGGAGTCCATGGCATCAATTGCTTGGATATGCAGTCCCAATACTTCTTTCTTCCCACACTGCTTTGGTAAGTCGAATGGTTAATCTGATAAGATGGTGCGTCCTTGATATGTTATATGAGGATGGGTTGTCAAACTAGTTGTAGTCACACACATCACACTGGCTTTTACTGTATATTTCACGCGATTACATTTGGCATATTGAGATCTAAGTAATCTACAATAGGATGAAAAGACTGGCATCCTTCACATTATTGGCGAACTCAGTTCACAGAAACAAGTAATTCCACAATTATGTGGGTAAATCAAAAGGGCCACTGGAATATTTTTCACTACCCCAATCATACACGCAAAAAGGGGCGATGCCACTGTAGCGGCTGGTATGGGCGGCCGCCTCGGGTGGCTGGAAAGTGTGCACCTAGTTTAAGTCGTGCAGGTTGGCTCAGGCTAGTTTTGTTTGTCCCAACGCATGAGAAGGCAATGTAAAAGAATGAAGAAAAATGTTTCAATTTGGATGTGCCAATAACGTAAGTGCAAGGCAGGCCCTATAGCAGGCTCGCGGCCCAAACGAGCGTCTCCCATATTGATCGACAGCAGCAAAAATCCCAATTCGTTCTCTCTAGCCTCCAGTCTGGTTCGCTCCTAACCTAGCCGCCGCTGGATAGACCGACACAGCACTTCCTCGCTCCCTCGTTGGAGGGTGGTCGCCGGGCTTCAAGCGAATGGAAGGAGAAGAAGATGAAGATCCAACCCTAGGTGTAGCCTGCGTGGGAGGCAGCCGCGGCAGCACAGGCATGGCATCGAGCTTGCGCAAACGGACAGTCGCAGCTTGCAAGAGCAGCATGCGCAACGAGCAAGTACACCACATCCCTGATTATATCTAATTAACCTGTTCAATTTCTGGCCAATAGTTAAACTTGATGGTATTGTAAAACTGCTTGTATGTAGGGAATCTATGAGAAAATGAATGTAACACCCTGGATGTAACTTGCCATATTTGTAACTCCAACTCTTGCCATTTTCAGCTCTAAGTTATGAGATTTCCTTCATGGTTGGGTTTTTGTCTTGCTTTTGCATTTTCTTCAAGTCATGCATTTCATATCATGTCATCATGTGCATCGCATTTGCATTCGTGTTCATCTCATGCATCCGAGCATTTTCTCCGTTGTCCGTTTCGCAATCCGACACTCCCACATGCACCGGCGCACCCCTCTTGTCTCTTTTCATGAGCGGGTGTTAAACGTTCTCGGAATGGAGCGAGATTTTCCAAGTGGCCTTGGTACACTACAGGTACACCTCCTGTCAAATTTTGTTCCATTTGGAGTTCGTTTGATGCTCCAACGGTTAACCGGGTAACCGCGAAGGCCTCTTTTGTGTTGAAGCCCAACACCCCTCCAAAACAGCCCAATAACCCATCTAAACCACTTCCATGCCCTCCATCATCGGATCACGATCGTATGGGCGAAAACTACACCTCATTTGGACACTCCTACCTCCTCCTACCTATAAATAGGTGCCCCCTCCGAAATTTTCGCGCAGTCCAACCCTAGATCCAACCCTCTCCGCCGCCGGACTCGTCCGGATCGTGCCGGACGCGTCCGTGCCGCCGCCCGCAACCACTCACCACGCACCACGTGTCCACCACCGCCGCTCCGCGCCGCCTGCCTGGCGAGGCTCGGATCGGCCCCCCCGAGCCCATCCGCTCCCACACGTCGCCCGCGGGTCAACGCCGCCGACCACGCCGGCACGCCTCCCCGCGCCAAGCGCCGCCGCCTCCGCGCCAGCCCCGCCACCGACCAAGCCGCTCCACCGTGCCGCTGCAACTCCGAGTGCCGCACCCAACTCCAGCGACCCCGCGCCCGGATCCTGTGCCCCCGTCCATCTCCGGCGAGTTCCCCTACTCCGGCGAGCACCCCCCCTCCAACTCCAGCCGCCGCGCTGTCTTCTCCGGCGAGATCCCGGCTGCCTCGTAATCCATGCCGAGGTCAAACCCCAGATCTGGGAGGGTAATTTCCACCAAGTCCCAAACCTCGTGTATTTTTTATGACCCTGTTCATCTTGCCATACCTCGATGCTCGTTGATCAAAATGATGCATACGATATATCAAAATGTTCTTTGTGAGATGCTCTTCATTTCATTCCATTGTGGCATGCTTGTTTGAGTTCATCTTGATGCCGTAATCATTGATGCAAGAGTGCTATAAATTTTTTACTGCTGTTACTTATCAGATTATGAGGTTTTGTCATTTTTGTTGCATTTGATGTGTGCATCATATGAACATGAGCTCTACATGTGTTTTCTACTGCATCATGCCATATTTACAGAGGTGCTTGTCATGCATTTTTGTGATCAATGTGGTGACTAGCACAAGCATGCAAAGTAGCCTCCGCAATGTTGCTGTTTTCAGGGACTTTGGATTTTGCCAAGTCTTTTGTCTGCTGTTATTTTGATGTCATGTAAACTTGATGCTACAGTGAGATCCATGCTTGTTTTGGGATACTTTAGTAAGGATGTTTTGAACATATGGTTATGCACTATCCATCAATGCCCCTTTTTGCAATTATGGAGTTCCCTAGCATGTCTTGTTCTTGATCTACTTTTGCTATAAAATGTTCCTGGCAGATTGTTTACATGTTAATCAATTTTGCCATGGTTGTTGCTAATGAACCATGCATGCTATGAACTTGCTATTGCCATGGTTGGCTTCACGAACGTGTCTTCTTGTTGTTGGTATGCTCTTTTTGTCATGCAAGGCTTTGTGATGAGTGGTTTGAGCTCGCAAAGATGCCTTCATATTTCTGTTTATGCCATGCTCTGTTTTCTGCTAAGTCTGAACTATTAATAAAACTTGCTATGTTTACATGGGTGCCATCATATCTTCTATGCCTTTTTGGCTCATGATCAGTAAGGGACTTTTGATCCATGCTTTTAGTAGATTCATGCCAAGCATTTATTTGCTATGATGTGTTCCTGTAGCATGTTGTTTGCTTGCTTTAAACATTGCTTCCTGATGCTGTTTATGCCATGTTAGTATTTTCACAAAGTCTGTGAAGCTGATATCTTTTACACTTTTTCCATACTTGTTTGAACCTACTCTTTTGTCATTTAGCCATAGCTCAGTGTTCATGTTTTGTCAAGCATCTGGTGTACATCAGTGCCATATGCTTTGTTGCTATGTTGGAGTGCAGTAGCTTAGTTTCTTGTTGCATGCTTAGTGGCATCGTGTTGTTAATCACAGAATTGTGCCATTCTTGTTTTGCTTGCCATTTGCAAACCATCCATCCGTTTCCGGTGATCTTTATGTCGATTTCAACTGAAATCATCTCATCTTTCCACCGACATACTTGGTTTGCCAAGTTGATGCCTTGTTCATACTTTTCCTTCCGGAGCACGCATATGCATTGCATATCACATCTCACATATCATGCCATGTATTGCATCATGTTGCTTGTGCATTGCACCGTGATTGATTTGTTGTTCCGTTGCTTGTGTTCTTGCTTTGGGTAGAGCCGAGAGACGAGTACGTGAATGAGGAACCTGTTGAGTACCCTAACGAGGATCAAGCTTTCGACAACTCTGAGAACTTTGCAGGCAAGATGACCATACCCTCGAAATCACTTCTATCTTTTCTTTGCTAGTTGTTCGCTCTATTGCTATGCCATGCTACCTACCACTTGCTATATCATGCCTCCCATATTGCCATGTCAAGCCTCTAACCCACCTTTCCTAGCAAACCGTTGTTTGGCTATGTTACCGCTTTTGCTCAGCCCCTCTTATAGCGTTGCTAGTTGCAGGTGAATATGAAGCTTGTTCCATGTTGGAACATGGATATTTTTTTTTACTGGGGACTGTAGGGGAAAACCCCCACAGCAAATCAAAACTTTATTAAAAGGCAAGGCAAGAACAAGTACAAGGGGGATTACAAGGGGTAATCAAGCTAAACTAAAAGGAGGAGAAACAACAAAAAGGATCAAGGTGGAAGAAAAGAGATCCATTTAAGGAGATCATCCTTAAAAGCAGGCTTAACCCTATATTGCATAAGGGCAATATCATGAAGAAAAGCTGTTCTCCATTTATTAAATCCAGCTCTCTCATGCCTAAAGACCTTAGCATTTCTGACAATCCATATATTCCAGCAAGCTATAAAGATCACTTCAGTGAAGAAAGGTTTCCTAAAACTCCTACTTGCATTGATGACTAGCTCCTTCATCGAGGCACCCGAGGACCAATCAATTTGCAAATAGTTCCAGATCCTGACACTAAAATTGCAATTGAAGAACAAATGATCTCTTGTTTCCCTAGTCTGCAAAGGGCAGAGAACACAGTTTACTCCATCCTCCAAATGCCAACGCCTCCGTTCCACCATATCTTTGGTATTCAGCCTATCCATAATGAGCATCCAAGCAAAAACCTTTATTTTCATAGTGCAAGAGGACTTCCAGATCCAAACTGTCAAGGGGTTGAAAGATTGTGACACAAACATATGGGAGTAAAAAAGCTTCGGAGAGTATCCCTTGGCAGTGCCATTCCAAAGCCAAATATCCTTGGACCCAGTGACTCTATCATGGTTGTCCAACAGAGATTTAAGAATAAACAGCTCATCAAAGGCCTGGCTAGACAAAGGAAGATGGAAGTGTTGATACATGTCCTGAGAGTCCAAGAAATCCTTAACAGAAATCCAGGGATCTTTAACATATGAAAAAAGCCTGGGAAATCTGAACTGAAGCCTAGAGTCCTGATCATCAAGCTTCCAAGTGTCAGACCACATTAGTGCAGTGGTTCCTTCATTTATCTGAACCCAAGAACAGTCCCTAAAGTTTTGCAAGACTTTGCATATATCCTTCCACCAGAAGGAGCCACAATCAGAAGTTCCTTGGGGTATTCTGCCATGATAGTAAGAGTCCCAAACTAAGGACACCCAAGGTATATCCTTTTTATTGAGGAAGTTAATTGGCATGCTTAAGCAATAGTGCTACATTTTGAACACCCAGGTTGAGAATACCGAGACCTCCCTTGTTTTTTGGCCTGCAAATAAGGTCCCAAGAAGCCAGAGAAGGAGCAGGTTCACCCCTATTTTTCCTCCAAAGGCATTGTCTCTGAATTCTCTCCAATTGCTTTAGAATGCCAGCCGGGACAGCCAAACTACAAAGAAAGAAGATAGGCATAGAAGACAATGCAGAGTTCAGAAACTGTAATCTCTCCCCCTGATTTAAGAAAGAGGAGCTAGCTGTCATTTTTCTCTCCATGCAGTCCACCAGAGGCATGAAGTCCACCATTTTAGGCCTAGTAGTACCGACTGGCAGTCCAAGGTATGTGAAAGGCATTTTCCCAATTTGACATCCAAAAGCAGCAGCTAAATCTGCCATGACAGCAGTGTCCACATTGATGGGAATGATAAAGGATTTATGATAATTCACATCAAGCCCAGTAGACCCAGAGAAGACCTTTAACATGTCCTTCAAAGCAATTAACTGTGCCTTGTTAGCAGGCAAGATGATCAAGGTATCATCAGCATACTGAATCACAGGATAGTCCTGGTCATGAAAAGGTATTGGGAGATGAAGTAAGCCCCTTCTGAACATGTCATTAATTACAGTCTGCAATAGGTCAGCTGCTAAGACAACAGGGGAGAGACTGGATCTCCCTGCCTAACACCCTTTTTACATATGAATGTCCTACCAGGAACACCATTTAGTAAAACAGATGATGTACCTGTAGACAAAAGCTGTTTCATCCAAAGAATCCACTTTTCATTGAAGCCCTTATATCTCAAGATTTGGACAATTGCCTCATGCTCAAGAGAATCAAATGCCTTCTCAAAGTCCAATTTAAGTATGACAATTGGCCTCTTGGACTGATGACACTGGTGTAAGTACTCAAAAGTCCATCCAATACAGTCCTGAATAGTTCTGCTTTTTATAAATCCATACTGGTTTTTGTGGATACACTGCATTATTACCTCTTGGAACCTATTGGCAGCCATTTTGGAAACGAACTTAAGACCCATTCCTGTTAAAGAAATAGGTCTGAAGTCCCCCACCTCCTCAGGTGAGTGTTTCTTAGGCACCAGAGTGATATATGAATCATTGATGTTCTCTAGATGAGTAGAACCATCATAAAAAGCCTGTGCCAGTTCATAAAAATCTGGAGAGATAATGTGCCAGCACCTTTTGAAGAAAAGACCATTAAAACCATCCAGACCCGGGGCTTTATCAACTGGCATATGTTTGACGATCTTGTCCATTTCCTCTTTCTCAAAAGGCTTAGTGAGAACATCCAAACCCTCCACTGGAACAATTAAAGAGGAGAGATCAAAGCCCATGTGGATGCCCCTTGAAGAGCCCATTCTATTTTTAAAACAATTCCATATAATACCCTCCATTTGAGAGTGATCAGATACCACAGTGCCATCAGGTAGCTTTAAGCTAGCAATAGAGTTCCTTCTATGCCTCTCAGTAGCCATAGCATGAAAGAACTTGGTGTTTTCTCCCCCCACTTTAATATATCTGATAGTACATCTCTTTTTCCAATAAAGCCATTGAAGGTGAAGTAACTTTTCCACATGATTTTTAACCACTCGTCGAAAATTAGATTCATGCCTGTACAATGGTCTGAGCTCCTCAAGTTCATCTAGTAACAGAATAACCTTATTACATTTACAAACAAGCATTTTTAGTTTGGAGATGTTTATCTGCCATCTTTTGAGACACATCCACAGGGATTTAAACTTGTCAGCTATTCTAGCTGTGATATGTCCCTTTCTAGAAGTTCTTTGCCATGAAGAGGCAACACAGTCCATGAAACCCTCAAGCTCTAACCAGTAGTTCTCAAATCTAAAAATGTTAGACTTGGGGATAGAAGTTTTGATGGAAACCACACATGGCACATGGTCAGATGCAGTGTTCGCAAGGGGCGTCACCTCAGTCATGGGATAGTCAGATATCCAATCAACAGAAGTGAAAAACCAATCTAGCTGCTCAAGGAGGGGAGTATCCTGCATATTAGACCACGTGTATGATCTACCTTTGATGGGCAATTCCAAAAGGCCCAAGTGACCTATAATTTCATTGAAGATAAACATGTCGTTCAGGTCCCCTCCAGGGAAATTTCTGTTATCCAGCGAGCGCATAAAATTGAAATCCTCCAGGAGCAGCCAATTTTCATCCACTGGAATATTCAGGTGGTATAACCAAGTAACAAAATTATCCCTAGCTTCCCCCTAACAAGGACCATAAACAGCAACAAGAGTCCATCTCTCATTATTTTGTCTGGAGACAAACTGAACTACTACTGCAAATTGTTGAATTTCCAATAAGGTCCCCTCAAAAACAGAGGAGTTCCAAACAACTATGATTCCACCAGAGGCCCCCAAAGAAGGAGCAAAAGCAAAACCGTCAAATCTTTTAGGACAAAAACTTTTAACTGATCTGGAGTCAAAAGAAGCACATTTAGTTTCCTGCAAACATGCAATTGCACAGTGACTTTCATCGAACTTTTGCCTGACAGCTCTTTGCCTAGTTTCAGAGTTCAAACCTCTGACATTCCAGCACAGGACATTCCAGCTTTTACATTGATAATTCATAGATAAAGATCATAAACAGGTCTCCAAACCACACAGCACACAATGCCATATGTCCAAAAGCCACATCAAGTTCTGAACCAACATTATTACATATCCAAAATTCAAAAAGTAAAGACATGCAGGGAGCAAATTTTGGGGCTTGCAAAACCCAGCATTCGAATAGCACACTATGCATTAGGAGCTTGGTTGGTTGCGGCAGAAGGGTCCACCATAAGTGCATCCTCAGTGAGCAGAGCTGCATCAATGTCTAACTCCTTGCCAAGAGCT
The DNA here is from genome assembly GCF_003073215.2 of Triticum urartu. Taxonomy (NCBI): domain Eukaryota; kingdom Viridiplantae; phylum Streptophyta; class Magnoliopsida; order Poales; family Poaceae; genus Triticum; species Triticum urartu. The sequence goes on from NC_053023.1 coordinate 355,296,277, forward strand.
TGCAGGTGACTGATAGGAGTGGGAGGAGGGACATCTCCATATGCAGTGTTACTGGGCCTCTCAGCAGCAATTGGCTTAGCCTTGGGCTTCTTCTTCTTGGGCTGTAGCACCAGCTCATGAAAATTGGGCTTAAACCCATCACGCTGGGCCGAGCTTCTGGTACATCTGCGAACAGACGTTTCAACCAGAGGCGTTGGCGCCAGAGTTTTATGAGGTCTCCTTGGTCTTGTGCACATAGGTGGAGGGGGGACAACAGCAGGCATAGCTTCACTCGCGTCATCTGCAAAAAGAGCTCTTGCCACAGGTCTAACCAGCTCCGGCTCGTTCCACATCAGTAAAGGAAGATCATCAGGCTGAAAAGCAAGGCTCCATCTTCTCTTGACTGGCGACAAGGGCTTAATCATTAGAGGCTTCGGCACCTCAAACACCACTGGTGCATTCAGCAAATTCTCAAAAGAACGCTTCCATATCATTTCAGGAGGCAGAGGGGGTCCAAAAGGAACCTTAAATACAGGTTGAGCAAGGGCCTGAACATCAATAACTGGGGGTTGATAAACCACGATCGCCCAATTGCTAGCATCTTCCACGTCCTTGGCAATGTTCTCTGGGTTACTTCGGGTTTCCGTTGCAGTTCCACCAATAACTGCAGGCAGCTCCTGAAGCTGCACATCTGAACTTGGCTGAGTAGAGCTTTGCTGTGCCGAAACATTGAAAACCATGGACTCTTGGTCCTCCACAACTGGATCCACAGCAGGCACATCCCAGTTGCCCAAGTTTTCCTCTTGATCATGGGCAGGAGCAGGCGGCGGTGGTGGCACATCGTTCCATCCCAAAGCAGGGAATGGAGGCAGGACAAAAGGTGGCATTTCTGGAAAGGGCACTCCAGGCAGCGGATGAGGGTTGCCATTGATGGGCATCCAGTCCTCATCTTGGGGCATTTGTTCGGCGAAATTGGCACCTAGAATGTACAATGGCGCCGTCCAAGACACTCTGGCACCACCCCAGGCTGCATACTCCATGAACACCACGTCCCTGGGCACAAGAATATCCTCGGGGAAAGATGCAAAGACCAAGGAGCGCACAAGATATGGGTCCTCACTAATCCAATGATGAAACTTCCCAAAGGTGTTAACTGCTGCCCGAAGACCATTCTCATTGCGAAGATCGAGCGGAATCCCCAAAAACATAAGCAAACCCTTTCGGAAACCCTGAACACCTCTAAAAGATTCCCCCTCATCATGCTTCATAAACCGAACAAAACGATCATTACCCAGGGGCTGAGGCGGCATCTGAAGAAGTGAAAATCTGACAGCAGCATCCCGTAACTCAAAAAGACCGACCGATCTAATCCAAGGTTGAGCAGACCTCACCAAAATCTCATGAGCTTGTAGCCATTGGACGACTTCCTCCCTAGCAACCCCAATCTGATCAGGAGGGGGGATGGGCATTACCTCGGCCAGCATGAACTCCTCATGGCGACGCACAATTGGGGTATGTGGCGTCGCGAAGGTTCGTGGCACCCGAGCCTCACCGCCATCCACAATGTGGTGCCCTGCCGGCACATAGAGTAGAGGGTCAAGGTGAAAATTTGCCATCTGGGATGCACGTCCCGAGCTAGCAGCAGACGGCGAGGACTCCGGTGGAGGTGGGGTTTCCGGCGGTGCAGTCGAAGGTGTTTTGGGACCAGGGCTGATGGAACGGGGCGAAAGAGTTAATGCAGAAGTGCAAGAGGAGTCCAAGTTTGGTAAAAGTTGTGTCAGAGAGATATTCTCGATGGGAGCTGAGGGATCCTCGGAAGTTGCAACGTTACCGGGTTTCGGTTTCCAAACCAAGCCCAAGATCTATGCAAACCGGTTGCAATCTTTTGCAACATGCCCCACCCGCAGACACGAGTTACAGTGTAACCCGGACGTGCACGCCGTAGCAAAATGGCCCTTGCGCAAACATTTTTGACATGTTAAGATTTCATCCACCATATCTGAAACCAAATTATCAAAATCCACTGCAGCTTGTTGAGAGGAAGGAATAGTGGAAGGCCCAGAAGATAACACCGGCCCAACTTGATCCACGGCATGTGCAGATAACGGCCCAACATGAGAGGACACGTCCACATTCGAAGAATCATAATTCCCGCCCGAGATAGACGGCGTCCGAGTCGCATTAGGAGGGAGGTTCCCAACCGTGCCGAAAGATATGGATGGAGAGGTTGACGTCCACCGGAGCTCAGCCGGCGGCGGGGGGTGGATGACCACCCTTTCATGATCCGGGAGAGTATACCCCGCATCTTCAATAGTTTGGATACAGTCCTGTGTGGCTGGATAACGATAACCACGGCAAGCAGGATAACTCTGGAACGTTGAAAAAGAAAGCTTCTTGGCTTGGGCATGAGTAGATCTTACCGAGGACTTTTGGGGCTTGGAATGCATGGCTAGCATGCCAAGGGCAGCTCGACATTTAGAAGGACTAACAAGAACCCATTCTGCATCACATTCCAACTTCCAAAGCTTGAACTCACGGCCCCAATTTGGGCCCCCATGACCCCAAAGATGGAAGTAACATTTAAAATGATCACAAGAATAAGAACGGAGCTGAAGAACGATCATAGCCACAACCTTACAGGAAACTTGAAAGCCAAAAACATTATCCTTGAGCATGGTTTTTCCGCTCATGGAACATGGATATTGTTGGGATATCATTATTATCTCTTATTTACTTTAATGCATCTATATACTTGGTAAAGGGTGGAAGGCTCTGCCTTATGCCTGGTGTTTTGTTCCACTCTTGCCGCCCTAGTTTCCGTTATAGCGGTATTATGTTCCTTGATTTTGCGTTCCTTACGCGGTTGGGTGTTATGGGAACCCCTTGACAGTTCGCCTTGAATAAAACTCTCTCCAGCATGGCCCAACCTTGGTTTTACCATTTGCCTACCTATCACCATATACCATTCCCTTGGGTTCTGCAGACTCAAGGGTCATCTTTATTTTAACCCCCCCCCCCCCGGCCAGTGCTCCTCTTAGTGTTGGTCTGAAACGAGCTGCCTGCGGGGCCACCTCGGGGAAACTTGAGGGTTGGTTATACTCGTAGCTAGTCTCATACATTGTTTCCCTGAGAACGAGATACGTGCGACTCCTATCGGGATTTGTCGGCTCATCGGGCGGCTTTGCTGGTCTTGTTTTACCATTGTCGAAATGTCTTGTAACCGGGATTCCGAGACTGATCGGGTGTTCCCGGGAGAAGGAATATCCTTCGTTGACCATGAGAGATTGTGATGGGCTAAGTTGGGAACTCCTGCAGGGTATAAACTTTCGAGAGCCGTGCCCGCGGTTATGTGGCAGATGGGAATTTGTTAATATCCGGTTGTAGAGAACTTGACACTTAACTTAATTAAAATGAATCAACTACGTGTGTAGCCGTGATGGTCTCTTTTCAGCGGAGTCCGGGAAGAGAACACAGTCTCGTGTTATGCTTGAACGTAAGTAGTTTCAGGATCACTTCTTGATCACTTATAGTTTCTCAACCGTTGCTTCTCTTCTCGCTCTCTTTTGCGTATGTTAGCCACCATATATGCTAGTGCTTGCTGCAGCTCCACCTCACTACCCTTTCCAACCCATAAGCTTAAATAGTCTTGATCGCTAGGATGTGAGATTGCTGAGTCCTCGTGACTCACGGATACTTCCAAACAGTTGCAGGTGCTGACGATGCTAGTGCAGGCGATGCTACTGAACTCAAGTAGGAATTCGACGAAGACTTGTGTCACTATTATGTTTCCTTTCCTGATGATCAGTAGTGGAGCCCAGTCGGGACGATCGGGGATCTAGCATTTGGGGTTGTCTTTCTTTATTTTGGTTCCATAGTCGGACCGATGTTTGTACTTTGGATGATGTATGAATATTTATGTATTGTGTGAAGTGGCGATTGTAAGCCAACTTTTTGTCCCTTTCTATTCAGTACATGGGATTGTGTGAAGATTACCCCTCTTGCGACAAACCTACCATGCGGCTATGCCTCTAAGTCATGCCCCAACACGTGGGAGATATACCCGCATTGTGGGTGTTACAAGTTGGTAATCAGAGCCATCCCCAACTTAGGAGCCCCCTGCTTGATCGAATCGGTGACGTTGTTGAGTCTAGAACAAAATGTTTTGAGTCTTAGGATGATATATATCGGAGAGTAGGATTCTTTTTACTCCTTAGTCCCTTCGTCGCTCTGGTGAGGCCTCCTGACGTAGAAGTTTTGCCTCTTCTCTCCTCAAATTTCACTAATTTTTTTAGGATCACGCGGGTATCTTGGAATCGTTCCGATGGTTTTGTGACGAGAACATTGTTCTTGGTGCCTCCTGACATTTAGGGGTTGTGGCAGTGTCCCAGGGAGTTGAACTCCGAGGTGTTGTCGTCACAATTTTATCGTTGCAGTTCTGGAATACCTGAGTTCGCCGACATCGAAAATCTCTTTTATGAAGTTGTTGGTGAGATAACCTCGATGCCACCCAGTACTGGGGCGGGAGTTCGGGAGTATTGCCATAACTCGTATAACAGATGCTTTTTGAAGGTTGAGTTAAATGATTTCTGAAGGTTTCTTGGTTATGTGTTGAAGGATGGATACAACTGGATGTAGGATTTGCTAGTTTGGGTGAGATATTATGCTTCCCCTGTATCCCCAACACTTGATTGCATAACCATAAAGTTTTGGGAGTTTATAGGTGGGAATTCAAGTATCTCGTAGGATATCTTTTCAATAGACACATGATACGATATGGTATCTATCATATGTTTGTTTCCGGCTTATTCTGCAAGCCAATCCTTTGTTTTTGTTTTGAGTTGTGGTATTCGAGTTGCTTCAATGTCAAATCAATCCTTTCAACCGGTGTGTCTCTCTTCAAGTGGATCCGATCATTTTCAAGATTCGCAAGATCAACTCTAAGTATTCTCAATGGTGTTTGTTTCATTCATTCCAAGTTGTTTTTTTCCCACCCTCCCACCCATTTTTTCTTCAAGGACTCGGATTTCTTAATCAAGTATCCATTTTATTGAGTGAAGTCTCTCCATTCTTTTTCGTCAATATTCTTATCCGGTGATTCTCAAGAAGATACTGAGGAAGCCTCAAGTTCGTCACTCTTCACTCGTTTTCTTCTTCGGTGGATTCAAGTCAAGTTTTGCCGATCATATCCTTTTCCTCGGTTCAAATGCTTTCTCATGTCGGTGCATCTCTTAATCATTCACCTCTTGTTATTCTTGTTTATCTAGAGCGCCAAAGATATCTTAGAAGACTTGTGTCTCCACTATCAATCCGTTCAAGCTATTTCGAGGTTGTTATCTCATTCAAGCCATGTAATTTAACCGGCGTAATCTCCCTTTCAAGTAATCATTCAACGTTGTTTCTTTTGAGTGGGCCCTAACCCACAGGTCTTTTCCCAGGATCTTACCTTACTCTTCTAATTTTCTCATAGCTACTCTCAAATTATTTTCCAAGTTTGACCTAAGAATTAATTATCATCAGTCATATGTATTTCTCCAAGACTGGTCAAATTCTTCCATCATTGGTTCAACCTTTCTAATTTTCATTCCGGAGTGTCTCAACAATTCATGGTGTTGTTTCTCATTGTCATTCTCTGCATTTGAAGACTGAAAAAGAGTTTTTCCTCCAAATCTTATCCGTTCTTCCAAAAGATGCGAAGTTCAAGCTTGACGCCATCCTCTCATAATTGTTTTCGATTGTGAGAATTCTTTTCAGCCATCCAGAGCAATTCAAGATTCTTTCCAGTTTGATTCTCCGAAGGCCATCATTTCGGGTTTATCCATTCTCATCTTTCAACTCTCATCCTCCAAATCACACCGGTGCATCATTCAAGTTTTATCTAATCAGCTCGTGATCTCTTCATTCTCTTGTATCTAAATTTCCCCAAGTATCTTTTTTCATTTTCAGATTCTTACCAGTGATTCATCCCTTTAATTTGTTTGTTTTTCAATTCTTACGGTGGTTCATTCAAGATTCCTCTTCTCCTTGTATTATATCGATTCATTCGTTGTTTCCAAATCCTACCGGTGGCTTGTTCAAGACTTTTCTCAAGTTTACGCTATATCTCTCTTAATCCATTCTATGAGGATAAGTAGTATGCCAAATCCATTGCTTGTCATCAATTTAAATTTGTGAAGGATACGCATAACGTAATTCTTATTGTTGTTTCATCCAAGTGATCTAGTCTCTTCTTCCTGGAGTTTGTTCATCATATCACATTCTTGGTTTCAATTGCATCTTTTCTTTTCCCGGAGTTCCAAGCTCTCTCAATTATATCACCACGAAGATCCATCTAAATCATTACAAGGCTTTACATTGTGTTTTCAACTTCTCTTTCTTTTTATCATCACTTTATTACTAGAGTTCTTCATGGAGTTTCTTTTTATCACAATGCATGGTGGAGTTTCTACATGGTGGTTCATCAAGGATTTAATTCCTTCTCGAAGCGTTCATCGAGATTCTTTTCAGAGGAGCTCAAGTATTCTTCATCTTGCATTCCGAAGTGTAATTCGTCCTACCATATCTTTTGAGGTGGTGTTAAGTCATTTTGACAATTGTTTGGTGTTTCATGATTCACAAGTTGTCCGGGATGACATATTGTAAACCCATCATTTTCAATTCGTTCATAAGATCTTTTCAACCAATCAATCTCTTCATTGGAGTTATCTTGGGTTATATTTCACCTAAAGCTTTCCCTAAGGATTTTGCTATTATTGGTGCTCATAAATGACCCAAGTTCTTCATTTATCCTCCCAGTGAGATAAGTTTCTCGTCTCCTTGTTTATATCAATACAAATCTATTGTTTTTCGTTAGTGGCAGAATTTCACCTCAAGATTTCGAAGTGTTTTCCATAAGCCCACAACAAGTTTATTTTTGTTGTTGTTGGTTTTCCAACAACTTCGTTCGACCCTTCTCCTAAAGATGTTTTTAAGCTCATTTGAGGTAGAAGATGTGGTCTTCTCCTCCGTTCTTTTGATTCCTTTCTTACATTTGTTTCGGAGGCATTGTGATGTTTCTCTCGTCGACCCATCATTTTGTTTTGTCAAGTTCATGTTCAATTTCGTCCATTTACAGTCGGAATGCTGCCCAAATTATATCATCCTTATTCCTTCTCTAGTTTTAACCGGAGTGTTGTGTCTATCATTCCTCTTCTAACCGGACTCTCATCCAAGTGCTTTCATTTTTCCAAGTTCATATTATATGCCTTCCATTTCCAACCGGAGTGTTGTTGTAATTGATCTTTATCCTTCCTTGTACATCTCATTTCTACCGGAGTGCTTGCATGTACTTCTTGTCCATTGCAACCTTTTTATTATGTCTTTCAACCTACAAGGTTCTAGTAATGTTCCTTGTTCCTCTTTTCTAACGGAGTGTTTTCTACTTGGCTCATCTTCGTTGCATTCTGTCTTTCAATTTGTTCAACCTCTCAAGGTTCATGGTTTCACTCATTTGTCCAAGAAGCAACTTATTTTACCTCTTCTCTTCCTCTTCCGTTTTTCTCCGGTGCCATCCTAGATCTTGGGACGAGATCCTCTTGTAGTGGTGGAGTGTTGTGACACCCCAAGACCGTTGCACCAGGTGTCTTCCAGTTATTCGCCGTCGTTGCCATGTCATTCGCTTGCATGTTGCATCTTGCCATATCATCATGTGCATTGCATCATCATGTTTTCAAAACTTGCATTCGTCCGGGTCTCCCAGTTCCTTCCGTTGTCCATTCTGAGCCCAAACACACTCGCACGCGCCCGCGTCACCTCCGAAATATTATTTTATAAGTGGCCAGAAAATGTTCTCGGAATGGGTTGAAAGTTGGCATGCGGTGTTGTTATGTTGGCAGTAGGCCGCCTTCCAAGTTTCATCGCATTCGGAGTTCGTTTGATGCCCCAACGGATAAATATAGCGGCAATAGTAGTCGGTCAAACGTCGAACGTTTTCGGTCTCTGGAAACAGTCGCCGAGTCTCCCTCTTCTCTTATCCCAGCCCAAGGCTTTCTGCACACCTCACTACCACTCACCTCCAGGCCCAACCTAACCTCTCCCGTCAGGCCGCGGCCCTCCTCACGCGCGTCCGAAAGTTGTCCCGAAACCGACCTGGGCATTCATCACTGTTGGGTCCGGATCATCCCCAAACATCCCTAAAACATCCTCGTTTTATTCATTGGACCCCCTAGCCTATTTTTTTCGTCCATCCAATTATGATCGGAGAGTCTAGATAGCCCCTACCCAGTTGCTACCTGCTATTTATAGCAGATGAAAACCTACCTAAACTAGTCCAACCCTAAAACCTAAAACCTAGGGAGCCTGTCCGGTCGCGCCGCCGCCGCCTCCCACGTCGGGATCCCTCCAAACCCCATCTTCCCAATCCTCTCACGCACCCACTTCCAGCCAACCAACCCATGCAGCTCCCCTCCGTTGTTCTAGACCTTCCGATCCAAATCGAATGGTCCTCATCGTCCCAATTCATCCCACCGAGGCCCTGGATCCAGCTGTTCCGCAGCGGCCTCGAGCAGCCTCCCATGCATGAGCCCCGCAGGAGCTCAAACCCGAGTGGAACGAGCCAGCCCTCCCCGCCGGTGATGAGCAGGTGCAGCTTCCGCAGCTCCGACGAGCCCTGCCGTCGGTGACTCCTTCAGGAACCCTCTCCTTCCCTTTCCCTCCTTCTCCCATGGCCTCCCTTTTCCCCCGACTCCCTCACCTCTCTCTCCTCTTCAGGAACCCCATGCTGCCGCCGCAGACCTAGCCATGGACCCATGGATGCCGCCCTCTGCACCGCCATCACCAAGACCGTGGGCCACCGCATTCGGAGATGGCCGGATCTGCCCCGGCCCGATGGCTTGCGCCTCCCTCCGCGTCCTCCCCATCCCGCCGCTGCCGCGTCCGGCATCCTCGTCTTCACACCGACGCCTCTGTTGTTCTGCTAGACTGCTGCCTCCAGTCGCTGGTGAGTACCAGCCAGCGTCGTCCCTTCTGCCTCGCTTTCTCTTCCCCCGTGCTTCTCCTTTCTCCATCTTCTTAGCACTAACCTTGACATGTACGTCGTCCGGAGAGCTGGCCGTGGTGTGCGGTGAAACGGCCGAGTCGTAGAGTGGATGGATGCGTTTTTTAGCATGCATAAGTAGCTAGTTGTATGGATAAGTCATCTGTTTGTTGGAGCGATTCCAGGGATAAAGATAAGACCATGGGCTAGTGGGATTAGTTGCCGAGGGTAGTGGCTGGCTAGTGCATGGGTCTGCATGAAGTACGTAGCGTTAGTTGGTTAGTGGCCAACGTGGTGGTCGGGTTAGTGGGTGTGTCCTACCCCTGGCGTATATATATGTACTATATTGGAGTAATGAAATGATGAGTCCGTGAGGGCTGAGGAAAAGATGTAGTCTCTCATGTGACCAAGGAGAAAGGCCTCTTGGCAAAGTTAATTGGCTTTCTTTCTTGGCGTCTGTGTCCATCTCTTTCCTCTAGTCTTCTTTTTCCTCGAGAGCTGAGTGAGGTAGGGAGGTCGATCTCCGGCGAGCAAGGGAGGAGGCCAGTGGCAATAACAATTGGTATCAGAGCCACAAGGTTTGAGGGGCGTCTGTGGCACGCGGTGGCGTCCGCGGCGGACGCGGCATGCACAGCCGACATGGAAGCATCGGCTGCGGCACGCGGTGAGCGCGTGGCAACGGCGACGCGCGGTGAGTCCGCGGATGTGTTGTGTGATGTCGTGCGCGCGAAAAGCACAGTAGTCGCAGAGACGAGGAGGTCGCGGAGGACCTACGTGGTGGCGCAGAGGTCGCGGCGGCTCGGCGCAACAACCGTGGAGGCGCATGGCACGGAGCGGCGGCGGCCGTGGCGGACCTGCGTGGTGACGCAGAGCCTGCGGTGGTGCGGCGTGCCGGCATGGAGGTGTTGCGCTGTGGTTGAGGCCGCAGCGGTGCAGGACAATAAGCCGCGCCGACGAGCCGGGCGCGACCGGTGCGTGTTATGGGTGCACACTGGACGTGTCAGGCGCGTCGGGACCGCGGGCACGCGTACGAGCGTGCGTTTGATGTTGGGAGGAGGCGTATGTCGCCGTGGTGCTCGAGTCCGTGCTCGAGTTCGGCTACATCCTTCCGGCGTTTGTCGCTGGCGGCTGCCATGGCGGATGCGGAGACGTCGCCAGTGAGCGTCTGGTGCAGTCGGGCTCGTCGGACACGTCGGGTGCACGCGGGACGTGCGGGACGCACTGGTGCGGTCGGGCTCGCCGGGTGTGCGCGGGACATGCGGGGCACAGAGGGGCGTCCGACGTGTGTCACCGACGAAGAAGGAGCTCGACATGTGTCGTCAAGGAAGAGGATGGAGGCTGCATCAAGCGTCGAGAAGGTTGTAGCGGCGGCCTTGGCGATGACGATTACGGGAGCTGCACCAGCAACGGCCGACGACGAGCTGTGTCAAGATTAGGGAGGAAATTCTTAGCACAAATCTTGACGTGTACGTCATCCGGAGAGCTGGCCGTGGTGTGCGGTGAAATGGCCGAGTCGTAGAGTGCATGGATGAGTTTGTTAGCATGCATAAGTAGCTAGTTGTATGGCTAAGTCATCTGTTTGTTGGAGCGATTCCAGGGATAAAGATAAGACCATGGGCTAGTGGGATTAGTTGCCGAGGGTAGTGGCTGGCTAGTGCATGGGTATGCATGAAGTACGTAGCGTTAGTTGGTTAGTGGCCAACGTGGTGGTCGGGTTAGTGGGTGTGTCCTACCCCTGGCGTATATATATGTACTGTATTGGAGTAATGAAATGATGAGTCCGTGAGGGTTGAGGAAAAGATGTAGTCTCTCGTGTGACCAAGGAGAAAGGCCTCTTGGCAAAGTTAATTGGCTTTCTTTCTTGGCGTGTGTGTCCATCTCTTTCCTCTAGTCTTCTTTTTCCTCGAGAGCTGAGTGAGGCAGGGAGGTCGAGCTCCGGCGAGCAAGGGAGGAGGCCGGCGGCAACAACACATCTCAGTGTCTCTCTTTGCTTCACAGGAACACCGACGCCCCAAACCAGCACCATGGAGACGCTGCCAAGTCCGGCTGGCCTCCTCCTCGTCGTTTCCCGCTCCTCCGCCTCACCTTCCGCCCTAGCTGCAAGCCACCGCCGCCCGGATCCTCCCCGAGCTCCAAGTCCCGCGCCTGCTGGCCCTGCCGCGAGTCCCCAGCGCCGCCTCCTTCTGTTCGAGCGAGGGAGACGAGCAAGGACTTTTCTGCATCGAGCTGCGCTGCCCGAGCGCTCGCATTGACCGTCCTCTTACTCCAGATTAGGCCCAGCGCGCCTCCTCCCCACCAACTTGGGCTTGGCCCATGGTGAAGGCACCCCGCACCCCTCCTTTTTTATTTCTTTCCCTCCTATTGGGCTAAGCTGCCAGTTTCGTCCTGTATAGTTTTTTTAGGATCTGTGAATTTCTGTAAGTATCCAGTGTAAAGCAATTTTACAGAAAAGCCCTTGCACTTCATGCATTTAATATCTCCACAACCGTGCATCGGATTAAAACAACTTATATACGTGATATGACTAGAATTTCATCTAGTTTCATAATATGCCATTTTCATCTATGTTTAAAATGCTTAAACTGATGTTTGATTAAATTTGCTTAAATAACTTGTTAAAATGTTTTATTTCAGAACTAAATAACCGTAGCTCCAAATTTAATAAACTTTATATGTAATTGGGGTAGAAAAATGCCTAGTTTAGCATGGTGGCATCACTTTGCATGTTTAATAACTCTAAAATATGGTTTAGGGCAGAGCAGTACCAAATCTAAAATATGCACATGATGATTTTTCGGACTTGTTGTTTGTTGTTCCAGCCTCGTTTAAACTTGCCTAGTTAAGTAGTTTTATTATGCTTCACCTCTTGCCATGTTAATCAACATTTAATATTGTTGGGCACATAGACGAGATCGAACTAAATAACTTGAATGTGGTGTTCCGTCAATATGCCAGTCATTGCACATTGAGCTCCACTTAATTTGTAGTATTGTTTGTGCACTTTGCCATGCCATGCCTCATTAAACTGGACATGCATCATACTTGGTTGTGCATCATGCCATGCTTATGCGATGGTTGTTTACTATGTTGTTTGTTTCTTTTCGGTGTTGCTTCTTCGGGTTGGTTCCGATAACGTCGCGTTTGTGAGGATTCGTTCGACTTCGTCCGTTTGTCTTCTTCATGGACTAGTTCTTCTTTCTTGCAGGATTTTAGGCAAGATGACCATACCCTCAAAATCACTTCTATCTTTGATTGCTAGTTGTTCGCTCTATTGCTATGCCGCGCTACCTACCACTTGCTATATCATGCCTCCCATATAGTGCCTTTCCTAGCAAACCGTTGTTTGGCTATGTTACCGCTTTGCTCAGCCCCTCTTATAGCGTTCCTTGTTGCAGGTGAAGATGAAGTTTGTTCCATGTTTGGAACATGGATATTGTTGGGGTATCACAATATATCTTATTTAATTTAATGCATCTATATACTTGGTAAAGAGTGGAAGGCTCGGCCTTATGCCTGGTGTTTTGTTCCACTCTTGCCGCCCTAGTTTCCGTCATACCAGTGTTATGTTCCTTGATTTTGCGTTCCTAACGCGGCTGGGTATTATGGGGACCCCTTGACAGTTTGCTTTGAATAAAACTCCTCTAGCAAGACCCAACCTTGGTTTTACCATTTGCCTCACCACCACCTACTTTTCCCTTGGGAGTCTCTCTCCCGAGGGTCATCTTTATTTTAACCCCTCGGGCCAGTGCTCGTCTAAATGTTGGTCCGAACCAAGCCGCCTGCGGGGCCACCTCAAGGAAACTCGAGGTCTGGTTTTACTCGTAGCTTGTCTCATCTGGTGTTGCCCTGAGAACGAGATATGTGCAGCTCCTATCGGGATGTTGGCGCATTGGGCGGTCTTTCCGGTCTTGTTTTACCATTGTCAAAATGTCTTGTAACCGGGATTCCGAGACTGATCGGGTCTTCTCGGGAGAAGGAATATCCTTCGGTGACAATGAGAGCTTGTGATGGGCTAAGTTGGGACACCCCTGTAGGGTTTAAATTTTCGAAAGCCATGCCCGCGATTATGTGGCAGATGGGAATTTGTTAATGTCCGGTTGTAGAGAACTTGAAACTTAACTTAATTAAAATGCATCAACCGCATGTGTAGCTGTGATGGTCTCTTCTCGGCGGAGTCTGGGAAGTGAACACGGTTCTTGTGTTATGCTTGAACGTAAGTAGTTTCAGGATCACTTCTTGATCACTTCTAGTTCACGATCGTTGCGTTGCTTCTCTTCTTGCTCTTATTTGCGTATGTTAGCCACCATATATGCTTAGTGCTTGCTGCAGATCCACCTCATTGCCCTATCCTACCCATAAGCTTAAATAGTCCTGATCTCGCGGGTGTGAGATTGCTGAGTCCTCGTGACTCACAGATACTTCCAAACAGTTGCAGGTGCCGATGATACCAGCGCAGGTGGCACAACCGAGCTCAAAGTTTGGGAGCTCGATGAAGATCTTGTTCGTTGTGTTTTTTTGTTTCCTGTTGATCAGTAGTGGAGCCCAGTTGGGACGATCGGGGATCTAGCATTTGGGGTTGTCTTCTTTTATTTTGGTTCCGTAATCGGACCTTGTTTGTACTCTGGATGATGTATGTTTAACTTGTATTTGTGTGAAGTGGCGATTGTAAGCCAACTTTTTATCCCTTTCTATTTAGTACATGGGATTGTGGGAAGATTACCCCTCTTGCGACAAACCTACCATGCGGCTATGCCTCTAAGTCGTACCCCGACACGTGGGAGATATACCCGCATTGTGGGTGTTACAGAAGAAGAGGGCATCCTCCACAGACCCGGAGGAGGAGGCGCCCAAGAGGGGGAAGATGGCCCTCTCGGATGGTTCGGATTCAAAGGCCGAACCAATCCCCAAGAGGCTTCCCAGGGTGAAGCCCCTGGCCGAATCATAAGTATTGAATGATTTATTATACGTCTTCGGTCCATTATGTTTTCATAATATAACATATTATACTGTGTGTCCTTTCGCACTGCTCGCGACCTCCCCAACCCTTCGCTATCTGAGGGGAGTTCTCTGCCACCAGAGATGGCAGAGAGCGAGACGCCCCCGCGAGCCCCTTCGCCAATCATCACAGAAGACACCAGGTGTTGTCCCAAAGGACCTCTCCAGGCCACGGAGATGTGGGTGAGGTTGGCGAGGCGACGCCCGAGAGTAATACCTCGGCTGCCGAAGACATGGGGGGTGCGACCCCCATGGGGACCGACAGGGGGGGGGGGGGGCTGACCAGGCCAGCCCCCAGCCAGACATTATTCCAGAGACCAACATGGCTCGGAATCGGGCGAGCAACCCCCTTTGGAGGAGGGGGAGCATCAGCTTCGGTGGTGGCCTCCACTAATCCGGAGGCGCCGAATACTCTGGTGGAAGCACTGCGACATGCTTCCATCGTGGAGGAGCATCGCACCCTGATGGGTGCGGTGGTAGAGAAGGTCCAGTCTGTCAAGAGCGGGCTGAACGAAGCCTTCACCAGCCAGCTAATAGGTTCGAGGTATGCGACGTAATGCTCTAGACGCTTTTTCATATGAAGGAAATATACTTGTATATAGACGCTTCAAAGTATGTGACGTAATGCTCGTGGAGGAGCACCGCACCCTGATACTCTGTCTGGTGCTAAAAAAGGCGAACAAAGGATCACATAGTATTCAGAAGAGGTGACATACTTTTCTATTTTATAACATGCTTCCCTGTTGGCAGCGACCGCCCAGGCCGCCGAAGTTTCTGAGCTTAATCGAAAACTGAAGTTGGTCGATGATGAAATCGACCGCATTTACAAGCGGTTCGATGAGACGCAAGGTATGCGTGTACTTTTAAAGTGTTTGATAATATATCTGAAGTAATATGCAAATTCGAAGTTGAACTCATTTACTGCTGTGATTATGAATGTAGTTGGCGTGGCCAAGGTCAAGGCCCTCAAGAGCGCCCTTGCCCTAACTAAGGAGGAGGCGAAGGCGAATAGAGCAGCCGCTGACAAATCGGCCGCGGAATTGAAGACCGAACATGTCGCCCGCCGCAAACACGAGGAGAGGGTGGCCGAAGTGGATCGAGAACTAAAGGACGCCATCGGCAAGTTCGAGGCCTTGGAGGATAAGATAATGACCGAAGCAGCCGAACTGGCCAAGGCACTCCAGGAGTCAAAAGTGGCACGGACCGAGTCCCAGAGTGCTCGTGTAGAGATCCAGTGGGTCTAACAAATAGTGGCTGGTAAGCCCTTTCTTTTGCAGAGTATATTTGAAGGTAAAGGATATGCCTTGCTCACTCGTCTGTGGAGTTCTCCAGATGCCTTTGTGGATCTGCCGAGGAGTGCCGCCAACGCCGCGTAGTTCTTCCGAGCCCAGGAGGGGAACTCGACAGAGAAGTTGTTCTAGTCTTAGTTCCTGACGCTGGAGCACTCGACGCTATTGAGCAACCATATGAAGCAACTATTAGAGATTCATAGGATGTCTGGCTTGGTCATGAAGGATGTCATAGTCCATCTCTAGCCAGCCAAACCCATTCCTAGAAGCTACTTCGGCTTGGTGAGGCGACTCATCGATGCGCTGCCCCGAGCTGAAGTTGTGAAGCGCTCGACGTACATAGAGGGTGCGCGGATGGACTTTTCCCGTGTCAAGATGCGTTGGGCGAAGATGAAGGCCACTGTTGTCGCAACCGCCGGCCCGCCCGAAGGCAAGGACCACCACAAGCCGGAGAGGTACTTTGAAGATGTCCTAGTGGGTGCCCGAATAGTAGAGGGCCAATGCTCAACGGATGTTATGTTTGAGTGAATTTATCAGGGATGTTAAAACTTTGTTTGGTGAACCAAGGCTTGTAATATATTTTATGCCTTTTATCTGGAGTTATTTTCCTCCCCTGCGGCCGTTTTATCTCTGAAAGTTTGGCAGTCGCGGGCTTCAGCCCCCACGTAGATGCTACGGGGTGTTCAGTATAATGCATGATCACACTTGACCCAATGTCTTGGTCCATAAAGGAGGTGTGTGTGTAGCGAACTAGGCAATCAGGCAATGTAGATTTATTACTTTCACTTAGCCATAGGAGTTTGAAAGTGGGGCTATGTACTAGCCCCTGGTGCATAAGCGGCCGTCCGGACTAGGATGCCTTTGTCGCATGACTGGGTGAAGACCAGCCCTTCGTATAGCACGGAGTAAATGAATGATTCATAGTAAGTCTCCGAATCGCCGAACAGCTCTCGCCATATCATGACAGTCGGTTTTCGGCTTTATCTACTGAGGTGTTTGACTAAACGAACGAGAAACACGACCGCAATAGTTCTCCCGTTACTACCTTAGCCAAACTAGCGGAACGTAAGGTGGTAACCACAAGAGCTGGGCAACCCAACTATAGACCAAAGACATGATTTAGAGATGATGCATATAATGCAATATTCGGGATGCCGAAGTATACCTAGAAGAGTTTGGACTTTTGAAAAAATACGTGGCCAACTAGAGCCCCCGACATTTAGGCCGAACTAAAGTATATGTTGCAATCTGAAGCAAGGAGGGAATGCAGATGGTAAAATAAGCCAATACCGAATAGGGGTTGGTGATGAACTATTTCCTATATACTCTGATTAATACGTCAAAACGTGCTATTACAGATAATGCCATAGACATCAAGGCTATTTTACATGCCGAGAATTTGCACACAAGGGAAGCTATATACAGGGCCTAAAAATCCCATTGATGCCATTGATGCCCTGCCGCACGTCTGCGCCGTTTCCCCTTGGTAGAAAATCCTTTGAAAGGAGTAGCTGACGGCCGTTTATACAAAAGGAGGCTCGAAAAGGGCCCTTGCCCGACTATAGGGTGGCTAGGTTTTAATGAACCTGTAGTATAAGAGGGGAAAATGGTTAAGGTCCAAATGGGGTCAAGCCGTTTTATGGACCTTCTCCGTAGTGTGCCTCCGTCGTTGCCTAGGTTATTTTAAGTGCGTAATTATGCACACGCGGTACACGTGCCATGGTTTCACTGGGTGACCGGCGGAGCCGAAACTGCTAGGCCAGCTCTAGATCCACCGAGCTTTCATTTTGCAGAGTAGGCCGAACTTGCTTAGCAGTGTCTGGGGGCTTGATGAACGATGAAGTGTTCGGCTTGATGAGACCGCTGCATACCTCGGCCGCAAGGGCCGCGGTGTGCTCCTCAGTATGGAGGGAGCGTTCCATGTTTCCATTGACTGTGATAACATTGCGCGGTCCAGGCATTTTGAGCTTTAAATAAGCATAGTGCGGGACAGCGTTGAAACGGGCGAAGGCAGTCCGTCCAAGCAGCGCGTGATAGCCACTGCGAAAGGGGCGATGTCGAAGATCAAGTTCTCACTTCGGAAGTTATCCGGCGAACAGAAGATGACTTCCAATGTTAATGAGCCCATGAAGCGGGTCTCTACGCCAGGTATCACTCCTTTAAAGGTGGTGTTACTAGGCTTGATTCTTGAAGGGTACGAAGAGTGTCTTGATAAATCAAGTTAAGACTGCTGCCACCGTCCATAAGGACTCGAGTGAGATGGTGTCCATCAATGATTGGGTCGAGTACTAGGGCCGCTGAACCTCCGTGATGGATACTAGTTGGGTGGTCCCTGCGATCGAAGGTGAATGGACTGGCCGACCATGGATTGAGTTTTGGGGCGACAGGCTCTATGGCGTAGATGTCCCTTAGTGTGCGCTTGTGCTTCCTCTTTGGGATATGTGTGATGTATATCATGTTTACTGTTTTTACCTTAGGGAGAAATTTCTTCTGTCCCCCTGTGTTCGGTGGGCGGGGCTCATCATCCTCCTCGCTTTGAGGCCCTTTCCCCTTGTGTTCGGTATTTAACTTACCAGCCTGTTTAAAACTCCAGTTGTTTTTGTTAGAATGGTTGGCAGGCTTGTTTGGGGTGCCATGAATCTGGCAAGGCCTTTCAAGTATCTTGTCCAAATTGGATGGACCATCCCTGTTTCCTTTGAATGGCTTCTTCCGCTGACTGGGTTTAGAGCCACTGAATCCGGCATTGACTGATGTATCTTCATTTTCATCATTGTTGTCCCGACACTTGTTTCTGTTATGTCGTGGCCTTCCGTTGCCAGCCCTGGCATTCTAAGTGCCATGGTCGCTGGTGCTATTGCTTCTACGAGCCAACCAGCTATCTTCACACGCGCAGAAGCGGGTCATGAGTGCAGTAAGAGCTGCCATAGTCATCGACTTTTCCTAACCGAGGTGTCGGGCGAGCCATCCGTCACGGACGCTGTGCTTAAAGGCCACTAAGGCTTCGACGTCTGGATAGTCGACGATTTGGTTATTTTTTATTAAGAACCGAGTACAGAGTTTGCGAGCTGACTCTCCGAGTTACTGGACTATGTGACTATGGTCATCTGCGTCCGGTGGCCAGACATAAGTACCTTGGAAGTTGTCTCGAAAATCATCCCCAAGTATTCTCAGCTGCCAATAGAGTTCTCTGGGAGGCTATTCAACCAGTGCTGTGCTGGTCCCTTTAGCTTTAGGGGGAGGTATTTAATGGCATGGAGATCGTCAACGCGAGCCATGTGAATATGGAGAAGAAAATCTTCAATCCATACAGCGGGATCCGTCGTTCCATCATATACTTCAATGTTTATGGGTTTAAACCCTTCTGGAAACTGGTGCTGCATTACCTCATAAGTGAAGCACAAGGGGTGTGCGGCGCCTCTGTATCGGGTGACATCATGACAGAGTTCAGATGACATCTGTGTTCGGTTTTCGGCCCGAGGTTGGTTATGCTTATCGCGCCAAGCTTGATGGCCATCATCTTGCATTATAGCACGTCCCCTTGATCCATAGATTGATCTCGTCTGACCGACTCTATTGTCCAGGTCCTGATGTAAGTCGTAGGTGTATCCCGGAGCCGCTACCTCTTTGCCATGACAGTGGCGTGGTGCGGGTTGGTGTCCGGCGTAAGTAGCCATTTTGTCTCGTCCACGTGGTGGTCGGTCTGGTTCGTCAGCATGATTATACATTCACGGTATTGGCTCAAGGGCCTTTTTGTCAAATTGTGGTAGTACCTATGTTTCATATAACTCTTTCTTGGGCGCTTGAGACCATATTCTTCGGCAGCCAAGACCTTGGTTCATCTGTCGTTGAGCGTATCCTGTTCGGCTTGAAGCTGCTACTGTTTCTTTTTACGCTCCTCGCAGTGGCGATTAGCTGTCGCTTGAAGCGCTCTTGCTCGAGGGGCTCCTCTAGCACAATGAGATCATTGTTGCCGAGGCTGATATCCTATTTAGAGACCAGTAGATAGTTACTGTCTTCCGAATCCTCATGCTCGACTGGTTCGTCTGGGTTGACTTGTCCTTCCTCCCACTCATCCTGCTCGAGGGCAGGCTCAAAGTGGTTGGAGTCTTCGGCATTGTCTGGGGTGCTATTGTCTCCGATACCGGCATTACTGTCTTTTTCCTGACGCAATCGTGAGCGGCGCCATTGACGCCGGCGCTTTGGTGGTGCTTCGACGGGCTTGTCCTCCATCGTGTCTTGTGTGCCGTCGTCGTCCTTTTTGGGTGTATCCACCATATGTACGTCGTATGTAGAGGTGGCCGTCGAACGCCCAATGATAAGCAGGTTCTGGCCTGGGTCGGCTCTGGCATCATCGTCCATACCGTCGATGTCTTCGGAGGCATAGTATAGCATGTCGGTCAAGTCCTCGACAGTGGCTACCAAATGGGTGGTGGGTGGGACGCAAAATTCCCCACACTCAGCCCCTAGTTTGGGCTGGGCGTAGTTCAGAGGTGATAATTCTGTAATGGCAAGAGACCGCATTAAGTCCAGAGCCTCGTTTAGGAGAGAAGGTTGGACAGGTGATCGGGGACCTGCGAAGCTGTGCATGGTAAACGCCACCTGATTGTTCTCAATAGACGCAGACCTCGAGGGTTCGGAGTTAGTATCCAGGGGTGAGTCCGGCTTCCCGAGGATAGGGGAGTCCGATTTGATTCCAGGCCTGCTGGTAATATAGTCACCTCTGGGTCTCCGCAGGGAGCTCCGTAGTTGGAGAGGGTCTAGCGGGGCTCATGCTCCCGTCTTCGGACAGGGTGGCCACTCTGGATCTGAGGCCAGGGCAGGAACATTATTTGATTCTTGAACGGAGCCTGATGGTGGATCCAACAGGTTTTCCCCTTGTAGATGAGGAACAGCTGCCGAGGCCGAGAGTCCTTCCAAGATCAAGTCTCCTAGGATATCAGCGATGTAATTCAGGCTTACGAACCTGATCTGATGACCAGGGGCGTAGCTATCGACCTGTTCAAGGTGACCAGCTGAATTGGCACACAGAGCGAAGCAGCCGAAGACAAAGGGTTGACCAGGGAGGAAAGTTTACCCGAAAGCAGCATCGTTGTCGATGATTGAATGAGCCATCGAACCTTCTACCGATGACACAGTGGACCTCTCAATGAAAGCACCAATGTCGGTGTCAAAACTGGCCGATCTCAAGTATGGGGTACCGAACTGTGCGTCTGACGATCAAAGGTAACAAGGGACAGGGGGTACACGATGTTTACCTAGGTTCGGGACGCCTTAATGGAGGTAAAACCCTACGTCCCACTTGATTGTATTTGATAAGTATAGGGGTTACAAGAGTTGATCTACCTCGAGATCGTAATGGTTAAACCCTCGTTGTCTAGCCTCCATGAATTCTGATAGCCTCTACAGACTAAACCCTCTGGTTTATATACACACCGGAGGAGCCTAGGGTTGTACAGAGTCGGTTTACAGAGGAAGGAAATTACATATCCGGACACCGATCTTGCCATCCACGCATAGGAGAGTCCTACCCGGACAAGTGGGAAGGCCTTATGCCTTGTATCTTCATGGCCCATCAGTTCGGCTCATATCTAGTAGCCCGGACACCCGAGGACCCCCTAATCCAGGACTCCCTTAGGGGGGCCTTAGCGACAGCGGTGAGGAAGGTGGCGGTAACCCACGAAGCATCAAGAGTGAGGATGACCACTCAGATGAGGCATGCTTGTCGGCACCACCATCATCACGGGCTAGGCCTCCGCTGTGTGACCATCCGTGCCTGCCCTCCGGTTTCTTCCTCCTAGCCCGGGAATGGCACCATCCTGATCCTGGGAAGGTTCCACCCAGCCAGTCCTTCCCTCCGTCTCCTATGTCTCCTCCTATAGTTTCAAGGAGGGGACGGACAAAGCAAAAGGCATCATGGGCATTTATCTTTTTTCAATCTAAAATGTGTAGGCACTTGCCAAACTTTAGTTTAAATTATGTAATCTCTTTTATCCATGTTTGTATTATGTAAGATCTGTACTTGTTAATCAGCATATTAATGAGAAGATAAACTTTGCTGGGTACTTGTGCATGTAGTGTGTGCATGCAGAGGTGAAATGCCTCTATGCATTTATGTAAACAAGTTTCCCCCGACAGGCTATCCTGCCAGTACCCTCAAGTCATTGCCGCGGAGCTAGGCCTGCTGAGCATAAACCACCCTGACTGAAGCAACGTTTGAGTGAAAGGATGAGAGCACCTTTCGAAGGTGGCAAGGTTTTCATCTGCACAAGTCTCTACTTACAGAACATGTATGTATAAGAGAGAAAACTTATCTATTTGTCTTGTTGGGGATAGCAATGTAGGCTCTTCTTCTCTTCTCTTCTTCAGGACAAAGTCCATAGTAAGAGCCTGCAATTGAAGGGCGATGAAAATGATGCCATATGCGATCTTAGCTACATGAACATGCCATGCTCATGATATGCTTATGCTTGCATGCAATTTTTTAGGGGTCCCCTAGCACTTCATTTATTTCTCTGTTGCTGAGAGTCTGCGCCTGGCTTTGTACAAGGGGTTACATGCAACATCAGCAAGGCCTGTACAAAAGGGTGGCTACCGAGCAAGGCCCGACAGTCACGCCTTATGGGTAGAACTTACGGAGATGCTCGATATTCCATGAGTTTTGCAACTGAATGCCATCTCTAGTCTCCAAACGGACTGCGCCAGGTCTGGTGACTCGTACTACCCGGTAAGGGCCTTCCCACTATGGCGTCAACTTGTTTGTACCCTTGGCGGACTGAACGCGCCTAAGGACATGGTCGCTTTCCTCAAAACTCTAGGCATGAACCTTGCGGCTGTGATAGCGACGCAGGGCTTGCTGGTAGCGTGCGACAAGCGTAGCAGCCCAAAGACGGTTCTCCTCAAGTAGCACAGTGTCGTCACGCCGGTGCTGTTCCTGCACTACTTCATCATAGGAAAGCACTCGAGGTGACCCTTAAATGAGTTTCGTGGGGATAACTACTTCTGCCCCATAGACTAGGGAGAAGGGAGTCTGCCCAGTAGCTCGATTTGATGTCGTTCTGAGGGACCAAAGAACAACCGGTAGCTCATCGATCCATCGCCTGCCACACTTGTGCATCTTATCAACCGTTCTCATCTTGAGTCCTTGCAACACTTCAGCGTTCGCCCTCTCAGCTTGCCCGTTACTCCTTGGATGAGCAACTAAGGCGAATGAGATCTTACTCTGAGGGCATGAACATATTGCATGAAGGCGTGGCTCGTGAATTGGGTGCCATTGTTAGTGATGATCCGGGCAGGGACCCCAAAGCGGCACACCAATCCTTTCAAGAACTTAATAGCTGGCTGAGTAGTCACCTTTCTCCCGGGCCCTACTTCCGGTCACTTTGTAAACTTGTCGATAGCAACGAACAAGAATTCAAAGCCCCCAGTAGCACGGGGGAAGGGGCCCAAGATGTCGAGCCCCTAGACCAAAAATGGCCATGATAAAAGGATTGTCTGAAGAGCTTGGGCAAGCAGATGGATATTCTTGGAATGGAACTGGCAGGCTTCACATTTCGTGACCAAATCAACTACATCTTGGAGGGCTGTGGGCCAGTAGAATCCTTGCTGGAAGGCTTTTTTCCAACCAGAGCCCTTGATCCGATGTGTGAGCCGCACATACCCTTGTGTATCTCTGTCAACAGTCTCATTCCTTCTTCTCGGCAAATGCACTTCAATTTCACACTGTTGGGCCTCCTTCTGTACAGCTGTCGTCAACGAACTGATACATACTGGCCCTCCGGGTTACTCTTTCAGCTTATTCTTGCTCTTCGGGAAGTTCTCCGGTTTGGAGGAAATGGTCTATGTGCTGATACTTCTCCAATGTATCTATAATTTTTATTGTTCCATGCTATTATATTATCTGTTTTGGATGTTTTATATGCAGCAGTATGCTATTCTATATTAGTTTTGGGACTAACCTACTAACCAAGAGCCTAGTGCCAGTTTATGTTTTTTCCTTGTTTTAGAATTTCATAGAAAAGGAATACCAAACTGAGTCCGAACGGAATGACAATTTTGCGATGACTTTTCTTGAACTAGAAGACATCCAGAGGACTTGGAGTGCAAGCCAGGGAAGCCACGAGGCAGCCACAAGGACGGAGGGCGCGCCCCCACCCTTGTGGTCCCCTCATGACTCCACCGACCTATTTCTTCCACCTATATATACTTTCAAATATTCCATAACCAATCAGGAGAGCCACGAAAACAATTTTCCACCATCGCAACCTTCTGTACCCATGAGATTCCATCTACGGGCCTTTTCCGGCGTCCTACCAGAGGGGGATTCAATCACGGAGGGCTTCTACATCAACACCATTGCCTCTTTGATGAAACGTGAGTAGTTTACTTCAGACCTACGGGTCCATATCTTGTAGCTAGATGTCTTATTCTCTCTCTTTTATTCTCAATACCATGTTTTCCTCGATGTTCTTGGAGATCTATTCGATGTAATACCTTTTTGCGGTGTGTTTGCCGAGATCCGATGAATTGTGGATTTATGATCAAACTTATCTATGAATATTATTTGAATCTTCCCTGAATTCTTATATGCATAATTTGATATCTTTGCAAGTCCTTCGAACTATCGATTTGGTTTGGCCAACTAGATTGGTTTTTCATGCAATGGGAGAAGTGCTTAGCATTGGGTTCAATCTTACGGTGCTTGATCCCAGTGACAGAAGGGGTACCGACACGTATTGTATTGTTGCCATCGAGGATAACAAGATGGGGTTTTCATCATATTGCTTGAGTTTATCCGGCTACATCATGTCATCTTACTTAATGCGTTACTCTATTCTATGCACTTAATACCCTAGATGCAGGCAGGAGTCGGTCAATGTCTGGAGTAATAGTAGTAGATGCAGGAAGGAGTTGGTCTACTTGACACAGACGTGATGCCTATATTCATGATCATTGCCTTATATATTGTCATAACTTTGCGCTTTTCTATCAATTGCTCGATAGTAATTTGTTCACCCACCGTAATATTTTCTATCTTCAAAGAAGCCTCTAGTGAGACCTATGGGCCCCGAGTCTATTTTTAATCATATAATCTTCTATTTTCCATCATATTAGTTTTCGATTTACTTCCTTTGCAATCTTTTACTTTCCGATCTATAAACCAAAAATACCAAAAATATTTACTTTACCATTTATCAATCTCTATCAGATCTCACTTTTGCAAATAACCGTGAAGGGATTGACAACCCCTTATAACGTTGGGTGCAAGTTGTTGATTGTTTGTGCAGATATTCGGTGACTTGTTCATTGTCTCCTAGTGGATTGATACCTTGGTTCTCAAACTGAGGGAAACACTTACTCTACTTTGCTGCATCACCCTTTCCTCTTCAAGGGAAAAACCAACACAAGCTCAAGAGGTAGCAGGAAGAATTTTTGGCGCCGTTGCCAGGGAGATCTATGCCAAGTCAATACATACCAAGTACCCATCATAAACTCTCATCTCTTGCATTACATTATTTGCCATTTGTCGGATTTCAGGTTTCGGCAAAACCCTCGAGGTTCGAACACTGGGGTGTGCACAAAGACCTCTCCCCCTCCCTTGCTCGCACACTCTACGATCTCACGACCTAGCTCGACGAACCCAAAGAACAAGAGACACAAGATTTATACTGGTTCGGGCCACCGTTTTGGTGTAATACCCTACTCCAATGTGGTGTGGTGGATTGCCTCTTGGGCTGAGGATGAATAGTTACAAGGGAAGAACAACCTCGCGAGATGAGGTGTTCTTGTGTTTGGTGAGCTTGTGTCATTGGGGATTATCTGGATCCAGTCCCCTTCTATGGTGGTGGCTAGTCCTATTTATAGAGGCCCTGGTCCTCTTCCCAAATATTGAGCGGGAAGGGATCCCACAACGGCCAAATTCGAAGGGAGAAAACTAGTACAAGCTATCCTGACAAAAGTAGGCTTCGCCTGCCAAAGGCTCTGGTGGTGACGCTGTCTTGGGCTCCACGGTGACCTCTATCCTGCCGTCCTACTGGTCTTGGTCTTGTTGCACCGATATGCAAACCTTTGCCTAATGCCTCGGGACTCCTCGCCTGCGCTTGCCACTTTAGCACCAAAGAGGAAATGAGGACACTGCGCGCGCTCGCGCCCGCCTGGCTCCAGTCGTCATGGCTTGCGTCATAGAAACCTCACGAGGTGTCCCATGCCTTGATCTCTCTGCCCCTTGTGAGCCAGCCTAGTCAGGCCACCCCTGAGGAGGTCTTGCTTCGTCCACCTCGTGAGGCTTGGCCCCTTGCGAGGGTCTTGATTGTTTGTTGGTGAAGATGGGCCGTATAGGGCCGCTGGTGGAGCCATGCTGCGGGCCGCAGGTAGGAAAGTCTGGGGACCCCCGTTCCCAGAACACTGACAGTAGCCCCGGGCCCAAGGTGTGCTCGGGCTTGGCTTCTAGGCGAAGACAAAGGGCAAGTGCGGAGTTCCATGGGCCCCAATAGCCTGCAGCCCTGCTTGACACATGGCAATCGATTGGACGTAGGCGGCCTTGCTTCCCCGCGTAGTCTTGATATGCGCCTAGATAGGCGGCCACGGCGTCCCACACAGTTATTTCCCCCTTGCTGGCAACGCACCCCCCGACTCCTTCGCTTCCTCAAACCTCAGCTTCATCTCCCCATCCAACCTAAGCCCAGTCCTCGTCATGGCGCCGAACCGGACGGAGAAAAGGAAGAAACCCCTATCCTCAACTGATCCGCCTCTTGCCGTTGAGCCCGCCATCGGCCGATCGCGGGTGCTCAATGAGGAAGCCATGGACAAGGTCCGCCTTGCGCTCGCCACCAGCTTCAAAGAATGGGGAGGGACGGCGGCTTGGCCAGCGCCCCGAGCTTCTGTCGATAGAGCAGCCACCGAGGTTCAGTTCTTCGTCGACGCATTGCGGGCTAGTTTGACCCCCCCTTCTCCGCCTTGTTCAAGGCTGTGCTTTCCCATTACCAGATTCATCTACTGCACATAGATCCCCAATCTGTCGCTCTTCTCGCCGTCTTCGCCTTTGTCTGCGAGGCCATGGTGGGCATCGCCCCCTCCATGGCCCTTCTGCGCCATTTCTTCTCGCTGCACCTGACTGACCCCCGGCAATGCTCGCGGTGCTTGAGCTTCCAGGCTGTGGCGGTGACGGTCGGCTCGGGGATTGACTTTGAGCTCCCGCCGTCTATAAGCGGGTTCCGGACGCGGTGGGTGTGGGAGTCCTGGATTAGGGGATCTCCGGACAGCCGGACTATATCCTTTGGCCGGACTGTTAGACTATGAAGATACAAGATTGAAGACTTCGTCTCGTGTCCGGATGGGACTCTACTTGGCGTGGAAGGCAAGCTAGGCAATACGGATAAGGATATCTCCTCCTTTGTAACCGACCTTGTGTAACCCTAACCCTCTCCGGTGTCTATATAAACCGGAGAGCTTTAGTCCATAGGACACAACAACGACAACATACAATCATAGCATAGGCTAGCTTCTAGGGTTTAGCCTCTCCGATCTCGTGGTAGATCTACTCTTGTACTACTCATATCATCAATATTAATCAAGCAGGACGTAGGGTTTTGCCTCCATCAAGAGGGCCCGAACCTGGGTAAAACATTGTGTCCCCTGCCTCCTGTTACCATCCGGCCTAGACGCACAGTTCGGGACCCCCTACCCGAGATCCGTCGGTTTTGACACCGACATTGGTGCTTTCATTGAGAGTTCCTCCGTGTCGTCGTCATTAGGCTTGATGGCTCTTACTATCATCGATGGCGATGCAGTCTAGGGTGAGACTTTTCTCCCCGGACAGATCTTTGTATTCGGCGGCTTTGCACTGCGGGCCAATTCGCTTGGCCATCTGGAGCAGATTGAAAGTTACGCCCCTGGCCACCAGGTCAGGTTTGGAAGCTTAAACTACACGGCCGATATCCGCGGAGACTTGATCTTTGACGGATTCGAACCTCTGCCTTGTGCGTCACACGGTCACGATGAGTGTGGTCTAGCGCTACCATCGGATAGTGTTCAAGAGATCGCACAGGCAGCCGCTCCGACCCTCAATTCGGAGCCAGGTGCACCTACCGCAGACGGGTGGATGGACCCCGCCATGGAGGCCTTACCCTCAGCGGCGATCGAGCCAAACATCGACCTTACCTTGCACGAGAGCCATGTTGTTAAACTGCCAGATCCTTCTCTGGCCATGGACTCCGAACCGCCTGCGCCCGTTCCTATCGAATCCGATTGGGCGCCGATCATGGAGTTTACCTCCGCGGATATTTTTCAGCACTCGCCCTTTGGTGACATACTGAACTCATTAAGGTCTCTCTCCTTGTCAGGAGGATCCTGGCCGAATTATGTCTGGCAGGACTGGGATGCGGACGACGAACAAATTCGAGGCCCACCCACCACCCACTTAGTAGCCACTGTCGATGACTTAACCGACAAGCTCGACTTCGACTCCGAAGACATCGACGGTATGGACGACGATACGGGAGGCGAAAAGGAACCACCGCCCACAGGGCACTGGACAACCACCTCATCATACGATATATACATGGTGGATACACCCAAAGAAGGCAATGGTGACGAGATAGCGGAGGATGACCCCTCCAAGCAACCCAAGCGCCAACGTCAGCGGCGCCGCTCTAAGTCCCGCCAAAGAAAAAGTGGTGATACCGGCACAGGAGATAATAATACTCCGGATAGTGCCGAAGACAATAGCAATCCCCTCCAGCAAGATTTAGAACAGGAGAATGGAGGAGCCAGCCCTCCTAAGAGAGCGGCAGATGGAGAAGAGGATGATGATAATTACATGCCCCCCTCCGAAGACGAGGCAAGCCTCGGCGACGACGAATTCGTTGTGCCAGAGGATCCCGTCGAACAAGAGCGCTTCAAATGCTGGCTTATAGCCACGACAACAAGCCTTAAGAAAAAGCAGCAGCAGCTTCAAGCTAATCAGGATCAGCTAGCTGACAGATGGACTGAAGTCCTCGCGGCCGAGGAATATAAACTCGAGCGCCCCTCCAAGAGTTACCCAAAGTGCAGGTTGCTACCTCGACTGGAGGAAGAAGCGTATGATATGGCTGATCGGCCAGCTCGTGGCCACGATAGAGAGGCATTCAAGCCAAAAACTCAGCCTCCACCCCGACGCCATTCAAATAAAAAGGCATGGGGAGATACGCCAGACCTGCGAGACATATTGGAGGACAAAGCAAAGCATGAAAGATCGATCTACGGATCACAAGGGTGCGCCACTCTGCGAGACGATAAACGTCACGCCAGATACAGCAAAAGCAAATCCGGCCGGGTCGAACACAGCGGGCAAGACCCATTCGAGCTGCGTCGCGATATACCCCAATACAGAGGCGCCGCACACCCCTTATGCTTCACAGACGAAGTAATGGATCATCAAATCCCAGAAGGTTTCAAACCTGTAAATATTGAATCATACGACAGCACAACAGATCCCGAAGTATGGATCGAGGATTTCCTCCTCCACATCCACATGGCCCGCGGTGACGACTTAGACGCCATCAAATACCTCCCACTAAAGCTCAAGGGACCAGCGCGGCATTGGCTTAACAGCTTGCCAGCCGAGTCCATCAGCTGTTGGGAAGATCTGGAAGCCGCATTCCTCGACAACTTTCAGGGCACTTATGTGCGGCCACCAGATGTCGATGACTTGAGCCACATAATTCAGCAGCCAGAAGAATCGGCCAGGCAATTCTGGACTTGGTTCCTAACAAAGAAAAATCAAATTGTCGACTGTCCCGATGCAGAGGCCCTAGCGGCTTTCAAACACAACATCCGCGACGAATGGCTAGCCCGGCACCTTGGTCAGGAAAAGCCGAAATCTATGGCAGCCCTCACGACACTCATGACCCGCTTTTGTGCAGGAGAAGACAGCTCGTTGGCTCATAGTCATAACATATCAAAGAACCATGGTACTTCGGATACCAAGGACGGCAATAGCAGGTCATGTCGCAACAAACATAAGCGCCGCATTAACAGCTATAATAACGAGGATACGACAGTCAATGCCGGATTCAAAGGCTCTAAACCCGGTCAGCGGAAAAGGCCATTCAAACAAAGTACGCCGGGACTGTCCAGCTTGGAACGTATACTCGACCACTCGTGTCAAATACAGGGAACCCCAGAAAAGCCAGCCAATCACGCCAATAGGGATTGTTGGGTGTTCAAGCAGGCCAGCAAGTTAATTGCGAAAACAAGGACAAGGGGCCACATAGCGATGACGAGGAGGAGCCCCGACAGCCACACAGCGGAGGACAGAAGAGGTTTCCCCCACAAGTGCGGACGGTGAACATGATATACGCAACCCACATCCCCAAGAGGGAGCAGAAGCGTGCGCTCAGGGACGTATATGCGTTGGAGCCAGTCGCCCCAAAATTCAACCCATGGTCCTCCTATCCGATCACTTTCGATCGAAGGGACCATCCCACTAGTATCCGTCATGGCGGATTCGCCGCACTGGTTCTGGACCCAATTATTGACGGATTTTACCTCACTCGAGTCCTTATGGATGGCGGCAGCAGCTTGAACCTGCTTTATCAGGACACAGTGCGCAAAATGGGTATAGACCCCTCAAGGATCAAACGCACAAAAACAACCTTTAAGGGCGTCATTCCAGGCGTAGAGGCCCATTGTACAGGCTCAATTACACTGGAAGTGGTCTTCGGATCCCCGGATAACTTCCGAAGCGAAGAATTAATCTTCAATATATTCCCGTTCCGTAGTGGTTATCATGCACTGCTCGGGCGAACCGCATTTGCGAGATTCAATGCGGTACCGCATTATGCATACCTCAAGCTCAAGATGCCAGGACCTCGCGGGGTTATTACACTCAATGGAAACACAGAGCGCTCTCTCTGAATAGAGGAGCACACTGCGGCCCTCGCAGCAGAAGCGCAAAATAGCCTCTCAAGGCAATCCACCAGTTTGGCATTTCAAGATCCGGACACCTTCAAGCGCGCTCGGAGCAATTGACAAATAGACTGCCTGGCGCGATCTAAGCTCGCATAGCAATGCGGCCCCCACCCCAGTCCCAGCCAAACGGCGAGGCTCGTGCCATGCGTACATAATTATGCATTAAGAATACCATGGGCACAGGTGGTGAGGGGGGGGGGGCACACCACGGCACGCCCCAAGACGCGGCTTAAACCACACTAGGGGCTTCCCGTTTGGTTATTTTTCTCTTTTTTCAGGACCTTAATCTCTAGAAACCCTGTCCGGCAGCACTATTGCCGAACACGTGATGCAGCAACCAAGGAGGCAGAAAGCTACGTCACACCATGGAATTCCCAGGTGGATTACAATAACGAGCGAAATATTTGATTTAATACTATTCCTCAGCTTGCCCTTGGAAGGGACATAGTCCCACTCTTTGCTTATCGCACTATCTGTATCATTCGGCTTTAACACACCTTTTTGAATGAACGATGCATAACATCACGACTATTATTGCATTCTTGTTATATATATATGTGTGTTCGTTAACGACCCTTGCAACCGTACACTTTGGTACGGCCAATACACCAGGGGCTTACGTACCCCACAACATGGTGTGAAAAGTCCGAACACTTTCACAAGTGCGGCACCCCGAACTTATAGCGTTATATGCATCAGCTCCGAATCATGTCTTTGGTCAAATGTTGGGTTTGCCCGGCTCCTATGTTTTGGTACCTTACGTTCCGCTCTATCAGCTAAGGTAGCGCTAGGAGAACTACTGCGATTGTGCCCCGGTTCTGCCGGGCTGAGCACCTCAGTAGAGAAAGCTAAAACTGACTGTCATGATAAGGCGAGAGACTGGTCGCTATTCGGTGAGGTTTTCGAGTCCCTAAAGACTTATGCCGCTTAGGGCGAGGGGCTGGCCCTGTCCGGCTTACAGGCGTGTATCGCGCCCCGAATTCGGCCTTTCGAATACCAGGGGCTTCGCCGAAATTTAAAATTATAGAATTCTATGGCTAAGTGAGAGTGATAAAGCATTATTTGTCCGGTTGCCTTGTTCGTTGTGCTCAGCACCTCCCTCGAAGGACCCAAATATTGGAACATGAGTGCTTAGGTTTATCCCGAACACCCCAGCACTCGTGGCATGCGGGCAGAAGTCGAGGACTAGCCATCTCTCAGATTGGATAAACGGCCAAACAGAAGGTAATATTTTAAATTCACACAAGCGTTCAATAGCGCATATGAAACAAGTTTTCATCATACAGGATCACACAAGCAAGTTTACTCAAATATTACATCCTTGGAACATTCGTCCGCTACAAGACGGGCACCCTTCAGGACACCCTCATAATAAATTTCGGGGGTGCGATGCTCTTTGCCCTGCGGCGGCCCTTCCTTGATCAGCTTCACAGCGTCTAGCTTGGCCCACTCCACCTTCACATGGGCGAAAGCCCGGCGTTCACCTTCGATGCAGACGGACCGCTTGACGACCTCTAGCCGTGGGCAGGCATCCACAAGCCACCTCACCAGGCCGAAGTAGTTGTTCAGAAGGGCGTCGCCAGGCAACAGCCGGACTATAAGGCCCTTCATGGCCTGTTCGGCCGCCTTGTGCAGCTCGACCAGCTGCTTTAGCTAGTCGCTCAGAGGCTTCGGGTGTTCGGTCCCAGTATACTAAGACCAGAACAGCTTCTCCGTTGAGCTTCCCTCCTCGTCCTGGTAAAACTGTGCGGCATCCGACACGTTGCGGGGCAAATCTGCGAATGCTCCTGGAGAGCTCCGAATTCAGGCAAGTAATCGGTAATTTACTTTTACATGCTTGCTCTGCATATAGAATGCCTTACCCGCCGCTATCTTCTTGATTGCATCGATCTCCTGGAGGGCCTTTTGGGCTTCGTCCTTGGCACTCTTTGCGCCCTCGAGGGTCATGGCAAGCTCAGACTCTCGCGTCTTCGAGTCAAGCTCCAACGCCTCGTGCTTCGTTACGAGAGCCTGGAGCTGTTGCTGCACCTCGCCCACCCGAGCCTCTTGTTTTTCCCGCTCGGTGCGCTCCTTGGCCGCTTTACCTTCGGCCTTGGTTAGCGCTTGCTTTAGGGTCGCCACCGCGGTCGTGGCCCCTGGCAAATATACGATGATCCTGTCATTTTGCAATCGCGTCTTTTTTTACATACATATCTATAGAAAGGGTATCACTTACCCTTGTTCTCCTCGAGCTGCCTCTTGGCAAGGCCAAGCTCTTTCTTGGACCCCTCGAGGTCCTGCTTCAGTACGGCGACCTCCACAGTCAGTGTGGAGGACACCAGCAGCGAGGCCTGCATACGCATATTGACATACTTATATTAGACTCCTGCGATATTATTTGATCCTCTGTTCGGCTTTTCTTTGTGAACACCGAACAAAGCATCAGGGGCTACTGTCTATGCGGTGATATTTTTCCTATATTTTAAAACACTTACCTCAAACCCTGTTAGAAGGCTGGCATATGCTTCAGTCAATCCACTCTTGGCGGAATGAACCTTCTGAACCACCGCACTCATAATAGTACGGTGCTCCTCGTCGATGGAAGCGCTGTGAAGCGCTTCCAGCAGATTATCCGGTGCCTCTGGATGGACAGAGGTCACCGGCACAGGCGTCTTGCCCCTCTTAGAAGGAGGCCGCCCGCCCGAGCTCGGAACCACAGGAGGTTCCAGCGCGGTGTTCGGCTGAGGGCCGAACTCGGAGCTCTCAGGGGCCCCGTCCCCTCGGCTCCTGGAGTCTGGAAGGTCGCCTTGAGGCGCCTCCGGGACTGTCTCCCCTCGACCCGATGCCTCTTGAGACAGCACCTCGGCGTCGTCAGTAGGATGAGGGGAGGTGGCGGTCGGGACTGGATCGCTATCCATGTCCGACGAGCCCAGGGAGCCGTCCGATGATACATCGATACTGGCTCGTGGCGACCTGCATAATTATGTTCGGCGTTAGGGAAAAAGTGTGACAAAGGAATGCTATGAGTTACTCTGGTATTCGAATACTTATGATCTCCCCAGGGGCTTGGCCCTGGGCAACCACTCGTTTTCGCCTTCGTCGGCGGCGGTGGAACTGTCCGGAAGGAGAGTCCTTCCCTTCTTGGACCCTTCGGCCCCCCAGTTGGGGCGGCCTTCCTTTTCTTATCTCCCCAACTGGAGGGGGAGCATCTTCTTCTTCTTCCTTGTCTTCGGGGGAGGAGTGCGCCGCAGAGTCATCGGACAGTGAGTCCGATGATGCCTGGCGTCGGGAACTCTTTCGGGTTCCCTTGGCCTTCTTGGTCTTCTCCGGCACCATATAAGGAGCCGGAGTCAGCATCTTCGCCAGAAGAGCGTCCGCTGGGCCTTCGGGCAAAGGAGCTGGACAGTCGATCTGTCCGGCCATCTCCTGCCAGTCCTGTCAAAGGTATGGGAGTTTAGATCTCGCATGGAGTCAATCTATAAAAGATAAGTATCCTGTGAAAGGTAAAGCAGCTTACCGCACTAGCTTGGCGCTTCGCGCTGAATCCGCGATCCTCAGTAATGGGAGGAGGGACCTTGGCACTTTCAAATAGCACCCTCCAGGCATCTTCGTGAGTTGTGTCGAAGAGCCTGTTCAGAGTTCGGTGCTGCGCCAGGTCGAACTCCCACAAGTTGAAGTCTCGTTGTTGGCACGGGAGGATCCGGCGGTGGAGCATGACCTAGACTACGTTGACAAGTTTGAGCTTCTTGTTCACCATGTTTTGAATACATGTTTGGAGTCCGGTCAGCTCTCCCGAACTACCCCAGGACAAGGCCTTCTCTTTCCAGGAGGTGAGCCGCATGGGGATGCCAGATCGGAACTCGGGGGCCGCTGCCCATGCGGGGTCACGCGGCTCGGTGATGTAGAACCACCCCGATTGCCACCCCTTTATGGTTTCCACAAAGGAGCCCTCGAGCCATGTAACGTTGGGCATCTTGCCCACCATGGCGCCTCCGCCCCCGCCTAGTGGCCACCCACAACCTTCAGCTTGACATTGAAGGTCTTCAGCCATAAGCCGAAGTGGGGCTTGATGCGGAGGAAGGCCTCGCACATGACGATAAACGCCGAGATGTTGAGGATGAAATTCGGGGCCAGATCGTGGAAATCCAGGCCGTAGTAGAACATGAGCCCCCGAACGAATGGGTGGGGAGGGAATCCCAGTCCATGGAGGAAATGGGTAAGGAACACTACCCTCTCATGGGGCCCGGGGGTGGGGATGAGCTGCCCCTCATCTGGGAGCCGGTGCGCGATGTCATCGGGTAGGTATCCGGCTCTCCTCAGCTTCTTGATGTCTCCCTCCGTGACGGAGGAGACCATCCACCTGCCTCCCGCTCCGGACATGGTGGGGGAAGGTTGAGGTGGGAAGTGCGGACTTGGTGCTAGAGCTCGAGTGTGCGAAAATGGATGAGCAAAGGAGGAAGAAGGCGTGGATGAAAAGGTGAATCCTTATCCCTTTATATGGGTAGACAAAACTATGCACCCCCACTAGCCTGGTAAAACTCGCTTATCCCCCAAGCGTCGTAATCGATGGCGCGGTTGGGTTACCCACGCCCGTATTGATGAGAATCCCGTAATAAGGGGACACGATCTCTGCTTTGGACAAGACGTGTCAAAAAACTGCCTCGCGTTATGTGCGGGGCTAGTTAAAGGAAACAGTTCGAATAATCAGCGGGCCATGGCATAATGTTGTGTTGCCAAAACAAGTCAGCAAGTTAGATTTGCGGAAATATTATTCTCTCTACGGTGGTATGTGGAACTTATTTTGCAGGGTCGGACACTATCCTTGTATTCAAATTCTTCTGTGGTGTATTCGGAGGAGGAACCCGCCTTGCAATGCCGAAGACAATACTGCGCACCAGACTCATCGTCATTGAAGCCTGGTTCAGGGGCTACTGTGGGAGTCCTGGATTAGGGGGTCTCCGGACAGCCGGACTATATCCTTTGTCCGGACTGTTAGACTATGAAGATACAAGATTGAAGACTTCGTCTCGTGTCCGGATGGGACTCTACTTGGCGTGGAAGGCAAGCTAGGCAATACGGATATGGATATCTCCTCCTTTGTAACCGACCTTGTGTAACCCTAACCCTCTTCGTGTCTATATAAACTGGAGAGCTTTAGTCCATAGGACACAACAACGACAACATACAATCATACCATAGGCTAGCTTCTAGGGTTTAGCCTCTCTGATCTCGTGATAGATCTACTCTTGTACTACCCATATCATCAATATTAATCAAGCAGGACGTAGGGGTTTACCTCCATCAAGAGGGCCCGAACCTGGGTAAAACATTGTGTCCCCTGCCTCCTGTTACCATCCGGCCTAGACACACAGTTCGGGACCCCCTACCCGATATCCGCCGGTTTTGACACCGACAGTGGGTGTATGTGGATGTTGGAGTGCTCAGCCCTTTGCTCTCGCCTCTGTCTACGCCCGCCATTCCCAGTTCTGGCTGGGCTCACAAGATGCTTACGAGTCCCCGCCTTGCCTTTGTCTGGCTCCGGGAGAGGAGGTCGAAAGACCTTGGCTTGACTGCGCCCATGGTGATGAAGGAGTTCCTCGGACGTCGCGCGGCCCCACTCCAGCACCATTCCCAGCCAATGTGGGCCCTATCTGTCGGCCCAGATCGTATGATGCTTTAGGAGTCAGAGCTACCGCTTGAGGCACGAAGAACAGTGCTTGAGGTCCTGGTGGGCAACCCCTTGCCAGCCGATATGCCACCGGTGGGCTGTCTCTTATAATGTTGCTCGAACAGGGTGGAGTTCGCGGGGCAGATGCCCCTCTTTGACGACTGGGGGTGCATCTGGTTGGCCTGGAGGGGTCCTGCGAGAACCCCATCACCGTGGTTCCCCTCCTTGTCGCTGGCGCCGAACTTGCCCCAAGAGTGGATGCAACAGGAGCAAGCACCACTGGAGGCTGGAGGCGCGGGTGCTGAGGCATCGATGCCGCCCGTAGTTCCTGAGGTGTCATCTTCGGGAGCCCGCGACTCTCACGTTGAGGTGGCAGTTGAGGGGGCGACGCAACCCGCTGCAGCAGCGGCGCCTTCCGATCGTTGAAACAGAGGAAGTACATCGCCATAGATGAGTGATATGTCTCCAAGATATCTATAATTTTTGATTGCTCCATGCTATATTATCTACTATTTTGCACATTATTGGGCTTTATTATACACTTTATATTATTTTTGGGACTAACCTACTAACCGGAGGCCCAACCCAGAATTGCTGTTTTTTTGCCCATTTTAGGGTTTCGAAGAAAAGGAATATTAAACGGAGTCCAAACGGAATGAAACCTTTGGGAACGTGATTTTTGGAACGAACAGGACCCAGGAGACTTGGACCCTACGTCAAGCAACCAACAGGGAGGCCACGAGGTAGGGGGCGCGCATACCCCCCCTCCCGAGGCGCGCCCTCCACCCTCGTGGGCCCCTTGTCGCTCTATCGACGTACTTCTTCGTCCTATATATACCTATGTACCCCAAACGATCAGATACGGAGCCAAACCCCTAATTCCACTGCCGTAACTTTCTGTATCCACGAGATCCCATCTTGGGGCCTGTTCCGGAGCTCCGCCAGAGGGGGCATCGATGACCGAGGGCTTCTACATCAACACCATAGCCTCTCCGATGAATTGTGAGTAATTTACCTCAGACCTACGGGTCCTTATTAGCTAGATGGCTTCTTCTCTCTTTTTGAATCTGAATACAAAGTTCTCCCCCTCTCTTGTGGAGATCTATTCCATGTAATCTTCTTTTGCAGTGTGTTTGTTGAGACCGATGAATTGTGGGTTTATGATCAAGTTTATCTATGAACAATATTTGAATCTTCTCTGAATTCTTTTATGTATGATTGGTTATCTTTGCAAGTCTCTTCGAATTATCAGTTTGGTTTGGCCTACTAGATTGATTTATCTTGCAATGGGAGAAGTGCTTAGCTTTGGGTTCAATCTTGCGGTGTCCTTTCCCAGTGACAGTAGGGGCAGCAAGGCAAGTATTGTATTTTTTCCATCGGGGATAACAAGATGGTTTTTTTATCATATTGCATGAATTTATCCCACTACATCATGTCATCTTGCTTAAGGCGTTACTCTGTTCTTATGAACTTAATACTCTAGATGCATGTTGGATAGCGGTCGATGTGTGGAGTAATAGTAGTAGATGCAGTCAGGAGTCGGTCTACTTGTCTTGGATGTGATGCCTATATACATGATCATACCTAGATATTCTCATAACTATGCTCAATTTTGTCAATTGCTCAACAATAATTTGTTCACCAACCGTAAAATACTTATGCTCTTGAGAGAAGCCACTAGTGAAACCTATGGCCCCCGGGTCTATCTTCGTCATATTAATCTTCCAATACTTAGTTATTTTCATTTCTTTTATTTTACTTTGCATCTTTATCATAAAAATACAAAAAAAATTATCTTATCATATCTATCAGATCTCACTCTCGTAAGTGACCATGTAGGGATTGACAACCCCTTATCGTGTTGGCTGCGGGGATTTATTTGCTTTGTGTAGGTGCGAGGGACTCGCGCTTATCCTCCTACTAGATTGATACCTTGGTTCTCAAAAACTGAGGGAAATACTTATGCTACTTTTCTGCACGACCCTTTCATCTTCTAGGGAAAACCAACGCAAGTGCTCAAGAGGTAGCAAGAAGGATTTCTAGCACCGTTGTCGGGGAGGTCTACGCAAAAGTCAATATACCAAGTACCCATCACAAACCCTTATCTCCCGCATTACAAAATTTGACATTTGCCTCTCGTTTTCCTCTCCCCCACTTCACCCTTGTCGTTTTATTCGCCCTCTCTCTCTATCCTCCCTCTCCTTCTCCATTTGCCTCTTTTTGCCTGTTTCTTGTTTGCTTGTGTGTTGGATTTCTTGCTTGTCACGATGGCTCAAGATAACACCAAATTGTGTGACTTTACCAATACCAACAACAGTGATTTTATTAGCACTCCGATTGCTCCTCTTACCGATGTTGAATCTTGTGAAATTAATGCTGCCTTGCTGAATCTTGTCATGAAAGATCTGTTTTCTGGCCTTCCTAGTGAAGATGCCGCTACCCATCTAAATAGCTTCATTGATTTGTGTGATATGCAAAAGAAGAAAGATGTGGACAATGATATTGTTAAATTGAAGCTATTTCCTTTTTCGCTTAGAGATCGTGCTAAAGCTTGGTTTTTGTCTTTGCCTAAAAATAGTATTGATTCGTGGAATAAGTGCAAAGATGCTTTTATCTCTAAGTATTTTCCTCCCGCTAAGATCATCTCTCTTAGAAACGATATTATGAATTTTAAGCAACTTGATCATGAACATGTTGCACAAGCTTGGGAGAGGATGAAATTAATGATACATAATTGATCTACTCATGGTTTGAATTTGGGGATGATTATACAAATTTTTTTATGCTGGATTGAATTTTGCTTCTAGAAATCTTTTAGATTCGGCCGCGGGAGGCACTTTTATGGAAATCACTTTAGGAGAAGCTACTAAACTCCTAGATAATATTATGGTTAATTATTCTCAATGGCACACTGAAAGATCTACTAATAAGAAAGTGCATGCGATAGAAGAAATTAATGTTTTGAGTGGAAAGATGGATGAACTAATGAAATTATTTGCTAATAAAAGTGTTTCTTATGATCCTAATGATATGCCTTTGTCTACTTTGATTGAGAATAATAATGAATCTTTGGATGTGAATTTTGTTGGTAGGAACAATTTTAGTAATAATGCGTATAGAGGAAATGTTAATCCTAGGCCTTATCCTAATAATCCCTCTAATAATTATGGTAATTCCTACAACAATTCTTACGGAAATTATAATAAGATGCCCTCTGATTTTGAATCTAATATTAAAGAATTTATTACTTCGAAAAATAATTTCAATGCTTTGATTGAAGAAAAATTGCTTAAGATTAATGAGTTGGCTAGGAACGTTGATAGAATTTCTCTTGATGTTGATTCGTTTAAACTTAGATCTATTCCACCTAAGCATGATATCACTGAGTCTCTCAAAGCCATGAGAATTTCCATTGATGAGTGCAAAGAAAGAACCGCTAGGATGCGTGCTAAGAAAGATTCCTTTATAAAAGCGTGTTCTTCTAGTTACCGTGATAATAAAGATCAAGATCTAAAAGTTATTGATGTGTTCCCTATTAAATCTTTGTTTTGCAATATGAATCTTGATAATGATGGGACTGAATATGATCCACCTTTACCTAGAAGGCGTTCCAAAAATTCGGAGTTTTTAGATCTTGATGCTAAATTAGATAAAGTGGGATTGAAGAGATCAAAACTCTAGATGTTAATGAACCTACTATTTTGAATTCCAAGGAATTTAATTATAATATCTGCTATTTGATAGATTGTACTTCCTTGTTATAATCCGTGCTAAATTCTCCTCATGCTTATAGCCAAAATAAAGCTTTTACCAAACATATCGTTGATGCTTTGATGCAATCTTATGAAGAAAAACTTGAGTTGGAAGTTTCTATCCCTAGAAAACTTCATGATGAGTGGGAACCAACTATTAAAATTAAAATTAAAGATCATGAATGCTATGCTTTGTGTGATTTGGGTGCTAGTGTTTCCACTATTCCAAAGACTTTGTGTGATTTGTTAGGTTTCCATGATTTTGATGATTGCTCTCTAAACTTGCACTTTGCGGATTCCACTATTACGAAACCTATGGGAAGAATTAATGATGTTCTTATTGTTTCAAATAGGAATTATGTGCCCGTAGATTTTATCGTTCTTGATATAGATTGCAATCCTTCATGTCCTATTATTCTTGGTAGACCTTTCCTTAGAATGATTGGTGCAATTATTGATATGAAGGAAGGAAATATTAGATTCCAATTTCCGTTAAGGAAAGGCATGGAACACTTTCCTAGAAAGAAAATTAAATTATCTTATGAATCTATTATGAGAGCCACTTATGGATTGACTACAAAAGATGGCAATACCTAGATCTATCCTTGCTTTTTATGCCTAGCTAGGGGCGTTAAACGATAGCGCTTGTTGGGAGGCAACCCAATTTTATTTTTATTCCTTGATTTTTTCTCCTGTTTAGTAATAAATAATTTATCTAGCCTCTGTTTTGGTTGTGTTTTTTGTGTTTAATTAGTGTTTGAGCCAAGTAGAACCGTTGGGAAGACTTGGGGAAAGTCTTGTTAATCTTGCTGTAAAAAAACAGAAACTTTAGCGCTCACGAGAACTGCTGCCATTTTTATTTGGAAAGTGATTTTTAGTTAATTATTTTTGAATATGATTAATAGATAAATTCCTTACGTCCAAAAATTTATTTTAGAATTTTTGGGGTTCCAGATCTTGCGCTAGCAACAGATTACTACAGACTGTTCTGTTTTTGACAGATTCTGTTTTTCGTGTGTTGTTTGCTTATTTTGATAAATCTATGGCTAGTAAAATAGTTTATAAACCATAGAGAAGTTGGAATAAAGTAGGTTTAACACCAATATAAATAAAGAATGAGTTAATTACAGTACCTTGAAGTGGTGTTTTGTTTTCTTTCGCTAACGGAGCTCACGAGATTTTTTACTTTAAGTTTGTGTTGTGAAGTTTTCAAGTTTTGGGTAAAGATTTGATGGATTATGGAACAAGGAGTGGAAAGAGCCTAAGCTTGGGTATGACCATGGCACCCCCAAGATAATCGAAGGGCATCTAAAATCGAAAGCTTGGGGATGCCCCGGAAGGCATCCCCTCTTTCGTCTACTTCTATCGGTAACTTCACTTGGAGCTATATTTTTATTCAGCACGTGATATGTGTTTTGCTTGGAGTGTCTTGTATGATTTTAGTCTTTATTTTTTAGTTTACCACAATCATCTTTGCTGCACACACCTTTTGAAGAGAGACACACATGATTCGGAAATTATTAGAATACTCTATGTGCTTCACTTACATCTTTTGAGTTATATAGTTTTGCTCTAGTACTTCACTTATATCTTTTAGAGCATGGTGGTGGATTTGTTTTATAGAAACTATTGATCTCTCATGCTTCACTTAGATTATTTTGAGAGTCTTAAATAGCATGGTAATTTTCTTAAATAATCCTAATATGCTAGGTATACAAGATTAATAATAAAATTCTCTTATGAGTGTGTTGAATACTAAGAGCAGTTTGATGCTTGATAATTGTTTTGAGATATGGAGATGGTGATATTAGAGTCATGCTAGTTGAGTAGTTGTGAATTTGAGAAATACTTGTGTTAAAGTTTGTGATTCCCGTAGCATGCACGTATGGTGAATCGTTATGTGATGAAGTCGGAGCATGATTTATTTATTGATTGTCTTCCTTATGAGTGGCAGTCGGGGATGAGCGATGGTCTTTTCCTACCAATCTATCCCCCTAGGACCATGCACATAATACTTTGCTTTGATAACTTGTAGATTTTTGCAATAACTATATGAGTTATTTATGACTAATGTTGAGTCCATGGATCATACGCACTCTCACCCTTCCACCATTGCTAGCCTCTCTAATACCGCGCAGCTTTCGCCGGTATCATACACCCACCATATACCTTCCTCAAAACAGCCACCATACCTACCTATCATGGCATTTCCATAGCCATTTCGAGATATATTGCCATGCAACTTTCCACCGTTCCGTTTATTATGACACGCTCCATCATTGTCATATTGCTTTGCATGATCATGTAGTAGACATTGTATTTGTGGCAAAGCCATCGTTCATAATTCTTTCATACATGTCACTCATGAGTCATTTCATATCCCGGTACACCGCCGGAGCCATTCATATAGAGTCATATCTTGTTCTAAGTATCGAGTTGTAATTCTTGAGTTGTAAGAAAATAAAAGTGTGATGATCATCATTATTAGAGCATTGTCCCAAGTGAGGAAAGGATGATGGAGACTATGATTCCCCCACAAGTCGGGATGAGACTCCGGATGAAAAAAAGAGGCCATAAAAAAAGAGAGAAAAGGCCCAAATAAAAAAATGAGAGAAAAAGAGAGAAGGGACAATGCTACTATTCTTTTACCACACTTGTGCTTGAAAGTAGCACCATGATCTTCATAGTAGAGAGTCTCCTTTGTTATCACCTTCGTATACTAGTGGTAATTTTTCATTATAGAACTTGGCTTGTATATTCCAATGATGGGCTTCCTCAAAATGCCCTAGGTCTTCGTGAGCAAGCAAGTTGGATGCACACCCACTTAGTTTCTTTTTGATCTTTCATATACTTATAGCTCTAGTGCATCCGTTGCATGGCAATCCCTACTCACTCACATTGATATCTATTGATGGGCATCTCCATAGCCCGTTGATACGCCTAGTTGATGTGAGACTATCTTCTCCCTTTTTGTCTTCTCCACAACCACCATTCTATTCCACCTAAAGTGCTATGTACATGGCTCACACTCATGTATTGTGTGAAGATTGAAAAAGTTTTGAGAATGTCTAAAGTATGAAACAATTGCTTGGCTTGTCATCGGGGTTGTGCATGATTTAGATACTTTGTGTGGTGAATATAGAGCATAGCCAGACTATATGATTTTGTAGGGATAACTTTCTTTGGCCATGTTATTTTGAGAAGACATAATTACTTAGTTAGTATGCTTGAAGTATTATTATTTCTATGTCAATATTGAACTTTTGTCTTGAATCTTT
The DNA here is from genome assembly GCF_003073215.2 of Triticum urartu. Taxonomy (NCBI): domain Eukaryota; kingdom Viridiplantae; phylum Streptophyta; class Magnoliopsida; order Poales; family Poaceae; genus Triticum; species Triticum urartu. The sequence continues at coordinate 355,339,173 of NC_053023.1, forward strand.
CAGATCTGAATATTCATACCACAATTAAGAAGAATTACATTGAAAATATGCCAAGTAGCATTCCACATCAAAAATTCTGTTTTTATCATTTACCTACTCCAGGACGAGCAGTAATTAAGCTTGGGGATGCTTGATACGTCTCCAACGTATCTATAATTTCTGATTGCTCCATGCTATATTATCTACTGTTTTGGACATTATTGGGATTTATTATACACTTTTATATTATTTTTGGGACTAACCTACTAACCGGAGGCCCAACCCAGAATTGTTATTTTTTTTGCCTATTTTAGGGTTTCAAAGAAAAGGAATATCAAACGGAGTCCAAACAGAATGAAACCTTCGGGAACCTGATTTTTGGAATGAACAAGACCCAGGAGACTTAGACCCTACGTCAAGCAACCAACAAGGAGGCCACGAGGTAGGGGGGCGCGCCTACCCCTCCCCCCCACCAGGCGCGCCCTCCACCCTCGTGCCCCCCCTGTTGCTCCACCGACGTACTTCTTCCTTCTTCCTCCTATATATACCTACATACCCCCAAACGATCAGATACGGAGCCAAAACCCTAATTCCACCGCTGTAACTTTCAGTATCCACGAGATCCCATCTTGGGGCCTGTTCCGGAGCTCCGCCGGAGGGGGCATCGATCACGGAGGGCTTCTACATCAACACCATAGCCTCTCCGACGAAGTGTGAGTAGTTTACCACAGACCTACGGGTCCATAGTTATTAGCTAGATGGCTTATTCTCTCTTTTTGGATCTCAATACAAAGTTCTCCCCCTCTCTTGTGGAGATCTATTCGATGTAATCTTCTTTTGCGGTGTGTTTGTTGAGACTGATGAATGTGGGTTTATGATCAAGTTTATCTATGAACAATATTTGAATCTTCTCTGAATTCTTTTATGTATGGTTGGTTATCTTTGCAAGTCTCTTTGAATTATCAGTTTTGTTTGGCCTACTATATTGATCTTTCTTGCAATGGGAGAAGTGCTTAGCTTTGGGTTCAATCTTGCGGTGTCCTTTCCCAGTGACAGTAGGGGTAGCAAGGCACGTATTGTATTGTTGCCATCGAGGATAACAAGATGGTTTTTTTTATCATATTGCATGAATTTATCCCTCTACATCATGTCATCTTGCTTAAGGTGTTACTCTGTTCTTATGAACTTAATACACTAGATGCATGCTGGATAGCAATCGATGTGTGCAGTAATAGTAGTAGATGAAGGCAGGAGTCAGACTACTTGTCTTGGACGTGATGCCTATATACATGATCATACCTAGATATTCTCATAACTATGCTCAATTCTGTCAATTGCTTAACAGTAATTTGTTCACCCACCGTAAAATACTTATGCTCTTGAGAGAAGCCACTAGTGAAACCTATGGCCCCCGGGTCTATCTTCATCATATTAATCTTCCAATACTTAGTTATTTTCATTGCTTTTATTTTACTTTGCATATTTATCATAAAAATACCAAAAATATTATCTCATCATATCTATCAGATCTCACTCTCGTAAGTGACCTTGTAGGGATTGACAAGCCCTTATCGCGTTGGTTGCGAGGATTTATTTGTTTTGTGAAGGTGCGAGGGACTCGTGCGTAGCCTCCTACTTGATTGATACCTTGGTTCTCAAAAACTGAGGGAAATACTTACACTACTTTGCTGCACCATCCTTTCCTCTTCAAGGGAAAACCAACGCAAGTGCTCAAGAGGTAGCAATGAGTAAGTACCTTATCCTTGTAATCCCTTGAATGTCGCTTCCCTTCTTGGCTGTGGCTCTTTAGGATCCCATCTGCTAAGGCCGCGAAGCCCCTCGGGAAGCAACCTCTTCCTGCCTCGGATCTCCTGCTGGCCTTAAGCATCCTAGGCCAGCATGCTGCCCCTGTCGTGAGGTCGGCTGGAGAGGCAGACGCGCTAGCTTGGCGCCTTGAGCCCGCGCTCCTGCCGTCTCTTCTTTGTGGCCTCGTCGGGGGTGTGATGAGCATGCCAAGGGCTCCTCCTCTGGTTATAGATGGCGGCCGGATGGCTTCGGTCTTGGTTCCTTCTTCGAGCGGCGAGCCTCAACCCAACCGGGCTCCTACCGAAGCCCAGTCGGAGACCGGAGGCGCGCCAGCCCTCAACCCCCGGCGGGAAGGGGCAAGCCGCTTTGGGTCCCGTTGACGGCCCCCGCTGTGGAGGGCGGAGTCAGCCGCGGGCTCAAGATTGCGCACGAATGGAGCGTCGTCCGCAGCGAGCTCTTCCAGGAGGTGATGGGCGCGTTGAGTCGGCTTGGCAGGGAGCTCACGGATGTAGACGCACGCCTCAAGGCCGAGGGTCTTCAGCTGGTGGAAGAGTGGAAAAACTGAAGGTGGCCATTGTAACGCCCCGAGACCGATGTGCCAGGTGTCTTCCAGTTATTCGCTGTCGTTGCCATGTCATTTGCTTGCGTGTTGCATCTTATCATGTCATCATGTGCATTGCATCATCATGTTTTAAAACTTGCATGCGTCCCGGCCTCCTCGTTCTCTCCGTTGCCCGCGACATGTCCGAAATAGCATTTTATAAGTGGCCGGAAAAATGTTCTCGGAATGGGTCGAAAATTGGCGTGCGGTCTTATTATAGTGTAGATAGACCGCCTGTCAAGTTTCATTGCATTCAGAGTTCGTTTGATAGCCCAACCGTTAAACTATAGCGACAATATAGTCGGTCTAACGTCGGACGTTTTCGATCTCCGGAAATAGTTGCCGGGCTGCACTCCTCTCCTCTCATCTCAGCCCAACCTCTCTTCACAGCCCACTAGCCCACCTATCGAACCCCCCTCCACTCCGGGTCGTCCGATCGAGATCGAACGGCTCCGGAACGGACTAAAACCCCCAACCCTAGCTCCTCTTGCTATATATAGCAGCCCCCCTTGCCATTTTTGGCCTTCTCCTTCCTCCTCCTCGAAATCTGCGCCCCCAATCATCAGCCAGCCGCCTCCCACCTCCTCTCCTCTATTTCCACCGCCGGCCACCTCGTCCCTGCCACTTGGCGCCATCCTGGTGGCCAGCCGCCACCACGCAGGACGCCCGCAGCCAACGGGAAGCCGCCATGTCGCCTCCCCGCGCCCCACATCGCCCCGCGCCGCCAGGCCCGCCCGGGCCCTGATCTGGGCTCTGAGGCCCGCACCGCGCCGCCCCTGCTCCCCGAGCTCCAGATCAGGAGAGGAGATCCCGATCCGAGCTCCTCCGCCGCGTTGCCCCGTCATCCGCGCTCGCCGGCGACGAGCGCCGCCCATCGCCGGAGACCTCCAGAAAGACAGCCTCACCGCCCCACCTCTCTACTTCCTTCTCCTCCCTCCTTCGGCCTCTCCCTCTAAATTCTCCCTCTCTCTCTCGCAAGTGCCCGCTGCCGCCGCCTAGGGAGCTCGTCGTTGGCCCCGTCTTCGCCAGATCCGGCCGGGATCCACCGGATCCGGGCCCTGCGACCCGTTCCCGGCCTCTCCAGCTTTGCCGAACCCCGCCGTCGCCGGGGTTTTGTCACGCCGCCGCCGTCTTGTTCTTTTGCCCGTGAGGCGCACGGGAGAAGGACGACGCCGACGCTCGCCCCTCTCGCCCGCATGGGCCACCGCACGCCCTGGCCTGGCCCAGCTCCCCACTCGGTCTCCAAGGCCCAGCTCCTCTTCGCCAGATCCGCTGGCCCGCCGCTCTGCTTCCCCTTCGGCCCGTTGGCCCAGTGTGAGAAGCCACCTTTTTCCCTCGCCCTGTGCGCTGCATACTATCCTGCGCCCATGCTCTGTTCCAGATTCGGCCCGTTGTGTTTTTTTCCTGGTCCTGCGAATTTTGCTATTTTCCTGAGATTGCAGTTTTATAGAAAAGTCCCCCTGGTTCATGCATTTAATAACTCACTAACCGTGCATCAGATTAAAATGTTTTATATATGAAACTTGCTTAGAATTGTGTCTAGTTTATTAATATGTCTTTTCCATCCATGTTTAAAATGTTTAAAATGTTGTTTGTTTTAATTTGCCCCTATGCCATGCTAAAATGATTTAATTCATAACTATTTAACCGTAGCTCCAAACCTAACAAACTTTATATGTAAATGGGGTAGGATTTTTCCTAGTTTATCATGGTGACTTTGTTTTGCATGCCTAACAACTCTAAAATATGGTTTTGGGCAGAGCAGGACCTAACCTAATATATGCACATGATGAGTTTCTGGAATTGTTGTTTGTTGTTCCCGGCCTCGTTTAAATTGGACTAGATGGGTAGTTTTCTTTTGCTTCACCCTCTTGCCATGTTTAACAACATTTAATATTGGTGGGTACATAACCGAGAGAGAACTAAATAATGGATGTGGTGTTCTGTCAATATGCAACCCATTGCATATTGAGCTCCACTTAATTTGTAGTTTTGGTTGTTGGACTTTGCCATGTCATGCATATTTAAACCGTACATGCATCATACTTGGTTGTGCATCATGCCATGCTTATGTGTTGGTTGTTTACTATGTGGTTTGCTTCTTTCCGGTGTTGCTTCTTCGGGTTAGTTCCGTTAACATCGCGTTTGTGGGGATCCGTTCGACCTCGTCCGTTTGTCTTCATCATGGACTCGTTCTTCTTCCTTGCGGGATCTCAGGCAAGATGATCATACCCTCGAAATCACTTCTATCTTTGCTTGCTTAGTTGCTCGCTCTTTTGCTATGCCTATGCTGCGATACCTACCACTTGCTTATCATCCTCCCATATTGTTGAACCAAGCCTCAAACCCACCTTGTGCTAGCAAACCATTGTTTGGCTATGTTACCGCTTTGCTCAGCCCCTTTTATAGCATTGTTAGTTGCAGGTGAAGATTGAAGGTTGTTCCTTGTTGGAACATGGAGATGTTGTTCCTTGTTGGAACATGTTTACTTGTTTAGATATCACAATATATCTTATTTAATTAATGCATCTATATACTTGGTAACGGGTGGAAGGCTCGGCCTTATGCCTGGTGTTTTGTTCCACTCTTGCCGCCCTAGTTTCCGTCATATCGGTGTTATGTTCCTGGATTTTGAGTTCCTTACGCGGTTGGGTTATAATGGGAACCCTTGACAGTTCGCCTTGAATAAAACTCCTCCAGCAAGGCCCAACATTGGTTTTACCATTTGCCACCTAGCCTTTTTCTTTCCCTTGGGTCGGCCAGCCCAAGGGTCATCTTATTTTAAACCCCCCAGGCCAGTGCTCCTCTAAGTGTTGGGTCCAACCCAGAGCACCGTGCAGGGCCATCCCTTGGCAACTTGGGTTACGTCGGCTCCTGTACGCTTAGCTTATCCGGTGTGCCCTGAGAACGAGATATGTGCAGCTCCTATGGGATTTGTCGGCACAGCGGGTGGTCTTGCTGGACTTGTTTTACCATTGTCGAGGATGTCTTGTAGAACCGGGATACCGAGCCTGATCGGAATGTCTCGGGAGGAGGTCTATTCCTTCGTTAACCGTGAGAGCTTGTCATGGGCTAAGTTGGGACACCCCTGTAGGGATTTGAACTTTCAAAAGCCGTGCCCGTGGTTATGGGCAGATGGGAAAATGTTAATGTCCGGTTGTAGATAACTTGGACCTTAACTTAATTAAAATGAATCAACTGCGTGTGTAACCGTGATGGTCTCTTTCCGGCGAAGTCCGGGAAGTGAACACGGTGTTGGAGTTATGCTTGACGTAGGTTGCTATAGGATCACTTCTTGATCATACTTTTATCGACCGTGCTTTGCCTTCTCTTCTCGCTCTCATTTGCGTATGTTTAGCCACCATATATGCTAGTCGCTTGCTGCAGCTCCACCTCATACCTTTACCTTGCCTATAAGCTTAAATAGTTTTGATCGCGAGGGTGCGAGATTGCTGAGTCCCTGTGGCTCACAGATACTTCCAAACCAGCTTGCAGGTGACGTTGAACCGTGTAGATGACGCAACCAAGCTCAAGAGGAGCTCGATGAAGATCTTGTCCTTTGTGTTGTTTCGTTCTAGTTGATCAGTAGTGGAGCCCAGTTGGGGTCGATCGGGGACCTTGTCGCATTTGGTGTTCTTCTTTTATTTTGGCTCCGTAGTCGGGCCCTGATTGTATTTGGATGATGTAATGCTTTATTCATGTTTTTGTGTGAAGTGGCGATTGTAAGCCAACTATCTATCTCTTTCCCTTATGTATTACATGGGTTGTGTGAAGATTACCTCACTTGCGACATTGCTTTCAATGCGTTTATGCCTCTAAGTCGTGCTTCGACACGTGGGAGATATAGCCACATCGAGGGTGTTACAAGTTGGTAATCAGAGCCTTCCCCGACCTTAGGAGCCCCATTACTTGATCGTTATTAGCGGCCGAGTTGTGTCTAGAAAAATGTTTTGAGCCATTTAGGAATTATATATCGGAGAGTTTAGAAATTCTTTTTACTTCCCAGTCTCCTCATCGCTCTGGTAAGGCATCCTGACGTAGAGTTTTGACTCTTCTCTTCTCAAATTTCACAAAAAAAAAATTTAGGATCACGCGGGTATCTTGGAATCGTTCCGATGGTTTTGTGACGAGAACATTGTCTTGGTGCCTCCTGTTAGGGGTTTTGTGGCAGTGTCTCGGGGAGTTGAGCTCTGAGGTGTTGTCGTCACAATTTTATCGTTGCAGTTCTGGAATACCTGAGATAGTTTCGCCGACATCGGAAATCTCTTTTATGCAGTTGTTGGTGAGATAACCTCGACGCCACCCAGTACTGGGGTGGGAGTTCGGGAGTATTGCCATAACTCGTATAACGGATGCTTTTCGAAGGTTGAGGTAGACGATTTCTGAAGGTTTCTTGGTTATGTGTTGAAGGATGGATACAGCTGGATGTAGGATTTGCTAGTTTTGGGTGAGATATTATGCTTCCCCTGTATCCCCAACACCTGATTGCATAACCGGAAAGGTTCGGGAGTTTCATAAGTGGGAATTCAAGTAGCTCTTAGGATATCTTTCCGACAGATGTATGATATGAAATTGGGGTTCGACGTCTAGTGGTCCGCCTATTCACGGTAGGTTTTACAGTGGTCTCATTGTGTCTTAAAGAGTCCTTGGCTATGCCGACTCGGGGACGCTTCCTATGTCATGTGCACTGCCTTGTACATGATGGTGCTGTACGATCGAGCCCATGTAGGCCCCACCACGAAAACTTCGGACGAAATCTCTATCATATGTTTGTTCCGGCTTATTTTGCAAGTCATAATCCTTTTTTTTTTGTTTTTTTTGAGCTGTGGTATTCGAGTTGCTTCGAAGTCAAATGTTGATTCCATACCTTCCCCAAATGGTGTTCTCATACTCCGATGTGGATACCAATCCTTCTTGATCATTAAGATTGTCATGTCAATCCTTTTCAATCGGTGTGTTTCTCTTCAAGTGGATCTGATCATTTCAACATTCGCAAGATATATTATCAGTTCTTCTCAACGATGTTCGTTTCATCCATTTCAAATTGTCTTTGTTTTTCCCACCCTCCCTCCCTTTGTTTTCTCCAAGGATTCAGATCTCTTAATCGAGTATCCATCTTATTGATGTGAAGCCTCTCCATTCTTTTTCTATCAATATTCTTATCCGGTGATTCTCATGAAGATTCTAACGGATCTTCAAGTTCGTCTCTCATCACTCATTTTCTTCTCCGGTGGAACCAATTCAAGCTTTCGGTGTTGGTCATATCTTTTTCCTCGTTTCAAATGCCTTCTCATAATGGTATACCTAATAATCTTGCACCGCTCGCTACTCAATTGTTCTGGAGTGCTCAAGATATCTAGAAGAATCGTGTTTCCACTCTGCTTTCATTCAAGCTCTTTCAAGGATGTTATCTCTTTTGAGCTATGTAATTCAACTGGTGCAATCTATCTTTTAAATACTTCAACGATGTTTCTGTTGAGTGGGCCCTAACCCATAGGTCTTTTCCCAGGATCTTACCTGACTCTTCTTATTTCCCAGAGATATCCTCAAATTTCTTGTCAAAGTTTGACGTAAGAATGAATTATCATCAGTCAAATGTATTTCTCCAAGATCTTTCAAATTCTTTTCATCGTTGGTTCAACCTCTTCGCTTTCGATTCTTTCGGAGGGTTTAAATAATTCTTGGTGGTGTTTCTCGTCATCATTCTCAACATTTGAAGACCGAAGAAGAGTTTTTCCTCCATATCTTATCCGTTCTCTCAGGGATTCGTGGTTCTACTTCGAGACCATCCTCTCATAATTGTTTTCGAATGTGAGATTTCTTTTCACCTATCCGGAGAAATTCAGGAGTCTTTTCAATTTGATTCTCTGGAGGCCATCATATCAGAATTATTCATTCCAGCTTTCAGCTCTCATACTCCAAATTTTACCGGTTCTTCGTTCAAGTGATCTCTAATCGGTTCGTGATCCCTTCGTTCTCATGTATCTAAATTCTCTCAAGCTTCTTCATTCATTTGCTAATTCTTCCCGGTGTTGTCCTTATATTTTCTTCGTTCATTTTAATTCTTACGGTGGTTCATTCAAGACTTCCCTCATCAATTTATTCGTTATTTCAATTCTACCGGTGGTTCGTTGAAGACCTTCTCAAGTTTTGATATATCTCTTTTAATCCTTTCTACGAGAATAAGTAGTATGCCAAATCCATTGCTTGTCATCAATTTAATTGGTGAAGGATGAGCATAATGTAATTCTTATTTTTGTTTCATCGAGTGAATTCAATTCCTTATTCCGGAGGCTCTTCAAATTCTCGGTTTCATTTGATTCATCTTTATTTTCCCGGAGTTCCAAGCTCTCTCAATTTTTTCATCATGAAGATCCATCTAAATCATTGCAAGGCTTCAACCTTATTCTTTTCATCCTTCATTTTGTTTGTTCATTCTTTTTTTACCGGAGTTCTTCATGGAGGTTCTACATGACGGTTCATCAAGGATTTAATTCCTTCTCCAAGTGTTCATCAAGATTCTTTTCAGAGGAGCTCAATCATTCTTCATTTGGCAATCCGGAGTGCAATTCTTTCTACCGTATCATTGGAAGTGGTATTATGTCATTCTTGATAATTTTAGTTCATGTTTCATGATTCACATGTTGTTAGGAATGATGTATTTTAAATCCACCAATATTTTCGTTCGAGTTAGCTTGCGTCATGTTTCACCTAAAGCCTTCCCTAAGGATTTTCCTAGTGTGAGGCGTATATTTGACCCAAGTTTTTCTTTTGTCCTACTGGTGAAATAGTTTCTCGTCTCCTTGTTCTTATCAATCCAATCTTGTTTTCGTTAGTGGCAGAAGTTCACTTCAGTGTTGAGATGTTTTCCATAAGCCCACTACAAGATTATTCGTTTCGTTGTTGGTTTTCCAACAACTCTTTTATAATTTTCTTGGAAGGGTGTTTTCCAAGCTCAATTGTTGGCAGAAGTTGTCATTTTCTTATCAATTCTTTCATTCCCAAACGATCTAGCTTCTATTCTTTCTCCCGGAGGCTTTGTGATGTTGCTCTTTTCAATCATCATCTTGGATTGCGAGGATTTTTTTCTTTTCATGCTTATCAATTTAACCGGGGTGTGTGCCCTCTGCTCAAGTTCTTCATTTTATTAAGCCCTGCATATCTTTCCAACCGGAGTGCTGTTCGAATTTCTTCTTCCTTGTTCCTTTTCCTAACGGATTGTTTTCAACTTCGTTCATCTCTGTTGTATTCTTTTCTCGTTATGACTTAACCTTTCCAAGGTTCTTTGGTCTCACTCGTTTGTCAAAGAAGCAACTTAGTTTTATCTGTTGTAACGCCCCGAGACCGATGTGCCAGGTGTCTTCCAGTTATTTGCTGTCGTTGCCATGTCATTTGCTTGCGTGTTGAATCTTATCATGTCATCATGTGCATTGCATCATCATGTTTTAAAACTTGCATGCGTCCCGGCCTCCTCGTTCTCTCCGTTGTCCGTTCTGAGCCCAGACACACTTGCACGCGCCCACGGCATGTCCGAAATAGCATTTTATAAGTGGCCGGAAAATTTTTCTTGGAATGGGTCGAAAGTTGGCATGCGGTATTATTATAGTGTAGATAGACCGCCTGTCAAGTTTCATCGCATTCAGAGTTCGTTTGATAGCCCAACCGTTAAACTATAGCGACAATATAGTCGGTCTAACGTCGGACATATTCGGTCTCCAGAAACAGTTGCCGGGCTGCACTCCTCTCCTCTCTTCACAGCCCACTAGCCCACCTATCTAACCCCCTCTCCACTCTGGGTCGTCTGATCGAGATCGAACGGCTCCGGAACAGACTAAAACCCCCAACCCTAGCTCCTCCTGCTATATATAGCAGCCCCCCTTGCCATTTTGGCCTTCTCTTTCCTCCTCCTCGAAATCCGTGCCCCCAATCATCAGCCAGCCGGCTCCCACCTCCTCTCTTCTATTTCCACCGCCGTCCACCTCGTCCCTGCCACTTGGCGCCATCCTGGTGGCCAGCCACCACCACGCAGGACGCCCGCAGCCAACGGGAAGCCGCCACGTCGCCTCCCCGCGCCCCACATCGCCCCGCACCGCCAGGCCCGCTCCAGGCCCGCCCGGGCCCCGATCTGGGCTCTAAGGCCCGCACCGCACCGCCCCTGCTCCTCGAGCTCCAGATAAGGAGAGGAGATCCTGATCCGAGCTCCTCCGCCGCGTTGCCCCGTCGTCCGCGCTCGCCGGCGACGAGCGCCGCCCATCGCCGGCGACGAGCGCCGCCCATCGCCGGAGACCTCCAAGAAGACAGCCTCGCCGCCCCGCCTCTCTACTTCCTTCTCCTCCCTCCTTCGGCCTCTCCCTCTAAATTCTCCCTCTCTCTCGCAGGTGCCCGCTGCCGCCGCCCAGGGAGCTCGTCGTTGGCCCCGTCTTCGCCAGATTCGACCGGGATCCACCGGATCCGGGGCCCTGCGACCCGTTCCCGGCCTCTCCAGCTTCGCCGAACCCCGCCGTCGTCGGAGTTTTGTCACGCCGCCGCCGTCTTGTTCTTCTGCCCGTGAGGCGTACGGGAGAAGGACGACGCCGACGCTCGCCCCTCTCGCCCGCATGGGCCACCGCACGCCCTGGCCTGGCCCAGCTCCCCACTCGGTCTCCAAGGCCCAGCTCCTCTTCGCCAGATCCGCTGGCCCGCCGCTCTGCTTCCCCTTCGGCCCGTTGGCCCAGTGTGAGAAGCCACCTTTTTCCCTCGCCCTGTGCGCTGCATACTATCCTGCGCCCATGCTCTGTTCCAGATTCGGCCCGTTGTGTTTTTTTCCTGGTCCTGCGAATTTTGCTATTTTCCTGAAGATGCAGTTTTACAGAAAAGTCCCCTGGTTCATGCATTTAATAACTCACTAACCGTGCATCGGATTAAAATGTTTTATATATGAAACTTGCTTAGAATTGTGTCTAGTTTAATAATATGTCTTTTCCATCCATGTTTAAAATGTTTAAAATGTTGTTTGTTTTAATTTGCCCCTATGCCATGCTAAAATGATTTAATTCATAACTATTTAACCGTAGCTCCAAACCTAACAAACTTTATATGTAAATGGGGTAGGATTTTGCCTAGTTTATCATGGTGACTTTGTTTTGCATGCCTAACAACTCTAAAATATGGTTTTGGGCAGAATAGGACCTAACCTAATATATGCACATGACGAGTTTCCGGAATTGTTGTTTGTTGTTCCCGGCCTCGTTTAAATTGGACTAGATGGGTAGTTTTCTTTTGCTTCACCCTCTTGCCATGTTTAACAACATTTAATATTGGTGGGTACATAACCGAGAGAGAACTAAATAATGGATGTGGTGTTCTGTCAATATGCAACCCATTGCATATTGAGCTCCACTTAATTTGTAGTTTTGGTTGTTGGACTTTGCCATGTCATGCATATTTAAACCGTACATGCATCATACTTGGTTGTGCATCATGCCATGCTTATGTGTTGGTTGTTTACTATGTGGTTTGCTTCTTTCCGGTGTTGCTTCTTCGGGTTAGTTCGTTAACATCGCGTTTGTGGGGATCCGTTCGACCTCGTCCGTTTGTCTTCATCATGACTTGTTCTTCTTCCTTGCGAGATCTCAGGCAAGATGATCATACCCTCGAAATCACTTCTATCTTTGCTTGCTTAGTTGCTCGCTCTTTTGCTATGCCTATGCTGCGATACCTACCACTTGCTTATTACCTCCCATATTGTTGAACCAAGCCTCAAACCCACCTTGTCCTAGCAAACCGTTGATTGGCTATGTTACCGCTTTGCTCAGCCCCTTCTTATAGCGTTTTGTTAGTTGCAGGTGAAGATTGAAGGTTGTTCCTTGTTGGAACATGGAGTGTTGTTCCTTGTTGGAACATGTTTACTTGTTGGTATCACAATATATCTTATTTAATTAATGCATCTATATACTTGGTAACGGGTGGAAGGCTCGGCCTTATGCCTGGTGTTTGTTCCACTCTTGCCGCCCTAGTTTCCGTCATATCGGTGTTATGTTCCTGGATTTTGAGTTCCTTACGCGGTTGGGTTATAATGGGAACCCCTTCATTGGTTTTACCATTTGCCACCTAGCCTTTTTCTTTCCCTTGGGTCGGCCAGCCCAAGGGTCATCTTATTTTAACCCCCCGGGCCAGTGCTCCTCTAAGTGTTGGTCCAACCCAGAGCACCGTGCAGGGTCATCCCTTGGCAACTTGGGTTACGTCGGCTCCTGTACGCTTAGCTTATCCGGTGTGCCCTGAGAACGAGATATGTGCAGCTCCTATCGGGATTTGTCGGCACAGCGGGTGGTCTTGCTGGACTTGTTTTACCATTGTCGAGGATGTCTTGTAGAACCGGGATACCGAGCCTGATCGGAATGTCTCGGGAGGAGGTCTATTCCTTCATTAACCGTGAGAGCTTGTCATGAGCTATGTTGGGACACCCCTGTAGGGATTTGAACTTTCAGAAGCCGTGCCCGCGGTTATGGGCAGATGGGAATTTGTTAATGTCCGGTTGTAGATAACTTGAACCTTAACTTAATTAAAATGAATCAACTGCGTGTGTAACCGTGATGGTCTCTTTCCGGCGAAGTCCGGGAAGTGAACACGGTGTTGGAGTTATGCTTGACGTAGGTTGCTATAGGATCACTTCTTGATCATACTTTTATCGACCGTGCTTTGCCTTCTCTTCTCGCTCTCATTTGCGTATGTTTAGCCACCATATATGCTAGTCGCTTGCTGAAGCTCCACCTCATACCTTTACCTTGCCTATAAGCTTAAATAGTCTTGATCGCGAGGGTGCGAGATTGCTGAGTCCCTGTCGCTCACAGAAACTTCCAAACCAGCTTGCAGGTGCCGTTGAACCATGCAGATGACGCAACCAAGCTCAAGAGGAGCTCGATGAAGATCTTGTCCTTTGTGTTGTTTCGTTCTAGTTGATTAGTAGTGGAGCCCAGTTGGGGTCGATCGGGGACCTTGTCGCATTTGGGGTTCTTCTTTTATTTTGGCTCCGTAGTCGGGCCCTGATTGTATTTGGATGATGTAATGCTTTATTCATGTATTTGTATGAAGTGGCGATTGTAAGCCAATTATCTATCTCTTTCCCTTATGTATTACATGGGTTGTGTGAAGATTACCTCACTTGCGACATTGCTTTCAATGCGGTTATGCCTCTAAGTCGTGCTTCGACACGTGGGAGATATATCCGCATCGAGGGCGTTACAGCCATAAGGCTCAGGTGCCACCAACACGAGCTTGATAACACGAAGGCCGAGGCATATCTTGCGACCTCACGCGACGCTTGCGCCCGAGCCTTGGAAGAAGCCTGGGAAGCTGATCGACACCGCAAGATCGCAAAAAAAATGCACATGGGAGCTCCAAGCCTGGAGTCCCTCCCTAGAGAAGCAAGTGGAGGCATGCAAGGCTGCCCTAGCATCGATGAAGGGGACGCCTGTCAAGGAGGAAGAGATCCTGAGGCGCGAGGAAGCGCTGGCGCTGGAAGCCACGGAGCACAGCCTTGAGCTTGAGCGGCTGGAAACGAGGGAGCGCCAGGGTGCCCAAGCTGAGGATGCTGTCGGCACGCGCGAGGCCAAGGCCCAGGAGGAAGTCGACCGCCGGGTTGCCGAGGCTCACGCGGATCTTGTGGGCAGGTATCTCCTGAAGTTGAAGCTTGTGGAAGCCGAGGCTGTAGGCAGTACTAATGCCCCCAGGTCAGGGTTGGATCATGCGGAACATTGCGAGAAAGCTGCCGCAGCCGCCCTGTCCTCAGTGCAAGCGGAGCTGGCTTCCACTCTTGCCGAGCTGTTTTCCCTTAGGCAGCGGGTCGCCGGCACCGAATCCTCCGCGCAGCAGAGCAGGGAGGAAGCGCTCCGGCGGCGGACGCTGGAGCGCGAGCACACCCCCATGCTCCAAATCCTCAGGGTCAGAGCCAACGCGACATTGTGCGATGAAAATGCACCTCATCCCCACTCGAACGACTACGCCAGTCAACTCCTTTTCTTCACCGACGTGGTGACACGCCTGGAGAATCGATCCAAGAGGGCTCGCGTGCTTGTTGAGGAGAGGAGCCGCGGCCTGCTCAAGCGTGCGTTCTCCCGTGTCTTCAGCCACCTCCAAAACACCTACCCCAACTTTGACTTCGACACTGCCATTGCCCATGTGCCCGAGGCCATCCGGGGCGACCTGGCGCATTGGGTGGAGGACAATGTGGACGCTCTAGTCAGGGCCTTCACCTCCGAGGATGACGTGGTGGTGGTCACTGCGGATGAAGGCGACGTGGTCGACAGTGGTGCGGGCAACGCCGGCAATGGTGGCGGTGATGCTGGCGACGAGGACGGTGATGCCAACGATGATGACGACGACGCCAGCGACGCGTCTGAGGGCGACCCGAAGGACGCCATGAGTAATATGTCCGATTGAGCCCATGCTTCCTCGCTGATGACCCTGTAAGTGAAACTTGGGCATGGCCCTGAAAGTTGTAAGAGCATTTTGGGAGGGGGAGCCCCTCATGTAAACAGATTATCTCCTCTATTTCTCTGGCCAAGCCTGAAATGTGTTTTTACGAGCCCGTGATTCCTGTGGCGAACTTACCGCTGAAATTTACCTTAGCCAGGACCGGTTCCTGGCCAGCTCGTGAGGTCGTGAGCTCCTGAAGGGCCTGCTGATCCGCCCGAGAGGGCTTCCCGAGGAGCAAGCGCTTGCCATGAAAGGGCGTGCACACAGCACGCGCGTGCCGTGCCTAGCCCCGCTCATGAGGGGCTCGCGAGGGGGAGGCAGAAGGTGCGAACTCCGAGTTGACGCAAGGAACCAGATGGCAAGAAATCGAACGAACGAGAAAAGTCACCCCCCGCGCATAGGAATGAAAATTCAACTTCAACTTACTTCTAAGGCCACCCCCCGCGCATAGGAATGAAAATTCAACTTCAACTTACTTCTAAGGCCAAAAACAGGGCTGCAGAAAAGCGGTTAAGAGCAAATGGCTGCGTTTGGCACCTAATGTAGTCTTCTTGTCTTCTCACCAGCGTGGAGCTAAGTGCTGCCACTAGGCGTGGGAGGGAGCCCCCGAGGCCCGAGGGCGACGCTCCAAAGACACCTGGGCGTGTACAACCCCAATCATTATTACGTGAGAGTGTCATGAGCGGAGATCTTCACAGGTGTGAGCCTTACTTGATATCGCCAGACGAGGGCCCCGCCTTGCGCCGCCCTCAACCACCGTTGGTTCGACCGGAAACCAGGACGAAGCCAAGGGGCAGAGGGGACGCCAGCGGCGCCCTCGGCAACCACAGGTCCTCTGCCGGGGGAAGGCTCACCAGCGCCTCCCCGACAGAGGGCCTACCTCCGAGGGGCGCCTTGCTCCGCGTGATGCGGGGACGGACCTGGCTCTCGGCCCCTCCCCTGCAGCCCCAGTGCGCTCCTCCTGGTGGGAGGGAGGCCGTTGAGCTGGGTCCACCATCCGCCGTTGTGACCTGATCCTCCTACGACCAATGGTTAGCATAAGCTTGCTCCTGAGAGGTTAGTGGTACCCTATAGATGTCGTCACCGGCATGGTTGGTGAGGCTCACGGTGCCCTCGGGGGGCTCCTGGAAGGCCTCACCTTTCAACGCCTCCTCCTCCCAACCCGGCTTGAGGAACGAGCCAGGGTCGTCTTCCAGCGCATACTCCTGGTCTATCATGCAGGGCACGTAGGCCTCTGAGGCCGCCGTCCCGAAGACCTTGCCGAAGTGCCCCACACTCCATGTTGTGCCACCCTAAGGATAGTAGGGTGGCGCTCTGCCGAGGCTGCGGGTGGCAACGCTCGTGCCCATGCCCATCGGAGGTGGCGCGGGCGTGAGTGGGCGTCCGATGTTTCTGGTCGCGACGATGTTGATGAAGCCTCCTGGCGCACCTGGGGGTGCACGGGCGCCGCGAGGCCCACCATGCGATCCGGCCGTGGCCTATGGCGTAAGCAGGGAGCAGAAGGGCGGTGCTCCCGAGGCCGCGACGTCCAGTAGCTCGGCGATGCGCTCCAACAATGCATCCCGGCCGCTCTCCATCAGCCGGCATCGTAGCAGCTCCCGATCCACCGTGAGTGCGGCCCTCATGTTAGCTTGTTCCCGTCGGGTGTGCGGCCCCATGGCAGCAGCGTGGCTTGAGGCCCTTGCGGCCAGCCGCACTTGTCATGGATTGAGGGTGGACGGCGTTTGACCGTGCCGCCTGCGCCCCGCGGTGCTTGGCAGTGCGCGCGCTGCCTGGGGCGCTGGGTTGACGTCTTCTTGGGCGGACGACGCCACCCGGGCCGGCCAAGCTGCCCAGCAGTCGATGCTGGTCCTTCGGTCGCCGGACATCGGAACCACGGAGCGTCGGTGGATCAATCGGGGGAAGAGAAGCTCCAGCGCACCCCTACCTGGCGCCAAATGTCGGATTTCGGGTTCCGGCAAAACCGTCGAGGTTCGAACACTGGGGTGCGGACAAAGATCTCTCCCGCTCCCTAGCTCGCACACTCTACGATCTCACGGCCTAGCTCGACGAACCCAGAGAAAACGAGACACAAGATTTATACCGGTTCGGGCCACCGTTGTGGTGTAATACCCTACCCCAATGTGGTGTGGTGGATTGCCTCTTGGGCTGAGGATGAACATTTACAAGGGAAGAATAGCCTCGCGAGATGAGGTGTTCTTGTGTTTGGTGAGCTTGTGTCGTTGGGGATGATCTAGATCTGGTCCCCTTCTATGGTGGTGGCTAGTCCTATTTATAGAGGCCCTGGTCCTCTTCCCAAATATTTAAGCGGGAAGTCATCCCACAACGGCCAAATTCAAAGGCAGACAACTAGTACAAGCTATCCTGACAAAAGTAGTCTTCGTCTGGCAAAGGCTCTGGTGGTGACATCGTCTTGGGCTCCACGGTGACCTCCGTCCTGCCGTCCGGCTGGTCTTGGTCTTGTTGCACCGATATGGAAACCTTTGCCTGATGCCTCGGGACTCCTCGCCTGTGCTTGCCCATTTAGCACCAAAGAGGGAACAAGGAGACTGCGCGTTGGCGCCCGCCTGGCTCCAGTCGTCATGGCTTGCATCACAGAAACCTCGTGAGGTGTCCCGTGCCTTGGTCTCTCCGCCCCTCGCGAGCCAGCCTGGTGAGGCCGCCCCTGAGGAGGTCTTGCATCATCCGCCTCGCGAGGCTTGGCCCCTCGCGAGGGTATTGAGTGTTTGTTGGTGAAGATGGGCCGTACAGGGCCGTTGGTGGAGCCACGTTGTGGGCCACAGGCAGGCAAGTATGGGGACCCCCATTCCCAGAATGCCGACACCATTTGCCTCTTATTTTCCTCTCCCCAACTTCTAAAATGATCTTTGAAAATATTCGCCTTTACTTCGCCCCTCTTCCGTTTGTCTTCTTCGCTTGCTTTTTGTGTGCTCATGTGTTGGATTGCTTGCTTTGTAAAGAAGACTCAAGAGAATACCAAATTGTGTGACTTTATTAGTACTCCGGTTGCTCCCGCTACTGACGCGGAATCTTGTGAAATCAACAACGCTTTGCTTAGTCTTGTTATGAAAGATCAATTTTCTGGCCTTCCCAATGAAGATGCTGCATCCCATCTTAATAACTTCGTTGATTTGTGTGATATGTAAAATAAAAAGATGTGGATAATGATATTGTTAAATTGAAGCTATTTTCGTTCTCGCTTCGAGATCGTGCTAAAACTTGGTCTTCATCTTTTCCTAAAAATAGTATTGATTCATGGAATAAGTGTAAAGATGCTTTTATTTCCAAGTATTTTCCTCCTGCTAAGACCATCCCCTTAGGAACGATATTATGAATTTTAATAAACTTGATCATGAACATGTTGCACAATCTTGGGAGGATGAAATTGACGATACGAAATTGTCCAACTCATTGTTTGAATTTGTGAATGATTATACAAAACAATTATGCCGAATTGAATTTTTCTTCTAGAAATCTTTTAGATTCGGCCGTGGGAGGTACTTTTACAGAAATTACTTTAGGAGAAGCTATCAAAGTCCTTGATAACATTATGGTTAATTATTCTCAATGGCATACCGAAAGATCTTCCACTAGTAAAAAAGTGCATGCGATTGAAGAGATTAATGTTTTGAGTGGAAAGATGGATGAGCTTATGAAATTATTTGCTAGCAAGAGTGCTCCTATTGATCCTAATGATATGTCTTTGTCTACTTTGATTGAAAATAATAATGAATCTATGGATCTCAATTTTGTTGGTAGGAATAATTTTGGTAATAACGCGTATAGAGGTAATTTTAATCCTATGTCATTTCCTAGTAATTCCTCTAATAACTATGGTAATTCCTACAACAATTCTTATGGAAATTATAATAAAATTCCCTCTAATTTTCACAATAGTGTTAAAGAATTTATGAGTTCACAAAAGAATTTCATTGCTTTGATTGAAGAAAAATTGCTTAAGATTGATGATTTGTCTAGGAACGTGGATAGAATTTCTCTTGATGATGATTCCTTGAAACTTAGATCTATTCCACCCAAGCATGATATCAATGTGTCTCTCAAAGCCCCCAGAACTAATGTTTCTGGGGATACGGAGGGTTGAGTCAGATGGAGGACAAAAGTTCCTGGTCCCATAGGGAGTTTTTGCACAACGAACATTGACAGATGATCAGCAATGTTATTTTCCGCACGAGGTACGTGCTTTGTTTGCAATCCATCAAAGTGCTCCTCCAACTTTCTCACTTCCTCAATGTATGCCTCCATCAACAGACTTTGGTAATCCTTGTTGACTTGTCTCACCACAAGGTGCAAGTCTCCGCGGATGATCAGCTTCTTGATCCCCAGTTCTGTTGTAATCTCGAGCCCGACAAGGATCCCTTCGTACTCGGCAGTATTGTTGGTAGCGTTCTCTCGGGGAAAATGCATCTGGACGACGTACTTAAGGTGCTCCCCAGTGGGAGCAACGAGAAGCATGCCAGCCCCTTCACCTTGTAGGGAGAAGGCACCATCAAAATACATGATCCATTCTAGGGGTGCTTAATTTCTTGCCGGGAATGACTTTCTCCAACACTTGTTCATCAGGAGTTGGCATCCACTCTGCAATAAACTCTCACAATGCTCTGATCTAAATAGTTGACGTACTCAGGTCTTAATTATCTGAGCTCTTGGATGCTTTGGCGACTCTGTTAGTTGTAGAAGTAACCCCGACGACTCAAGCACAACATAATGCGGAAATCATGAAACTGCGGGATGAGGTAGCTTAGGCTAAGGAGGAGCTTAACATTGAGAATGCTACGATGGCAATAGACCGAGCCACGTTGGAAGCCGAGTCACAATGGATTCAAGAAGATGCTTTCCAGTTAAATTTGGAACAGAATACATCAAATGCTGTCTTACGCATATACCAGAGAGGTGTACCTTCACAGTTCGAGGCAAGAAATCTTTTCAATACACCTGGGGCAGGACCAAGTAACCAACCCGGTGTGACATGGGCTGCCGAGGTGCCCCTAACCTGGGTAATAGCTCAATCGCGTGTAATAGACCCGCCTCGTTTGAATGCAACCCTGCCTCAGCAAGTGTTAACACTGCCGGGTCATTACTCCAACCCTTTGGATAACATGATTGCTGCGGCTTCGCAGCTGGCGGCTCTTCCAATGGAAGGCTAGTCTCCCGGTGCAATCGAGACCCGAAAGGCTATGGAGCTTCTTCAAACAGCGGTAGTCCAGCAGGCGGCTTACTCATATAGCCGTGAGCGAATTCATTCAACTCCACGCCCCAGCTGAAGTTATAGCCGGCGCATTGAGTCACCGGCGGTTTCCAGCAGCAAGCGGCGTCAGAACCATCCGCATGCGCATGAACCGCCGCGTTATGATAAAATGTTCAGGCTTTGACGGATCAGGCTAGGGCATGTTAAAAGGCGGAGCTAGCGGCTTGATTAGCGGCTCATCAACGGCTTCGGTTCGATCCTTCAGTGTCTGTAGAGGCTAGGATGACTTAATGGACAATGGGTGTGCCTATGGACTTCAAGGGCACTTGAAATGTGCCCAATTACACTGCTGATCAGCCTCCTGAGGCTTGAATTGAGGGCTATGAGTTGGCTATGGAGATGTTAGATGTGAATGACGCTAAGTGCGCCAAGTACTTCACCATGATGTTGGATGGGCTGGCTCAAGCCTGGTTGAAGGGATTGCCCCCTAATTCTATCAATTAATGGGTGGAGTTGAAAAAAAGAAAAGCGTGTTTTATTCAGAATTTCAAAGACAAGTGCAAACAACCTCTGTCGATCATCGAACTAGATGCTTGTGTCCAGCGCGAGGATGAGTTGGCCCACCATTGGGTCCGTCGGGTTTCCGCTATTATCCACTCATCAGATAGCATCAACATTGGCTCTGATGTTCTAATTCTGGAGAAAAATTGCCGTTTCACCCCTCTCAAGCAAAAGCTAGGGCGGCTTAAACGTCATTGCAACGACATGGGAGAGCTCATGGAGGCTCTCATCAAATACGGCGATTCTGACAATACTAAGGATCCTGGGTCTAATGAGGAGAGGTCCAATGAGAGGAAAAAGAACGGTAATGTAAAAGGGCAGCAGTCAAACATGACAGGTCATAACTAGGGTAGTAACGGTAAGCGCAAGCAGCCTGACAGTGGGTCAGATTTTGTGGATAATACTAATGCACAAAATAACGATCGATGTTAGAAGGGAAAGCCATTTCCTCGGATGGGAGGACCAAGTTCAACCTTCAAGCGATGTTGAAGCAGCCCTGCCCAAAGCACAACTATCAAGATAGACCATCGACTCACCTGTGGAAAGATTGTTTTATCATGAAGGAATATAAGAATTCCGACTATCACTAGGAGCACAATAACAATAAGGTCCCGCACAACGGGTTAGGATCTGGCTCTCATGGGCCCGGGTTTGGCAGCGGCGGATCAAATTCCGGATATCAGGGTCAGGGCAATCAGGGCAATTATAACCAGCAGCCCTATCAGGATAATCAGGAACAATAGTTAGGGTATCAGAGCAATCTAAAGCAGCTTAATAATGGCCAGTACCATGTCTTCACCATGATCCTGTGCAAGCGGGATCTGAAGGTTCATAAACGAGCGGTGAGCACTGTTCAGCCGGCAATACCCCGATACTTATGGTGGTCAGGGCAGCCAATTGTATGGAGCCATGAGGATGACCCGCCTTGGGTTGACAATCTGGGTCAGCTGGCTTTAGTGGTAGCCCCTCAAGTGGGAGGTTACAAGTTCACTAAGGTGCTCATGGACGGAGGTAGCAGGATCAATATCCTTTATTATGATACTTTTCGCCGCATGAATTTAACTGGCAAAGATCTTAAGCCATCCTCTACAGTATTTCATGGAGTAGTGCCTGGTAAGTCGGCATACCCAGTTGGTAAAATTGCCTTGGAAGTGGCTTTTGGCAATGAATATGACAATAGGGTAGAGACTTTGAACTTTGAAGTGGTCAAGATCAAAATCCCCTATCACGCTTAGTTTGGACGGCCGGCTTACGCCAAGTTTATGGCGCGGCCTTGTTATGTGTATCTGCAGCTTAAGATGCCGTGTTGCAAGGGGACCATCACAGTACATGGTGACATGAAGATGGCCTTGGAATGTGAAGAAGGCGATCTTATGCTGAGTCTATTTGTTCTACGGAAGACCTTAAGTTTTATAAAAACAATGTTGACCCGGCTGATATGACTCCATTGAAGAAGCCAACCACAAATCATGACCCTTTGTTGAAGTTTAAGTCGGTGGATCATACCGAGCAGGTTGACTTTACCCCTGGTGACTCATCTCAACAATTCACTATTAATGCCAATATGGATCCAAAATAGGAAAGCGCGCTCATCGAGTTCATCTGTGAGAACCGGGACATTTTTGCGTGGACGCCTTCTGACATGCCGGGTGTACCGAGAGAACTCACTAAGTAGACTCTCACTATTGATCCCATATTTAAGTCGGTCAAGCAATTCCTTCATCATATTAATGAGGAGCGACGTAGGCCATTGGAGAAGAGGTGGCCCGGCTTTTAGAAGTAGGGTTCATCATTGAAGTTTTTCATCCTGAGTGGTTGGCTAATCCGGTGCGTACTTAACAAAAATGGCACTTGGTGTATGTGTGTGGATTACACAGACCATAACAAAGCTTGCCTAGCTGATCCTTTTGCTCTTCCCCATATTGATCAGATCATTGATGCTATGGCGAGTTGTGAGCATTTGATCTTCTTGGATGCTTATTCTGGATATGATCAGGTCAAGATGGCAATTAAAGACTAGGAGAAAACGTCTTTTATCACGCCCTTTGGAGCTTTCCGCTATGTGTCTATGCCTTTTGGACTCAACAGTGCCCAGGCGACTTATCGACGTTGTGTTCAAAATTGTCTTCATAATCAGATTGGGCACAATGTTCATGCTTATGTGGATGATATTGTTGTGAAATACAGAAAGAAGGAGACTTTGCTAGATGATTTGAAGGAGACCTTTAACAATCTCCGGGTCTACAAGATGATGCTTAACCCGGGCAAATGTGTTTTTGGTGTACCTGCAGGCAAGGTCTTGGGTTTTCTGGTCTCTAAGAGAGGTATTGAAGCAAATCCGGAGAAAATCAAGGCTATTACTTAATTGGCTAAGCCGGCGTGCATTAATGATGTCCAGCATTTGGCAGGTCGTATTGCAGCTTTAAGCCGTTTTATAAGCTGCCTGGGAGACAAGGCTATTCCTCTATACCAGATGATGAAGAAGGCAGATCGTTTTGTCTGGAGTGATGCTGCTAATGAGGCGTTTAAAAAACAGTTAGCTGATCCACCGGTTCTTGCAGCTCCTGTTGAGAAGGAGCCCTTTCTCTTATATGTGGCTGCTAACAACAGAGCTGTCAGCGTGGCGGTTATAGTGGAAAGAAAAGAGACGGGTAAGGAATATCCGGTTCAAAGGCCGGCTTATTATGTCAGTGAGGTCTTGATTGAGTCTAAGCAGAGATACCCGCATTGGTAGAAGCTAGTACATGGGGTGTTCATGGCCAGTCGCAAGTTGAAGCATTATTTTCTTGGTCATCCTATTATTGTGCTCAGCTTTCCTCCCTTAGGAGATATTATTCAAAACATAGAAGCTACAGGCCGAGTGGCCAAGTCGTCCATTGAGCTGGGACCCCATGGTTTGAAATATATGCCAAGGACAACTATCAAGTCTCAAGCTCTTGTGGATTTCATCAATGAATGTACAGAGTTGCAGATGCTTGAGGGGAAGCCTAATAATACATATAGGACTATTCATTTTGATGGGTCCAGGCAATTGGAAGGCTTGCGGGATGGAGTTATTTTGACTTCCCCACGTGGTGACAAATTTTGTTATGTTTTAAGACTTATGTTTCCTTGCACTAATAATGTAGCTGAGTATGAGGCCTTGCTTCATGGCCTAAAGGTGGCCAAAGAGATGATTCTAAGCCGGGTCAGGTGCTTTGGCGACTCAGATTTGGTGGCTGAGCAGGTCTCTGGCACTTGGGATTCTAAAGACCCACTCATGGCGGCTTATCGTCGGGCAGTTGATAATATTGCTGGTCACTTCAAGGGTTATTAGGTGGAGCATCTGGATCAAAGGAAAAATGAGGCGGCGGATGCCTTGAGCCAGGTTGGGTCGCAGCGTAAGTCGGTACCCCCTAATGTTTTCCTTGACGTGTTGAATAATCCTTCAGTTAAGATACCTTTCGAAGAATACCTTGCTATTCCTGACGAGGAGGCACATTAGGTGGCGGCTCTTCACGCCATCCCTAATTGGACACTTCCTTATTTGGCTTATATGACCCAGGGTGAGCTACCTGAGGATGAAACTTTGGCTAGGCAAATAACCTGGCGGTCTAAGTCTATGACTATTGTCAACAGCGAGTTACACCGATGCAGTGTCACATGCGTGTTCCAACATTGTGTTTCCCCCGAACAGGGCTGATACGTCTCCGTTGTATCTATAATTTTTGATTGTTACATTCCAATATTCTACAACTTTCATATACTTTTGGCAACTTTTTATACTATTTTTGGGACTAACATATTGATCCAGTGCCAGTGCCAGTTCCTGTTTGTTTCATGTTTTTTGTTTCGTAGAAAATCCATATCAAACGGAGTCCAAACGGGATAAAAACTTACGCAGATTTTTTTCGGAATATTTGTGAATTTTGGGAAGAAGAATCAATGTGAGACGATGCCCGAGGGGGCCATGAGGCAGGGGGCGCGCCCCAGGGGATGGGTGCGCCCCTGACCCTCGTGGCCACCTCGTAATGAAGTTGGTGCCCTTCTTTCGCTACAATAAAGCCAATATCCGAATACAAGTCGTGTTAAAATTTCAGCCCAATCAGAGTTACGGATCTCCAGGAATATAAGAAACGGTGAAAGGACATAATCTGGAACGTAGAAACAGAGAGAGAGAGAGAGACAGAGAGACATAACCAATATCGGAGGGGCCCTCGCCCCTCCCATGCCATGGAAGCCAAGGACCAAAGGGGAAACCCTTCTCCCATCTAGGGAGAAGGTCGAGGAGCAACAAGAAGAAGGGGGCCCTCTCCCCCTCTCTTCCAGTGGCGCCGGAACGCCACCGGGGCCAACATCATCACCGCAATCTACACCAACACCTCTGTCATCTTCCCCAACATCTTATCACCTTCCCCCATCTATCTACAGCGGTCCCCTCTCCCGCATCCCTCTGTACCCTCTACTTGAACATGGTGCTTTATGCTTCATATTATTCTCCAATGATGTGTTGCCATCTTAAGATGTCTGAGTAGAGTTTCGTTGTCCTATCGGTAATTGGTGAATTGCTATGATTGGTTTAATTTTCTTGTGGTTATGTTGCTGTCCTTTGGTGCCCATCATATGAGCGCGCGCGTGGATCACACAATAGGGTTAGTTGTATGTTGATAGGACAATGTATTGGAGGGCAAGAGTGATAGAAGCTTCAACCTAGCATAGAAATTGATGCATACAGGATTGAAGGGGGCCAATATATCTTAATGCGTTGGTTGGGTTTTACCTTAATGAATGTTAGTAGTTGCGGATGATTGCTAATAGTTCCAATCATAAGTGCATAGAATTCCAAGTCAGGGATGACATGCTAGCAGTGGCCTCTCCCACATAAAACTTGCTATCGGTCTAGTAAAGTAGTCAATTGCTTTGGGACAATTTCGCAACTCCTACCACCACTTTTCCACACTCGCTATACTAAATTTATTGCTTATTTACCTAAACAGCCCCTAGTTTTTATTTAAGTGCTCTTTATATTCTTGCAAACCTATCCCGTTACACCTACAAAGTACTTCTAGTTTCATACTTGTTCTAGGTAAAGCAAACGTTAAGCGTGCATAGAGTTGTATCGGTGGTCGATAGAACTTGAGGGAATATTTGTTATACCTATAGCTCCTCGTTGGGTTCGACACTCTTACTTATCGAAAGAGGCTACAATCGATCCCCTATACTTGTGGGTTATCAAGACCTTTTTCTGGTGCCGTTGCCGGGGAGTTATAGCGTGGGGTGAATATTCTCCTGTGTGCTTGTTTGCTTTATGACTAAGTAGTTCTTATTTTCTGCTATTACTTTCTGTGTTTAGTTATGGATATGGAACACGAAATACCAAAAAAATTAGGTTTACTTGCTACTCATGGAGATGGGGAACCTTCTAAAACCCTCGATGCTCATTATGTGAAAGATATTATGCACTATTTTAATAATCCTAAGAAAACCCCATTTAATTATATAATGGGAGACACGTTGGATCAATGTGAATACTTTATGGATTATCGCTTGACTCAATAAGGGAAACTATTATGGGATTAAATTTATATGTTGCATTGGTATGCTTTGCAACTATGCTTGAGATATGATTATACTTGTTGCTCTAGGATGAAGGCTCCACACCTTCCCTTTTCATGCGAATTTAATGATAATGAAACCTTAGCTTCTTATGCTAATGGTATATATGATTACTATGATGTGGAACGAATAGAGGAATTTGTTGCTTTTAAGGGTGCTTGTGAAATTGAATCTTTGTTTAAAGAGTTTGAAGATTTTGATGGTTTAGTTTATAGACCTGAAAATTTAGCTATCCTTAAATATTGCTATGAGAACTATAAATACAATTATGATATTGATGAATTTATTGAGAAAGTCTCCGCTGTCCGAGGAGACTAATATTTTGCGGGAGTCTATGGAAGAAGAAATTGATGAAACTGTGAGCTCATTGGATGAAAAAGATGATGAGGAGAGCGAAGAACAAAAGGAGGAAGAGAGGATTAGCTACCGGTGCCCACCTTCTAATGAGAGTAACTCTTCACATTGTTTAATTTCCCTTCGTGCTTACCGAAGGATGAATGCTATGTTGATTGTTATGATCCCATTGATTCTTTTGAAATATCCCTTTTTGATGATGCTTGCTATGCTTGTGGCCAAGATGCCAATATGAATTATGCTTATGGAGATGAACTTGCTATAGTTCCTTATGTTAAACATGAAATTGTTGCTATTGCACCCACGCATGATAGTCCTATTATCTTTTTGGATTCTCCTGACTACACTATATCGGAGAAGTTTGCCCTTATTAAGGATTATATTGATGGGTTGTGTTTTACTACTACACATGATGATTTTGATAGATATAATATGCATGTGCTTGCTGCCCCTACTTGCAATTATTATGAGAGAGGAACTATATCTCCACCTCTCTATGTTTCCCACATGATAAAGTTGCAAGAAACTGTTTATACTATGCATTGGTCTTTACTATGTGTGCATGAATTGTTCTTTTATGACATGCCGATGCATATGAAGAGAGTTAGACTTCGTCATTACATCATATATGTTACTTTGTGCTCACTACTAAATCACAAATTATTTTTACTTAAAATTGGCTTTGATATACCTTGGGATCCGGGTGGAAACATTACTTGAGCACTATATGCCTAGCTTAATGGATTTAAAGAAAGCGCTGCCAAGGAGACAACCCGAAAGTTTTAGAGAGTCATTTATTTATGTTGTGTGCTTTTATAAAGATTAAAAATAAAAATAATTTGCCAAGATTTGCCTTTAGGATGTTTACATTGCTTGTTGGTTTGTGCGGTGCAAAACATAAACTTTGGCTATAGTGCGGGATTTTACATTTTTTACTAGAATGTCAAACGGTTTTGAAAGTTTTTTCACTGTCTTTCTATAGAAATTGTTTTTTCCTAATTTTTTCAGAAGTTTTGTACTACCATAATTATGGTGAATGTTCAGATTACTACAGACTGTCCTGTTTTTTGATGCATAGTTTGCTTGTTTTGATGAAACTATCGATTTCTATCAGTGGATTAAGCCATGGAAAATTTATATTACAGTAGCTACAATGCAAAAACAAAATATGAATTGGTTTTCAACAGTACTTAGAGTAGTGATTTGCTTTATTATACTAACGGATCTTACCGAGCTTTTTGTTGAGTTTTGTGTGGATGAAGTGTTCGAAGATCGAGGAGGTCTCGATGTGAGGAGAAGGAGGAGAGGCAAGAGCTCAAGCTTGGGGATGCCCAAGGCACCCCAAGTAAATATTCAAGGAGACTCAAGCGTCTAAGCTTGGGGATGCCCCGGAAGGCATCCCATCTTTCTT
This sequence comes from Triticum urartu, assembly GCF_003073215.2. Classification (NCBI taxonomy): domain Eukaryota; kingdom Viridiplantae; phylum Streptophyta; class Magnoliopsida; order Poales; family Poaceae; genus Triticum; species Triticum urartu. The sequence continues at coordinate 355,367,139 of NC_053023.1, forward strand.
CAACAAGTATCGGTATGTTTTCGGAATCGTTTTGTTCATGTGATATGTGCAAATCTTGGAGCGTCTTTTGCATTTAGTTTTCACTTTTCTTTGATGCACCATGCTGGTATGAGATAGTCCGTGGTTGATATATAGAATGCTCTTTGCACTTCACTTATAACTTTTGAGTATGGCTTTATAGAATTCTTCATGTGCTTCACTTATATCATTTGAAGTTTGGATTTCCTGTTTCTCTTCACTTATATTTGTTAGAGCGTGGGCATATCTTTTGTAGAAAGAATTAAACTCTCTTGCTTCACTTATATCTATTTAGAGAGATGACAGGATTTGGTCATTCACATGGTTAGTCATAAAATCCTACATAAAATTTGTAGATCACTAAATATGATATGTTTGATTCCTTGCAATAGTTTTCCGAAATAAACGCATAAACAGAGAGAGACAGATCCAATCTCGGAGGGGCTCTCGCCCCTCCCATGCCATGGAAGCCAAGGACCAGAGGGGAAACCCTTCCCCCATCTAGGTATAAGGTAAAGGAAGAAGAAGAAGAAGAAGGGGGGCCATCTCCCCCTCTCTTCCGGTGGCGCCAGAACACCGCCGGGGCCATCATCGTCACCGCAATCTACACCAACACCTCTATCATCTTCCCCAACATCTTCATCACCTTCCCCCATCTATCTACAGTGGTCCACTCTCCCACAACCCACTGTACCCTCTACTTGAACATGGTGCTTTATGCTTCATATTATTAACCAATGATGTGTTGCCATCCTATGATCTGAGTAGATTCTCGTTGTCCTATCGGTAATTGGTGACTTTCTATGGTTGGTTTAATTTTTTTATGGTTATGTTGCTATCCTTTGGTGCCCATCATCTGAGCGCGTGTGTGGATCACACCATAGGTTTAGTTGTATGTTGATAGGACTATGCATTGGAGGGCAAGAGTGAAAGAAGCGTCAACCTAGCATAGAAATTGATGCACACGGGATTGAAGGGGGACCAATATATCTTAATGCCATGGTTGTGTTTTACCTTAATGAAGGTTAGTAGTTGCAGATGCTTGCTAATAGTTCCAATCATAAGTGCATAGAATTCCAAGTCATGGATGACATGCTAGCAGTGGCCTCTCCCACATAAAACTTGCAATCGGTCTAGTAAAGTAGTCAATTGCTTAGGGACAATTCCGCAACTCCTACCACCACTTTTCCACACTCGCTATACTAACTTTATTGCTTATTCACCTAAACAGCCCCTAGTTTTTATTTACGAGCTCTTTATATTCTTGCAAACCTATCCCGTTACACCTACAAAGTACTTCTAGTTTCATACTTGTTCTAGGTAAAGAGAACGTTAAGCGTGCGTAGAGTTGTATCGGTCATCGATAGAAGTTGAGGGAATATTTGTTCTACCTTTAGCTCCTCATTGGATTCGACATTCTTACTTATCGAAAGAGGCTACAATTGATTCCCTATACTTGTGGGTTATCTAGGGCCGTGATATTCTAAGGGAAATTCATGAAGGAGATTGTGGCCATCACGCCGGCTCTTAATATCTTGTGGCTAAAGCTTTTGGTCATGGATTTTATTGGTTGAAGGCTCATGCTGATGCAGAAGATCTAGTTAGCAAGTGTGATGGCTGTCAGAAATTTTCTAGACGAGCTCATCTGCCGACTCAAGAATTGAGGATGATTCAAATTACTTGGTCATTCATAGTCTGGGGCTGGATATGGTTGTACCTTTCAAGCGGTCCAAGGACAAAAAGACCCACCTCTTAGTGGCGATTGATAAATTTACCAAATGGGTTGAGGCAGAGCCGGTCAGTAAATGTGATGCGGCAACGGCGGTTCAATTCATTAAGAAGGTGATCTTCTGCTTTGGTTAGCATCACAACATCATAACTGATAATGGCACTAATCTATCCAAGGGTGTTATGAAAGAGTTCTGTCAATGAGAGCATATTCGTCTTGATGTTTCTTCAGTGGCTCACCTCCAGTCCAATGGTCAAGCAGAAAGAGCCAATCAAGAAATCTTGAGAGGGATAAAACCCCGGCTCATGCTCCCTTTACAGAGGACGCCGAGTTGTTGGGTTGAGGAGCTACCCTCAGTGCTTTGGAGTATCAACACCACCCCCAACAGATCGATAGGTTGCACGCCCTTCTTCATGGTCTATGGGGAAGAGGCGGTTCTTCCAAGCGATATCCGTCATGATTCACCCCAAGTGGCGGCTTATGTCGAAGCTGTCAATGAAAAAGCACGTCAGGATGCTCTTGATATGTTGGATGACGAGCATGACCTTGCAGCGGCTCGGTCGGTGATATACCAGCAAGACCTGCGTCATTATCATTGCTGCCGGGTTAAGACCCGGACCTTTCAAGATGGCGACTTGGTGCTCCAGCTAATCCAAGATCAAACTGATATGCATAAGTTATCCCCACCTTGGGAAGGACCTTTTGTGGTCAGCAATAACCTGAACAACGGGTCATACTACCTCATTGATATTCGAGAATAGAAGGATTCACGCACATCAGAGGAGGAGACCCGCCGGCCGTGGAACATCGCTCATCTTCGGCCCTATTACACCTGGGCCACCAGCTCTTGTGTTGTACATACTTCCTTCAGTATACATATTATGATCACTATAATAATGCCGGCATCCCTGGTAAATCAAGGCCTCTGTCATTTCAATTCTAAGTATCTAAGCCTTTATTATTTGTTCATAAGGTCACTTGGGGGCTTCTTGCTCATTGAGCATAGCTATGCTTACACTCTTGATCAGGCTTACATGCCTTCTCGAGGTCACTTGGGGGCTTCCTTCTCAATGAGCATAGCTATGCTTACCCTTTTGATCAGGCTTACATGCATTCTCGCGGGTCACTTGGGGGCTTCCTGCTCAATGAGCATAGCTGTGCTTACCCTCTTGATCAGGCGTACATGCCTTCTCGTAGGTCACTTGGGGGCTTCCTGCTCAATGAGCATAGCTATGCTTACCCTCTTGATCAGCTTACATGCCCGGTATAACACCAAATTCCGGGTTATCCGGCCTGTATGTCGTTGTTACTCCACCCAGGTAATCCTGGAATGACCCGTTGTACTCTTGATAGTCAATCTTTTAAATAAGACCTTGAACTCGTTAAAGTTAAAACTGCGGTTTGTCATGTGAGGGCCGACTTACAGGTGTGCAGGAATTAACTCAGTGCTTGTGCGGTCCATGAAAGCACTTGAAGTTTTAGGCCTGGCAGCCTGTGAAAGCCTTGTTTTTCTAGATTTCTGTTTTTTTCTAAAAAAATTGGATTCATACCCTTCTTCCCTATTAATATATGATTTTCACAATTCAGGCCATGTAGCCTTGATTCTAGGCCTTATACTTAAGCATATTGGGTTAATATCCCACCCTGATAAGCCGACTTTAGGTCGCCAGGTTAATTTTCCTTGAATAAATTCAAGTCATGATTCTTCATCTTAACGGGTTAATACCCATGCTGGATTACAATTATTAAAACATCATTATGACAACAGTCTACAGGTATGACTTTTCATATTTGAATGAATATTTAGGGTTTTCTAACCCGACCATCTTTCTACTTTAAGTCTTTGACATATTTCTAGCTTAAACAGCCTTCAGTTTTTTAATCAAAGACTATTATATTAGGGTTTTTTTCAAAGATATTTGTGACCCGCCCTAGCGTAAACCGCCAGGGCATATGTTGTTTCCTTGTGTACATGAAGTATGATGATGCTTGATCTGATCCAAATAACTGATAATATTATACGCACAAGTGGCAGGTGATAAATATCAAACTCGACGGCTTAAACATGCAAAGGATACCACATGAATGATAGCATGATAGATCAATGTTTCAACTAGCCCATTACAAGACTTTAAAAGCCCAAAGGATTAAAAGTTTTTTCCAAAGAAGTTCTACCCTGCGGTCTGAGAGCCACCCCTTGGATCAGTTGTTTTGCTCCTGGTGAGTTGAAGACTCTGGGTTATCCTGCGTCGGTTCTTCTTCCTCGTCCATCGTCTGGAAGTTAGGTGATGTCCAGTCGATGCCAGTTAAGGCTTTGAACATAGCTTCATCATCTATAAGTGTAGATGGATCAACATCAGGAGCAAAAGTATGCTTACATGTTGGAGGTATGAGATCCACAATATCATAAGCCGACGCGTTCACTTTTGAGTTTTTCAACGTATAAGCCGCCTGGTATTTGGACAAGTTAGTCTCTTCAGCCAATTTGCTCGCCGAAGGTCGCATCTCTTTCACGCACTTGGTAAATGCTTCTTTAAAAGGCGATCCGTCCTCTTTAAAGGTTGGACAACTGGTGGCCATTTCCAATGGGTCTAATTCCGCTTGCCATGCTTTGGCTCAGCTCAAAACAGTGATGACACCAGCTCGGGCGGATGTAGCGATCTGACCTCAAACAGTTAAATCTCTGTGCATAAGTGTCATCCCTGGATCGGTAATGCTGACAAACACACACAGTACTTCGAAGGATTCATAACAGAGTGGCAATCACACACTTATTACATTGAATGTCTCCAAAGAGAACTTATTACAATAAATATGGCTTAAGGCCATCTAAATACGATAACAGCGGAAGGCTTGGAAGATAAAATGAGTCCATCAACTCCAACGGCACAGCTGAGTGCACGACAACGACCTAGCGCACCTTACTCTTCGTCTGAAAAGTCTGCAACATGATATGTTGCAGCCCGAAACGGGTCAGCACATGGAATATGCTGGCAATATAACACATTAGAGTAATGAACAGAATAAATGCTATCACTACATGCATATATGGCTGGTGGAGGCTCTATGGTTATAATGTTTTGTGAAAAGCCAATTTTTTCCTACAACAAAGGAATATATTTTATTTAACTATCATGGTAGTTGATAAACATTGAGAATGGTAAATCCCCATATCAATCCCAATTAAACAAGTAATTAACAACCCAACAAATTAATTTAGAGTGATGAGATGAACATGATAATCCAAGAACCAGATACTCAAGATGTCCATAACCGGGGACACAGCTAACCATGATTAGATTGTACACTCTACAGAGGTTTGCGCACTTTTCCCCACAAGACTCGATCTCCTCCGTTGGATTTCTCGCACTACATGGTGTTTGAGAAACGGATGACCGAGACACAGTCTTTCAGAAACATTAACTCTTTACTCCGGGTAGACAGTACCAACCTACATCCCCTACATCTGCTAGTCTACCACTGAAAGAGTTCATGCAACATACTCAACTATGCTAGAGCCCATAATAGCTTGTGGCTGCACACAGAAGTTCCTAGCATGAATAATCTTATGATCCCTTTGAGCCTGGGTGGCGAACCAAAAGACAACACTGGTATATCCCCAGGTGCCCGCAACCAATCCACCCATATGTGTATTTATGTAGCCACCTTAAGTTAACCATAACAAGCTCACATCTGTCATGGATTCACACAAACCCAATCCACGTCTACGAGCATAGCATGGCAATATAAGCATAGCATAGAAGTAACTCCCAAGGGTTTGATATTAAAAAGGGCAATAGGTTCTACCTCATCATCTACTTCCCAATACCCACATGTTAATCACATCCTAATCATGCAATGTTTGAGGAATGTAACTAATGCAAAAAGGGTAATAAAGGGATATGATCAAAGTGTTACTTGCCTTGCTGACGATCCGCAAACCCTAGAGACTCGTAGTAGCACGCTTCACACTCCGGAAATTCTATCGAAAACAAACAATAGCAAACATAAGAACTCAAGCATTTATGCAAGGGTAAAACTCGAATAAGAAGATCCAAACTAAAAGTTCAACTGAAGAGATTCGATTTGCAAAAAGAATTGGTCAAATCGAAGCTACGGAACTAAAACTATGATCAAAAGAACTTCGAAAACAAATCTGCTTGAAACCAAATTTGAAATTGTAAAAATCATGTTCAAGTTGATTAAACAGAAAGAGGGGCTTGATATGAAGATTTTGGCGTTGGTTTCACTGGATTTCGATGAATAGTTAAAAAGTTGCGAGGGTTTGAAGATCAGGGGCTAATCTGTGATAAATGTAATCGCGGATAGGTCCTTGACCGAAAATAAAATAAAAAGAAAAATACTAGGGCACGAACGTTCGTTATCAAACACGAACGGACGAACACGTTCGTTATAAAAGAACTAACGAGCGGACGCTCGGTAAATAACGAAACCGAAAAAACGAAACAAACTGAACCGATCTAAATAAAAACCGAAACTAGGGTTTCTAAAAAAGGGGCGGTTTTTTTACCTAAAACCCAAAAAATGGGCGGCGAGACTCGCGAGGTCCGGCGGCTCTGGCAGCTTCTGGCGAGGCGGGGTGGTTGCGGCACGTACGTGGGGTGGCAGGCAGCGACATGACAAGGCGGCGAGCGGCGTGGGCGGCAGAGCGACGGCGCGGTGCGGCAGGCGGCGGCGTGCGGCGGCGGGGTGGTCCAGGCGGCGGCTTGGGCGACGAGCGGGACGAGGAGAGGCGATGGGGTGGGCGACTTATAAAGGGGGTCATGGGGGTACTTGTGGGAGGGGGCAGGGCGGTGGCGGACTCCGAGGCGGCCACGGCGGCGGCGTCGCGTGCGTGAGCGGGTGACCGGCTCGGGCTCGGGGGCGACGGGGCGCTGGCTCGGCTGGGCTTCGGCCCAGTCGGTCCGAATACTTTTTGTTATAAAATTCGCCAAAGGAAACATCCTAAAGAAATTTATAAAAATTCTAAAAATGCCAAAAACAATTTTCACCGTCGAAATAAAATATTTAGAACATAGTGAACATTTTCTTTGCCTAAAAATGCAATTTTGAAAAATGCATGTTTTCTAATTCAAATAAAATAGCCATAAAGTCCAAATAAAATTATTTATTTGATTTTAACATTTTTCCTCCAATATTTCTTTTATATTGGAGAAGTCATATTACCTCCCCTCATTTATTTTTATATTGGAAATATTTTCGGAGAGAAAAATCATTAAAACCAAAATGATCCTCTTTTCAATATTTGAGAGAAATTCAAATATGAATATAAATGAAATCCCCAACTCTCTCCGTGGGTCCTTGAGTTGCTCAGAATTCCTAGGATCGCAGACGAAATGCAAAAAAATATTATATGCATATGATGACCTATGTATAACATTCCAAATTGAAAATTTGGGATGTTACAAACCTACCCCCCTTAGGATGAATCTTGCCCTCGAGATTCAGGTTGGCTAGGAAATAGGTGTGGGTGGTCTTTTCGTAGATCCTCCTCTCGTTCCCAGGTGGCTTCATCCTCGGTATGGTGGCTCCACTGAACTTTGCAAAACTTGATAACCTTGCCGCGGGTAACTCGGCTGGCAAATTCGAGATTCTTGACTGGTTTCTCCTCGTAGGTCAGATCACTATCCAATTGAATTGCGTCCAGGGGCACTGTATCTCCTAGAGGAATATCGTCCATCTCAGCATGGCACTTCTTCAACTGGGAAACATGAAACACATCATGAAATCCTGACAGTCCTTCGGGTAACTCCAACTTGTAGGCCACTTCTCCCATACGTTCCAAAACTCGGTATGGTCCTATAAATCGCGGGGCTAACTTTCCCTTAACTCCAAAACATTTAACTCCTCGCAGAGGTTACACTCAAAGATATGCTCTGTCTACGATTTCATAGACTACTTCCTTGCGTTTCGAGTCTACATAACTCTTATGTCTAGACTGAGCTACCTTCAGTCTATCTCGAATTAACTTAACCTTCTCTTCGGGCTCTTTGATCAAATCTGGTCCAAACAACTGACAGTCTCCAACTTCATCCCACATCAATGGTGTCATGGATCTCCTTCCATATAAAGCTTTGAAAGGTGTCATCTCCAAACTGTCCTGGTAGTTGTTGTTGTATGAGAACTCTGCGTAGGGCAAATTATCATCCCAAATAGATCCATAATCTAGCGCACAAGCTCGCAACATGTCCTCTAGGATCTGATTAACTCTCTCGGTCTTTCCATCTGTCTGCGGACAAAAAGCTGTACTGAACTCTAGCCTGGTACCCAAAGTCTGGTGCAGCTGATTCCAAAACTTCAAGGTAAACTATGTTCCTCTATCTGATACGACGGTCCTTGGAACTCCATGCAGACATACGATCCTGGTCATATATATCTTGGCCAACTTCGCACTCGTATAGGTGGTTTTTACTTGTATAAAGTGAGCCACTTTGGTCAAACGATCCACTACTACCCATATAGTATCATATCCCGATCGGGTCCTGGGCAATCCAGTGATGAAATCCATGCCAAGCTTATCCCACTTCCATTCGGGTATCGGCATAGGCTGCAGTAATCCTGCTGGCTTCTGATGTTCTCCCTTCACTCTCTGACATACATCACATACGGCTACATACTCGGCAATATCCTTCTTCATACCAATCCACCAGAAACGCTCCTTCAAATCCAAATACATCTTGGTGTTTCCGGGGTGTATCGAGTATGGCGAGTCATGAGCTTCCTGTAGGATTAACTTCCTGATCTCTGCATTATTGGGTACATAAACACGGTCCTCAAACCATAAAGTGTTGTGCTCATCCTCATGAAAACCTTTGGCTTTTCCTTTGCCCATTTTCTCATTTATCCCAGCAATCTCCTTATCATCCTTCTGAGCTTCTCGAATCCTTCCCAATAATGTCGACTGAACCTCCATTGCTGTGACAAAACCTCTAGGGACTATCTCCAAACGTAGCTCCTTGAGATCTTCAATTAACTCCTTTGGCAATCCTCCGCTTACGAGGGTATTGGCATAACTCTTTCGGCTCAAAGCGTCTGCTACGACATTGACCTTGCCTGGATGATAATGCAACTTCATACCATAATCCTTTATAATCTCCAACCATCTCCTCTGCCTGAGATTCAACTCCTTCTGTGTGAAAATGTACTTAAAACTCTTATTATCCGTGTACGCATCACAACGGTTTCCAATAAGAAAATGTCTCCAGGTCTTGAGTGCATGAACTACCGCTGCTAACTCCAAATCATGTGTTGCATAATTCAACTCATGCGGTCGAAGCTAATGTGAGGCATATGAAACAACTCTTCCGTCTTGCATAAGTACACCTCCAAGTCCTAAGCAGGAAGCGTCATAATACACTTGGAAATCTTTGTGTATATCCGGCAGAATCAGCATAGGGGCTGTAGCAAAACGTTTCTTAAACTCCTAAAAACTTGCCTCACATTCATCTGTCCATTTGAACTTGGTGTCCTTCTTCAACAACTCCGTCATAGGCTTCGCAATCTTAGAAAAATTCTCAATGAATCTCCGATAATATCCCGCAAGTCCAAGAAAACTGCGGATCTCTCCAACTGAGGTGGGTGATAGCCAATCAGTGACTGACTTAACCTTAGTAAGATCCACGGCTATACCTTCTCCTGATATAACATGTCTAAGAAATCCTACTTCCTTCAACCAAAACTCGCATTTGCTGAACTTAGCATATAACTGATGTTCCCTCAGCTTCTCGAGAACTAAACACAAATGCACCTTGTGTTCCTCTTCATTCTTTGAGTACACCAAGATATCATCAACGAACACCATGACAAACTTATCCAAGAACTCCACGAACACCTTATTCATCATACTCATGAAATAGGCTGGGGCGTTAGTCAACCCAAATGACATAACAGTATACTCATATAGCCCATACCTTGTGGTGAAGGCTGTCTTAGGTATATCTTGTTCTCGAATCTTCAGCTTATGGTATCCAGATCGCAGATCAATTTTGGAAAATACTTTAGCTCCTTACAACTGGTCAAACAAATCTTGATCACCGGTAGTGGGTACTTGTTCTTGATCATCACTTCATTCAATGCGCGATAATCAACAACCATTCTCAAAGATCCATCCTTCTTCTCAACCAAAAGCACTGGGGCTCCCCCTGGTGACAAACTTCGTCGAATGAAACCCTTATCCAATAACTCCTTGATCTGCTTCTTAATCTCCTCCAAATCATTTGCGGGCATCCGGTATGGTCTCTTCAATATCGGTCCAGTGCTTGGCAACAGCTCTATCGAAAACTCAATGTCTCGTTCCGGTGGCATGCTTGGTAGCTCCTCTGGAAATACATCCAGATAATCCTTCACTACACGCAATTCCTCCTGAATAATTCCTGAGAGGGAATTTACTTGGGTTCTCCTTGGGGCGTGCCTGGATACATACTTAATCCTTTTTCCCTCCGGGGTGGTGAACAGAATTGACCTACTAGCACAGTCAATGTTTCCTCCATACTTCGATAGCCAATCCATACCTAGTATCACATCCAATCCTTGTGACTCCAAAATTATTAGGTCCGAGGGGAAAACATGGCTACCAATGGTTAAGAGTAACCGATCACAGCATCAGCTGGCCATATACTCTGCTCCTGGTGAGCTTACTAGCATGGGTGACCTAAGGGCTAAGGTGGGTAACATAAACTTGTCCACAAATCCCCTTTATATGTATGAATGCGATGCACCAGTATCAAAAAGAATGAGAGCGGTAAATGACTTAACCAAAAACTTACCGATAACTGCGTCTGGCTGCTCTTCAACCTCCTCCACGTTAACGTGGTTCACTTGTCCCCTGTTGAAAGGGTTGGGCTTCTTCCTAGAGCTTCCATTACCATTACCATTCTTTGCTTCTGGGCACTCATTGGCATAGTGTCCAGTCTTCCCGCACTTGAAACAGGTAATGTGACTTTGGTCCTTCTTGGCGGGTGTGGCTGGGTTAGAGCTGTTCTGATTGCTACCTGCCCCATTCCCATTTCCATTCTTGGAGCCACTATGGTTATGAGAACTTCCTACATTGTGGGTGTGGCCTCCATGTTTATGAGTATATCCTCCCGAGTTCGGGGTAAAACGAGGCTTCTGCTGAGCTCCTGAATTGTACTTCCCTTGTCCATACTTCCTTTTGTGGCTCTCAATCTGCTGCTGCTTCCCTTCAATCATAAGAGCCTTTTCTACCAACTCCTGGTAGTTGTTAAATGTTGCCACCATTAACTGCATACTCATCTCATCATTCAACCCTTCCATAAACTTCTCCTACTTCGCGGCATCTATGGCCACATCATCTGGGGCATAGCGAGCTAACATACTGAACTCATCCATGTACTGCCCCACAGTACGATTTCCTTGGCGCAAGTTGCGGAACTCACGCTTCTTCATGCTCATATCTCCAGTTGAGACATGAGCAGTGAAGAATGCTTGCTGAAACTGCTCCCAAGTGACATTGGCTATAGGGAAAGTGGCCGTGTAATTCTCCCACCATGAGGCTTCGGGTCCATCCAACTGATGTGCGGCAAAACACACCTTATCCGCATCTGTGCAACCTGCGGTGGTCAACTCCCTTCCAATCCGGCATAGCCAGTCATCAGCAACTATCAGCTCGGTGCTACTGGAAAACACCGGCGGTTGTAACCTCAGAAAATGGGCTAAGTTGTCAATTGGAGGTGGTGGCGGTGGGTTGTTGTTGTTGCCTTGGTTCTAGACTAGTAGCTGCATTAAGGCATTCTGTTGTTGGATCAACTGGGTGAGCTCCGGTGGGAAGGCAAATCCGGGGTCACGTCTCGGAGGCATATGATGGGTTTAGAGGGGAGAGATTAGAATAGAATGAGGTCTTGTGAGAAAGCACTACACATATGCACATGAGACAAACACATTCATATCACTCCAATCAATTCAAACAAGGGCATACAATCGATCTAACTATAGTTACAGTGCTCAGACTACTACTATATACATGGAGGAAATACTAGTAATAATATGGTGGTCGTCTAGAAATTTTGATCAGTGGAAGACTCCATGATATCCGCTCCAGCTTCGTCTTCATAGTCATCATCACTACTGTCGGGGTCGGAGTCGGTTTCTTTGATGATGATGTAGTCCTTGGGATGGTCGTCATCTCCTCCTAGCACGAGGTCTCCCATGAATACTCCTAGCTTCCTTATCAGGTCGTCATTCTTCTCCACTAGTATGGTGATTTCCTCCTCGTATCCGTCGTGTGTAGACTTGAGTTCCTATTCAAGTTCCATATTCCTAGTCATCAGCTTCTTCAGATCTATCATGTTTGCGCACATCTGGTTCTCCTAGCGACGAATGTGCTGGTTTAACTCTTGGATGAAGGCTGCAATGGACCTGTCCCTCCTGGTACTGATCATCTCCCATTGCTCATCTTGGTGCCCACATATCTGGTAGATGGTGTCCTTAAGATCCTTGTGATAAACTTCGCCGATGCATCCCATGGCGATCTGGGCTGCCATGCTCTTTCCTACACTCTAGTTTGTGCATCAAAGGAAAACTCTATGGGCTCAGTGACTGGCGTGAAAGTCCTTCCTAGAACTTGAACTCGAATCATCCAATGCTCCTCTTCTGGTAAAGTGGCAGTGTAGGTCCCGGTGAAGCTTGGTATTCCGATGTTAAGGTACCTAGTGACTTCCTTCAAGTGTCTCCCGAAAGGGGTGTCTTCATCCAGTTGGGCAAACTCGTTCCTTGAGTCCGCCATCCTATAGAGTGCAAAATGGAGAGGAGTCAGACATGAGTAGAGAAGAGTGACCAATGGCTCATCTTAGTGGTCGTGTCCTACAATCACCATGGGCTCTGATACCATCTTGTAGCGATCTGACCTCAACAGTCAGATCTCTGTGCATAAGTGTCATCCCTGGATCGATAATGCTGACACACACAGTACTTCAAAGGATTTATAAGAGAGTGGCAATCACACACTTATTACATCGAATATCTCAAAAGAGAACTTATTACAATAAATATGGCTTAAGGCCATCTAAATACGATAACAGCGGAAGGCTTGGAAGATAAAGTAAGTCCATCAACTCCAACGGCATAGCTGAGTGCATAACAATGAACTAGCGCACCTTACTCTTCGTCTGAAAAGTCTGCAACATGATATGTTGCAGCCCAAGATGGGTCAGCACATGCAATATGCTGGCAATATAACACAGTAGAGCAATGAACAGAATAAATGCTATCACTACATGCATATATGGCTGGTGGAGGCTCTATGGTTATAATGTTTTGTGAAAAGCCAATTTTTTCCTACAACAAAGGAATATATTTTATTTAACTATCATGGTAGTTGATAAACATTGAGAATGGTAAATCCCCATATCAATCCCAATTAAACAAGTAATTAACAACCCAACAAATTAATTTAGAGTGATGAGATGAACATGATAATCCAAGAACCAGATACTCAAGATGTCCATAACCGGGGACACAGCTAACCATGATTAGATTGTACACTCTGCAGAGGTTTGCGCACTTTTCCCCACAAGAATCGATCTCCTCCGTTGGATTTCTCGCACTACATGGTGTTTGAGAAACGGATGACCGAGACACAGTCTTTCAGAATCATTAACTCTTTACTCTGGGTAGACAGTACCAACCTACATCCCCTACATCTGCTAGTCTACCAATGAAAGAGGTCATGCAACATACTCAACTATGCTAGAGCCCATAATAGCTTATGGCTGCACATGGAAGTTTCTAGCATGAATAATCTTATGATCCCTTTGAGCCTGGGTGGCGAACCAAAAGACATCACTGGTATATCCCCAGGTGCCCACAACTAATCCACCCAGATGTGTATGTAAGTAACCACCTTAAGTTAACCATTAATTAACAATCTCACATCTATCATTGATTCACTCAAACCCAATCAACGTCTACGAGCATAGCATGGCAATATAAGCATAGCGTACAAGTAACTCCCGAGGGTTTGATATTAAAAATGGCAATTGGTTCTACCTCATCATCTACTTCCCAATACCCACATGTTAATCATATCCTAATCATGCAGTATTTGAGGAATGTAACTAATGCATAAAAACTGGGTAATAAAGGGATATGATCAAAGTGTTACGCTAGAGACTCATAGTAGCACGCTTCGCACTACAGAAATCTTCTTGAAACCAATTTTTAAATTGTCAAAATCATGTTCAAGTTGATTAAACAGAAAGAGGGGCTCGATATGAAGATTTTGGCGTTGGTTTCACTGGATTTGGACGAATGGTTAAAAAGTTGTGAAGGTTTGAAGATTAGGGGCTAATCTGCGATAAAAGTAATCGTGGATAGGTCCCTGGCCGAAAATAAAATAAAAAGAAAAAGACTACGGCGCGGACGTTCGTTAACAGAGACGAATGGACGAACGCGTTCATTAAAAACGAACTAACGAGTGGACACTCAGTAAATAACGAAACCGGAAAAAATGAAACTAACCGAACCGATCTAAATAAAAATCGAAACTAGGGTTTCTAAAAAACCGAGACGGTTTTTTACCTAAAACCAAAAAAATGGGTGGCAAGATCCGCGGGGTCCGGCGGCTCTGGCGGCTTCCGGCGAGGCGGGGAGGCTGCGGCGCGGATGTGGGATGGTGGGCAGCGGCGCGGCAAGGCGGTGAGCGGCGCGAGCAGCAGAGCGGCGGCGCGGCACGGCAGGCGGCAGCGTGCGGCGGTGGGGTGGTGCAGGCGGCAGCTTGGGCAGCGAGCGGGATGAGGAGAGGCGGCGGGGTGGGGCGGCTTATAAAGTGGGTCGTGTGGGGGTGCTTGCGGGAGGGTTCAGGGCGGCGGTGGACTCCGAGGCGGCCATGGCGGCGGCGTCTCGTGCGGGAGCGGGAGACCAGCTCGGGGCCAGGGGCGACCAACGCTGGGCCTGCTGGGCTTCGGCCCAGTCGGTCCGAAGACTTTTTTTTATAAAATCCGTCGAAGGAAAAATCCTAAAGAAATATATAAAAATTCTAAAAATGCCAACAACAATTTTCGCCGTCTAAATAAAATATTTTGAACATAGTGAACATTTTTTGGCCTAAAAATGCAATTTTGAAAAATGCATGTTTTTCTAATTCAAATAAAATAGCCATCAAATCCAAATAAAATTATTTATTTGATTTTGACATTTTTCCTCCAATATTTCTTTTATATTGTAGAAGTCATATTATCTCCTGTCATTTATTTTTATATTGAAAATATTTTTGGAGAGAAAATACAATTAAACCAAAATGATCCTCTTTTCAATATTTGAGAAAATTTCAAATATGAAAATAAATGAAATCCCCAACTCTCTCGGTGGGTCCTTGAGTTGTTTAGAATTCCTACGATCACAGAAAAAATGCAAATAAAATATGATATGCATATGATGACCTATGTATAACATTCCAAATTGAAAATTTGGGATGTTACAGCGGATGATCGCTTAATCTCTTCAATTCTTTGGGGCATGACAAATAGTTTGTCCAGTACTTCCCTAATGGGTGACGGTGACTGTTTTCTATGCGAGATGGCCGCTATGGTTCGCTGGGTGCCTGTATATAGCTATTCCACCAAGGTGTAAACCGCCTTCAGCTTCACCAACATGTCTTGTCCAAGGCTGGAGCTTTTGGGGCCTGTTTGCGCAAACATATGATACGTCACCAGGTGGGTCAAAGTAAATTACAGGTGCAAGATTGTGGTGCAATGTCACTTACCAAAGATGGCGACTGTCATATTTGGATTTTTTACAACATGGTCTTAAGTCTCGGCTTAATTATTCAGCCTAAGCCAGCCCTTGGGGGCTATTCATTTGGATTTGATGGAGATATGATAATTTTGAAGAGTTTCAAGAAGGCTATCATTTAAGTCTACAACATTTTTAATTATTTCATATCCTCTAGACTTGGCGGCTGACATAGATACAAATGAGAAGGGTTTTTGTTGCTTACCTCAAAGCACTCCTTCATCAGATTTACCAAGCTGGCTTCCATCTCACAGTTGGTATGAAGGCGGTTCAAATAGCCAGCATGGGAGGGGGAACCCGCAGATAACAGCCCGGACCTAACCACACCACTCGAAGCTGAACAATCTGACATAATTGGAGGCCCTGCCACCGAAATTACACCTTCAGCCCACGTAATAATGGTGGTCATCGCCCCGTGGACAGAACCGTTCCTAGCCTTCCTTACTAGGCAGGAACTCCTAGAGGACCAAAACGAGGCACGCTGCATAGTGCGGCGATCTAAAGCCTATAAAGTCCACGAGGGAGAGCTTTATAAGAAAAGCACTACCGGAGTCCTTCAAAGGTGCATCTCCGAAGAGGAAGGGCGGAACTTGCTGGCTGAAATTCACGCCGGACTCGGTGGCCACCATGCTGCAGCTCGGTCCCTTGTAAGCAAGGCTTTCCGTACGGGCTTTTACTAGCCGACGGCCCGAGCAGACGCTCAGGACTTGGTCCAACGATGTGTCGGTTGCCAGCTTTTTGCAAACCAAAGCCATATGCCACCCACCGCCCTCCGAACTATCCCCATCACTTGGCCCTTCGCGGTCTGGGGGCTTGACATGGTTGGACCCCTTAAAGGCGGAACCCACAAGGAAAAATACTTACTGGTCATGGTGGATAAGTTCACCAAATGGATAGAAGCTAAGCCTGTTAAGACGGCCGAATCCGGACATGTGATAGACTTCATATACGGGGTTGTACACCGTTACGGCGTCCCCCACAGCATCATCACTGATAATGGCACAAACTTCACCTCCGACGAGGTAAAACTCTGGTGCAAAAACATGGGCATCAAGATCGACTATGCTTCCGTCTATCACCCACAAACTAACGGCCAGGTCGAACATGCAAATGGTCTTATCATGAGCGGCATTAAACCCAGACTAGTGCGGTCCCTCAAGGAATGTAACACGCACTGGGTAGAGGAGCTCGACTCCGTACTCTGGGGACTGTGGACCACGCTGAATTGCACCACCGGATACACACCATTCTTTATGGTGTACGGCGCAGAGGTAGTTCTGCCCTGCGACATAATTCATGACTCACCTCGAGTGCACATGTACAAAGAAAGAGAAGCCGAGCTCGATCGGCAGGACAACTTGGATGCCTTGGAGGAGGAGCGTGACGTGGCAAAAGCCCGTTCCGCATTTTATCAACAGCAGGCTCGAAGATATCAAAGCAGAGAAGTACGGGCCAAAAATTACAATGTTGGCGAACTAGTTCTACTCCTGCTGGATAAGAAAAAGGACAAACTCAAGCCCAAGTGGGAAGGTCCATTCATAATCGACCAAGTCCTGACTGGTGGAGCGTACCGCCTGCGAGATGCGTCGGATAACCGACTCGAGCCGAACCCATGGAACGCCGCCCGTCTCCGAAGATTCTATGCCTAGCGCCGGACTCTGTGTTTGTCTCCTTCCTCTGTCCATTTTTTACATTTTCTATCTTACATTTCTCTCCTTCCCCTCTTTTCTCTTATAGCCCTTAAAGGCTCATTAAGTGACACGCTACCCGCGCTCATTAAACCTGGGGGCTTCTTTAACAGAAGCTTATTTATATGGGCTTCACGCCCAACACATGCGTCAAACTTCCGCATGTACCTTTTCTTCACCATTATATGCATCGATATGACTTAAGTTTTGGCCAAGCTGGGTTGCCTGGCTCCTGCGCTTACCCCTACGTTCCCGATTGTTCGGCTAGGCGGTAAAGGGAGCACCTCTGCGATTGTTACTGCCGGATCAGCCGGATGTGTACCTCAGACTTGGTGAAGCCGAAAGCTAGCGTTCTTAAGGGAATATTCGGTCGGTGAACTAAAAGACGACCTTTTTTTTACTTATTTATATACATGCCCCCAGATGATTTTCCTGCATTTGCAGTCCGGACATGCACTTTAGGGCATGCCTCCCAGAGAAAGGAACCCCTAACGGAACTATTCTCTCTGGAAGATGTTTCTTACTAACCATGTAATATAACATAACTAGTTGGGCACTTGTCTGATAAAGCACTAATGACCCCTACGCCTGGTCTCCATGCATACCCCGGTTCGTACATAACTGGTAGGGTATTCGGACACACTCCGGACCGTCAGGTCCCGAGGTAGAAGCAAAAAGGTCGGCAATGACAAACGATCTACAATCCGGCTAGAAGGCATTACACATGTCAATTAACAATTACATAGTCACTCTGACTGATTGTATTCCTCTTCTATACCATCTAACAGGCTGTCTAATTTACAGTCCTGTTGGGAATACTTTGCGGCCAATTCTACTTGGCCGTATACTAAGCTTACAGGGATCTCCTTCCCATCAGGCCCCACAGGTCCGACTTCGGCCATGTGGTTTGGGTCAGACCTCGTAAACTAGGTCTTCACCATGGCCCAGGCCTCCCTAGTGCCTTGCCGGCAGGCCGATATCTTCCACAACCGGAAGCGCCGCCGAGCTCCCTTAAGCTTCTCCGCAAGCTCTCCAAGGCCCTCGGGCATGGAGTGGGACGGCCATAAGGCTTGGGCAACGCCTCGCATTGCCTGCCGAACACGCTCGTGCAGTTGCAATAGCTCGGGAAGAAGGTCACCCGTAGAACCGGGCATCTCCTCTGCAGGACGACCTGTTAGCATACCTATAGACATTACTCTATTAGTCGACTTCCTCGCCGAACTCTTTTTTCAAAAGATTCTCTTAAGCACTTACTAAATATGCCGCGTCAAAGCCGCTGATTCTCCTTAGTGGAGTCTGACAGCTGGCCATGAACATCTCTAAGTTCAACGTCCAGCTTGGTGTTGGATTCTCTCGCCTCACCTTTGTCAGCGTACTCTCACCGGCATTTAGCCGGGGTAAGAGTTGTTGTCTCTCCGGATCGAGTCCGGCACCATCTGCAATATGATTTGTCAGATTTGCACCCATGCCGCAAAATACTAATCTTTCGAAGTGTATCTTACCAGAGGGGGTCTCTTTGGGCTCCCCTGCCGCGGCTAGTGCGGCCTCCAGTTGGGCTTTGCACTCTTCCAGCTCCTGGGATAGTACGGTATTCTTCTCTGTAAGAACCTACATAACAAATGATCCTTAAATCAGTTACTCTAACTATTTCAAGTCTCGGGGGCTACTGGTATATATATATATATATATATATATATATATATATATATATATATTTGACCAAAATTTTCTTACCCGTATATCTTTTACATACTGCTCCGTGGCTCTGGCTAAACCATTTTGAGCGGCACGGAGGTACGCATCTCCTGAATTGAAGGCATCTAACGCCTCTTGGGAGAAACAAGCGTCGCGAAGAACTGTCCGGCGACGCCTGTGGTTCATGGCACTCTCCACCTCAGAATTCGTGGCAGAAAGCCTGTCCACATCCTCTGTCGGAGGAGCGTCCGGTGCGCGCCTTGTGCTTGCCTCCGCTTCCGGGCCAGACGTTGGAGCCTGGCTGGTGGAGGCGCGATTGGCAACCTCTCCGGATATAGTTCGGCGAGGTTTCTTCGTCCTGAAGATAGCACGAACGTTAATATGCCCTGAAGGAATAACACCAGGGAAAAAGAGGGTGCGCTATACCTTTGCGCCGGCATCTCAGTCCGGACCACATTCCTTTTTACCCCACGGGGCCCTGCGGCCCCTCGTTGGCTAGCTGCCGCAGGTTCGGCCTCCCGCCTCGGAAATCTCCCCTGCAAAACGCGGTTGTCGTCAGAAAAACTGAAATACGTGAGAATGGAATCCTTCTCAAGTGGATGAGGCTCTGGTCTCTGTCACCTGGGAGGCCGGGATTAACCCTGGGTAATCAGCCGTAATGGCCACCAAGGTATTGTCCTTGCTTAGCTGATGGAACACCCCATCAATAAGCTCCACCGATATGTCCGGATCCTCTTTGGAGTCCGGATCGAGGGACCGTTCTGGATCCTCGGGCTGTGGAGGACGGCTGTTTATATCCTTTACCTCCTGACGCAGTTCCTGCGTTGAAGTCGTTAGACTATATATTTAATCATGGGAATATAAAATGAACGGGCAAGCACAATTGTCCACTTACCCAACTTGGAGGGGTGTACATAGTAAATCCGCCCTGCGGGTTGACGCGGCGGAATTCCTCCTCTTCTCCCTTGTACAAAGAGGATAAGATCTTTACTAGAGCGGCAGCTGAGGCTGGCCCCTTACGACCATAATGGGTGGCGTCATCCTCCCCGTTAAAATCCCACATGGGGTGGCCTCTATATTGAAGTGGCTGCACCCCCCGCATGATGCATGCGGCCATGACTCCAATCATGGTTAGTCCGGAATGAGCCAATAGTCTTATCCGGCCCATCAGGTAAAGGACGTCTCTGTCGCTTTCTCTCTGAGAGCTCCGCGGACACCAGCTCAAGCGTTTCTTTAATGGAGCATTGCTGAACTCAGGGAGACCGACCCGGATAGGGTCCGGTAGCGAGACATCATCTATATAAAACCATTCTGAAGGCCAGTCCTCGGACGCCTTCTTTGGGGTCCCGGATAGGTATCCGGTCCCGGCGATGTGCCACACTTCGGCTCCGCCCACTTGATATATAGACCCCTCTTAAGAACGGGGCACCAGGCAGGATATCCTCTTCCACAGCGCGAAATGAGCCTCAACACCCAAAAATAGCTCGCAAAGGGCGACGAAGCCCGTGATATGCAATATAGAGGCGGGCGTGAGATTGTGCAGCTGGAGGCCGTAGAACTCCAGAAGCCCACGGAGAAACGGATGAGCTGGAAATCCCAGTCCCCTTACTAGATAAGGGACGAAGCACACCCGCTCTCCCTTAGAGGGATTGGGGGTGCTCTCCGCTTGTTTTCCGCCATTATAGGTGGCGAGTCCGGCTCGGACCGGGACCATATAAGCCTGAGGGAGAAATCCCTTGGCCTGAAGCGACACTAACTCGCTGTGCGGGACGGAGCAACTCTCCCAGTCTCCGGGTTTAGGACTGGAAGGGCGAGGGGAGGAGCTGCGATGGCTGGCCATGTTGGAATGGACCTTTGCTGGAGGCGCTCTGATGATTACTCGCGGAGAGGAGAAGGTGTGGTTTGGATCTGAATCCCCATCCCGTTAAATAGGCGGCTCGTTTATGCGGCTAGGGGTGTGGATGTAAAAACGCCCCGGCTTTTCGCATTCGTTTGACACGTGGAAGACGGCCATTATTGGGCGTGGAAGCCAAGGAGCGCTACATTACGAAAATCGTACATTATTCCTACAGAAACACAGAATTTGGAGAAGAACCCGCCTTGCAATGCCGAAGACAATCTGCGCGCCAGACTCATCATCATTGAAGCCTGGTTTGGGGGCTACTGAGGGAGTCCTGGATTAGGGGGTGTTCGGGTAGCCGGACTATACCTTCAGCCGGACTCCAGGACTATGAAGATACAAGATTGAAGACTTCATCCCGTGTCCGAATGGGACTTTCCTTGGCGTGGAAGGAAAGCTTGGCGATGCAGATATTCAAGATCTCCTACCATTTTAACCGACTCTGTGTAACCCTAACCCTATCCGGTGTCTATATAAACCAGAGGGTTCTAGTCCGTAGGACAACTCCATCATACAACAATCATACCATAGGCTAGCTTCTAGGGTTTAGCCTCCTTGATCTCGTGGTAGATCTACTCTTGTACTACCCATATCATCAATATTAATCAAGCAGGAGTAGGGTTTTACCTCCATCGAGAGGGCCCGAACCTGGGTAAAAACATCGTGTCCCTCGTCTCCTGTTACCATCCACCTAGACGCATAGTTCGGGACCCCCTACCCGAGATCCGCTGGTTTTGACACCGAGACCATCCCATCATGGCCGGCCATCGCAGCTCCTCCTCTTGCTCCCGTAGCACTAAACCAGGCAATTTGGAGAAGTGTTCCGTCCCCCACAGCCAATTAGTAGAGTTACAGACCAAGGGGATTCTCCCTCCCGTGTATATGGTCCCCGTCCGAGCCGGACTAGCCACTTATAATGACGGGGAGCAAGCGGAGACCTTTCCCAACCCATCCATGGGGGAGCAGGTATGCCTTGTCCCCTACTTATTGAGGGGACTCAGATTTCCAATCCATAAATTCCTCCGCGGGCTCTTGGAGTTCTACGGCCTCCAGCTGCATAACTTTACTCCCGCCTCCATATTACACATCGTCGGCTACGTCGCCTTTTGCGATATGTTTCTGGGCTGCGAAGCTCATTTCGAGCTATGGAAGAGGCTATTCTAACTTGTACCCCATACACAGGAGGGGTCAATATATCAAGTGGGTAGAGCCGAAATATGGCGCATCGCCGGGACCGGATACCTGTCCGGTACTCCGAAGAAGACATCCGAAGATTGGCCTCCAAAGTGGTTTTATATGGAGGATGTCCCCCTTCCGAACCCTATTCAGATGGGCCTTCTTTAGTTCAATAATGACCCTTTGAAGAAAGGCCGTAGCTGGCGCCCTCAGAGCCCCCAGGAGGAAGATAACAGAGAGGTCCTTTACCTGATGGGCAGGATAAAAACGCTGGCCAAATCAGGACTGACAAAAATCGAGGTTATGTCAATATGTATAATGCGGGGGGTCCAGCCACTTCAGTATCGGGGAAAACCCATGTGGCACTTCAATGGAGAAGACGATGCCACCCACTACTGCCGTAAAGGTCCGGACTCCGCCGCTTCTCTAGCGAAAATACTTTCCGATTTATACAAAGGAGAGGAAGAGGAGTTCATCCGCATTAAGCCACGGGATGGGTTCTCCATGTACAACCCCCCAAAC
Source organism: Triticum urartu (assembly GCF_003073215.2). NCBI lineage: Eukaryota > Viridiplantae > Streptophyta > Magnoliopsida > Poales > Poaceae > Triticum > Triticum urartu. The sequence continues at coordinate 355,389,634 of NC_053023.1, forward strand.
TGGGTGAGTTGCTACTTTTTACTCTAGACCTTCCCGCATTCTTCATTATAAATATGTACCTTTCTATTTCATAGCAGGAACTGCGAAAAGCTGTGAGGGAGGTCCACAGCCAGAGGACCCTGACCGGGACCTCGACCCCGGACTCGAAGCAGATCCAGACATATTGTGGAGCTTATCGACAGGACGTTCTATCAGTTAAGCTGCGACGGTGCCTTGGTGGCCATCATAGCCGATTATCCTGGCCTGCTCCCTGCATTGCATGTAAGTAAAACCAGAGTCCCAACTTCCGAGAAGGATCCCTTTTTTGCACTTCACCCACCGCACACATATGGTGTCTTACAGGGAAGGCCCTCGGGAGGCCATGCCGAACCCGCGATGACTCACCAACGAGGGGCACCGAAGCCGGGTAGGCTTAAAAGTAAGGCGGTCAGGATTGAGACACCGTCGCAGAGGTATGAAAAAGAACCTTGCTCTGTGGTTGTCGTCTTTAAAATATAATAACGTCCATGGTTCCTGGCAGAAAAAACGCTCGCCGGACCGTGTCCGAAGAGCCTGCCGGCCATGCCTCCACCAGCCGGACTCCAGAGCCGGTCTTAGGGGAAGAAGCTAATTTGGGGACAACACCGGATGTTCCTCCTACAGAGGATGCGGATAGGCTGCCTGCTACGAATTTTGAAGTGGAGAGTGCCATGAATCACAGGCGTCGCCGGGCCGTGCTCCGCGACCCTAATTTCTCTGACGAGGCGTTCAATGCCTTCAACTCGGGAGACACGTACATCCGACTTGCTGAAAATGGTCTTGCCAGTGCCACGGACCAGTATGTAAAGGATATACAGGTAAGAAAAACTGATTATGTATATCAGTAGCCCCTGAGACTTGAAACAATTGGCACAACTGATTTAAGGATCATTATATGTGTAGGTTCTTTCGGAGAAGAATACCCAGTTGTCTCAAGAGCTGGAGTAGTGCAAAGCCCAGCTACGGACCACAGTTGCCGAAATGAAGGAGTACAAGAAGGCCCCATCTGGTAACACTTGTTCTGATCGGAAAGAAGAAATGACATGTACCAGTTAGTATTCGGCATGCATGCAAATCTAACAATAGATTCTGCAGATGATCCCGGAGTGAATCCGACGGTCATGCGAGGGGATGAGCAACATGCTCAACGACAGCTAGAGGCTGGCGAGCGCGTGCTTACGTGGGTTAGGTAGGAGAAAAACAATCACCAAGATGCCAATACCCGGTTGGGTGTTGAACTGAAAGATGTCCGGGCCCAGCTAGCTGACTCCGTAAAGGAGAATAAGGAGCTTCGATGCGGCATTTTTAGTAAGTGCTTGAACGAAATTTTATAGAGTTCGGCGAAGAAACCGGCTACCAGAGTTATATCTGTAGGTATGCTGACGGGTCGTCCCGAAGAGCAGATGCCCGGGTCTATGGGCGATCTTCTGCCAGAGCTCTCACAACTTCACGAACAAGTTCTGCAGGTCATGCAGGGCATTGCCCAGGCCTTGTGGCCATCCGCCTCCCTGCCAGGAGGCATGGGGGAGCTTGTAGAGATGCTCAAGGGAGCGCGGTGGCGCTTCCGATTATGGAAGATATCTGCCTGCCGACAAGATGCTCAAGACATGATATACCAAGGCTGACCCGAACCACATGGCCGAGGTCGGACCTGTGGGGTCTGATGGGAAAGAGATCCCCGTTAGTCTGGTGTATGCTCAGGTAAAATTAGCCGAAAAGTATTCCCAACATGATTGTAGGCTAGACAGCCTGTTGGATAGTATAGAAGAAGAATTTAGTCAGTCTAAGTGACTATGTACTTCAAGTGACATATATTATCCCTAGCCGGATTGTAAATAATTTGTCATGGCGGACCTTTTCGCTTCGACCTCCGGACTCGACAGTCCGGAGTGTATCCGAATACCCGCTCAGTTACGTAAAAACCGGGGTACGCGTGGAAACCAGGTGTAGGGGTCATAAGTGCTTGAACAGACAAGTACCCAACTAGCTATGTTATATTACATGGATAGTAAGAAACATCTTCCTGGGAGAATAGTTCGATAAAGGTTCCTTTCCCAGGGTACACATGCATTAATGTGCATGTCTGAACTACGAAAAGAGACGCAGGATATAAACATCTGGGGGCGTGTATTGCAATAAGTAAAAGTCATCTTTTGTTCACCGACCAAATATTCCCTTAAGAACGCTAGCTTTCGGCTTCACCCAGTCTGAGGTACACATCCGGCTGACCCGACAGTAACAATCGCAGAGGTGCTCCCCTTATGCCCTAGCCGAATTAACGGGAACGTAGGGCATAAACACAAGAGCCAGGCAACCCAACTTGGCCAAAACTTAAGTCATATCGATGCATATAATGGCGAAGAAAAAGTACATGTGGAAAAGTAACACATGTGCAGGGGGCATAGAGCCCAGAACATAATTATATTAAGCTTATGTATAAGAAGCCCCCAGGTATAATGAGCACGCATGGCGCGTCAAGATTGTGTAGTCAAGACACATTTTAACCTTTTAGAAAGAAAGAAAGACAGATAGCAGATATATATATATATATAAAGGCGGAGGTAAGGAGACGAACACAGAGTCCGGCACTAGGCGTAGAACCTTCGGAGTCTGTCCGCATTCCATGGGTTTGGCTTGAGTCGATTGTCCGATGCATCCCGCAGACGGTACGCTCCATCGGTTAGAACTTTGTCAATGACGAACGGACCTTCCCATTTGGGCTTGAGCTTGTCCTTTTTCTTCTCTGGTAGGCGTAGAACTAGTTCGCCAACGTTATAAGTTTTCGCCCATACTTCTCTTCTTTGATACCGTCGATCCTGTTGCTGATAGAATGCGGAGCGGGCTTTTGCAACGTCATGCTCCTCCTCTAGGGCGTCTAAACTGTCCTGTCGATCAAGCTCAGCTTCTTTCTCTTCGTACATGCGCACGCGAGGTGAGTCATGAATGATGTCGGATGGTAGTACCGCCTCTGCGCCGGACACCATAACAAACGGTGTGTATCCAGTAGTGCGATTTAGCGTGGTCGAGCTCCTCAACCCAGTGTGTATCTGATTCCTTCAAGGATCGCACTAATCTGGGTTTAATGCCACTCATAATAAGACCATTTGCTTGTTCGACTTGACCGTTTGTTTGGGGGTGATAGACGGAGGCATAATCGAGCTTAGTGCCCATGTTGCCGCACCAAGTTTTTACCTCGTCAGCTATAAAGTTCGAGCCATTGTCGGTGATGATGCTGTGGGGGACACCATAACGGTGTACAACCCCGGATATGAAGTCTATCACTGGTCCGGACTCGGCCGTTTTAACTAGTTTGGCTTCTATCCATCTGGAATTTATGCACCATGACCAATAGGTACTTTTTCTTATGGCTTCCTTCTTTAAGGGGTCTGACCATATCGAGCCCCCAGACCGCAAAAGGCCAAGTAATGGGGATTGTTTGGAGAGCGGTAGGTGGCATATGGCTTTGGTTTGCAAAAAGCTGGCAAGCGATGCAATGTTGGACGAGGTCCTGTGTGTCTGCTCGGGCTGTCGGCCAGTAGAAACTTGTACGGAAGGCCTTGATTACAAGCGCCTGAGCTGCGGTGTGATGGCTGCCGAGTCCAGCATGAATTTCTGCCAAAAGTTGTCGTCCTTCCTCTTCGAAGATGCACCTTTGAAGTACTCTGGTAGCGCTTTTCTTGTAAAGCTTTCCCTCGTGGACCTTATAGGATTTAGACCGCCGCACAATGCAACGTGCCTCGTTTGGGTCCTCAGGGAGTTCTTGCCTATTTAGGTAAGCCAAGAAGGGTTCTGTCCACGGGGAGATGACAGCCATAATCACGTGGGCCGAAGGTGTTATTTCGGTGGCGGGGCCTTCGATTATGTCAGAGTGCTCGGGATCTGGTGTTGTGGCCGGATCCGGACTGTCGTTGCCGGTCTCCCCTTCCCACACCATGGATGGCTTAAACAGCCTTTCCAAGAAGATATTAGGTGGGACAGGGTCGTGCTTAGCACCGATGCGGGCGAGGATATCCGCCGCTTGATTGTTTTCTCGGACCACATGGTGGAACCCGAGCCCCTGAAACTGAGCTGGCATTTTGAGGACGGCATTGCGGTAAGCCGCCATTTTTGGCTCCTTGGTGTCAAAGTCTCCATTTATTTGAGATATTGCGAGGTTAGAATCCCCAAGCACCTCTAGGCGTTGAATGCCCATGGAGACTGCCATCCGGAGACCACGCAATAGGGCCTCATATTTTGCTGCATTGTTGGAGTCTGTGTAAAATACTTGGAGTACATATTGGACTGTATCTCCAGTGGGGGATGTCAGGACGACGCCTGCCCCCAGACCAGCCAGCATCTTAGAGCCGTCGAAGTGCATGATCCAGTTGGAGTACGCGACGTACTCTTTAGGGAGTTCGGCTTCTATCCATTCGGTGACGAAATCAGCCGGTACTTGCGACTTAATGGCTCGCCATGGTTTGTATGTTATGTCGAACGGGAGGAGCTCAATAGACCATTTAGCAATCCGGCCCTTGGCATTGCGGTTATTTATTATGTCGTTGAGTGGGACTTCAGAGGCCTCCGTAATTAAACACTCTTGAAAGTAGTGTCGTAGTTTTTGGGATGCCATGAAGACCGCGTATAACACCCCGAGACCGTTGCGCTAGGTGTCTTCCAGTTATTCGCTGTTGTTGCCTTGTCATTTGTTTGCGTGTCATGCATTTCATATCATGTCATGATGTGCATCGCATTTGCATACGTGTTTGTCTCATGCATCCGTGCATTTTCCCCATTGTCCGTTTTGCAATCCGACACTCCTATGTCCTCCGGCGCTCCCTTTTGCCTCTTTTCGTGAGCGGGTGTTAAACGTTCTTGGATTGGACCGAGATTTTCCAAGCGGCCTTGGTACACTACCGGTAGACCGTCTGTCAAGTTTCGTGCCATTTGGAGTCCGTTTGATACTCCAACGGTTAACCGGGGAACCGTAAAAGCCTCGTGTGTGTTGCAGCCCAACACCCCTCCAAAGTGGCCCAATAACCCATCCTAACCCACTCCACCCTCTCGGTCGTTCGATCACGATCGCGTGGCTGAAAACTGCACCTCATTTGGACTCTCCTAGCTCCCTCTACCTATATATATGTGTGTGCCTCCCCGAAATTTCGCAGTGTGAAACCCTAGACCTTCCCCTCTCGCCCGCCGGACATGTCCGTCCCGGACCGGACAAATCCCGCCGCCGTGCCCGCTCCAGTCAGACGTCGACACGTGGCTTCGCACCATCCCTCGCCGCTGCAGCCCGCGCAGCCCGCCGCCGGCCTGCTCCCCGTCGCGACCGGGCCCGCGCCCCGCGTCTCTCCTCCCACGCCCCATCATCCGTTCGCCACCGTCCGCCGCCGCCGTCCTTCGCCGGCCACCCGTGCGTCGCCCGCCACCGGTCGCCGCCACCCTCCAACGATCGCCGCCACCCGCGCGCCTCCACTCCACCTCACCACGTCGCCGCCTTGACCTCGCCGCAGCACGCCACACCTCCCGCCTCCACTTCGCTGGTCGTGGCAGCACCGACCATGGCGCCGCCGCCCTCGCGCTCGTCGCCGGAGAGGCGAGCCTCGCCGGATCTGGTGTTCCCTGCCGATCCGTACGACGCCATCTCACCTGGACAAGATCCACCCGGAATTGATCCAAACACCGTCTCCGTCCTGTGACATTTTCTAGCTCTGTTCAACATGCCATATCTCCTCATCCGTAGCTCCGTTTTGCATGCATGATATATCGAAATGTTCATCATGATGTCCTCTTCATTTTGTTCCATTGCACCATGCTTGTTTGAGTCCATCTTGATGCCCTAATGACTGTTGCAAAAGTGCTTCATAATGTTAGTTCCTGATTCTTAGCAGATCCTGAGCATTTGTCATTTTTTCCATGATTATTGTGTGCTGCATATGGCTATGAGCTATACATGTGTTTTGTGCTATGCCATGCCATCTTTACAGGGGTGTATGCCATGTATTTTTGTGATCAATGTGGTGACTAGCACAAGCATGCAAAGTAGCTCTCGTGATATTGCTGATTTCAGAGACTTAGAATTTCACTAAGTCTTTGTCTGCTGTTATTTTTATGCTATGTGTTCATGTTGCTACAGAGAGATCCATGCTTCTTTTGAGTATGTTCAGTAAGGATGATTTTGAGATATGGTTATGCTCTATCCATCCGTGTCCATGTTTGCATTTATGGAGTGCCCTAGCACGACTCAATCTTGCTCTACTTTTGCTATAAAATGTTCCTGACAGATTGTTTACGTGTTAATCAATTTTGCCAAGGTTGTTGTAGTTGATCCATGCATGCTATGAGATTGTTCTTGCCATGGTTAGCTTCTTGAACATGTCTTCTTGCTGGTAGTATGCTTAGTTTGTCATGCAATGCCTTGTGTTGAGCGCATCGAGCTCGCAAACATGCCTTCATAATTCTGTTTATGCCATGTCCAGTTTTCTGCTGTCTGAATCTGTTAACGAAACTTGCCATGTTTACATGGGTGCCATCATGTTTTCTGTGCATTTTGGCTTATTGTCAGTAACGGACTTTTGTTATATGCTTTGAGTAGATTCATTCCATGCCTTCTGTTGCTATGATCTGATCCTGTAGCATGTTGTTATGTTGCTCTAAATATTGCTTCCTGATATTATATCCTGACATGTTAGTATTTTCACTAAGTCCGTGATGCTGTTATCTTTTACACTTTTGCCATGCTTGTTTGAACCTGCTTTTGTGAGTTTTAGCCGTAGCTCAGTGTTCATCTTTTGTCAAGAATTTTGAGTAGATCACTTCCATGTGCTTTGTTGCTATGTTAGAGTGCAGTAGCTTAGTTTCTTGTTGCATTTTAGGTGGCATCGTGCCGTTAATCGCAGAATTGTGCCTTCTTGTTTTGCTTGCCATTTGCAAACCATGCATCCAATTCCGGTGATGTTTATATCGATTTCGATCGAAATCATCTCATCTTTCTAGCGGCACTCTTGGATTGCCAAGTTGAGGCCTGGTTCAATCTTTTCCTTCCGGAGCACTCATATGGATTGCATATCACATCCCGCATATCATGCCATGTTTTGCATCATGTTGCTTGCGCATTGCTCCATGGTTGATTGTGGTTTCCTTTGCTTGTGTTCTTGCCTTGGGTAGTGCCGGCAGACGAGTTCGTGTTCGAGGTACCCGTTGAGTATGCTTTCGAGGATCAAGCTTACGTCAACTCGGAGAACTTTGCAGGCAAGATGACCATACCCTCAAAATCACTTCTATCTTTGCTTGCTAGTTGCTCGCTCTATTTCTATTACTATGCCGCGATACCTACCACTTGCTTTATCATGCCTCCCATTTTGCCATGTCAAGCCTCTAACCCACCTTGTCCTAGCAAACTGTTGTTTGGCTATGTTACCGCTTCGCTCAGCCCCTCTTATAGCGTTGCTAGTTGCAGGTGAAGATGGAGTTTGTCCCTTGTTGGAACATGGATATTTGTTGGGATATCACAATATCTCTTATTTAATCAATGCATCTATATACCTGGTAAAGGGTGGAAGGCTCGGCCTTATGCCTGGTGTTTTGTTCCACTCTTGCCACCCTAGTTTCAGTCATACCGGTGTTATGTTCCTTGATTTTGCATTCGTTATGCGGTTGGGTTATAATGGGAACCCCTTGACAGTTTGTCTTGAATAAAACACCTCCAGCAAGGCCCAACCTTGGGTTACATTTTCCTAACAACCTATTACCCTTCCCTTGGGTCGGCCAACCCAAGGGTCATCTTTATTTTAACCCCCCGGGCTAGTGCTTCTCTAAGTGTTGGTCCGAACTAGAGCCCCTTGCAGCGCCACCTCGGGGAAACTTGATGGTTGGTTTTAGTTGTACGGATTGGTCATCCGTTGTGCCCTGAGAACGAGATATGTGCAGCTCCTATCAGGATTTGTCGGCACATTCGGGCGGCTTTGCTGGTCTTGTTTTACCATTGTCGAAATGTCTTGTAACCGGGATTCCGAGTCTGATCGAGTCTTCCTGGGAGAAGGAATATCATTCATTGACCGTGAGAGCTTGTGATGGGCTAAGTTGGGACACCCTTGCAAGGTTTTGAACTTTCGAAAGCCGTGCCCGCGGTTATGGGCAGATGGGAATTTGTTAAAGTCCGGTTTGTAGAGAACTTGACACTTAACTTAATTAAAATGCATCAACCGCGTGTGTAGGCGTGATGGTCTCTTTCCGGCGGAGTCTGGGAAGTGAACATGGTCTCGTGTTATGCTTGAACGTAAGTAGTTTCAGGATCACTTCTTGATCACTTCTAGTTCACGACCGTGCTTTGCTTCTCTTCTCGCTATCATATACGTAAGTTAGCCACCATATATGCTAGTGCTTGCTGCAGCTCCACGTCACTACCCCCTTTTCCTACCCATAAGCTTAAATAGTCTTGATCACGAGGGTCTGAGATTGCTGAGTCCCCGCGACTCATAGATTACTTCAAACAGTTGCAGGTGCCGATGATAACCGTGCAGGTGACACAACCGAGCTCAAGGAGGAGGTCGATGAAGATCGGGTTCGTTGTGTTGTTTCGTTTCAAGTTGATCAGTAGTGGAGCCCAGTCGGGGCGATCGGGGATCTAGCATTAGGGGTTGTCTTTCTTTATTTGGTTCCGTAGTCGGACCTTGATTGTATCTGGATGATGTAGTGCTATATTCATGTATTGTGTGAAGTGGCGATTGTAAACCAACTCTTTATCCCTTTCTTATTCAGTACATGGGATGTGTAAAGATTACCGCTCTTGCGACATGCCTACTATGCGGTTATGCCTCTAAGTCGTGCTCCGACACGTGGGAGATATAGTTGCATCGTGGGTGTTACAAGTTGGTAATCAGAGCCTTCCCCGACTAAGGAGCCCCCTGCTTGATTGAATTGCTGGCGTTGTTGAGTCTAGAAAAAAAAAATTGAGTCTAATAGGATTATATATATCGGAGAGTAGGATTCTTTTTACTCCTAAGTCCCTTCGTCGCTCTGGTGAGGCTTCCTGACATAGAGTTTTGACTCTTCTCTTCTCAAATTTTCATTAAAATTTTTGTCAGGATCACGTGGGTATCTTGGAATCGTTCTGATCGTTTCGTGACGAGGACATTGTTCTTGGTGCCTCCTGACATTTAGGGGTTGTGGCAGTGTCCCGGGGAGTTGAGCTCCGAGGTGTTGTCGTCACAATTTTATCGTTGCAGTTATGGAATACCTGAGTTCGCTGACATCGAAAATCTCTTTTATGCAGTTGTTGGTGAGATAACCTCGACGCCACCCAGTACTGGGGTGGGAGTTCGGGAGTATTGCCATAACTCGTATAACGGATGCTTTTCGAAGGTTGAGGTAAATGATTTCCGAAGGTTTCTTGGTTATGTGTTGAAGGATGGATACAGCTGGATGTAGGATTTGCTAGTTTTGGGTGAGATATTATGCTTCCCCTGTATCCCCAACACCTGATTGCATAACCAGAAAGTTTCGGGAGTTTATAAGTGGGAATTCAAGTAGCTCCTAGGATATCTTTCCGACATATGTATGATATGAAATTGGGGTTCGACGTCTAGTGGTCCGCCTATCCATGGTTGGTGTTACAGTGGTCTCGTTGTGCCTTAAAGAGTCCTTAGCTATGCTGACTCGAGGACGCTTCGTATGTCATGTGCACTACCTTGTACATGATGGTGCTATACGATCGAGCCTGTGTGGGCCCCACCACAAAAACTTTGGACGAAATCTCTATCATATGTTTGTTCCGGCTTATTCTGCAAGCCAATCCTTTGTTTTGTTTTGGCTTGTGGCATTCGAGTTGCTTCAATGTCAAGTGTTGATTCCATACCTTTCTTAAGTGGTGTTCTCATACTTCTATGTGAATACCAATCCTTCTTGATCATCGAGGTTGTCTTTTCAATTCTTTCCAACCGGTGTTTGTTTCATCCATCCCCAAGTTGTCTTTGTTTTTCCTGCCCTCCCACCCTTTTTCTTCAAGGACTAAGATTCCTTATTCAAGTATCCTTTTATTGAGGGGAAGCCTCTCCATTCCTTTCTTTCAATGTTCTTACCCGGCGGTTCTCATGAAGATGCTCCACAAGTTTATTATTCCTCCTGCTCTTTTCTTCTCCGGTGGTTTAAATTCAAGCTTTGGTTTTGAGCATAGTCCTTTCTTTTTCCCAATGCTTTTCTCATGCCGGTGCACCTCATAATCATCCACTCCTGCTATTCATTTGTTCCGGAGTGCTGAAGATATCTCAGAAGACTCGCCTTGTCATTCAAGATCAGTTCAACCTATTTCGAGGTTGTTACCTCATTCTAGCCATTTAATTCAACCGGCACAATCTTCCTTTTAAATTGTTCAACGATGTATCTTTTGAGTGGGCCCTAACTCACAGGTCTTTTCCCAGGATCTTACCTGACTCTTCTAATTTTTTTCCGGAGGTATTCTCAAATTCTTTTCAAAGTTTGACGTAAGAATGTTTCATCATCAGTGAGATGGTTTCTCCAAGATCTTTCAAATTCTTGTCATCGTCGGTTCAACCTTTCTAATTTTCACCCCGGAGTATCTCAACAATTCATGGTGGTCTTTCTCATCGTCATTCTCAACACTTGAAGACTGAAGAAGTGTTTCCTCTAAATCTTGGTCTGTTCTCTCGAAGATTCATGGTTCTAGCGTTATGCCATCCTCTCATAATTGCTTTCGATTTTGAGAATTCTTCCATCCATCCGGAGCATTTCATGAGTTGTTTTCATTTCTTTTCTTCGGAGCCCATCATTTCAGAACATTTATTCATTCTCAGCTTTCAGCAATCATTCTCCAAATCTTACCGGTGTATCATTCAAATATCCTCTAATCAGTTCATGATTCCTTCGTTCACTTGTGTCTAAATTCTCTCAAGCATCTTCGTTCTCTCGTATCAAATTCTCTCAAGTATCTTCGTTCATTTCATAATTCTTCCCGGTGTTTCTTTATCTTTTCTTCGTTCATTTTAAATTCTTACGGTGGTTCTTCCAAGATTCTTCTTCGTTCGTTTATCATATCAATTTATTCGTTGTTTCAATCCTACCGGTGGTTCGTTGAAAACCTTCTCGAGTTTGCGCTATATCTATCTTAACCCTTTCTACGAGAATAAGTAGTATGCAAAATCCGTTGCTTGTCATCAATTTCAATTGGTTAAGGATAAGCATAATGTAATTCTTATTCTTGTTTCATCCAAGTGATTGATTCATTCTTCCGGAGTTTGTTCACGATGAGTAAATTCTTGGTTCAAGTGCTTCATACTTTTCCCGGAGTTCCAAGCTCTCTCAATTTTCTCGTCATGAAGATCCATCTAATCATTGCAAGTCTTCACCTTGTGTTTTCAACTTCTCTTTCCTTTCGTTTGAATTCTTTTATTACCGGAGTTCTTCATGGAGGCTCTACATGGTGGTTCGTCAAGGATTCCTTTCATTCTTCAATTGTTCTTCAAGATATCTCTCGAAGCTATGATCCACCAAGCTATATTTCAAGTATTCTTCATCTTGCATTTTGAAGTGCAATTCTTTCATATCTCATCTTTTGAGGTGGCGTTATGTCATTCTTGATAATTTCCCTTCGAATTGCATGATTCACAAGTTATCAAGAATCAGGTATTTTAAATCCATTAATCTCTTCGTTGGAGTTGTCTTGTGTCATATTTCACCTAAAGCCTTCCCTAAGGAATGTTGCTATTGTGGTGCTTATCAATGATTCAAGTTATCTCTCTATCCTCTTGGTGGAAGAAGTTTTCATCTCTTCTTTATTCCCGATCAATCTTTGTTCTTTCCGTTAGTGGCAGAATTTCACCTCAGTTCTAAGATGTTCTCCATAAGCCCACTACAAGCTTACTCTCTTCGTTGTTGGTTTTCCAACAACTCCGTTCAACCTTTTCGTTGTAAGCATGCTCTTTCAATTTTATTGGCGAGGGTTGTCATTCGTCTTCTCCATTCTTTTTCTTTCCAACCATCTTGTTTTCCATTCATTTGTTCCGGAGGCATTGTGATGTTGCTCTCTTCACTCATCATCTCGGATTGTCAGGACCATGTTCTTTTCATGCTTATCCATTTGTCTGGAGTGTTGTGCCCTTTGATCAAGTCCTTTTCATCCTATCAAGTTTTGCATCTCTTTTCAACCGGAGTGTTTTCCGAAGTTGTTCTTACTTGTTCCACTTTTCATAACGGAGTGTTTTCAACGTCGATCATCTCCGTTGTATCCTTTCTTTCAAGTTGTTCAACCTCTCAAGGTTCTTTGCTTTCACTCGTTTGTCAAAGAAGCAACTTAGTTTTACCTCTTATCTTCCTCTTCCTTTTCCCTCCGGTGCCATCCTAGATCTTGGGACGAGATCCTCTCGTAGTGGTGGAGTGTTGTAATGCCCTTAGACCGTTGCACCAGGTTTCTTCCAGTTATTCGCTGTTGTTGCCTTGTCATTTGTTTGCATGTCATGCATTTCATATCATGTCATCATGTGCATCGCATTTGCATATGTGTTCGTCTCATGCATCCGTGCATTTTCCCCGTTGTCCATTTTGCAATCCGACACTCCTATGTCCTCCGGCGCCCCCTTTTGCCTCTTTTCGTGCGCGGGTGTTATACGTTCTCGGATTGGACCGAGATTTGCCAAGTGTCCTTGATACACTACCGGTAGACCGCCTGTCAAGTTTTGTGCCATTTGGAGTTCGTTTGTTACTCCAACGGTTAACCAGGGAACCGTAAAAGCCTCGTGTGTGTTGCAGCCCAACACCCCTCCAAAGTGGCCCAAAAACCCATCCTAACCCCCTCCATCCTCTCGGTCGTTCGATCACGATCGCATGGCCAAAAACCGCACCTCATTTGGACTCTCGTAGCTCCCTCTACCTATCTATATGTGTGCCTCCCCGAAATTTCGCGGTGCGAAACCCTAGATCTTCCCCTCTCGCCCGCCGGACATGTCCGTCCCGGACCGGACAAATCCCGTCGCCGTGCCCGCTCCAGTCAGACGCCGACACGTGGCTGCGCGCCGTCCCTCGCCGCCACGGCCCGCGCAACCCGCGGCCGGCCCGCTCCCTGTCGCGACCGGGCCCGCGCCCCGCGTCTCTCCTCCCGCGCCCCGCCATCCGATCGCCACCGTGCGCCGCCGCCGCCCTTCGCTGGCCGCCCGCCCGCCACCGGTCGCCGCCACCCGCGCGCCGCCCACCATCGGTTGCCGCCACCGGCGCGCCTCCACTCTACCTCACCACGCCGCCGCCACCTTGACCTCGCCGCAACACGCCGTACCTCCCACCTCCGCTTCACCGGCCGTGGCAGCACCGGCCATGGCGCCGCCGCCCTCGCGCGCGTCGCCGGAGAGGCGAGCCTCGCCGGATCTGGTGTTCCCTGCCGATCCGTACGACGCCACCTCGCCTGGACCAGATCCATCCGGAATTGATCCAAACACCGTCTCCATCCTGGATCCCTTCGTCCCAGAACCACTCCATCCCATTGACTTTTCGGAGGTCTAATTTTCTCTAAGTCCCCAGATCTGTGACATTTTCTAGATCTGTTCAACATACCATGTCTCCTCATTCGTAGCTCCATTTTGTAGGCATGATATATCGAAATGTTCATCATGATGTCCTCTTCATTTTGTTCCATTGCACCATGCTTGTTTGAGTCCATCTTGATGCCCTAATGACTATTGCAAGAGTGCTTCATAATGTTAGTTCCTGATTCTTAGCAGATCTTGAGCATTTGTCATTTTTGCCATGATTATTGTGTGCTGCATATGGCTATGAGCTCTACATGTGTTTTGGGCTATGCCATGCCATGTTTACATGGGTGTAAGCCATGTATTTTTGTGATCAATGTGGTGACTAGCACAAGCATGCAAAGTAGCTCTCGTGATATTGCTGATTTCAGAGACTTAGAATTTCACTAAGTCTTTGTCTGCTGTTGAGGGAGTCCTGGATTAGGGGGTGTCCGGATAGCCGGACTATACCTTCGGCCGGACTCCTGGACTATGAAGATACAAGATTGAAGACTTCGTCCCGTGTCCGTAAGGGACTTTCCTTGGCGTGGAAGGCAAGCTTGGCGATACGGATATGTAGATCTCCTACCATTGTAACCGACTCTATGTAACCCTAGCCCTCTCCGGTGTCTATATAAACCGGAGGGTTTTAGTCCGTAGCAACAACAATCATACCATAGGCTAGCTTCTAGGGTTTAGCCTCTTTGATCTCGTGGTAGATCTACTCTTGTACTACACATATCATCAATATCAATCAAGCAGGACGTAGGGTTTTACCTCCATCAAGAGGGCCCAAACCTGGGTAAAACATTATGTCCCCTGCCTCCTGTTACCATCCGGCCTAGACGCACAGTTCGGGACCCCCTACCCGAGATCCGCCGGTTTTGACACCGACATTGGTGCTTTCATTGAGAGTTCCTCTGTGCCGTCGCCATCATGAAGGATGCCTCATCCCGTCTTTAAAGACGGCACCGTTGCTAAGGGAGCTTTGGCTGTCGGCCAAACTCTCCGGCTAGGTGGTTTCCTTATGACCGCCTGTTCGGCTGCTATGCCGACGATGACCTCTCGGGTCATCGAAAGCAATCTTCACGTCAGCTCGGAATTCGCCGAGCAGCTAGATCCAATGGAGCTCTCTTCCCTAAACGAGCTCTTGGATCGCATCGCCGCCCTGGGAGTCGCTACGAACTACGATCAGATTGGGCCTAAGCCCGATCTGAGAGAGATTAACTCTCCCTAGGTCACCCATCATGTTGCCGTGGTAGAGGGACAGTGCGGCGACCCTTCATCTATCTTAAGGACTAGCTATGTCCGGATTCCCGATCCCTCCAAGCCGGATACCCGCGGAGGGGAGGACATCACTCAAGACCTGAACTTAAAGTCAGGCGACGGGCTAGATTCATTGGACAGCATCCAAGAATCCAAATTTCCGAGTTCGAAAACTCCTTGGCCCCTGGGTCTCAGATTGGGTGAGGTTACGGATTTGATTCCACCCACCCCTACATATGCGATCTATCCCAAATTAGGCAAGAGCCCGAAGAAACAGTACATCATTACTGGGCCAGATTCCTCCTGGTTATGAACAGGATAAAGGACTGCCGTGAGGAAGACGCAATTTCATTCTTCTACAATAATTGCACGGACATGGGAATCCTCAACGCTAGAAGTCGCCGTGATATTACACGCTTCGCTGACTTGGCGTCCACAGTACGAAAGTACTGTGTGATGGAAAGCGCCTGGAAAACCGACATAAAATTTTGGGACAATCCGGCCCTGAATACAAACCCAGTCCGAAATAAAAGGGTGCATCATCGCCAGAGACCCGGGTTCAATACCAAAAAGCAAAAGCCCTCTACAGGGCACAGAACGGTATTGGAAGGATGGCTTAATGGACCCTGTAAAATTCACAGTGCAGAGGACGCCACACCAACTAACAGCCTTAGAGCATGTTGGATACTCCGGCAGGTGGCAAAAACTGGCGAAGATCTTCTAATTCCAGAAGCCACAGAAAGCCACCCCAGAGAAACCAGTACGGTATTAACAGTCTTCGAGACTTTCGCATCAAATAATATGCGAAAAAGAACACTCCGCAGCCTTGCCGAAGTCTACCAAGTAGCAACAATAAACCCATGGAGTGACACGGCTATTACTTTTAATGCCAGTGATGAACCTAAATTCCGAACAGCCCGAGCACCAGCCGCATTGGTCCTCAGTCCAATAGTGGACGGCTTCCGTCTTACCAAGGTACTCATGGATGGCGGCAGCGGATTGAACCTCATTTATGAGGAAACCCTTCAAAAAATGGAAATAGACTGGAACCGCATTGAGCGAAGCAGCACAACCTTTAGAGGAATAATCCCCAGTCGGGAAGCGCGCTGTACAGGAAAAATCACACTAGATGTGGTGTTCGGCACGCCGGATAATTACAAGTCCGAAGAGGTCACAATCCAGGTGGCCCCGTTCAGTACGAATATCACGCTCTGCTAGGGCGGGAAGCATTTACAGTCTTCCAAGCAATACCCCATTATGGGTACATGAAGCTCAAGATGCCCGGGCCTAACGGAATCATCACTCTCGCTAGTGATCCGGACATAGCACTCCGCGCCGAAAACAAGACAGCCGCACTGGCCCTCGAGGCGCTACCCGAAGCTCTAGCGGCCGAGGAACTGACTGCGCTGTGTTCCACGGTGAATAGGGACGATGTGATACTCGATAAAAGATCCAAGTCCACCTCCTTTAAACCGGCGGAGTCAGACCAAGCCGCAACGGAATTCATCACACCATACGGCCCATTCTGCTTCAACACAATGCCCTTCGGGCTCAAAAACGCCGGTACAACATATCAGCGCATGATTCAGACATGTCTGGCAAAACAGTGGAGGCATACGTAGATGATGTGGTCGTTAAAACAAGACATGTTGAATCTATAGTAGACGACTTGAGGCTAACATTCGATAACCTCCGAACATACGACATCAAGCTCAACCCGGAAAAATGCGTTTTCGGTGTTCCAGCCGGAAAGCTCTTGGGCTTCATTGTATCCGGTAGAGGAATTGAAGCAAATCCAGCCAAGATCCGAGCTCTATCACAATTGGATATCCCGAAGGACCTCAAACAAATACAAAAATTAACCGGATGCGTGGCGGCTCTAAGCCGCTTTATCTCCCACTTGGGAGAAAAGGCCCTAACCCTTTACCGCCTCCTTCGACGCACCGAACACTTCGAGTGGACGGATGCAGCCACGGCCAGACTCGACGAAATAAAGGCCATCTTGGCAACAAACCCAGTCCTGGCCGCGCCAAACATTGGCGAACCAATGCTATTATACATTGCAGCAACCCATCAGGTTGTAAGCGCAGTGCTCGTCGTCGAACGAGAAACGGACGAACACAAATTCCCCCTTCAAAAGCCGGTCTACCATGTGTGCACTTCCCTTACTCCGTGCAAGTCACGGCACCCGCATTATCAAAAGATTGCGTACGCGGT
The DNA here is from genome assembly GCF_003073215.2 of Triticum urartu. Taxonomy (NCBI): domain Eukaryota; kingdom Viridiplantae; phylum Streptophyta; class Magnoliopsida; order Poales; family Poaceae; genus Triticum; species Triticum urartu. The sequence goes on from NC_053023.1 coordinate 355,406,625, forward strand.
ATTCATGGCATCCCGGAAGCTGCGGCACTACTTTCAAGAGTGTTCAATAACAGTAGCCTCGGAAGTGCCACTTAACGATAATATAAACAACTGTGACGCAACGGGCCGGATTGCAAAATGGGCCATTGAACTCCTCCCGTTCGACATAACTTACAAGCCACGTCGAGCTATCAAGTCACAAGTTTTGGCCGACTTCGTCGCAGAATGGACGGAGGCCGAACTCCCTAAAGAGTACGACACATATTCAAACTGGGTCATGCACTTTGACGGCTCCAAAATGTTGGCCGTCTAGGGGATGGCGTCGATTTGACGTCCCCCATAGGAGACACAGTTCAATACGTACTCCAGATAATGTACACAGACTCCAACAATGCAGCTGAATATGAGGCCCTTTTACATGGTCTCCGGATGGAAGTATCCATGGGCATTCAACGCCTAGAGGTGCACTGGGACTCAAACCTCACAATATCCCAAATAAATGGAGACTTTGATGCCAAGGATGCAAAAATGGCAGCTTATCGCAACGCCGTCCTAAAAATGTCAGCTCGGTTCGAAGGGCTCGAATTTCACCATATAGACGGGGAAAATAATCAGGCGGCAGATGTCCTGGCACGCATCGGCACAAAACGCGATGTAGTCCCCCCACCCAACATCTTCCTGGAAAGGCTGTTCAAGCCATGCGTAGTATGGGAAGGGGAACCCGGCAATAACAGCCCGGACCCAACCGCACTGCTCGACACCGAACACTCTGACATAATTGGAGGCTCTGCCAGTGAAATAACACCTTCAGCCCACGTAATAATGGCCGTCATCACCCCGTGGACAGAACCATTCCTCGCCAACCTTACTAGGCAGGAACTCCCCGAGGATCAAAATGAGGCACGCTGAATAGTGCGGCGATCTAAAGCCTATAAAGTCCATGAGGGAGAGCTTTATAAGAAAAGCACTACCGGAGTCCTTCAAAGGTGCATCTCCGAAGAGGAAGGGCGGAACCTCCTGGCTGAAATTCATGCCGGACTCGGCAGTCATCACGCTGCAGCTCGGCAGTCATCACGCTGCAGCTCGGTCCCTTGTAAGCAAGGCCTTCCGCACAGGCTTTTATTGGGCGACGGCCCGGGCAGACGCCCAGGACTTAGTCCAACGATGCGTCGGTTGCCAGCTTTTTGCAAACCAAAGCCATATGCCACCCACCGCCCTCCAAACTATCCCCATCACTTGGCCCTTCGCGGTCTGGGGGCTTGACATGGTTGGACCCCTTAAAGGCGGAACCCACATGAAAAAATACCTACTGGTCATGGTGGATAAGTTCACCAAATGGATAGAAGCCAAGCCTGTTAAGACGTCCGAGTCCGGACCGGTGATAGACTTTATATCTGGGATTGTACACCGTTACGGCGTCCCCCACAGCATCATCACTGATAACGGCACGAACTTTACGCCCGACGAGGTAAAACTCTGGTGCAAAAACATGGGCATCAAGCTCGATTATGCTTTCGTCTATCGCCCACAAACTAACGGCCAGGTCGAGCATGCAAATGGTCTTATCATGAGCGGCATCAAACCCAGATTAGTGCGGTCCCTTAAGGAATCTAACACGCACTGGGTAGAGGAGCTCGACTCCGTACTCTGGGGGCTGCGGACCAAGCCGAATCGCACCACCGAATACACACCATTCTTCATGGTGTACGGTGCAGAGGCAGTTCTGCCCTGCGACATAATTCATGACTCACCTCGAGTGCGCATGTACGAGGAAAGAGAAGCCGAGCTCGATCGGCAGGACAGTTTGGACGCCTTGGAGGAAGAGCGTGACGTGGCAAAAGCCCGTACCGCATTCTATCAACAGCAGGCTCGAAGATACCAAAGCAGAGAAGTACGGGCCAAAAATTACAACGTTGGCGAATTAGTTCTACGCCTACCGGACAAGAAAAAGGACAAACTCAAGCCCAAGTGGGAAGGTCCCTTCATAATCGACCAAGTCCTGACTGGTGGAGCGTACCACCTGCGAGATGCATCAGATAACCGACTCGAGCCGAACCCATGGAACGCAGCCCATCTACGAAGATTCTATGCCTAGCGCTGGACTCTGTGTTCGTCTCCTTCCTCTGACCATTTTTATATACTTTCTGTCTTACATTTCTCTCCTTCTCCCCTCTCTCTCTCTTATAGCCTTTAAAGGCTCATAAAGTGACGCGCTATCCGCGCTCATTAAACCTGGGGGCTTCTTTAAACAGAAGCTTATTTATACGGGCTTCATGCCCAACACATGTGTCACACTTCCGCATGTACCTTTTATTCGCCATTATATGCATCGATATGACTTAAGTTTTGGCCAAACTGGGTTGCCTGGCTCCTGTGCTTACCCTTACGTTCCCGATAGTTCGGCTAGGTGGTAAAGGGAGCACCTCTGCGATTGTTACTGCCGAGTCAGCCGGATGTGTACCTCAGACTGGATGAAGCCGAAAGCTAGCGTTCTTAAGGGAATATTTGGTCGGTGAACTAAAGATGATCTTTTTTTATTTTATCTATACGCCCCCAGATGTTTTTCCTGCGCCTCTTTTCGCAAAATGGACATGCACTTTAGGGCATGCCTCCCAGGGAAAGGAACCCCTAACAGAACTATTCTCCCTGGAAGATGTTTCTTACTAACCATGTAATATAACATAACTAGTTGGGCACTTGTCTGTTCAAGCACTAATGACCCCTACGCCTAGTCTCCATGCATACCCCGGTTCTTATATAACCACGAGGGTATTCGGACACACTCCGGACCGTCAGGTCCTGAGGTTGAAGCGAAAAGGTCGGTGTCGGAGTAATCGACCACGGGTACCCCGAGGACGGCAAGACGATATTTCAAGACATCGGGGCTAGCAAAGCCCCTCAGTCCGACTGCCCGGCCGCTCCTGCCGGCTCCCCGTCCGACTGCTCTGACCAGTCGGCTGCCGACTGCGCCAACCAGCTGGCTGCCGACTACGCCAAACAGCCGGCTGCTGACTGCAACCCGACCCGACACCGACAAGACCCCGACGTGATGGCCATACCGCGGACGAGATGGTTGTACCTCATGTCATCATGTATAGTGTCACTTGTCCCTTGGCACTATTTATGAAGTGACCTAGGGGACAAGCATGACACCCTATCATGCCCCCTTGTTCCCATGCCACTACCTAGCTTACTTCCTAAGCTACCCACATAGCTTCCATATCAAGCTAGCTCCACACTATATATATGGGCTCACATCCGTCCATCCAGGGAGGATGAATTCCCTCACGCATGCATACATGCCACGCACGGTGGAGCACTCTCATGCCCACTTTCTAGCTAGCTCATACACCCATATAAGACATATGCAAAGCCAGATGCCTATGGCACTAAGCTCAGATACAGCTCCAGGAGCAACTCGGTACCGGATATACTCAGGCATGCAGGAGTAGGGGTGTTATCTCTCTGGAGAGCCCCGAACCTGGGTAACTAGCGCGTGCTACTTGCATACCTGCTCCCGGTCCTATCAGCAGCAGTCTTGCCCTCACACTAAGCCCTTGTGGCATCTGTCGACTCGCAAGCCCCCGTGAGAATACCACGACAGTTGGCGCCCACTGTGGGGCGGTACTATGCTACCGCGCTGCTGCTGGTTTCGCAGTCCGGGCGGGACCATCTTTGTCATCTCCGCCGCGGCGGCGCACCGTCTCTCCGGTAGCGCTCGGGGGCTCGACTTGGACCCGCCCCCGGAGCGGCCGTGCGGGACGGCGCGTCCTCGCCGTCGGCTTCGCCATCTTCGTCTTCACCAACGCAGTGCCGACCGTTCGTCCGCGCGCGGGGCCTCGTTTCGGTCGGCCATGGCCATCCACGCGCCGCTTGCATCTTCTTCCCTCCACGTTGCGCCTTGCTCCGGCTGAGTCGCGCGTCGCTCCTCCATATACCATCGGCTTGCAAGCTAGCTAGATGCAAGTCAACCATGGTCATACACTACCCATACACCATTCGTATATATGTTGTACACTTTCCAGACGCAAGCAAGATATGCCTAGTACACTGCTCATACAATGGCTGGACGCCACCCATACTCTGCTCACGGTGGCTGGACGCGAAAAGGACAACGCACACACGACAGCCGACTGTGGCCTGCACATCCTGCTCGCGCGCTATTCCCGACCCTGTGTCTGCGCGCCCGCGCACATCCCCGTGTCTGCGCGCCCGACGCCTGGGTCGCCGTTGCCGCCTCCCGCGGCTCTGCTCCTGCCCGCCGAGGCCGCCGCCTGCTCCGCCCATGCCGGCTGCCTCGTCGCATCGACATCGCCCTCCTGGCCCAGCGCGTGCCTCCCCGTCCTCCTTCGCACCCGTCCGCGCCGAACGGCCACGGCTGTCCGTTCCCGCACCGGCTTTCTCCGGGCCCCTGTCGGCTGCTTAGCACCAGCCGGCTTCGGGCCCTCGCCGGCTCGCCTCCGCCCCGTCGGTCTTCCGCTGGCTCTGCATGCCTTGCGCGCCCACCGCCGGCACCGGCGCTCGTCGTGTGCGCCGCTGCCGCCTCCTGCGCGCCGGCCGGTAGCTGCTGCCGAGTCCGCCTCGCCTGGCCGGCCTCCCCCGCGCCAGCTGCTCCTCCGCCCGTCTTCGGCCGCTCTGGGCCCGGCTTCGCCCGTCGCCGGCTCCCTCGCGCCCATAGCCGCCGGCACCGGCGCTCATCGTGTGCGCCGCTGCCGCCTCCCGCGCGCCGGCCGGGTAGCTGCTGCCAAGTCCGTCTCACCTGACCGGCCTCCCCCGCGCAGGCTGCTCCTCCGCCTGATTCCGGCCGCCCCAGGCCTGGCTTCGCCCGTCGCCGGCTCCCTTGCGCCCATAGCCGCCTGCTCCGGTCCCACTGCGCTGCTACGGTGCCCCGATGCCTCCCCGCCGGCTCCGCCTCCGACCCGGTCCGCCGCCTCCGCTGCCGCACCACGTCCTGGCCACCGGCTTCTACCGCGACCCGGCCGCTGGCTTGCCGTGCCATCCGACCTCCGCAGCGTCCCGCTCCTACTGACTGCTCAAGTGGCGAAAAGAAGAGAAAAAAGAGAAAGACAAAGAGAGAGGCCGGCTGGTTCGGCACAGTGCGCCGGCTGAAGCAGAGAGAAATGTCAAAGGGCCGACTGCAAAAAAAAAGAGGTCCGGCTGCCCACATGGAGTCGGACAGAGAGAAGAAACAGAAAGTGGCCGAATCCCGCCACCCGGATGGCCGGGTCGCGCCCGTTTCCCGGGCGGCCGGCTCCTGCCACCCGGGCAGGCCGGGTCCTCACGCCCGCTACCCGGCTTTAAAAAAACAGTTGTGTCCGATTGTTCTCAGCCGGTGCAAATGAAGAAAAAAGAAGAAGACAAAGTAGTCGTCGGGAGATCCGGCCCGACTGCTCAGCAGTCGGCCCGAATCTCGGGGGCTACACCCAGCGGGTGCGCTGACGCGCCCCTGCGAGAGAGAGAAGACAAAGTAGTCGTCGGGAGATCCGGCCCGACTGCTCAGCAGTTGGCCCGAATCTCGGGGGCTACACCCAGCGGGTGCGCTGATGCGCCCCCGCGCGAGAGAGAAGACAAAGTAGTCGTCAGGAGATCCGGCCCGACTACTCAGCAGTTGGCCCGAATCTCGGGGGCTACACCCAGCGGGTGCGCTGACGCGCCCCCGCGGGAGAGAGAAGACAAAGTAGTCGTCGGGAGATCCGGCCCGACTGCTCAGCAGTCGGCCCGAATCTCGGGGGCTACACCCAGCGGGTGCGCTGACGCGCCCCCGCTAAGAAGAAGACAAAGTAGTTGCCGGGAGATCCAGCCCGACTACTCAGCAGTCAGCCCGAATCTCGGGGGCTACACCCAGCGGGTGCGCTGGCGCGCCCCCGCGAAGATTGCAGACAAGAGAAGAGTTCTGTCCGGCTCCCCCAGCCGGCAGAAGAGAAGAAAAAGGACGTTGCAAGACGCCTCGTCGCCTGGCCGGTCGAGCCTGACCGGCCGGAATCCCCTTCGAGCACCCGGGGGCTCGAAGGCTACACCTAGCGGGTGCGCCGACGCGCTCCGCGAGCGCCGAGTCGCGCCGGCTGTTTTCGACGACCGCAACTACACGAAAATCAATGTGAGCTCCTCGCCCGCATATTTTTGCATCACGCAAGCACGGATAACCTCGAGCGATGCTCGGGTGCTATCTCCGCATTTTTTATTACAGTTGCATCACTGTTCGCCCCGGCGCCAGCCAGAGTTGCCCGGGGATGGCCGCTTGGCCTGAGACGTTAGTTCCCGCAGACGGCTTAGTAGCGTGCGCAGTACCAAAGGCTCACTCTTAGTCACAGACTGCAGAGCAGCTGTCCGGCTAGCAAGGGTGAATGCTGGAGGCCACCCACGCGAAAAACGTCTGGGAAGAAAAACGGTTCGGGCGACCAGGCCGTTTTCCTTTACAAGTATCTACTCGGTTGAATCTGCTCCTAGACTCTGAGTACTGTACACTCCACATCGCGGCCCACTCTTAGCCACAGACCGCAGAGCGGCTGTCCGGCAAGCAAGAGCACAAGCCAAAAAGCGGAGGGAACACGAAAAAGATTAAGGGGGCTCGGACGAAACCGAGTCGGCACCCTCCGCATAAAACTTGCAATGATAAAGAAAACATTTGATATATCCGCATGGACTAACTTTGTCTTTTTTCATGATCATTTCCATGAACACTCGCCAAAAAACCTCCGCCCAACTTTGCCAAGTTGCCCGGAGGCTTGGGGGCTACTGTCGGAGTAATCGACCACGGGTACCCCGAGGACGGCAAGACGATATTTCAAGACATCGGGGCTAGCAAAGCCCCTCAGTCCGACTGCCCGGCCGCTCCTGCCGGCTCCCCGTCTGACTGCTCTAACCAGCCGGCTGCCGACTGCGCCAACCAGCCGGCTGCCGACTGCGCCAACCAGCCGGCTGCCGACTGCGCCAACCAGCTGGCTGCCGACTATGCCAAACAGCCGGCTGCCGACTGCAACCCGACCCGACACCGACAAGACCCTGACGTGACGGCCATACCGCGAACGAGACGGCTGTACCTCGTGTCATCATGTATAGTGTCACTTGTCCCTTGGCACTATTTATGAAGTGACCCAGGGGACAAGCATGACACCCCATCATGCCCCTTGTTCCCATGCCACTACCTAGCTTACTTCCTAAGCTACCCACATAGCTTACATATCAAGATAGCTGCACACTATATATATGGGCTCACATCCATCCATCCAGGGAGGATGAATTCCCTCACGCATGCATACATGCCACGCACGGTGGAGCACTCTCATGCCCACTTGCTAGCTAGCTCAAACACCCATATAAGACATATGCAAAGCCAGATGCCTATGGCACTGAGCTCAGATACAGCTCCAGGAGCAACTCTGTACCAGATAGATATACCAAATATACTCAGACATGCAGGAGTAGGGGTGTTATCTCTCCGGAGAGCCCCGAACCTGGGTAACTAGCGCGTGCTACTCGCATACCCGCTCCCGGTCCTATCAGCAGCAGTCTTACCCTCACACTAAGCCCTTGTGGCATCTGTCGACTCGCAAGCCCCCCGTGAGAATACCACGACAGTCGGCCATGACAAACGATCTACAATCCGGCTAGAAGGCATTACACATGTCAATTAAAATTACATAGTCAATCTGACTGATTGTATTCCTCTCCAATACCATCTAACAGGCTATCTAGTTTACAGTCCTGTTGGGAATACTTTGCGGCCAATTCTACCTGGCCGTATACTAGGCTCACAGGGATCTCCTTCCCATCGGGCCCCACGGGTCCGACCTAGGCCATGTGTTTGGGTCAGCCTTCGTGTACCGCGTCTTCACCATGGCCCAGGCCTCCCTGGCGCATTGACGGCAGGCCGACATCTTCCACAATCGGAAGCGCTGCCGCGCTCCCTTCAGCTTCTCTACAAGCTCTCCAAGGCCTTCGGGCATGGAGACGGATGGCCACAAGGCCTGGGCGACGCCTTGCATCACCTGCCGAACTCGCTCGTGCAGTTGTGAGAGCTCGGGAAGAAGGTCACCTGTAGAACCAGGCATTTCCTCTGCAGGACGACCTGTTAGCATACCTACAGACATTACTCTGTTAGTTGACTTCCTCGCTGAACTCTTTTTCAAAGTTTGTTTAAGCACTTACTAAATATGCCGCCTCGAAGCCGCTGATTCTCCTTAACGGAGTCCAACAGCTGGGCACAAACATCCTTCAGTTCAACGCCCAGCTTGGTGTTGGCATCTTGGAGATCGTTCTTCTCCCGCCTCACCTTTGTCAGCACGCTCTCACCAGCCTTCAGCTGGCGTAGGAGTTGTTGCTCTTCCGGATTTAATCCGGCGCCATCTGCAATTTCATTTGTCATATTTGCACACATGCCGCACTTTGCAAAATACTTATCTTTCGAAGCATATATTACGAGAGGGGGTCTCCTTGGGCTCCCCTGCCGCGGCTAGTGCGGCCTCAAGTTGGGCTTTGCACTCTGCCAGCTCCTGGGACAGTAGGGTATTCTTTTCTTTAAGAACCTGCATAACAAATGATCCTTAAATCAGTTATTCTAACTGTTTCAAGTCTCAGGGGCTACTGGTATATATATAATTACCAAAAATTTCTTACCCGTATGTCTTTTACACATTGCTCCGTGGCTCTGGCTAGACCATTTTGAGCGGCACGGAGGTATGCATCTCCCGAATTGAAGGCATCCAATGCCTCTTGGGAGAAACAAGCGTCGCGAAGAACTGTCCGGCGATGCCTGTGGTTCATGGCACTCTCCACCTCGGAATTGGTGGCAGACAGCCTGTCCGCGTCCTCTTTCGGAGGAGCGTCCGGTGCGCACCTTGTGTTCGCCTCCTCTTCCGGACCAGGCTTTGGAGCCTGGCTGGTGGAGGCGCGATTGGCAACCTCTCCGGATATAGTCTGGCAAGGTCTCTTTGTCCTGAAGAAAACACGAGCGTTAGTATGCCTTAAAGGAATAACACCTGGGAATAAGATGGCGCGCTATACCTTTGCGCCGGCATCTCAGTCCGGACCACACTTCTTTTCAGCCCGCGGGGCCTTGCCGCCCCTCGTTGGCTAGTCGCCGCAGGCTCGGCCTCCCGTCTCAAGGACCTCCCCTGCAAAACACGGTTGTCATACGGCAATCGGAAACACGCGAGGATAGATCCCTTTTTCAAAGTGCTGGGATTTCGGTCTCAATTACCTGTGAGGCTGGGAGTAGCCCTATGTAATCGGCCGTAATGGCCACCAAGGCGTTGTCCTTGCTCAATTGATGAAACACCCCATCAATCAACTCCACAGATAAGTCCGGATCCTCTTGAGAGGCCGGGTCGAGGGACCGTCCCGGATCCTTGGGTTATGGAGGAGGGTTGTTTATTTCTTTAATAGCCTGGCGCAGTTCCTGCGTTGAAGTCGTTAGACTGAATATTTAACGATGGGAATATAAAATGGATGGGCAAGTAAAAGTGTCCACTTACCCAACTTGGGGGATTATACATAGAAAATCCACCCTGTGGGTTGAAGCGGAGAAATTCCTCCTCTTCTCCCTTGTACAAAGCGGACAAGGTCTTTATTAGAGCGGCAGCCGAATCCGGCCCCTTACGGCCGTAGCGGGTGGCGTCGTCCTCCCCGTTGAAGTCCCACATGGGGCGGCCTCTATACTGAAGCGGCTGCACCCCTCGCATGATGCATGCGGCCATGACCCCAATCATGGTCAGTCCGGAATGAGCTAACAATCTTATCCGGCCCATCAGGTAAAGAACATCCCTGTCACTTTCCCTCTGAGGGCTCCGTGGACGCCAGCTTAGGCGCTTCTTTAGGGGAGCACTGTCGAACTAAGGGAGGCCGATCCGGACAGCATCCGGCAGCGGGACGTCCTCTATATAAAACCATTCCGAAGGCCAGTCCTCGGACGCCTTCTTTGGGGTTCCGGATAGATATCCGGTCCCGGCGATGCACCACACTTCGGCTCCTCCCACTTGATATATTGACCCCTTCTTAGAATGGGGCATGAGGCAGAATAGCCTTTTCCACAGCGCGAAATGAGCCTCGTAGCCCAAAAACAGCTCGCAAAGGGCTACAAAGCCCGCGATATGCGATATGGAGGCAGGCGTGAGGTTGTGCAGCTGGAGGCCATAGAACTCTAGGAGCCCCCGGAGAAACGGATGAATTGGAAATCCGAGCCCTCTTATTAAGTAAGGGACAAGGCATACCCGCTCTCCTTTGGAGGGATTGGGGGCGCTCTTCGCTTGCTCTCCGCCATTATAGGTGGCAAGTCCGGCTCGAACCGGGACCATATAGGCCGGGGGGAGAAATCCCTTGGTCTGGAGCGTCACTAGCTTGCTATGCGGGATGTAGCACCTCTTCCAATCTCCAGGATGAGGGCTGGAAGGGCGAGAGGAGGAGCTGCAGCGGCCGGCCATGATAGAATGGACCTCTGTCGGATACGCTCTGATGAATACTTGCAGAGGGGAGAAGGTGTGGTTTGGATCTAAATCCTCGTCCCCTTAAATAGGCGGCTCATTCACGCGGCTAGGGATGTAAATATAAAAAAACACCCTGACTTTTCGTATTCGTTTGACACATGGAAGACGGCCATTATTGGGCGTAGAAGCCAAGGAGCACTACATTTACAAGAAACCGGACACTATTCAACAGGTACACGGAATTTGGAGGAGAACCCGCCTTGCAATGCCGAAGACAATTTGCGTGCCGGACTCGTCGTCATTGAAGCCTGGTTCGGGGGCTACTGAGGGAGTCCTGGATTAGGGGTTGTCCGGATAGCCGGAATATACCTTCGGCCGGACTCCTGGACTATGAAGATACAAGATTGAAGACTTCGTCCCGTGTCTGGAAGGGACTTTCCTTGGCGTGGAAGGCAAGCTTGGCGATACGGATATGTAGATCTCCTACCATTGTAACCGACTCTATGTAACCCTAGCCCTCTCCGGTGTCTATATAAACCGGATGGTTTTAGTCCGTAGCAACAACAATCATACCATAGGCAAGCTTCTAGGGTTTAGCCTCTTTGATCTCGTGGTAGATCTACTCTTGTACTACACATATCATCAATAACAATCAAGCAGGACGTAGGGTTTTACCTCCATCAAGAGGGCCCGAACCTGGGTAAAACATTGTGTCCCCAGCCTCCTGTTACCATCCGGCCTAGACGCACAGTTCGGGACCCCCTACCCGAGATCCGCCGGTTTTGACACCGACAGCTGTTATTTTTGTGCTATGTGTTCATGTTGCTACAGAGAGATCCATGCTTCTTTTGAGTATGTTCAGTAAGGATGATTTCGAGATATGGTTATGCTCTATCCATCCATGTCCATGTTTGCATTTATGGAGTGCCCTAGCATGACTCAATCTTGCTCTACTTTTGCTATAAAATGTTCCTGGCAGATTGTTTACGTGTTAATCAATTTTGCCAAGGTTGTTGTAGTTGATCCATGCATGCTATGAGATTGTTCTTGCCATGGTTAGCTTCTTGAACATGTCTTCTTGCAGGTAGTATGCTTAGTTTGTCATGCAATGCCTTGTGTTGAGCACATCGAGCTCGCAAACATGCCTTCATAATTCTATTTATGCCATGTCCAGTTTTCTGCTGTCTGAATCTGTTAACGAAACTTGCTATGTTTACATGGGTGCCATCATGTTTTCTGTGCACTTTTGGCTTATAGTCAGTAAGGGACTTTTGTTATATGCTTTGAGTAGATTCATGCCATGCCTTGTGTTGCTATGATCTGATCCTGTAGCATGTTGTTATCTTGCTCTAAACATTGCTTCCTGATATTATATCCTTACATGTTAGTATTTTCACTAAGTCCGTGATGCTGTTATCTTTTACACTTTTGCCATGCTTGTTTGAACCTGCTCTTGTGAGTTTTAGCCGTAGCTCAGTGTTCATCTTTTGTCAAGCATCTTGAGTAGATCACTTCCATGTTCTTTGTTGCTATGTTAGAGTGCAGTAGCTTAGTTTCTTGTTGCATTTTAGATGGCATCATGGTGTTAATCGCAGAATCGTGCCATTCTTGTTTTGCTTGCCATTTGCAAACCGTGCATCCGATTCCAGTGATCTTTATATCGATTTCGACCGAAATCATCTCATCTTTCCATCGGAACTCTTGGATTGCCAAGTTCACGCCTGGTTGAATCTTTTCCTTCCGGAGCACGCATATGCATTGCATATCACATCCCGCATATCATGCCATGTTTTGCATCATGTTGCTTGCACATTGCTCCATGGTTGATTGTGGTTTCCTTTGCTTGTGTTCTTGACTTGGGTAGAGCCGGCAGACAAGTTCGTGTTCGAGGTACCCGTTGAGTACACTTTCGAGGATCAAGCTTACGCCAACTCGGAGAACTTTGCAGGCAAGATGACCATACCCTCGAAATCACTTCTATCTTTGCTTGCTAGTTGCTCGCTCTATTGCTATTGCTATGCCGCGATACATACCACTTGCTTTATCATGCCTCCCATTTTGACGTGTCAGCCTCTAACCCACCTTGTCCTAGCAAACCGTTGTTTGGCTATGTTACCGCTTTGCTCAGCCCCTCTTATAGCGTTGCTAGTTGCAGGTGAAGATGGAGTTTGTTCCTTGTTGGAACATGGATATTTGTTGGGATATCACAATATCTCTTATTTAATCAATGCATCTATATACTTGGTAAAGGGTCGAAGGCTCGGCCTTATGCCTGGTGTTTTCTTCCACTCTGCCGCCCTAGTTTCTGTCATACCGGTGTTATGTTCCTTGATTTTGCGTTCCTTACGCGGTTGGGTCATAATGGGAACCCCTTGATAGTTCGCCTTGAATAAAACTCCTCCAGCAAGGCCCAACCTTGGTTTTACATTTTCCTAACAACCTATTACCCTTCCCTTGAGTCGACCAACCCAACGGTCATCTTTATTTTAACCCCCCCGGGCCAGTGCTTCTCTAAGTGTTGGTCCAAACTAAAGCCCCTTGCAGCGCCACCTCGGGGAAACTTGAGGGTTGGTTTTAGTTGTACGGATTGCTCATATGGTGTGCCCTGAGAATGAGACATGTGCAGCTCCTATCGGGATTTGTCGACACATTCGGGCGGCTTTGCTGGTCTTGTTTTACCATTGTCGAAATGTCTTGTAACCGGGATTCCGAGTCTGATCGGGTCTTCCTGGGAGAAGGAATATCCTTCGTTGACCGTGAGAGCTTGTGATGGGCTAAGTTGGGACACCCCTGCAGGGTTTTGAACTTCCGAAAGTCGTGCCCGCGGTTATGGGCAGATGGGAATTTGTTAATGTCTGGTTCTAGAGAACTTGACACTTAACTTAATTAAAATGCATCAAACGCGTGTGTAGCCGTGATGGTGTCTTTCCGGCGGAGTCCGGGAAGTGAACATGGTCTCGTGTTATGCTTGAACGTAAGTAGTTTCAGGATCACTTCTTGATCACTTCTAGTTCACGACCGTGCTTTGCTTCTCTTCTCGCTCTCATTTACGTAAGTTGGCCACCATATATGCTAGTGCTTGTTGCAGCTCCACCTCACTACCCCCTGTTCCTACCCATAAGCTTAAATAGTCTTGATCGCGAGGGTGTGAGATTGTTGAGTACCCGTGACTCACAGACTACTTCAAATAGTTGCAGGTGCCGATGATAACCATGTAGGTGACGCAACCGAGCTCAAGGAGGAGCTCGATGAAGATCGGGTTCGTTGTGTTGTTTTGTTTCCAGTTGATCAGTAATGGAGCCTAGTCGGGGCGATCGAGGATCTAGCATTAGGGGTTGTCTTGCTTTATTTGGTTCCGTAGTCGGACCTTGATTGTATCTGGATGATGTAATGCTATATTCATGTATTGTGTGAAGTGGCGATTGTAAGCCAACTCTTTATCCCTTTCTTATTCAGTACGATGTGTAAAGATTACCCCTCTTGCGACATGCCTACTATGCGGTTATGCCTCTAAGTTGTGCTCCGACACGTGGGAGATATAGTCGCATCGTAGGTGTTACACCATGTATGCTATCTTTTGATAATGTGGGTACCGTGATTTGCATGGAGTGAGAACAGTGGATACGTAGTATACCACCCTTTGTAGCGGGAACTTATGTCCGTCCTTCTCTCGTTCGATGATGAGCACTGTGCTTACAACCTGGTGTGTTGCCGCTATATATAACAGCATTGGTTCGCCGGTATTTGGCGCGGCCAAGATTGGGTTGCTGGCCAAGAGGGCTTTTATTTCTTCCAATCCGGCCGTGGCCACATCCGTCCACTCGAAGTGTTCGGTGCGCCGAAGAAGGTGATAAAGGGGTAATGCCTTTTCTCCCAGTTGGGAGATAAAGCGGCTTAAGGCAGCCACGCATTCGGTTAATTTCTGGATTTGCTTGAGGTCTGTTCGGATAGCCAACTGTGACAGAGCTTGGATTTTAGCCGGATTTTCTTCAATTCCTCTATTGGAAACGATCAAGCCCAAGAGCTTTCCGGCGGGCACGCGGAAAACGCATTTTTCCGGATTGAGCTTGATGTCATATGTTCGGAGATTGTCGAACGTAAGCCTCAAGTCATCTATTAAGGATTCGACGTGTCTGGTTTTAATGACCACTTCATCTACGTATGCCTCCACTATTTTGCCGATTTCTGTTTCCAAGCATGTCTGAATCATGCGTTGATAGGTTGCACCGGCGTTTTTGAGCCCGAAAGGCATGGTGTTAAAACATAAGGGGTCGTATGGAGTGATGAATGTCGTTGCGGCTTGATCGGACTCTGCCATCTTGATTTGATGGTATCCGGAGTATGCCTCGAGGAAACACAATGAGTCGTGTCCTGCAGTAGCATCGCTAATTTGATCAATGCGAGGGAGGGGGAAGGGATCCTTGGGGGAAGCCTTGTTAAGGTCCTTGAAATCGACACATAGGCGCCAGGATTTGTCCTTCTGTGGTACCATCACCAGGTTTGCTAGCCAGTCCGGGTGTTTTATTTCTCTAATGAATCCGGCCTTGAGTAACTTGGCTAGCTCTTCTCCCATGGCTCGTCGCTTAGGCTCTGAGAAACGCCGAAGAGTCTGCTTGACCGGCTTGAATCCCTTTAGAATGTTTAGGCTATGCTCGGCCAGCCTATGTGAGATTCCTGGCATGTCTGAAGGATGTCAGGCGAAGATGTCCCAATTCTCGCGCAAGAACTCCCGCAGTGCGGCGTCTGTAGTTGGGTTCAGCTATGCCCCGATGGATGCCGTTTTTGTAGGGTCCGTTGGGTGGACCTGGAATTTGACTATTTCGTCCGCTGGTTTAAAAGAGGTGGACTTGGGTCTTTTGTCGAGTATCACATCGTCTCTGTCCATTGTGGAGCGCAGCGCAGTTAGTTCTTCAGTGGCGAGGGCTTCGGAAAATGCCTCGAGGGCCAGTGCGGCGGTTTTATTTTTGGCGCGGAGTGCTATGTCCAGATCACTAGCTAGAGTGATGATTCCATTGGGCCCAGGCATCTTGAGCTTCATGTACCCGTAATGGGGTATAGCTTGGAAGATCGTGAATGCCTCCCGCCCTAAAAGGGCGTGGTATCTGCTACTAAATGGGGCCACTTGGAATGTGATTTCTTCGGACCTATAATTATCCGCGTGCCGAATACCACATCTAGTGTGATTTTTCCCGTGCATCGCGCCTCCCGACTAGGGATGATTCCTCTGAAGGTCATGCTGCTTTACTCAATGCGGCTCTTGTCTATTTCCATTTTGCTAAGAGTCTCCTCATAGATGAGGTTTAATCCGCTGCCACCGTCCATGAGCACTTTAGTAAGCCGGAAGCCGTCCACAATTGGACTAAGGACCAAAGCGGCTGGTTCTCGGGCTGTTCGTAATTGAGGTTCGTCACTGACATTGAAGGTTATAGCCGTATCGTTCCATGGATTTATTGGTGCAACGTGGCAGACTTCGGCAAGGCTGCGGAGTGCTCGCTTGCGCCTATTATTTGAGGTGAATGTCTCGAATACTGTCAGTAGTGTCTTGATATTTTCCACGGGATGGTGCTTTGTCGTATTGTGGGTGAGGAGATCCTCGCCCCTCTTGGCCACCTGCCGGAGTATCCAACATGCTCTGTGGCTATGTGTTGGCATAGTATCTGGTGTACTGTGAATTTTGCATGGCCCATTGAGCCATCCCTCCAATATGGTTCCACGCCCTGTAGTGGGCTTTGCTTTCTTTGTAATTCGATCGGGTGACTTACGAGAGTACACCCTTTTAGTTCGGACAGAGGGTTTAGTGAGAGCTGGAGGATCCCAGAATTTTGTTTGGGTTTTCAAGGTGCTTTCCATCGCACAGTACTTCTGTAATATGGCCGCCAAGTCAGCGAAGTGTGCTATGTCATGGCGACTTATGGCGTTGAGGATTCCCTTGTCCGTGCAATTTTTGCAAAAGAATGAAATTGCGTCTTCCTCGTAACAGTCCTTGACCTTGCTCATTACAAGGAGGAATTTGGCCCAATAGTGATGTACTGTCTCTTGGGGCTCTTGTCTGATGTGGGAAAGATCACTTATGTGAGGGTGGGTGGGTAGATTTAGGTCCAAACCCTGACCCGATCTGAGACCCAGGGGCAGAGGAGTTTCCGAGTTTGGCAGTTCGGGCTCTGGGACGTTGCCCAATAGTTCTGGCCCGCTGTCCGATTCTAGGTTCAAAGCTTGAGCCATGTTCTCCCGTAGACGGGTATCTGGCTCGAAGAGCTTGGGAATCCAGAAATAATTTGTCCTCAAAATAGAGGAAGAATCGCTGCATCGCTCCTCCACCACCGCTATTTGATGGGTGACCAGCGAAGAGTTAATCTCCCTTTGGTCGGGTTTAAGCCCGATCTGATCATAGTCCGTAGCGACTCCCAAGGCGGCGATGCGATCCAAAATCTCGTTCAAATAAGAGAGCTCCATTGGACCCATCTGCTTGGTGAATCCCGAGCTGACGTGGAGGCTGTTTTTGATGACCCGAGAGGTCATCGTCGGCGCGACGGCCGAACGGGCACTCATGACGAAGCCGCCTAGTCGGAGAGTTTGGCCTACAGCCAGGGCTCCCCCAGAGGTAATGTTGTTCTTGACAACAAGACGAGCCATCAAGCCTTATGGTGACGGCACAGTGGAACTCTCAATGAAAGCACCAATGTCGGTGTCAAAACCAGCGGATCTCGGGTAGGGGGTCTCGAACTGTGCGTCTAAGGCTGATGGTAACAGGAGGCCGCGGACACAATGTTTACCTAGGTTCGGGCCCTCTCGATGGAGGTAATACCCTACTTCCTGCTTGATTGATCTTGATGATATGAGTATTACAAGAGTTGATCTACCACGAGATCGTAGAGACTAAACCCTAGAAGCTAGCCTATGATTATGATTGTAGTTTTTCTACGGACTAAACCCTTCGGTTTATATAGACACCGGAGGGGTCTAGGGTTACACAGAGTCGGTTACAAGGGAGGAGATCTACATATCCGAATTGCCATGCTTGCCTTCCACGCAAAGGAAAGTCCCACCCGGATACGGGATGAAGTCTTCAATCTTGTATCTTCATAGTCCAACAGTCCGGCCAAAGTATAGAGTTCGGCTGTCTGAGGACCCCCTAATCCAGGACTCCCTCAGTAATCACCATCTAAAGTTTACTGCAGTAAATTTGACTGAGCACTACTGATCCACAGAGATTTGATTGGGTCAAATGGAGTTGTCTACGAGGTTTACGGTAAGAAAGACTTTCACCCTGGTAACTTTGAAAATATGAAGACTAAGGTTTAATATAGTTGCTTTGTAACTGCCAAATATGGTCCAGAATTGGGATTTGGATGATGCACTCACATGGTCCATCAACTTGAGTTCAAATTTGGCAAGGCGGTATGATTTGGTCATAGTAAGAAGCTGTAAAAATTTCATACCAATTGGATTCACCAAAATGGTACTTCCTTCACAACTATCTTCACTGACCAGAATATTGTAAAAATTCTAGAGAAATATTGGCTTTAATAATTGATGCCAAATTTGGTGGAGATAAGTTGTTTGGGTAGGAGAATTCAATGGTAAATTTTCAGGCAAAATGAAGCAATATAAAATATACTTGCTTCACAACCTGAAAATATTGATAGAATCAAATATTTGATGTTTAGCTCACATAGATCAAGGGATGGAGCTGAAACTTGTAGGAGTGAGATAGTATGAGCACAAGAAGAGGCATGCAAAATTTCAACTCATTTGGATAATCCTAGCTAGCACTTCCTTCACAAAGGCTTCCCTTAGACATGAAATTTGAAAAATCACTGAGGAAGTTTGGCTAGGCAAATAAAGTTGAATTTTGGCACAAGTCAATTATTTGGATGATGATAGAGGCTAAGGTGTCCCGATGTTTCGATGAGATGGTGGCTATCGTTTTCTGTGGGAGTCGACCTTGACGATCCGACTAAGAACGTGCAAGACGTCGCGCCTTAGCAATCGCTAAACCAACTTCCGAGGGTTATTGACCACGCTGGAGCACGATCAACCTGACCACGAGGGTCTGTTTCCTGCGAGCAAACGAAGAACAAGCAAGAAACTGAGATTGCAATCGGGATATTGCGAATATAAGATGAAAGCTTTATTGATCAAGGTGGGGTTCTGTGACGTCTTGGTCTGGTCGTTGGACACAAACGAAGTACGCGAAGTTGCAGCTATGGCGAACTTTTAATCTAAACAAAACCCAAAGTCTAAACTGACGCCCTAAGGGCTGTATATATGGAGGAAGAGGGGGGAATTTCGTTGCCCTTGGAGGAGGGGTCCGAAACCAACTCTAACTCCTGTTTCCCCACACATACGGACTCTAAAAACAGCCTATACTTAAGTATTTCGGAATTACATGGGTCTGGCCCAATAATAAGGTGACGCAACACCTAGAATAGCCTCTGGACGACATTTCGGAATTGGCATCTTGCATATTTCGTCCAAGGCTTCATGCACTCCTTATGGTGGCTTCAAAGTCCTGAAATCATCACTTGTAACTCCGTTTTTGATCCCCTTGCACATGCCATCATCTCCATGCTTGGGCTTGCTCTAGTGTTCATCCCACTTAACCATGCCAGGCCCTTCATTTGTAAGCAAAACAAATGTATCCAATTTAGGCAGCATCATATTCTCACGAACATTAGAATCATTATCAAGAAATGAAAGTACCTGATAATTTAATTGGTGTGCACGAGCTCTAGTAATTGGTCCAATATGTATAGCAGCAGGGGCTGTGGGTGTAACAATGGTATTGGTGTCCTCATCATCCTCCCCTTCTTGAAATGAAGACGTCCTCGACGGAAGCTCATCTTCCTCACCCAAATAAGGCTTCAAATCTGCAATGTTAAAAGTGGGAGTAACCCCAAAATCTGCAGGCAGCTCAAGTTTATATGCATTATCATTTATTTTCACTAACACCTTAAAAGGACCACCAGCACGTGGCATTAGCTTTGATTTGCGCAGATTAGGAAATCTATCTTTACGCAAATGTAACCAAACAAGATCTCCAGGCGCAAACACAACATGTTTTCTACCCTTATCTCCAGCAAGTTTATATTTAGCATTCATACGCTCAATGTTTTCCTTAGTTAACTCATGCATTTTTAAAATCAATTCAGAACGTTCTTTAGCATCAAAATTAACCATACACAATTTCAAAAGTTCACATCTTATAGTAGAATGCAATGAACGATTATAAGCAAATTCCAATATGAGGCAAGCATTCTTCCCACATTTTCTTGTTATTCTTCAAAACAGCCCTAAGCATAGTAGACAATGTTCTATTGACTACTTCAGTTTGTCCATCAGTTTGGGGGTGACAAGTAGTACTAAAAAGCAGCTTAGTCCCCAACTTAGCCCATAAACATCTCCAAAAGTGGCTAAGAAATTTAGTATCACGATCTGAAACAATAGTATTTGGCACACCATGTAAGCGAATAATTTCACGAAAGAACAAATCAGCAACATTAACAGCATCATCGCTTTTATGACATGGTATAAAGTGTGCCATTTTCGAGAACCTATCCACGACAACAAATATGCTATCCCTCCCCTTCTTTGTTCGAGGTAAACCTAAAACAAAGTCCATAGATATATCCTCCCAAGGAACACTAGGTACAGGCAAAGGCATATATAAACCATGAGGATTGAGTCGTGACTTAGCTCTTTGACATGTAGTGCAGCGAGCAACAAAACACTCAACATCCCATCTCATCTTTGGCCAAAAGAAATGTGTAGCAAGTATATCCTCCGTCTTCTTGACGCCAAAGTGTCCCATTAATCCTCCTCCATGCGCCTCCTGCAACAACAAAAGACGAACGGAGCTAGCTGGAATGCATAGCTTGTTAGCACGAAACACAAATCCATCGTTAAGAACGAACTTGTTCCATGTTCTCCCTTCCTTACAATTCTGCAATACATCTTTAAATTTAGCATCATGAACATATTGATCTTTGATGGTCTCCAAACCAAATATTTTAAAGTCAAGTTGTGAAAGCATAGTATAACGACGAGACAAGGCATCAGCAATAACATTTTCTTTACCCTTCTTGTGTTTAATGACATAAGGGAAAGTCTCAATGAATTCAACCCATTTAGCATGTCTACGGTTCAGTTTTGCTTGACTTTTAATGTGTTTCAAAGATTCATGATCAGAATGTATAACAAATTCCTTGGGCCATAAATAATGTTGCCATGTTTCTAAGGTCCGAACAAGAGCATATAATTCTTTATCATAAGTAGAATAGTTCAGACTAGGCCCACTCAATTTTTCAGAAAAGTATGCAACAGGTTTTCCATCTTGCAATAACACACCTCCTAATCCAATTCCATAGCATCACATTCAAGCTCAAAAGTCTTATTGAAATTAGGAAGTTGGAGTAAAGGAGCATGTGTCAACTTATCTTTCAATACCGTGAAAGCTTCTTCCTGTGCGGTACCCCAAACAAAAGGCACATCCTTCTTTGTAAGCTCGTTGAGAGGTGCAGCAATGGTGCTGAAATCTCTCACAAAACGCCTATAGAAACCAGCGAGGCCAAGGAAACTCCTCACTTGTGTTACCGTTTTGGGCTGCGGCCAACTCTCAATAGCTTCAATCTTGGCTTTATCAACTTCAATTCCCTGTGGAGTAACAACATAGCCAAGAAAAGATACTCGGTCGGTGCAAAAGGTGCACTTTCCAAGGTTTCCAAACAAACGTGCATCATGTAGAGCAATAAAAACAGCACGTAAATGTTCCAAATGTTCCTCCAAAGATTTGCTATAAATCAATATGTCATCAAAGTAAACTACCACAAATCGTCCAATGAAAGCACGTAAAACTTCGTTCATTAACCTCATGAAAGTACTAGGTGCATTAGTTAACCCAAAAGGCATGACTAACCACTCATATAATCCAAACTTAGTTTTAAATGTTGTTTTCCATTCATCACCCAATTTCATACGAATTTGATGGTATCCACTACGCAAATCAACTTTGGAGAATATTGTAGAGCCACTCAATTCTTCAAGCATATCATCTAGCCTAGGAATAGGATGACGGTAACGAATAGTAATATTATTAATGCCTCTACAATCAACGCACATATGCGACGTACCATCCTTTTTCGGTACTAAAATGATAGGAACAGCACAAGGACTAAGGGATTCGCGTATATAACCTTTGTCGAGCAGTTCTTGTACTTGACGCATAATCTCCTTCGTCTCCTTTGGATTGGTACGGTATGGTGCACGGTTGGGTAGCGAAGCACCGGGAATTAAGTCAATTTGATGCTCAATCCCTCGAATAGGTGGTAATCCCGGTGGCACGTCTTGTGGAAAGACGTCAGCGAACTCCTGCAAAATGTTAGTGACAGCAGGGGGCAAAGAGGAAGGCACGTCCTCGAATGAAAATAATGCCTCTTTGCACACAAAAGCATAGCAAACAGATTTGCTAAAATCTAGCTCATCAATATCAGATTTGGTGGCAAGTAAACATGCACTTTTCAATTTAATTTCAGAAACAACAGTAGATGGTTTATTATTAGGCTTCATTTGGTGCTCAAATTCTTTTGCCACAATCTGATTTTCACTCTTATTTGTCTCCTGTTTTGCTTTATTAGCTCTATTTATATCATCTTTCAAAATGGAATCAGGAGTCATAGGAAGCAAAGTAATATTTTTATCGTTATGAACAAGAGTATACTGATTGTTTCTACCATGGTGTACAGAATTTTTATCAAATTGCCATGGTCTAGCAAGTAATAAGGAACATGCTTGCATAGGTACCACATCACAATCAACATAATCAGCATATGTAGAGATACTAAAATGCACACGAACAGTACGTGTTACCTTAACCTTGCCGCTGTTGTTGAACCATTGGATGTAGTAAGGATGTGGATGTGGTCTTGTGGTGAGAGATAGCTTCTCCACCATCTCCATGCTAGCCAAGTTATTGCAGCTCCCTCCATCTATGATCACGTGAACAGAACGTTCCTTCACAACTCCCTTTGTATGGAACAAATTATGCCTCTGATTTTGTTCAGCTTGTGTAACCTGCACACTCAAAACACGTTGAGCAACTAAACATTCATACCTGTCAGTATCTTCAGGAGCCATGTATTCCGTCTCATGATCAGAATCGTCTCCACCGTGTTCTTCACGTGTAATAAGAGCCAAAGTCTCCTCATCATAGTCACTAGCGGACTCATACCCACCATCCTCAGTAACAATCATCACACGCTTAGATGGGCATTCTCTCGCATAATGACCTCCACCCTTGCAACGTCGACAAATAATATCATGTGTTTGCCCTGTTGATGCCATGGATGAAGAAGAGCTCTTTGCAGGCCCAGAAGGTGTGCTCTTGGCAGATAGTGGTGATTGTGCCTGCTTTATTGTATCACGGTTGGAGGTGGCAGCCGACGGAGGCTCCGGTGTAGCAGAACGTGTGGAAGTAGATGATGCACGTGGTGTCCATGATGAAGGTCGACCTGCAGAAAAGTTAGTCCGCGCCAATGCCTGTCGATCCTGCACTTCACGGTCAGCTTTACAAGCATGATGGAATAAATGAGTGATATTAGTATACTCCTTATACTCTAGAATCGTCTGAATCTCTCTATTTAATCCACCCATAAAACGTGCAAGCATAGCTTCATTCTCCTCAACAATACCACATCTAATCATGCCAGTTTGTAATTCCTAATAATATTCTTCTACAGAATTTTTTCCCTGTCTTAAGTGCTGCAATTTTTGAAGTAATTCACGTTGATAATATGGTGGAACCCAACGAATACGCATAGCAGTTTTCAAAGCAGCCCAAGTAGCCGGAATAGGATATAATCTACAATGCTCAGACCACCAAACACATGCAAAACTAGTGAATGCACAAACAGCAGCAGGAACACGTCTCTCCTCGGGATATTGTAAACATGTGAATCATTGTTCAGTTTCTAACTCCCAAGTAAGATATATATCAGGAACATATCTACCCTCAAATGGTGGAATATTCAATTTTAGTTTAGTGAGATGGTCATGATCTCGTACCTGAGGGTGAGCCCTACCATTGCCATTATTTGCATGTGGACGACCTGGTGGTTGCTGTACTGGTGGTGGCACGTAGTTCTAATTTTGATCAACCTCATCCTCATAATCTCCCACATAATCATCCTCCTCCACATCAGCAGTAGGAGCCACAGAAGTATCAACAGCAGCACCTGCAGTTTGGCCCGACTGAAGAGGGACACGGCTTGCTCGGCGGAGGGCTGTTTCCCGACGTGGAGGTAGTCGGTGTTGTTGCTGTTGTTGCAGAGGTGCGGTAGGAGCAGCCGGTGGTGGTGGTGGAAAACGCGAAAGCAATTCAGCAAACTTGTTATCGAGCTTTGTTTCAAACGTCTTCTCCATGCCATCTATCTTCTCCATGGCCTCTTCAAATCTGTTTATCACATCTTGCACCTGTACACTCATCATTTGCTGAAACGTATCATGAAGCTCCTTATTCGTCAAGTTCTCCCAGTCAGTCTCGTCGGCTTGTGATCCTGGCATGGTTAGCAGCAACACACAAGAATATGATCCTACAGACTACTAACAAGTGGTGGTGGTGGCGGGTGTCACAAATCCGTCAAGCAAATCTCAAATTCTTACCAGTTCTTACCCAGCAGCAGGCGGTGATCGGCAACCGTTGTAGTCAAAACTCTCAAAAGCTTGGATAGAGCGATTGCCAGGGAGAGTCAAACGCACGACGTAGATGTATGTGGAGCTGGGAAGGCTTATAGTATGGTAGCAAAAAGGGTCAGCAATAATCAATTCAGAGATGCAAAGTTGAATAAACGCTCAACGACGGTACTGTGCTGGTCCTAGGCTAGACCGTGCTAGAGACGCGAGCCTAGAACACTAACAAAATCACGGCGCTGCATGTAAATAAGGGAAAAGCACACTCTGGAACTCCTTTTTTTTCGCTCTTTTTTTGCGCTTTTTTTTGTGAAAAATCGCTATAATGGCGAGTGTCTCAAAACTCTTCCCTCGTCAAACTGATAGGATGGGCATGAAATTTTTTTTTCACTTTTTTTTCGGAAATCAGGGCAGCGACGACGAAAAAGTGCGACAAAAAATCACTATGATGGCACGTGGCTCAAAAGACTCAGAAAAGCCTAAAAATAGGATAGGGAAAAAAAATTTGCCCGTGAAAATTTTGGCCTAAAAACTGCCCGGGAGTCTCCAGACTCTTTTTTTTCGAGACCTACGCAGGCAAGGAAACACGAATCGGAATTTAGATTGATCTCAAGAACAAACCTAATATGAGAAGAACTCGGATTGGTGGTGGATATATGGTTGTGGTATATGGCAGCGGTGGTGGTATACGGATATAGATTGGTGGTGGTATATGGATATGGATTGGTGGTGGTATATGGATACGGATTCAGAGCGGTGGCGGATAAGCAATGGTGGTAGATGGGCGATGATGATGGTGCGGCGGCGGCGTGACAACTTATGACCAGAACTCGAAACTCTAAAAGACTAGACTCTAAGACCAGCAACATGACATGACGATGCAACCGCAAATTCAACAAAGCAAAAACCCTAAAAAGATTATGCAAAGCCTCAGATTGGTTCGGATATGATGAACTAACCCTAATTTTTTTGTGTGGCTTTTTCGTGGACTGTAGGTATGAAGAACAGACTCGATCTAATCTACGAAAAACTGTAAAATCTCACCGAGCAACCTGGAAATCTGATACCACTTGATAGAGGCTAAGGTGTCCCGATGTTTCGATGAGATGGTGGCTATCATTTTCTGTGGGAGTCGACCTTGACGATCCGACTACGAACATGCAAGACGTCGCGCCTTAGCAATCGCTAAACCAACTTCCGAGGGTTATTGACCACGCCGGAGCACGATCAACCTGACCACGAGGGTCTGTTTCCTGCGAGCAAATGAAGAACAAGCAAGAAACTGAGATTGCAATCGGGATATTGTGAATATAAGATGAAAGCTTTATTGATCAAGGTGGGGTTCTGTGACGTCTTGGTCTGGTCGTTGGACACAAACGAAAAGTACGCGAAGTTGCAGCTATGGCGAACTTTTAATCTAAACAAAACCCAAAGTCTAAACGACGCCCTAAGGGCTGTATATATGGAGGAAGAGGGGAATTTCGTGGCCCTTGAGGGTGGGGTCCGAAACCAACCCCCCGAACTCTTGTTTCCCCACACATACGGACTCTAAAAATAGCCTATACTTAAGTATTTCAAAATTACATGGGCCTGGCCCATTAATAAGGTGACGCAGCACCTAGAATAGCCTATGGACGAATATTATGAAGTGGCATCTTGTATATTTCGTCCAAGGCTTCATGCACTCCTTATGGCGACTTCAAAGTCCTGAAATCATCACTTGTAACTCCGTTCTTGATCCCCTTGCGCATGCCATCAACTCCATGCGTGTTCTTGCTCCAATGTTCATCCTTCTCCAAGCTAGGCCCTTCATTTGTAAGCAAAACAAATGTATCCAATTTAGGCAGCATCATAATCTCATGAACATTAGAATCATTACCAAGAAACGAAAGTACCTGGTAATTTAATTGGCGTGCGCGAGCTCTAGTAATTGGTCCAGTATATGTAACAGTAGGGGATGTGGGTGTAACAATGGTATTGATGTCCTCATCAGATGATATATCATGCCCAAAAATTTTGTGGGCAAATGGGAAAAGATAAATAGCACTTGCTTCACAAAGTGCCATTTAGGACAGAATAGGAAATGAATTTATTGACCATGATGGGAAATATGGCCAATGAAATATTTTCCCGTATTTGAGGAAGATATAACCCAAAAAATTTATAAGAATTATTTGGGGATTTTTGGATGGACAGAAATATGGGTTGCTTCACAACCTAGAGCAGACAGGGTTATTCCTTTAATAGGAAAAGGAATATTCCAAAGGAAAAATATTTTAGGGTTTG
Organism: Triticum urartu; assembly: GCF_003073215.2. Classification (NCBI taxonomy): domain Eukaryota; kingdom Viridiplantae; phylum Streptophyta; class Magnoliopsida; order Poales; family Poaceae; genus Triticum; species Triticum urartu. Next base: position 355,432,994 of record NC_053023.1, read on the forward strand.
GTCAAGCATTGGATTGACATGATCTTGGCAAGGTTTTGATAATGATGAGCCACTTGGGAGAGGAAATGAAGCTGATTTCCCAGGTGACAAGGCCACAGAACCACTCCAAAAAGAAAAACAGAGCAAAACCAGATAAATTAAAAGAAAAAGGAAAGGGCTAAAATCCAGGCTGTTACAACTCTTACCCCCTTAAAGAAATCTCGTCCTCGAGATTTAGTTTCTCTAGGAACAAGTATGACTTGAGGATACCGTTTCCAACTCAAGTATCATTTTTCCTTTATTTATTGTTCCCCCAAGAATTTCAGATGATCAACTTACCTCGCTCTGGTGTGGCTTGCTTCACCTTTCCCCAAATTCTGACGGGTTTTTGCTCATATACCAAGTTCTTTTGCTGACATTGATTCCCTCATATCTGACGTGATATCCAATGGATCTGAGCTTAAACTTTTCTTTTGTCATGAAAACCTTAATACTTTTTTCATGGGGTTGCTTCAAATAAATGCAGGCCTTCTGGTTTGAATAAATGCTGAGAATTAATCAGAGCCATCTTCTGACTGGATCTGACTGCTCATAGGTGGCACTGATTTATCTTGATTTATTTCCTTTGGCTCGAGCATGTGGCATGCCAGAGATTTGACTGCCTTCTGTCGTGAGCAATATAACAGTGTAGGGAGTTATAGCTATGTCATACCTCAAATATTTACATCTTGAGACTGGCCCGATGGGGGCTGGCAGACAAATGCTTTTCTGACAGACTGACCATGTACTTGATTCCATCGGTGAGTATACCGAGTCTGAGCTGATTGTTTGGCTTTAGATTTTCTTATTTTGTCGGTATACCCATTTGGGTTTTTCCACCCTAAACATTCCCAGCGGGTTAGCGGGACATGAAATCCTTGCAAAACAGGGTAGGCCGCTGAGTGTATGTCTTTGTGGATCCATATGGAATTACGGCCTTCAGCTGAATTGGGTATCCCGACCCGGATGGTCGCGCAAAAATAATCATACCTTTGTTGTCAGTCTCACCGTTTTAACGGTCATGATTTTCTTCGTCAGGATACCTTACTAAAATAACTTGGCCACACGTGTCCTTGATTTTTCATATGACCATGACTGTGGCTAGTGTGATATTGTTGGCATTATTCCTTTTGCTTATTTTTCTGACATGGGTCCACACACATATGACATATGTTCGGAGCTTTTAGCTGGACAGAGCTCATTGCCGAGTCCAATCATACAAGAAGGTGACAAGAGCTCATGAGATCCCCTTGTAGATGCAGAATATTGGTCTTGGTGGCCATTGTCAAGACTGTTAATTCTGCGATGTCATATTCAGATCTTGTTGATCCTTGTATTACATAAGACGTATCTCTGCTCATTTTCCTTTCCCTGACTCGTGAGGTTGTGGGATCCTTACTTTCCTTAGGTATATCTATTGGATCCTTGCAGTACCTCGTATGAGTGACTGATATGGTTGGGGATGCATGCCCACCATATGTATAAGAAGAATATGCCACCGAACACTCGATCCTTGCGGTATGCATATGTTTTGACTGCATTGTATCTCTGACAAAATTATTGCAAATCTGATCCTTGCACTTCAGAGAAAAGCCATTCATGTATCTTGCCGAGGAAGACTCATCAGCTTCCGCTCAAATCTTTTGTCTGGTTATCGTGTCGAAGAAGGCTCTACAGCTTATACACGAAGCTTGGTCTGATTATTGTGCTGGAGAAGCCTGAGTCCTGTACTTGAGAAGCTTTTCCTCGGGTTTGCTTGTTGAGAAAGTTTTCATTTTTGTCTGTCAGAAGCTTTTCCCGAGGTATCTTGTTGAGAAAGACCGGTTATCTTGGACCGGACATTGTCCACATATCATGCTGAGGAAAATTGAGGAGCCTTGCATCATAAATTTCTTCTGATAGCGTGTGGAGGAAGACTGAGTTTCTCATATCCACAACTTCATACTGTGATATGCAGACTGAAATCCACACACATGGACACCCATAATATTCTATGGCTGATTATTTGCATGATAAAGTTTATTTGACTGGCTTCCTTGAGCATATCACATGCTGACTTTATATTGGATGATAACATATTTCAAGCATCATGCCTTGCTAAGCCAAAATTTTGTATATGCTCCATACCTTTGATTGAAAATATACCGTTGATCTTGTACCTGACTTGTCTTGTTGCTAACTTGACTATTACTGCTATGAGTATTTTGTACTGGTGTAGACTTGAGTTATCAGTACAATTGTGAGGAGTACACACTAATGCAAAAATTGATTATCAACCTCAAAATCAGATATTCCCCATTTCACTGCAGTCGACTGAGAATTTCATTCTCCTTAGCTGAATTTCCAAATATTTGAACTCCTTGCTGATTCTTCGGATCCGGTGTCGGTTGATGAGCAACTCTTTATAGGGGGAAAATAATGTAACACCGGGGCCCAAAAAGAAAGAAGAAAAAGGAAAACTCAACTAAACAAAAGCACAAAACAACAATCAATTCACACACAATCAATGTCACATATTATTGCTAGTCACACAATATGCATGCCTACTTAAGCACACAAATCTCGTTGGATCTCCGGTACTACGATTTAGCATGTTGTGACGATGTGCACGAGGATGAATAAAGGTGTGGAAGAATTGGTGTAAACAGCGCTACACCAAATGCTAGCTTAGCCAGGTAGCAACCTAGACTAGCTCGGAGGTGAGGACGTACTTGGTAACCATGTAGCAGGACACAAATATCGTTGCCACATTATTGTCAAGCGGACGGAAAATACCCGTACTCGTCCAAGAAATAGGATAGCGGGGAAAAACTGAGGCTACTGAGATTGCCCTTTCTTGATGACTAAGACCATTAAGGGTTGCCAATACGACAATATAAAAAGGACAATCTGGGATAGAAGCATGTCTATCACCAAAACGAAATGGGGCTAAAGGAAGGAATTCGGCGCGATACCATAGCACCATTTTTGCAAACAGTGGCGAGATCACTTGGCATCACTCCGCTGGGATAGAAATGACGCCAAACACCGAAGAACGGGCAAGAAAAGAAAACTGGAGAAATGCAAAGGCTGAGCTGTAGTGGATCCGAGCTGATACCAGCTACACTCACCAGATAAATCATTAGCAGCAAATAATAAGGGTATATGCATGCTGTGCAACAAACAAATGCAACAACCAAATGCAATAAACAAGCCAAACTCTATACTACCGATTTCTACCAGTTTCTACCGCTCGCACTGACTAGGGCGTCCTACAGCCAGACCTGCTCTGATACCAAGCCTGTGGCACCCCGGCTCAGAGAAACCGGAACGCCCCGTATTCCAGCCCAGAGATCGAGGAGAAGTCTCTGGAATACGACACTGCTTGACATAGAACAAATCAGCTCTTATTACAAGAATAATAATACAAGGGTCTGATGTTACAACGAAGCACATCAGCACGGCGACACTACGCCTGCGATACTACACTTGCTCTATGCTAGCAGCGAAACAACTCATAGCAGCGGAATACTTCTAGCAGCGGAACAACGACGAAGGTGGTGAACTCCACTCCACCGGGACTCTGGCTGGGACACGATCTAGCTCGCACGCACGACAACCATCGACAAGAAATCAAGCAATCATGGCATCACCTGCAATCTAGCATGACACGCCAGGTCAGTACATTGAATGTACTTACAAGCTCACATCAACCATAAACATCAAGGCAAGACAATAACATAGCATTTAACATGTTAATTGAATTAACAACTATTATGATGAAACAACTACTAAGCATGGTATGAAACTGATAAAATACTAATCACCATCTCAGATCTCCATAACCATATCTCTCTTGGCTAACCGGCCAAGCAATATACCATCTCGATCACCTCGTGATCAAAACCAAACAGTGATCTTTCCGGCGATCACTACCATGAACAACACTTGGTCTCAAACGGTGATCTTTCCGGCGATCACAACCACGACCAACACTTGGTCTCAAACGGTGATCTTTCCGGCGATCACTACCATGACCAACACTTGGTCTCCCACATCATCAACATCCTACCAATCTGTACTGGTCAAAATATCAACATATAAATCACCTATAAGTCATTCCGTCATGTGAGTGTTGATCGAACGGTGTGACCTTGTACGAACCCATGCCCATGACCGAGGACACGGCTATCAATAGATTTAAATACACTCTGCATAGGTAGCGCACTGTACCCACACCACGGAACCCATGGCCTCGCACTCCCATTCGGGGTGGACTAACGGTGTTCGGACAAAACCAATATACTGCCATGACACTCTGCCGGCCACTCCGACTCACTCCCCACTGGGCTAGTCCTGGGTGGCCCCGTATCTACCAAAGACACAACGACCACCGTCGTGGACAAAAAAATAAACCGTCCCAAACGGGGACACGTGCACATAACAACAACAACAGGCACACAAGGTTATGTCTGCTTACTGGGCCAGGGTACCGCACGCCCATAACCTTCCCTCGTTGGAGGCACCGGCGAGAGGCATGACAATAGACCGCATTAGGTCCTTCCCATAAAGGAAAATGTGGTTGCACTAGAGAAATCCCGGTTCGGTGGCACCTCACCAACTTAATGACGGAATTTATCCCCAAAATATAATAGTAATAACTGATACTCCAATATCATCTATCTACCTATAATCCAAATCATAGCAATATCCAACAAATAATCCAAAGCTGAATATCGCCTCTCCAAAATACTCAGAGGACAACATAACACTACTATGATGAATCCAAGAATGATAAGGCTACTAATCAAATATCAAGAACTAACTATCCAACTATGATCCACAGCAAGCATCATCTCCAACATCATACTCCAAAACATAATATCATCTAGCATCATGATGAAACTAACACTAGCCACTAATAATCCAGAGGCAACATGATATCCAAAGTAATACTCCAAGATAATACCAGCTACCATCATGAAATAATCATAATAGCCACTAAGAACCCAAAGGCACATGTCCAAAGTAATACTCCAAAATAATACCAGATACTCTCTTGAAAATAATCATACTAGCCACTAAGAATCCAAAGGCACATGATATCCAAAGTAATGCTTTAAGATAATACCAGATACTCTCATCATAATAGCCACTAAGAATCCAAAGGCACATGTCATCCACATAATCATCAAAACATAAGTCCTAGAACTCCAAGCAATATCATGGCAACATCTAGATCAAAACCATACTCTGAGAAATGCCATGAACAAATCATGCATAGCTAATGCAATATTTTAAACTAGTTTAAATAAATAAACCATGTCACTACATTGCAATCATGCAAATGGAGGGTGTGGCTTTCCTGGGGTGGAAGAAATCACCGGGAAGAAGTGTGAGAAGCTCGCGGAAAGAATCGCCGAAAAACATTCTCTCCCGGAGGGGCTGATTAAGTGCAAGGGAAAAATTGTCATTTTTAGAATGTCAAAACATGGTGAAAATGATTCCATTGGAATGGGATCGACAAAACGAAGAAGTGGGCTTTGGAGTTACGAGTAAAAACTTGTGAGGTGAGGAAGTTCAGGGACTAATCTGCAAAAATATCATCACAACAACCCCCTGAGTGGATAAGGCAGAAGCAAATTTCATAAAATACGCTTTCCCGAGAGGAAAGCGCATTTGCGCTCGAAGAACAAACGAAATACGCTTACCCAAAGTGGAAGCGCACTTCATGTGATACGCTTTCTGCAGATGAAAACACACACACCCGAATACGTCTCCACTTTCCACGTAAGCATCAGCAGGGTCAACCCCCCGAGTCACTGACTGGTGGGGCCGCGGGGTCCATGCTCTCGGTCAACTCCTTACTCCCGCTCCTCCTCTTCTCCCCCCCGACGCGGGCGAAGAACAGAGGGAGGTCGCCGGCGCGGGGGCTCGTCCGGCCGGCTTCGGCCATCCCCCGCCTCGCTTGACCTATGTGCAAGCTCAGCAGGAGAGGTCGCACCCGCATGTGGAGAGCACGGGCTCCAGGGAGTACCGAGGCGAGAGGGAGCGAGGACATGGCAGATAGTGGCGACGGGCACCAACGATGTTCGCGGCCAATGGCCACCAGAGGAGGAGGAGAAGCATTGGGGCGGCTCCAGGGGACTTGGGGAGGCTACTAGAGGTGGTAGGACGGGGAAAGAGAGCTCGGCTAGCGTGGGTTCGAGCAGAGGCTGTCGGCGAGGCTTCGGCCATGGGAGGGGCAGGAGAGCTCCTAGAGCTCGAGGGGCTGGCTAGTCAGGTCTCTGGGAGTGAGGGAGGGCTGATGGTGTGCTCGGAGGCCGCGGGGAGGGTCTATCAATAGGTGGGGGAGGGAGGTCGAGCTATCGTCGCCGCGGACATGTGGCCGGCGCTGCGGACGCGTGTGCGCGCGCATGAGCTCGGAGGCCGGCGACGAGAGGGAACAGGAGGGAGAGTTCACGGGGAAGATGCGGCCAAGGGAGCGCAGGGACGAAGAAGACGGCGAGCTCCTAGACAAAACCGCCACTACTCGTCCATGGGCACGCGGCGGCTTGCGTCGGTGAGAAAGCGGACGGAGGGGGAGAGGGGTCCAGGAGAATGGCGACGACGAGAGGAAGCTAGGGGACACGGTCGTGCTCGCTGAGACGCCGAGCAGAGGAGGGGCCCGAGCAAGAAGACGCCCTGGACGCGGCCACTACACACATGGTGCGTGCACAGGCTTGACATTAACGCGGTCACCGCGCGCACTGGCATGTAGTGGGGGAGAGGGGCTTGACCATGTTGTCTAGCGTGTGGTTCATCTAGTGGAGGTTGCAACTGAGGTGGTAGATCACTAAAATATGCTTTGGTTAAATGGTAATCACCATCTGAAGTTTACTGCAGTAAATTTGACTGAGCACTGCTGATCCACAGAGATTTGATTGGGTCAAATGGAGTTGTCTATGAGGTTTAGGGTAAGAAATACTTTCACCCTGGTAACTTTGAAAAGATTAAGACTAAGGTTTAATATAGTTGCTTTGCAACTGCCAAATATGGTCCGGAATTGGGATTTGGATGATGCACTCACATGGTCCATCAAGTTGAGCTCAAATTTGGCAAGGCAGTATGATTTGGTCATAGTAAGAATCTGTAAAAATTTCATACCAATTGGATTCACCAAAATGGTACTTCCTTCACAACTATCTTCACTGACCAGAATATTGCAAAAATTCTAGAGACATATTGGCTTTAATAATTGATGCCAAATTCGGCGGAGAGAAGTTATTTGGGTAGGACAATTCTCTGGTAAATTTTCAGGCAAAATGAAGCAATATAAAATATACTTGCTTCACAACCTAAAAATATTGACAGAATCAAAGATTTGATGTTGTGCTCACATAGTTCAAGGGATGGAGCTGAAATTTGTAGGAGTGATATAATATGAGCACAAAAAGAGGCATGCGAAATTTCAACTCATTTGGATAATCCTAGATAACACTTCCTTCACAAAGGCTTCCCTCAGACGGGAACTTTGAAAAATCACTGAGGAAGTTTGGCTAGGAAAATGAAGGTGAATTTTGGCATAGGTCAATTATTTGGATTATATATCATGCCCAAAAAGTTTGGGGGCAAATGGGCAAACAGAAATAGCACTTGCTTCACAAAGTGTCATTTAGGACAGAATAGGAAATGAATTTATTGAGTATGATGGAAATATGGCCAATGAAATATTCTGCCATATTTGAGGAAGATATGACCCAAACAATTTATAAGAATTATTTGGGGATTTTTGGATGGACAGAAATATGGGTTGCATCACAACCTAGAACAGACAGGGTTATTCCTTTAATAGGAAAAGGAATATTCCTGAGGAAAAAGATTTTAGGGTTTGGTCAAGCATTGGAGTGACATGATCTTGGCAAGGTTTTGAGAATGATGAGCCACTTGGGAGAGGAAATGAAGCTGATTTCCCAGGTAACAAGGCCACAGAACCACTCCAAAAAGAAAAACAGAGCAAAAACCAAATAAATCAAAAGAAAAAAGGGCCAAAATCCAGGTTGCTACAGTTCAGCAGACTGGTGCATGCCATCAGGCATATCACCCTGAAACAAGCAGAGAGATGACAGGTTTTGCAAGTGTATAAACAAAGAAGATAACCGTGCTGTCAATTCCATCCAATTTTAAATTAGAAAATAAAGAGTAAGTTCACATAGCATAATTTGGCATTGTTCATAATGCGGGGAGCTTCACCACACTACTGGAATACCATGTCAGCATAACAAGCATACATGAAGGGCAAAGACAATCATTGTATCTATTTTGGTTAATGTGCATGGCGTGTTGTTCATATCATCAACCACATCAGTAAGATAAAACAGGAGATGACAAGGTGCAAACATGGGCTGCTTCACCACACGCTGGATTATAGATCCAAAAAACAAGCATGCATATAGGGAGTATTGAGTAATGTGCATGGTATGAATAAGGAATTTGGTTTTACAAGTAAAACTTGGAACTTATGGTTGTTGCGGACATGCATTTTGATAGAAACAGCAAACTAAACAGCTGTTAACGATAGGCAGTATGAGAAAATTAAACAGCAGTTGAGGATAAAGGCTTTAGAAGGACTGACTTACATTAATAGTTAACACCGGCTTTATAATGCCCATCTCCATGTCAAGGGAAGGATAACTCAAGAATTTCAGCACAGAATCTTCTTCATAAGCATTGCGTGTACTCTACATTTTGTAGAGTAATTATAGATATGATAATACTAGAAGGGATAGAGGATAATGAAGATAAGATGCAGATTGATGCCACATAATCAACTACCAATCCCTGGAAGTACAAGCGTTACAGGACAAAATGTACTGACGAGAGCAATGGGCTACACTTCTGCACTAGCATTGTCTGTGTCTTCAACTTTTTGGTAAGATTAAATATAGATCTGATATGTTTAGTAAATGGTGGGCGAGGGAGATAAGATGTAGAATGCTACACAATGAACCAATCCCTCTTCCCATAATATAAGAGTGTTTTGAACACTGGTGTATTATACAAAACGTTCTTATATTATGGGACGGAGCGAGTATCTGTTAATGTAAGTACAGTGATAGACGATGTTCAGTCCTTCCAACAGGACTACAGAGCTAAACCTCTTTAAAAGCATTGGGTTGATTCCAAATTAATGTAAGAGTCCATACGGATCTTATAATCACTACAAGAAATATGTCAACTAGTGACCTTGTGTAAGTGACCCTGGAAGAATTGGTCATAGATCAATGACCATTTGAGACTAGTTGGTCAAAAGCTGTTCGGGGGGCTCCAAACCCTAAACCATTGCGACCATTTTGGTCAGAAGGGTCGTAATTTCCTTACACGAAATGGTCATAAAGCAGACAACACTAGTCCGCTGCCTTATTTCTAGCTGATCATGATCAATATAGATGGTCATAATCTTGTAAATTGTGGTGGATTGGTATGACTTGGAGCCACCTCATCAGTTTTGCATATGTGTGATGTCCATGTGTCAATTTTTGCCCTAGGTTTTGAGGCAACCTATATTTCTGTCATTCCCAAAATCCCCAAAAAATCTCATAAATTCTTTGGGTCATATCTTCGTCAAATATGTAAAAATCCTTCCTTGCCTAGTTCAAAACTAATTCAACAATATTCATTTTCCTATTCTGTTCACAACAACACTTTATGAAGGAAGTGCTATTTATATATTCTTGATTGCCCTCGGAATTTTTGGGCACTCTTTCCTATCCAAATCATTACCGCATGACAAAATTCAGCTCCATTTGCCTAGCAAATCTTCCTCGGCAAATTTCCAAAATTTTTGTCCACCTAGAAGCATTGTGAAGGAAGTACTTTTTTTATATATCCAAATGACATGAAATTTATACAGTTCCTTCATATGCCCAAATTATCACCCTCCTCCAAATTGCAGCTCAGTCAAATCATCTATGTGAGCCCAGGTTAAATTTATAATTTCTGGCCAGATTGGCACGTTGCAAAGCAAGTGTTATCTAGACCCCTCCTATTACCCTCAAACTTTTTGGGCACTCTTCCATACCCAAATCATTGCCACATGATAATATTCAGCTCAATTTTCCTAGTAAATCTTTCTCAGGGAATTTCCAAAGGTTCTACCCTGAGAGAAGCTTTGTGAAGTAAGTACTAGCCAGGCTTACCCAAATAATCTGAAGATTTACCAGCGCATGACCATACCTATGTAACTTACCTACACCAATTTTGAGCTCATTTCACTCATCCAATCTCTCTCACTAGTTTTCCCAAGTTGCTATCCATATAAGAGCATTGTGAAGGAAGTACTACTTTGGCATGTCCAAATGGTATCAATTTTCTACAATGCTTTCCTATGCCCAAATAACCATCCTCCACCAAATTTCAGCTCAATCCATTCATTATTTTGAGCCCAGCTTCAACATTCATATTTTTGTCCAGTGTGGTAATTTGCAAAGCAAGTACCACCTAGGATCCTCCTTTTGAGATAAAAAATTTGTGAAGACATTCTCCTTAGTAGATGATCATCCTCAGCCAAAACTCATGCCCATTGGCCATGTGTATTTCCCGTACCGCTAATCAAACACTTGGCTGCTAATTCAGCTTTGAGCATAGGTCAGTCTCCTTGTGAGATTCTTCTGTTGTAATTTTCTTCCTAGAACCTACCTGGGGAGTGCCCAACCCACTAGACATGCCTAGGCCTCCCAGAACACATGTCAACGCCAAGTCACGTGGTGACCACGCGGCGGGCATGCGAGTTTATGCGCTTTGGAGTTGGGGCCCTGGGCCACATCCAAACCTCGACGTATCGCCACCAAACAATGTATTTATGATTAAATAGATACTTATGTAACTAGAAATGATATTTGAAAAAAGAGAGCAAACAATAAGGTAGCTGCAGTTCAAATTTGACCCGCTTCCTCCTGAATCGGCGGAAATTTGTCTTTTTTACCAGAGGTGGATCAAAACTTTTGGCACCCAACCATTTTGTCAATTGCATTAAATATGGCCTAGTATTTTAGAAATTTGATTTGGTCCAATTTTTCAACAAATATATGGTAGGTCCTTCAAAAAAAACTCATTTCGGGCACTCGAAAAATGGAAAATGAATTTTCCGTGCAAAGAAAATGAAAACTCCCTTAGCCAACATTGTTTTGAATTCCAAGATGCACCTTTGTGCACAATATGAGATCATTTGAACAAACTATGCCATGAATGTGGCCATAAGATTGATCATTTGGCTTGAGAGCCATGAATCTTCATGCGTGATAGCTCATTTTTGAGAACACATTTTTTAAAATAATTGTCGTACTACAAGTTTATTATTTTTTATGGAAACTTGGTCACATATAATGACACAATGCGAAGGTTTCCCAATTTTTTCATTTTTTTTCATTTTTATGCTCGTTTCAAAATGCGGTCAAAACGGCGGGCTTGACCGTTCCTAGCTAGTGGTTGAATCTTGCAAAACTTTTCATGTTGCTCTGATTAAATAGATACTTATGTACCTAGAAATGATTTTGGAAAAAATATAGAGCAAACTATGAGGCAGCCATAGTTCAAATTTGACCCACTTCCAGCTAAAACGGCGGAAATTTGTCTTTTTCACCAGAGGTGAATCAAAACTTTTGACACCCAACCGTTTGGTCAATTGTGCATTAAATATGGCCTAGTATTTTAGATAATTGAATTGGTCCAATTTTGCAACAAATATATGGTAGGTCCTTCACAAAAAAAACTCACTTCGGGCACTCGAAAAATGGAAAATGAATTTTCCCTGCAAAGAAAATGAAAACTCCCTTAGGCAACATTGTTTGGAATTCCAAGATGCACCCTTGTGCACAATATGAGATCATTTGAACCAACTGTGCCATGAATGTGGCCATAAGATTGATCATTTGGCTTGAAAGCCATGAATCTTCACGTGTGATAGCTCATTTTTGAGAACACTTTTTTTAAAATAATTGTCGTATTACAAGTTTATTATTTTTCCTGGAAACTTGGTCACATATAATGACATAATGCGAAGGTTTCCTAATTTTTTGATTTTTTTGAATTTTTTATGCCCGTTCCAAAATGCGGTCAAAATGGCGGGCTTGACCGTTCCTAGCTAGTTGTTGAATCTTGCAAAACTTTTGATGTTTCTCTGATTAAATAGATACTTATGTACCTAAAAATGATTTTTGGAAAAAAAAATATAGAGCAAACTATGAGGCACCCGCAGTTCAAATTTGACCCGCTTCCAGCTAGAACGGCGGAAATTTGTCTTTTTCACCAGAGGTGGATCAAAACTTTTGACACCCAACCATTTGGTCAATTGTGCATTAAATATGGCCTAGTATTTTATAAAATTGATTTGTTCCATTTTTACAACAATTATTTGGTAGGTCCTTCACAAAAAGAACTCAATTTGGGCACTCGGAAAATGAAAAATGAATTTTCCGTGCAAAGAAAATAAAAACTCCCTTAGGCAACATTGCTTGGAATTCCAAGATGCACCCTTATGCACAATATGAGATCATTTGAAGAAACTGTGCCATGAATGTGGCCATAAGATTGATCATTTGGCTTGAAAGCCATGAATCTTCACGCATGATAGCTCATTTCTGAGAACACTTTTTTAAAATAGTTGTCGTATTACAAGTTTATTATTTTTCCTGGAAACTTGGTCACATATGATGACACAATGCGAAGGAGTTGCAATTTTCTGATTTTTTTGCATTTTTTAAGCCAGTTCAAAAATGCGGTCAAAACGGCGGGCTTGACCGTTCCTAGCTAGTGGTTGAATCTTGGAAAAAATTTGATGTTTCTCTGATTAAACAGATACTTATGTACCTAGAAATGATTTTTGGAAAAAATAAATAGCAAACTATGAGGCAGCTATAGTTCAAATTTAACCCGCTTCCTACTGAATGGGCGGAAATTTGTCCTTTTTACCAAAAATGGATCAAAGCTTTTGACACCCAACCATTTTGTCAATTGTGCATTAAATATGGCCTAGTATTTTAGAAAATTGAATTGGTCTAATTTTGCAACAAATATATGGTAGGTCCTTCACAAAAAAAACTCATTTCGGGCACTCAGAAAATGGAAAATGAATTTTCCATCAAAAGAAAATGAAAACTCCCTTAGGCACCATTGTTTGGAATTCCAAGATGCACCCTTGTTCGCAAAGAAAATAAAACCCCCCAAATCAATTTTTTTTCATCCCTACATACACACATGTGCAAAAATGGAAAATGATTCTTTTTCTCAAAGAAAATTAAAACCCCCCAAATCAACATTGTATGTCATCCCTACATACACACATGTGCAAAATATTGATTTATTTGAATAAACTATAAGAGGTTAATTTGTTAAATGTTTATCCAGAATAAGAGGGTAAAAACTATAAGAGAAACAAATGAAAAAACAAAATTATATAAGCTTAACTTTGATTGGTGAAATCAGGTGTGGCCTGGATTGATGACATGGAAAACATCAATCCATCCATACACCCGTCCGTCCATCCTAGCCCTCCGCTATCTCTCTCTCTATCGCGCGCAGCAAACCCCACTCTCAACCCTAGCGCTTGTAGCCGCCTCCACTCCCGATCCAGATCCGCCACCCACCTCCCTCTCCCCTCGCTGTCGGTCTTCACCGTCCCCTCCCCTCCCTTTCCCCCACCTTTGCCACCCATCCACCACCGCCGACCTCTTCTCTGCCATCCCCTCCCCTCGCCTTCATCCCCATATCCGCTAGTCCAGGCGAGGCCATTCCTTCTGACCGCCGCCTCCCTCTATCTCTCTCCGATCCCGATCGCCACCGCCACCCGTCTCAAACCCTAGCTTCCCGTCCCCAGCGGCGGCGCCCTTCTTCCCTCACCCTCTCCTCCTGCCCTCCTCACGACCTCCTCCACCACGCCACAAATCCTGGTGATCCCACCCCGTCTCCGCGCCCGCCTCGGCAACCACCTCCGCCGCGCATCCGAGTCCCATCTGTGTCCATGGCTCTGTTCGTCCGGATCCACACGGTCGTGTGCGACCACGCGGTGTCTGCAGCTCTAAAAGGCAGGGAGATGGGTCATGGAAGCGAGGGTGCCCACAGATGAGGAGTCTGGCCTCCTCCCCCGCTTTCACGGCCATGGTGAGTATCCTCCCCCTGATCTTGGCACCTGTGATTCGTCGTAGCGACTGTCCCTAGTTTTCAAGCGATCGTAGACTCGGTAGATTCACAACAACTGTGCGGCGGCCCCGCGTCGCGCCCCCCGGCAGTCTGGCGATAGTGGACGGGCCGCTGGGGATGCCGCTGGACTTCCTATGACTTGTTGCTAAGATTAACAATTACTCTGTAGACCCTGCTGTGATAATACGCATTTTATGGTCATAGCTGAGTCCTCGGTTATTTTTTTGGGATGAAACGATATGTGTAATTCTAGTGATGTTTGGAGATTTTGTGATCCCTCTCCGAGTTGCAACCGGGGGCTACTGTTAGAGGCTCATCCATGGCTATTAGTCGCGGTAAACTAGAGGAACTAGTACTAGTACTGCGGCGCATCATCAGAGGAACCAGTACTTGGGCTCTTGTTGACCTTCAAGCCTTTCCCGGCAGTCCCACAACACTACAAGTATAACAAACCAGTACCTGTTTAGGTAGTGCTATAGAGCGATGTGTGTGGTTCTGTGGCATTGGCATGCTGTATGTGAAGACTCAGGAGTCTTCTTTTGTTGTACTTGTAGATGTAGCGGTATTCTTGGCACTGTGACCTTAAGCAATTAGTCGGCCAATTGCAGTCTTGGCATGCTCTGTTGCTCTCCTAGTTGTTAACCTATGTGTAGTACTACGTAGGAATAGAGGTATGCTAAATCTGGCATTTTCAAGTATGATGTGTTGCTGTGACTGCTCTTAGTTTAATAATTTTAACTCTTCTAGCATTTTCAAGTATGCATAGTGTATTAGTGTATCCTCATCTGTGTTGTTTGATTTATATATGGTGTTGAAGGTCTTGCTCACCCTGTGTCTACCTACTACCTGCAGATCAGCAGGTCTCTGGCTCAGCAAGGCCAGCAAGGACCTGATGGAGAGGGGTCTCATCAGGATGGTGTCAATATTGTGGGAACTGTTCTAGTGCCCGATCTGTATCCCAATTCAGGCTCAAAATGTGCCCCATTTACTTCACCTCTAGAATATCTCTTTCATGTCTTTGTGGACTAGTAACATATGAAATGTCATACCTGCTTAAATCTTAGTTGCTACATGCTAGTAGGAGATAATTTTTCCAATTATATCTTCTGTGATTAAAACAAATCCATGACATAGTTGTAGCAAACATATTTTACCACTTCTATCTTCTGTATCAAAACAAATCCACAATAGTTTCAAATGACAGTTGCAGCATAGTGATTTTTCAACTGAATGGCAACCTAAATTCTTCAACTGAACTTCTCTTTCATTGTCCCACCAAATACTGAAGTTTGCTTAACATTGCTACATGTGTTTTTGTCTATATAGAATTGCATTCATTTCCTCTTATTTCTGTAGTTACATAGCTTGAGGTATATATATTCTTTTGAATAGGATGTACTGTTCTATGCAGAAGATCTGATTTGCACAAACATAGTTATCTGTGTGTGCTGCCTGACTTGGTATTTGTTATATCCCGTTGGTTGAATGGATGGTGGTGTTTATTCAGGTTTGTGTGTTTCTGCGAGGTTAATCCCTTTGGCAACATTCTTTGAGAATTTTGTAATGCCTCCTTTTGTTGATACACTATTGCACCAGTCCTATGGTATGTGAGTTCCTTTTGTTGCTGCAAGCATTGATACAATATGTCATGTGCAGGGAGTTCCGCATCCAACTCTCGGCCATCCTCCACAACAAGGAGCTGGGCCAAGGGAGCAAGCCATGCTGCTAGTTCCTTGAGGCTGGATCGAGTAAGATGGTGTGCCATGGCATGGGGCGGCCTATTTTGTTTTAATGCTGATGATGGTGCTGTAGCATAAAGTGGTTTCTTGTCTAATGCAGATTGTCGTAGTAGTCAGCATATCTGTTTCTATGAATACTATGTAAAGACTGTAATAGGCTAATTTTGCCTATCATTTCAAGAATTTAGTTCTGATCTATTTGAAATATGTGTTTTTTGTGTACTGTGAAAACGTGAGAAGTAGAAAGTTGGCAAGTTGGGCCAGCTTAATGAAAATGGCCAAGTCCTGAAAAGTAACTGTATTGTCAAATGGCTGAGACCCAAAAAAGAATTGGGCTAGAATTGGGCCATAAAAAGGCTTTACAAATGGATTGCAAAAAAGAAAGAAATTGAGGTTAAAAGGCTGTATCCTAAGAAAATAAAAGGCTGAATTGTTAGGCCAGGCCCATGTAGCTAATCGAAGCACAAGGGAAAATTACATTAAATGGGCTGAATTAATGGGCTTGGCCCATATAAACACCGAGTTGGACCGGGCTGTTTCTTATCCATGTCAGCTTGCCACGCTGGATCCTACGTGGCCTGGGGAGACTGCTAGTGACCAAAAAATTGGTCGTGGAACCAACGACCTTTTACAGAAGGTCGTTAATTTCAATTTACAACTGCCAGCTTTTAACCTTCTGTTTTTGGTCAAAAAAGGTCCCAAATGAAAAACAATGACCTTTCAGCGGCCAATAGTGAGGATCACAAGTTGACATATTTCTTGTAGTGAATGTCCACCAAATGGACGATAATGAGGCTAACATGTGCAGATGCTACATAATCAACCATCTATGAAAGTAAGTATGCTCATATAGGGCAAGAGGTACTCACAAGAGCAATGCAGTGTGCAGTATAGTTGCGAGATTCTGTGGTCCCTTGAAAATGAATGTTCTTGTGCAAACAGTTTTCGTACAATGAGATGTTAAGGCACATGCATAAATGTAGTTCAAATTGTGATGTGATATCATAGACAGTACCTTACATTGTAGATGAGACCAATGTGTAACAAGATTATTCTAGTTACTGTCTGATAAATGTAGCACGGAGACTTTATAGAAATTTTGTTTAGAGGCTTGCCATCGAAGTGCACTTGCCTTAGGTAGGAACGATACTTCATCAACGAGTTCTTGAAAAGCACAACCTGCCCTTGCTCGTCTTGACAATCCAGTTTGGTCCTCGCCTATTTAAAAGAATGAAATCTTATGTCTTCTGTCAGCAGAAACATATGCAGTAATTACCATGAATAACATTAGTACATTACTTACGTGTAAGTTGTGGAGGAAGACCGGAAATTGTTCTGTGTCTGCGGTATATTCTTTCCATGAAGGAAATATGCGCACAAAGTTCCTGACAACAATATAATCTTCGTCTTCTAAACTGGGAAGAAATAGAACAGGGGTCCTATTTGCAACAATTGGGGCTCTCTCTCGTTCAAAAATGGATTTGGCAACTGGATTTGGTGTACTCTTTGCTGGAATGGGTATTTTGCATCGTAGAGCTGGTGCTATGTCAAACGGCATCATCATTCTGTTTGCTGCAGTTGGGGTCTGCTGAGTTGGGGCATCAGAGATGACCACTATAGTAGGGCTAGGGTCTGCTAGAGTTGGGCCGTGTTTTGTGGGTCAGGTGATAGTGCAACTACACCTAATGGGCTATTTGATTTATCAGGTGTCACTACCTTTTCCAAATACTTTGCTCATGGTCCTCCGTGATCAGCAATTGCCCTCTTCCTTTTGAACGTTTGATACACAAGAACATCATTTGAATGGATAAATATGGTATGATGATAGATGGAATATGTAATGAAAATGGATAGGCAGGGAAAATTCACATACATGATGTGTAAACTGAGCTAATGGCAATGCAACAAAGTAGAAGTAATGCAAAGCATCAATTGCAAGATATGTGTGACCAATATAACCTTGGAAAGTTAGAGCAAGCACCTTGATGGGTGAATACGATAGGGCATCAACCTCTGACTCCTCCACTAGGGAGCTACATTGACTTAGGTCTCCCACTAGCTCAGAATCACTATTAGGATCATATTCTAAGCATGAATCTATAGGTGGAGAGCGTTTGCATTGCATTGCATCCAGACTTTATTTTAGTCCCTTAATGCCAAGTTTGACAGCCGTGGCATTGTTCTTCTTTATTCTTTCATGCACGCAAGCTCATAATAATTATGATGTTGTTCACTATCTGAGATTCATGAAAACATAAAAAGTAGTCAGATTATCTATGGAGTGCATTGCGGATTCAACTCGAAGAGTGTCTCCCTATAAACCCCTGCATATGCAAAGTTCACCCCCAACCATGCTGACCATACCACACAGAGAAATACAAACTTCTGATGTCTCGATAACAGGCAGACCCACATTTCAAAACTGAAGTAGGAACATTAGAATCATATCAAATTTGTATTTGAACAAATAAACTAAGGAATTATGAGTGGCATAATGTTAGCTTCAAGGGTGGAGTGCTGGTAGTTCGACACAAAGCAAGTAGGCAGATTGTATTCCATGTAAAAGATCGTAGTCTATGTAAATGGTGGAAATGACACTTTCTTTCTATATGATGCAGTGTTCGTTGCCCACACATGATGGAAGAGATCACACAGAGAAATACTATTCACTCATGTCTGTGGTTCTAGTATTTTGAAACAGGGTGGTCCACCCTGAAAGAATATTGACAAGAAATATGACAAGGCAAGCATAGATGTAGTGAAATTATCATTACTTGTGAGCTTACTAGGACAAGTATGTATAATTGTAACTGCAGTAAGAGACCATCCAAATTCTGAATCAAGAAGTTGGTCTAGCACTTATTGTTTGCAACAAATCAACGTGAATAATTGGATATCATACGAATGAGTAAGAAAGATAAGTAAAATTGTCAAAAAACCTGGCCTGAAGTAGTAATTTGGGTCAATGTCACTATGACCAACAATCCAAAATGACTAGTGTCTGTTCCTAGGGAAAAAATTTTGAAACCCTGTGAACTTCACAGGTACTAAAGATTACTAAAACACATCTGAAACATTAAGTGTAGGTAGCACTCAGTACACAACAAACCGTAATGACAGTCCTGCCTAATGAGTAATGAATCAATTAGAAAATGGCTGATGAGGAGTGGCTGCAAAGGGTTGAGGACGTATCTCAGGATAAATCGGGTTGGCTTAGTGGGTGTTGCATGCCTGAGCCCTGAATGTACTGGGAAGGTAGGCACGGTGGCGTGCCCGGGCAGCGGTGATGTTGTTGGGTGAGCGGCTCCTGACCTCCTGTTAGTCCGGTGTCTCCTCCTAGAGTCATGCCGTCCGGGGATGGCAAGTCGCCAGCGAGGCAGGTGGCTGGGGACAAGTAGAGATCGGAATTGCAGTAGAATAGAGGGGAATTGGGGCCTGGGCGGACACAAAATCCCAGGGTGGGCCGCGGCCCACCATGGGCACCCTGTAGAGATACACACCGGAGCGGCGTACATGCATTTTCGAAACTAAATTAGGAATTTTTAGCTGACCAATTAAACGACTCTATTTGAATAATATCAAATTCGTATTTGAGCAACTAAGCTTGTTTAGCTTGACGGGTGGAGCAGTGCTATTATGACACAAAGCACGTATGCTGATCGTATAGTGATCCTAAAAGGGGGAAACCCTCAGCATTTTTTTGAGCAAAAGATGGTTTCCCCTCTGATTTCTATTAAAGAAACCAACATGATCAATTAAACCCTAAGCATGTTCAATTAAACGCTAATATGACTGTGCCATGGCAGATTTAAAGTTGTAAACCACAAAAATTTTATTTAGCATCCATTGTTTACTTCGAACTAAGAACTAAATTCCAAGAGCTGAAAAGAAAGTACAGTGACCAAGTTACTATCTATTTTCTTGTTGAGCTCAAAAAGTACAGTACCACCTCTCTTGCGGCTCTGTGTAGGCATCGGGAGTGGGATGGCTGTCGGTGGCGTTGAAGCAGATCTGCGACGGTAGACGGGTGCATCGGGGGATAAGTCCCGTTGCGATGGACGAGAAGGTCATGTCAGCGGCCCCGGCAAAGAGTATGATGGAGCCGAAGAAGCGAAAGGACATGATGCAAGGCTTCTGGTCTGTCGCCGTGGATGAGAAACGTCCATCTCTAGTAGTGGACGACGCGGTCTTGGTAGGCGCTCCGGCATGGTGGAGGACGGTGGCGATGGATGGGGTGGAGGACGGCGGCGATGGATGGGGTGGCAGATGATGTATGAATGGGAAAATGGAGGGAGAGGTACGAGAAACCATGTTTTTGGGACACGCCTATCTGAAATATGGGAAAGTTACGAACTTAGCCCCCATTTAAAATTTGGACGTCTCGTCGGTTGGGGATAGGACGGTAATCTTGCATCTCGCCAATATTTTTCCAAAGCGATATCGTGCAAGGAGAGGGTGTTTTGGGGCCCGCAGTTGGCGCCCGTGATGTATGGACAGGGCTGACTGGTAGGGCGGTTGTGTCACGTCTGAGTGAAGTTACAAACCTGCCCCTATTGAAAATATTTGCCTACATCGATTTCGGCCGAGTCGACTTTGTTTTGCCACCCACCGTGTATGAATGGGCAAATGAAGGGAGATACAGAGGTCTTTTGGACGAGCTTGAATCAAATGTGTTTTGCCGCCCATGTTTGGTGCCCACCGTGTCAGAATGGGTTCTGAGGCGGTCGTGTCACGTCTAATTGAAGTTACTAACCTACCCCTATTGAGAGCAGTGGAAATCGGGTTGATGGATTGTCCATGTAAGGGGTAGACAGTAATTTCCATCTCCCGAACACTTGGCTTCGGGCAGCCAACGTGGGAGTGGACATTTTGCCGCTTCTTTCGAATTTTGGGACAATAAGCATCCACGTTTGCCCTGGCAACTAAATTCAAATCCATTTTGTATTCATATATGAATCTTTATAAATCATTCTATGTGTTTTTATATATCTTCAAAAACACGACAAAGATGTATTCCATTTTCATATATGAATATGATTTACAAATGCCGATACTCGAATTCAGAAGCTAGAATCCAGTTTAAGGTGAATTTGAATATTTGAAACCACTTTATGTCCAACTCAAGTGTCACACGCAGCATTGTGTAATCCCATTTAGATATGTACACAAGCGATGTATCAAGATTCAAATATTGAGTTAATCAACCAATAATGTACAAAACTAACAGACATATAAACACTTATAGAGTATATGGATCAATAATATCAACTAACATACATAAGCCAGACTGTTGTACTTTTTTTGCTAGAAGAACATCCTTTCTTTAGCGAAGCTAGTACATCATCTTAGACCTTTCAGATCCGTGCTACTTAAGGTCCATCTATACAACTATTATTGTTGAATACATATTGAGCCCGATTGGCATATTTGTAGGTCTAGCACAGCAATCAAAATAAAATGTCTCAGAATCGTATCAATTAATACAGACTTGTGCCAAAAAAATTACAAACCAAAAAACAATAATTACATGATCTCTAAAACAAATGGTTTGATCGATTACATGAACAAACAACCCAAAGGTTATTCAACGATGGAGAGAAAATTTCACCTATGATTTACCAAGTGGGGATTTAATTTCCTTTTATCCTTTAGGACCTTAATAATGCAGTCAGTCTCAGCTTGCTTCGTTTTGAAATCCACCAAATATTTAATGGTTGTCTTGAGTACTACTTGTGATTGTGCTGCTTTCTTCCTCAACATGTCAACTTCATCTCTAAGTGTAGAAGCAGAATCTCTCTCTACCAATAGTTTAGCCTCTAGAGCCGGCACTATTGTGGGATGACACAACTTCCTTGGGGACCTCACTCTTTGATCTTGGGCTAACATGTTTTGCCATTAAAGTTCCGATTGGATTTCGAAAAGTTGAAATTAGCAAAACATCTCAACTCAGAGTTATAACATCAAACTAATTAAACAAACAAGGAATTAAAGAGTTTCAATTGAATGCTAAAAAGTAGTCATTAACATCATTGTAACTGGTTGTTGCAGCAAAGCAGTTAAACAAGCAAGTTTTGCAAAAGGTGCCTGTTGTGGCATTGGAGTTTCTCTTAGATCCTGAAAAGTTGAGTAGCCAGTAACGTGATTAGAGCAACCAGCTGTAGTAGCAATGCAGTTAAACAAACATGTTTTGCAAACGGAACCTCTTGTGGCATTGGTATTTCGTTCGGATCCTGAAAAATTGAGCAGGTAAACAAGGAAGTTTCTGAAAACATACCTGTTGTGCCAATGGAGTTTTAGCTGGATCCTTCAAACACGAATGTTAGAAATCATAAATAAAGTGTTGCAAGATCCATAAGAAACTAACATCAAACTAGAAAAATTAACTAGTTTTGGCAACCTAATTACACATGAACTTATAAAACTAAAAAGTTCCTGGCAACATATTAAAGTAACAAGTCGGTAGCGTTTACCAACAACATAGACATTTGTAAATTTCTTTGATGTAAGCAAAATGATTCCAACACATATATATAAGTTTAAAAGACGGCATCCCTCATATAAACCTGACAGTTGTCTATCTATGAACATGCAAACATTACTAGTTCTACAAGTGATAACAACAAACCATTTACACAAACATGGTATCAGAACGTAAATTACACGTGAATTCTGCTGCACCCTAGAAGTACATATGATGAGCTATCTACGTGCTTAAGTAGCTATTTAAGTTCAGGCAAACAGGTAATTCTTATAGTAAGTATCAAACACATAGATAGGCGCAGTCTATAATAGGATTAACAGGCTATGGCATTATGTAATCAGTAGCAAACTAAATTAAGCCAAGCAACGTAATTGAACAATTTTGCAGTAAGTGGCTAACTAAAATTCCGAGAAGCAGGTAACAAAAGTTACGCTAGCTCTTTGTACAGGCACACTTCAACTTCTTTTTCGCTTACAAGGTTCTACGAAGGAGTCCACGACATCAATTGCTTGGATATGCAGTCCCAATACTTCTTTCTTCCCACACTGCATTGGTAAGTCGAATGGTTAATCTGATAAGATGGTGCGTCCTTGATATGTTATATGAGGACGGGTTGTCAAACTAGTCACACACATCACACTGGCTTTTACTGTATATTTCATGCGATTACATTTGGCATATCGAGATCTAAGCAATCTACAATAGGATGAAAAGACTGGCATCCTTCACATTATTGGCGAACTCAGTTCATAGAAACAAGCAATTCAACCATTCCGTGGGTAAATCAAAAGCGCCACTGGAATATTTTTTACTACCCCAATCATACACGCAAAAAGGGGCGACGCCACTGTAGGCCCTGGTATGGGCGGCCGCCTCGGTGGCTAGAAAGTGTGCACCTAGTTTGAGTCATCCAGGTTAGCCCAGGCTAGTTTTGTTTGTCCCAACGCACTAGCAGGCAATGTAAAAATGAAGAAAAATTTGGATGGGCCAATAACGTAAGGGCAAGTCAGGCCCTATGCTAGGCTCGCGGCCCAAACGAGCGCCTCCCATATCGATCGACAGCAGTAAAAATCCCGATTCATTCACTCCAGCCTCCAGTCTGGTTCGCTCCTAACCTAGCCACCGCTGCACAGACCGACACAACACTTCCTCGCGCCCTCGTTGGAGGGTTGTCGCCGAGCTTCAAGTGAATTGAAGGACAAGAAGATGAAGATCCAACCCTCGATGTAGCCAGTGTAGGAGGCAGCGGCGGCAACACGGGCATGGCATCGAGCTTGCGCAAATGGACAGTCACAGGTTGCAAGAGCAGCATGCGTAACGTGCAGGTACATCACATCCCTAATTATATCTAATTCAACTATTCAATTTCTGGCCCATAGTTAAACTTGACGGTGTTGTAAAACTGCTTGTACGTAGGGAGTCTATGAGAAGATGAAACCAACTTTTGCTTATTTTATAACTCCCACAATACTAAACTGACTGACCTGATGTATCTAATCAAGTTTCCGGAGCAAACATACAAGCTCATGTCGTTCTTGAGCCTGAAGTGTCTAATGAACAGACTGCTAATGAAGGATTTGATGCAAACATTTTACATGCTCCTGGTGATGAACATATAGTGTCTAATGAGGGATATAATGAAAGCATTTTGTAAGCTCCCATTGAAGGATTTAGTGTCTAATGATGATCTGCTATGTTGAGAGAACATAGAGATTTGCAGGCATTGATGACAAGAAAATTATAGTACATTTTCATGGCTTGAGGAAATGTCGAGGCCATCAACCAGAAAGTCCCTGTATCATGACAACGTGCCATAAATACTTTTCTAATCTGTTGTTTGAAACTATTGGCACACTTGTGTAGGATACATATATTGATATTTAGTTTGCGCACTAGTTATAGTTGCAATTACACTTCGATATTTGCAGCCAGAGAACGAATAATTCAAGCAGGTACATACCATGTTAGTAGTCCTTGTACACCATGTTGCATTTTGTGTTTTTGGTGCTTACATCATTTAGTGTTTTATAATCTGAACTACTTTTGATCATTAGCTGGTTTTCAAAGTGCATGTAGCTTCACATTTCTCAAGTTATGTTGATTTCCGGAGTGCAACTGCCTTTGTATTTTTTAAGTTAAATTTTCGCCCCTGGTAACTTGAATTCGTGGATCTGCCACTGCACACAAATCGTACATGTAGGCCAGTATGAATTAAGTGAAATGCAGAGACTTACGCAAGCTCATTGTACATGCTCACTGTAGCTCTTCTTGCGCTTGGGATATTCCATGTACAAGTCCATATTCCCGGACCCCCTCTTCGCCCTATAAATTCCAAAATATTCCAAAACCCTGGGGGTAACCCTATATGAGAAGTGCCGCCGCTGCAAGCCTCTGTAGACATGAAAAAACCAATCTAGACCCTGTTCCGGCACCCTGCCGGAAGGGGGAATCATCTCCGGTGGCCATCTTCGTCATACCGACGGCCACCATGATGAGGAGGGAGTAGTCCACACTCGGGGCAGAGGGTTTGTACCAGTAGCTATGTGTTTAATCTCTCTCTCTCTCTCTCGTGTTCTTGAGATGTCACTATCTTGATGTATCACGTGCTTTGTTAATGGGGTATTATATGTCTTGCATATGAATACTCGTGGTGACAATGGGGTATTATATTGATTCACTTGAGATATGTTTTGGCACTCAACTCGCGGACTCCCGAGGTGATATTGTGGTAATCTATGAATAGGGGTTGATGCACGTTCTCATCTTTTGTTTCTCTAGTAGAAATCTTGGGGCACTCTTTGAGGTTCTTTTTGTTGGATTGAGTATTATGAATCTGAAATTATTTGGTGTTATTTTAGTACAAACTCTTGGAGAGATTGATCAGAAAGAATAGCTTCGAGGTGGTTTCGTACCCTACAAATGATTTCTTCTTATGTTCTCCTCTAGATAGGAACTTTGGAGTGATTCTTCATCGCACGTTGAGGCATGGTTATATGATCCAATTATATTAGCATTGTTGAGAGATTGCACTAGTGAAAGTACGGACCCTAGGCCTTATTTTCAAGCATTGCAATACCGTTTTTCTCCATTTTATCAATTGCTACATTGCTATTTTTATTTATTCAGATTATAAAAATATATTTCTACCATCAATATTACACTTTTATCACCATCTCTTCGCCAAACTAGTGCACCTATACAATTTTCCATTGTATTAGGTGCGTTGGGGACACAAAAGACTTTTTATTTGGTTGCAGGGTTGTTTGAGAGAGAGATCTTCATCCTACGCCTCTCATGGATTGATAAACCTTAGGTCATCCACTTGAGGGAAAATTCCTACTGTCCTACAAAACTCTGTGCTTGGAGGCCCAACACGTTTCTACAAGAATATTCTCAAACCCATAATTGTGAATCAAATTGGCAACATTGTTTCGATGTAACCTATGCAAAGGCCTCCTTAGAGAGATCCCTTCTTGATAGTTTGTTGATCTCATGGCTTGATGGGGATTAGGCCGAGTGGAGATGCCAGCCAGTGTGCCCCTCTCGGAAGCCAGAGGTTGAGCTCCAAGAGAATTCTCTTCATATTCTTCCATAGAAACCTCCTCAACTCCTACTTCCCCTAGTCCCTCCTGTAGAAACCAAGCTTCACCTTCTTCATTGTTGGAGGAGGGAGAAGACATGATGCCTGACCTGAAAAGCTCTAATAGAAAACAGGAAGAAAGAAGAACAGAAGATTTCTCTACGATACAATGGTCAATATGTTCGGGGGGGGTATATCATTTTTTATCTTTGGAAGCAAGCAAAACGAGGGGAAAACGGAGTCGGGAAGGTGGCGGAGGTGGACACAACCCACCTGGGCGCGCCAAGCAAGGCAAGCGCACCCTAGTGTCTTATGCCCTCCTCGGTTGCCTTCCTGGTTGTTTATTATTTTCCTAATTTTTGTAATATTCCAGAACTGACAAAAAATATTTTGCAGATTTTTTGGAGTCCGTTTACTTACCGTACCATGTACCTCCTCTTTTTCAGGATTCTGGAGTGTTCCGGAAGGTTTCTTGTCGTGGGAAACCATGGCCACCTATGGGGCCATTAAGCCCTTGTGGTTCGGCTTGGGGGCTGAGAACATTGCACAAAGAGCGGAGAATGTCGCACAACACGGCACAGATCACACGGGCGATTTTACCCAGGTTAGGACCGCCGCAAGGCATAAAACCCTACTCCTTCTGTCGTGGGTTTGTCACGGCAGATGTCCTTGTGAAAGACATAGTCGTGGAGCCATTGCTACGGGTTAGCTCAAAGGGGTTAAACTGGACAAGGGGACACGGGGATTTTATACTAGTTCGGCCCCTTCAAGGAAGGTAAAAGCCTACGTCTAGTTGTGATTGGTATTGCTAGGGTTTTGAAGGCCAGGGAGCGAATCCGCTTTGTCTAGCTCTCAAGTTGTTGTCTGTCCCTAAACCGCGGCCATGTTTATATACATAGGTTGACGCCCGTCGGGCTATAGAGTCCCGAAGCCGGATCATAATCGTATCTGGTTCGGTCTCTATCCTTCCTATCTTATAATACAAGTTACATGACTAGGTCGGTTTACATTTACAGGCTTTAACCCGCCTTTGGGCCTTGGGCCTTCGTGAAGCACCATCATCCTTGCATCTTTATGGGCTTCTAATCTTCAAGGAGTTAACCCGGCTACATAAGGCCGGTTTACCTCCAGTAGTAATATCCCCAACATTAGGCCCCAGATTGGTTTGAACATGTTCATGTCAATCTTCTACACTTAGAAAATCTATTCCCTCATATCTTCACCTTGATCTTGTAAACCGCCGTGTCGTCATACTCCCAGATTATGATAAACCACCCTGACGTCATCTATCCGTTGATGTCAACGATTGCCTTCATTTAATGTGTATTCAGTCACCAAGGCGACACTTTTATTAATTTATACATTTTTGGGCTCCTCGATTCTCACACTTGTCATTTTATCACTTTGCCTTATAAATAGGGGCAGAGGACCCCTTTCTTTTCTTTCCGCTACCCATTCATCTCTTCTTCTTCCTCTCGACGACCCCGTACTCGAGCGCCGCCGTCATCTTCGAACCTCGCCTCTGCTTCGCCGTCGGCCGCTGCATCAACCTGTTCGCACCAGAGTTCCACAGCGCCCTTCCGCTGCTTCCGCAGTCACAGTAAGTCCTTTCCCCCTTCTTTCCTAGATCCATTAGGGTTTCCTTGCTCTTCGCTGTTCTTGAGGTTCATCAGAGCTTTTAGTGCTGTTCTTGCTTGGCCTTTAGGTGAACACTTCGTACCTGACGTACTCCTTGCCGTAGCTAATCTTCTGCTATCACCACAAACCCTTATGTACAAAGAACTGATCTAGTCCTTCATAAGTTGCTTCGGTTCTTCACGCTTTCTAGATCCAATTATTTTTACTTTTCTGTCTTATCTTAGATCCAAAAATTTCACATACCTCTGTGAAACCTGTTTCTCCTCACACCATCATAGGTGATTTAATTTTGTATAAGTAATCTATACCATTAGCCCTCTGATAAACCGGAAGAGCCTTTTACGTCCATAATTATATTCCGATTTAACAGTGTCTGAGTACCCCTGTCGTGGTACTACCTTTTATGCATTATTGCATTGATCTCCGGTTTATGCCATGTCCCCTATCAGGGCATATTTTACTCCCTTGCATCTTGTATGTTATCCTGTGTGATTTATAAACTGGCCTTTTGTTTCCAGCTCATTTGTTCCATGATGGCCAAGCAATTCACCGCTTGCAACTGGGCTCGTTCCCAGGTCACAGAGGAACAATTGAATGATATGGTGAGCATTGGCACTTTGGCTAAGAAAACTGAAATCAAATGGCGAGTTCCAGGAATAGAAAATCCTCCAACCCCAAGGCAGGGTGAGGTGGTTGTCTTTCTTGACCACATAGGCCGTGGCTTCAAACCGCAAGGGTCAAAGTTTTACCGAGATGTGCTTGCCGGCTTCCAACTTCATCCTCAAGATATTGGTCCCAACTCAGTCTCCAATTTATGCAACTTCCAGGTCTTCTGTGAAGTATACTTACAAGAAGAACCAACCGCCGAGCTGTTTCGGGACTTCTTTCATTTAAACCGGCGCACAGAATTTGTAAATGGCCCTAACACTGAACTTGGGGGTGTCTCAATTCAAAAGCGGAAAGAGGTTGAATTTCCTCATGCCAAATTGCACAGCCATCCAAAGGAATGGAACCAAACTTGGTTTTATTGCAGAGATACATCCCATGAAGATGAAAATCCCCTCCCCGGCTTTCGTGATCACAGACTATCCAACACCCATCCAATGCCACAACGCCTGAGTTCTTCGGAAATGGCGAAATATGCCCCTCAACTAGCCAAAATCCGGGCCTTTATCGCGAACGGTTTAACAGGCATGGACTTTGTGCGTTATTGGATATCCTGGAGTATCTTGCCACTAAGCCGGCGTTCCGATTTAATGTGTGAGTATACCGGTGAGGTTGGCGACCCTCAACGCCATTGCAACCTTCAATTATCTGAGGAAGAAGTCACTGAAGGTGTAAAGAAGATTCTGAATGAATCGGAACTGGCCTGTAGTCAAACCGGTCTGAGTCCCTTCTATGCCAAGAACAAACCGCCTGCTGTAAGCATTATACTTCCTTTTCATCTCTAATATTTTTAGCTTATGCAACCTGTAATCCTTCTTCTGTGTATGTAGGGTGATGACCCCTTCTGGAAACGGAAAACCATAGAGAAAGCGGCAAAGCCGACTGGGGATAAAGTGGTCAAGCCATCCCGCCCCAAAACCAAAGCCGTAAAACGGACGTCAAAATGGAAAACGGCTTTCCGGATCAACATGGAGCTTGACGATGACACTGATGATCCATAAGTTGAGGTAGAACTTGACTCACTTGGATCTCTTTTCATGCATATCATTAACAATGATCTTCCTCCGGAGGACGCAGAAGCTAGTCAAGCTGATGATGTAGAGGTAATTACCCTTTCCTCCGGTTCAGACTCTATGCCAACACAAAAAACTCGCCAAGCAGTCCGAAAAGTAAGCTCTTCTCATCCTCTTGCTCACTTGGATCCAACATTCATTTCGAAGACTCAGCAGCATGAAGCTTGCCGGACAACCCGACATAGTGGCCAGCAGGTCACTTCAGCCGGTTTACCTGATACCCCGGTTCGGAAGCGCCGGTCTAAGGTCTCTCCTACTTCTGACCATTCTTACCCGAAGGCAGGTTATTTCAGACAGCCTCTTAATCCGTCCGATTCAAATTATTAGGTGACACCTCCTTCATCCTCTGGTGAATCGATAGCAACTCAACTCCCCCCTTTGAAAACTGTGGTTGGGTAAGTTGTAAAAACCTTTCCTTTCAATGCGTCATAAATCCTTTGAATAGGATGTTAATCCTCTTTTATTCTGTTTGCAGGGCCAAAGCCAGACCCAACAAGAAAGCTCGGGTCACCAATCCGCCCGAAGACCCGGTCGCCGAAGAAGAAGAACCAAGAGGTGAACCGGAACAAACTTGTGAACCGGAAGGCCCTCATCCTGAAGCTACTTCTGATGACCCACCCCTTGAAGGCCAAAATACTGATGAGCCAACAGACGCTGAGCCTGCCACACCCGATGCTGAACCGGCAGAACCAAACCGGGCTAGTCCGGTGAAAGATGCTGAAATTCCAATATCACCAACCAAAAACCCTGAAGGCCAAGGTGATGATGTTATTATTACTGGAATAGGCTATAGATCTCCTGGCCATCCTGTAGTTTTGGATCAACATAGTGCCAAAGAAGAGCAGGCTGCTAAAGAAAAAGGCAAATGGAGTAGTGATTTGGCAAGTTATGCTCATCTCAACGCAGAGGAGCTTCACTCTGGCTTCTTGAATCGCTTGCACGCAAACCTGGATTATGAAGCCGGTTTGGTAAATTTGATGAAGGAGCGATATGAGGTATCTTCTTCCTCCTTTGTATCATGATTCATAGTCTGAAAATGCTAGCCCAAAGAGCCTCCAAGGGCCGGGTTAGAATGTGAATCATAACCCGGGTGTTCGTAGCACTTTAAGCCACCGATAAGAACCAGATTTACCCTTTAGCAAATAGATAGCTTTCTGCCGCGTATCCCCAAAGGCCGGTTTAACTCTAGCAAGTTAATCCGGGTATTAATCGATGCATCCGTTTGTGAATCAACATACATTAGCCCCCAAGTGTCAAGGATAATGTTTACATTGTTCCGGAGACTTGTTTAAACTGTAGCAATTGAGAGCAAATAGGCATTAGTCCCCAAGTACGAAGTGCATAACCTGTTATGCGGTTTGTACTTAGAATATGTACATATCCTGTCATTTGATATATCTTCACTGTTTGCAGTCTGATATGAGGAATAAAGAGACCCGAAACATTGATTTGCAAACCAATGTGAAGTCCCAACAAGAAGAAGCCATCAAAACCAAAGAGGAGCTGACGAAAGCCCTAGCCGCCATGGAAAAACTCAAAGAATCTTTCAACAAAGACCGTGCTGAATGGGAGATCGAGAAATCCGGTTTAATAAAGAGTGTCGAAGACGCCAAGGCTGCCTTGAAACCGGCTGCGAAGGAACTAGCTGGTTTGAAACGGCAAATTAACGCCATGACTTCTGCAATCTTTGGTAAGTGTGTCCTTTATGTATTTGGTATAACTTGTGGAACCTTATCTTTGACCAGAATGCTGATGTTAAACCGTGACAGGCATCCGGATTTCTCATCTTGGAACAGATATGCGCA
Organism: Triticum urartu; assembly: GCF_003073215.2. Classification (NCBI taxonomy): domain Eukaryota; kingdom Viridiplantae; phylum Streptophyta; class Magnoliopsida; order Poales; family Poaceae; genus Triticum; species Triticum urartu. The sequence goes on from NC_053023.1 coordinate 355,464,148, forward strand.
TGAAGCTCAAAGCGGCATATACATTGGTTGAACAGTTGTACTTTGGGTCTCAGCGGGCTATTTGCACGGCAACTGACAACAAACCGGCCCTGACTTTGATTAAAGAAACACTTGAGATGTTGGCCATGTTACCAGCCCATATTGCCGAATTGAAGAGGGCAGCTGCCAGGTCCGGAGCTTTAACCGCACTTATTTGAGCCAAAGCCTGGATTCCAGACCTTGAAGCGGATGATATCATTAAAGGATATCCAGGTGTGAAGGAAGACGGTTCAAACTTTGATAACGATGACCTCTGGCGACTGACCAAACAGATGCGGCCAGTAGCCAACAAACAGGCCAATGATACAGACTTGTCCCATTTTCAACCGGTTTATGATGCTGAAGGGAAAAGACAACCGGCCGACATCCATGAAGTTGAAGAACTTGTGCCTCCGATTCGTAAGCACACTTATGCCCCTGATATCAACCCATCCAATCTTATCCATGAGGAAGCAGTATTTCAAGCTTTAACTAGAATTGATTGGTCGACGGTTGATTTCCAGTGTGTGGGGAGGGATGAAGAAGTGCCCACACCAACTGACCCTCAACCATCAAACCGTCCAAATGAAGCGTCTTAAACCGGTCGACGGTTTACTAGCTATTGTGTGCCGACGTTGTGAAAAACAATTATGCCATTGGAGCCGCTTTGAAAACTTCTCGTAATAAGATAGCCAAAACTCCGTTATTTGCCATGCCATCGAGCATGTTTTGTAATGCCTCATGACGAGTTTTGCCACCTTTTGAGATATATTTATACATAACCCATGATGAATTGTGTTCCTGGGTAAAACAACTCAAAAGTAGCTAGCGGTTCACCGCTAGACGGGTCATGATGTCCAGGAAGTGTATAAGACATAGATGAAATAATCGAAGTGTTTGTACAAAAAGCAATATACATAACATAACTCATTGGCTGACCAATGGTGTATATGGCAAAGGTGTTAATACCAATCTGGAACATTGATAACCCCATCCTTGCAATGTCGGTCTATATATTAAACCGGACCGGGATAACTACCGGGTTTTCTTTATAACACCAGTGATTTAGTCAAACCAGATTGGGTCAATAAACACTGGTTTGTAATTGACCATGTGCCGACAACTTGTAGTTGAAAAGCGAGCCGGGTGAAGGACGCCGGTTTATCAAAAAATACTAATGAACATCAACAAATAAAACTCAAAGAGGAGAATATGCAAGGCTTTTTACGAGCTGCCAGGCTCCAAATCGAGGCTTTTCATGGGCTGCCAGGCCTCTGAGTTAAACCATTTAACAAAGCCTTTTAAGATGGGCCTCCAATTAACCAATCATCGTTTTAACTTTGACAAGTTCAGGGTCTATAAAAGATTGATATGTCAAACATTCGATGGGTCATACCAGGATTACCTGGACAAGAGTGGCTTACTTGATGAAGGCAGGTTAACCCGAGTTTTTAGGTGAATACACCAGGCTTCCAAGCCGTGGCTTGATAGCCAATTACAAGGGTCCTTTCAAACTCTTTGTTGCTTTGCAAAAAGAGCCCCCAAGTAACTTTGTGAGCTGTGCTCAGTGTGAGCCCATGTTTGAGTCTGGGCTTTGTGCAACACTCTCTTTGGCTCCATATATTTTCGTTTTGTGGCCTAAATGCCTATCAAGAGGTGTAGCTATGGTGTGATAACAACCAAGCCCCCTAGTGATATCCCTTCGTGGTTTCAAAACCTATCAAGAGTGTAGCTGTAGTTCAAATATGACCAAGTCCCCTAGTGATATTCTTTATATCCGTGCAACTGCTAAGACCGGATTAATAAAACTCCGCTTTGTCAGTTAACTCGTATAACACACACAGGATGTAAAAAGAATAGATACCCCGCTTATAACGGAGGCTCCGGTTTATTATATGATATATACACTGTCATAAATATGTACAGATGAAGAGCCTATGGCTTCAAGTATAGTAAGGCCGAAGGAGAGCTATGTTCCATGGCCGCTTGGTCTCCTCCTCCGACTGACGTGAGTCTTTATGCTCTCGAACATCAATGAGGTAGTAAGACCCGTTGTAAAGATTTTTATTGACCACAAAGGGTCCTTCCCAAGGTGGGGATAACTTGTGCATATCAGTCTGATCCTGGATGAGCCAGAGCACCAAATCGCCTTCTTGAAAGGTTCTGGTTTTAAACCGGCGTCTGTGATAACGTCGGAGATCTTGTTGATAAATCGCCGATCGTGCTGCATCAAGATCACGCTCTTCATCCAACAGGTCCAGAGAATCCTGATGTGCCTTCTCATTATCAGCTTCAACATAAGTTGTCACACGGGGCGAGTCGTGACGGATGTCACTAGGAAGAACGGCCTCCGCTCCATAGACCACGAAGAAAGGTGTGTAACCCGTAGACCTATTGGGTGTGGTGTTGATGCTCCATAACACAGAAGGTAGCTCCTCAACCCAACAACCCGGTGTCCGCTTTAAGGGAACCATAAGCGTGGGTTTGATACCCCATAGAATTTCTTGATTTGCCCTCTCTACTTGACCATTAGATTGGGGGTGAGCCACCGATGCTAGATCGAGCCGGATGTGCTCACGTTCACAAAATTCTTCCATCCCCCCCTTTGACAAGTTAGTACCATTATCTGTTATAATGCTGTGTGGAAAACCAAACCGGAATATCACCTTCTTGATGAATTGAACCGCCGTGGCTGCATCACACTTGCTGACTGGCTCTGCCTCCACCCATTTGGTGAATTTATCAACTGCTACTAACAGGTGGGTTTTTTTGTCCTTAGATCGCTTGAAGGGTCCAACCATATCAAGCCCCCAAGTTGCAAACGGCCACGTAATTGGAATCATCCGCAACTCTTGAGCCGAAACGTGCGCACGGCGGGCGAATTTTTGACACCCGTCACACCTCTTGACTAAATCTTCCGGATCAGCATGCGCCGTCAACCAGTAAAAACCATGGCGAAAAGCTTTAGCAACCAAAGACTTTGAACCGGCATGGTGACCGCAGTCCCCTTCATGGATTTCTCGCAAAATCTCACAACCTTCTTGAGGAGAAACACAACGCTGAATTGCTCCTGAAACGCTGTAGTGATGTAACTCCCCGTTGAGTATGGTCATGGACTTGGAACGCCGGACTATCTGTTGGGCCAACGTTTCATCGTCTGGTAACTCGCCCCGGTTCATGTAAGCCAGATATGAGATTGTCCAATCCGGTATGGCATGCAGAGCTACCACCAACTGATCCTCCGGATCAGGAATATACAAATCTTCTTCGGTTGGCATCTTGACTGACGGATTATGCAACACATCAAGAAAGACATTGGGCGGGACCGGTTTACGCTGGGAACCAAGATGACTTAAAGCGTCCGCCGCTTCATTCTTTCACCGGTCTATATGGTCCACCTGATAACCCTTAAAGTGACCAGCCACTATGTCCACCTCTCGCCGATATGCAGCCATGAGTGGGTCCTTAGAATCCCAAGTGCCGGACACCTGCTGAGCCACTAGATCTGAATCGCCAAAGCACTTAACCCGGCTCAAATTCATCTCCTTAGCCATCCGAAGACTGTGGAGCAAAGCCTCATATTCAGCTGCATTGTTAGTACAAGGGAACAATAAACGGAGGACATAACAAAACTTGTCACCTCGTGGGGAAGTTAGTATGACTCCAGCCCCCGAGCCCTCCAACTGTCTGGATCCATCAAAATGAATAGTCCAATATGTATTGTCTGGATTCTCTTCAGGTGCCTGTAACTCCGTTGAGGGAGTCCTGGATTAGGGGGTGTTCGGGTAGCCGGACTATACCTTCAGCCGGACTCCAGGACTATGAAGATACAAGATTGAAGACTTCGTCCCGTGTCCGGATGGGACTTTCCTTGGCGTGGAAGGCAAGCTTGGCGATGCGGATATTCAAGATCTCCTACCATTGTAACCGACTCTATGTAACCCTAACCCTATCCGGTGTCTATATAAACAGGAGGGTTCTAGTCCATAGGACAACTTCATCATACAACAATCATACCATAGGCTAGCTTCTAGGGTTTAGCCTCCTTGATCTCGTGGTAGATCCACTCTTGTACTACCCATATCATCGATATTAATCAAGCAGGAGTAGGGTTTTACCTCCATCAAGAGGGCCCGAACCTGGGTAAAAACATCATGTCCCTTGTCTCCTGTTACCATCCGCCTAGACGCACAGTTCGGGACCCCCTACCCGAGATCCGCCGGTTTTGACACCGACATTGGTGCTTTCATTGAGAGTTCCTCTGTGTCGTGACTTTTAGGCCCGATGACTCCTTTGGTCATCAACGATGATGCGGTCCAGGGTGAGACTTTTCTCCCCGGACAGATCTTCGTCTTCGGCGGCTTCGCACTGCGGGCCAATTCGCTTGGCCACCTGGAGCAGATCGAAAGCTACGCCCCTGGCCATCAGGTCAGGTTTGGAAGCTTAAAATACACGGCAGACATTCGCGGGGATTTGATCTTCGACGAATTCGAGCCACAGCCAAGCGCGCCGCACTGTTTTGAGAGGCATGATCTTGCTCTGCCGCCGAACAGTGCCCTGGAGGCCGCACGCGCACCGGTTCCTACCCTTAATCCGGAGCCTATTGCACCAATCGAGGATGAGCGGCTGGACGTCACCTCAGGGGCTACGATCTCAAAGGTGATCGAGCCGAACGTCAGCCCCGCGTTTTGCATGACCCGTGACTCCGAGGATCCGGATTCCTCTCCGGACTCCGAACCCCCCGCGCCCCTACCGATCGAATCCGATTGGGCGCCGATAATGGAGTTCACCGCAGCGGACATCTTTCAGCACTCGCCCTTCGGCGACATCCTGAACTCACTAAAGTCTCTCTGTTTATCAAGAGAGGCATGGCCGGACTACGGTCAGCAAGGATGGGATGCGGACGATGAAGAAATTCGAAGCCCACCCACCACCCACTTTGTAGCCACTATCGACGATTTAGCCGACATGCTTGACTTTGACTCCGAAGACATCGACGGTATGGACGACGATGCAGGAGACGAACAGGAACCAGCACCTGTAGGGCGCTAGAAGGCCACCTCATCATATGATATATACATGGTGGATACTCCAAAAGATGGAGATGGCGATGGAACAACGGAGGATGACACCTCCAACAAACAGCCAAAGCACCGGCGTCAGCGGCGCCGCTCTAAATCCCGCCAAAGCAAAAATGGTGATTCCGGCACGGGAGATAATACTACCCCGAATAGCATCGAAGAACACCCCCTACAGCAAGATTTGGCACAGGAAGATGGAGAAGCCAGCCCTCATGAGAGAGCGGCAGACCGAGAGGTTGAGGATGATAACTATATGCCTCCCTCCGAAGACGAGGCAAGCCTCGACGACGACGAATTCGTTGTACCATCGGACCCCGCCGAACAAGAGCGTTTAAAATGCAGGCTTTTAGCCATGGCAAGCAGCCTCAAGAAAAAGCAACAACATCTTAGAGCTGATCAAGATTTGCTAGCCGACAGATGGACCGAAGTCCTTGAAGCCGAAGAGTATGAACTCGAACGCCCCTCCAAGAGTTACCCAAAGCACAGGCCGCTACCCCGATCAGAGGAGGAAGCACCTACATCACCAGCGCACGACATGGCTGACCGGCCACCTCGCGGCCGCGACAGAGAGGCCTCTCGGCCCTCCACCCAAGCCATGCCCCGGCGCCATTCAACCAAGGCACGGGAAAATGCGCCAGACCTGCGAGACGTACTGGAGGACAAGGCAAGACAAACAAGATCGATCTGCGGATCGAGCAGGTGCCCCACGGCACGTGACGGTGATCTTCTTTCCGGATATAACAAATCCGGCCGGGCCGAACACAACAGACATAGCTCATTCAAGCTGCGTCGTGATATAGCCCAGTATAAAGGCGCCGCACACCCATTATGCTTCACAGACGAAGTAATGGATCATAAAATCCCAGAGGGTTTCAAACCCGTAAACGTCGAATCATATGATGGAACAACAAATCCTGCGGTTTGGATTGAGGATTATCTCCTACACATCCACATGGCCCGTGGCGATGATCTACACGCCATCAAATACCTCCCGCTCAAACTTAAGGGACCGGCCCGGCATTGGCTTAACAGCTTGCCAGCAGACTCAATCGGTTCTTGGGAGGACCTGGAAGCCGCATTCCTCGACAACTTCTAGGGCACTTATGTGCGACCACCGGATGGTGATGACTTCAGCCACATAATTCAGCAGCCAGAGGAATCGGCCAGGCAATTCTGGACACGGTTCCTAACAAAGAAAAACCAGATAGTCGACTGTCCAGACGCAGAGGCCCTAGCAGCCTTCAAGCATAATATCCGCGACGAGTGGCTTGCCCGGCACCTGGGACAGGAAAAGCCGAAGTCCATGGTAGCCCTCACGACACTCATGACCCGCTTTTGTGCGGGAGAAGACAGCTGGCTAGCTCGCAGTAACTACTTAGCAAAGAACCCTGGTAATTCGGATACCAAGGACAAAAGTGGCAGGACACGTCGGAATAAGCAAAAGCGTCACGTTAGCAGCGACAGCAACGAAGACACGGTAGTTAATGCCGGATTCAGAGGCTATAAATCCGGTTAGCGGAAAAAGCCATTCAAAAAGAATACTCAGGGCCCGTCCAGTTTGGACCGAATACTCGACCGCTTGTGCCAGATACATGGCACCCCTGAAAGGCCAGCCAATCACACCAACAGGGATTGTTGGGTGTTCAAGCAGGCAGGCAAGCTAAGAGCCGAAAATAAAGACAAGGGGCTGCATAGCGATGACGAGGAGGAGCCTAGGCCGCTGAACAACAGTGGACAGAAGGGTTTTCCCCCACAAGTGCGGACGGTGAACATGATATACACAACCCACATTCCCAAGAGGGAACGGAAGCGTGCGCTACGGGATGTGTACGCGATGGAGCAAGTCACCCCAAAGTTCAACCCATGGTTCTCCTGCCCGATCACTTTTGATTGAAGGGACCACCCCACTAGCATCCGTCACGGCGGCTTCGCCGCATTGGTTCTCGACCCAATTATCGACGCATTTCATCTCACAAGAGTCCTCATGGATGGCAGAAGTAGCTTGAACCTGCTTTACCAGGATACAGTGCGGAAAATGGGCATAGATCCCTCGAGGATTAAGCCCACAAAAACGACCTTTAAAGGCGTTATACCAGGTGTAGAGGCCAACTGTACAGGCTCAGTAACACTTGAAGTGGTCTTCGGGTCTCCGGACAATTTCCGAAGCGAAGAGTTAATCTTCGATATAGTCCCGTTTCACAGTGACTATCACGCCCTGCTCGGGCGAACCGCATTTGCAAAGTTCAATGCGGTGCCGCACTACGCATATCTCAAGCTCAAGATGCCAGGCCCTCGAGGAGTAATCACGGTCAACAGAAACACCGAACGCTCCCTCCGTACGGAGGAGCACACGGCGGCCCTCGCAATGGAAGTACAAAGCAGCTTTCTTAGGCAATTCTCCAGTCCGGCCGTTAAAAAGCCAGACACTGCCAAGCGCGCCCGGAGTAACCTACAACAAGACCGCCTGGCACGTTCTGAGCAGGCGTAGCAATGCGGCCCCAACCCCAGCCCTCGCGACATAGCGAAACCAGTGCCTCGCGTACATAACTACGCTCTAGAAATACCATGGGCGCAGGGGAAGGGGCACAATAACGGCAAACCCAAAATACGGCTTAAAACGTACTAGGGGCTGCCGAATTCTTTTTTTAATTTTCTCTTACTTTCAGGACTCCATACTTCGGATGACCTGTTCGGCAATTCAACTGCCGCACAAACGATGCAAGATCCAGGGAAGCAGACAAGCCATGCCGCATTATGGAACTCCTAGGTGGTCTCTGTTACGAGCATTATACCTGTTTTGGCATATAATTCCGCGGTCTGCTCCTGGCCAGGACATGTTAAATAGCCCAATATCTTTTGCTTATCCCACTACTTGTATCGTTCTGCTTTGATAGCAGCCTTTCTATAAACAATGCATAGCTCTTTGTCTATTTTTTGCATTATCCTCCTTTCATATATATGTTTATTAAATGACATGTTGCACCCATACACCATGGTACGGCAAACACACCAGGGGCTTCAGTACCCCTCAATATGGTGTGAGAAGCCCGTACACTTTCACAAGTGCGGCACCCCAAACTTATAGCACTATATGCATCGGCTCCGAATCATGATTTGGGTCAATAGTTGGGTTTGCCCGGCTCCTATGTTTTGGTGCCTTATGTTCCGCTATATCGGCTAAGGTAGCACTAGGAGAACCACTGCGATTGTGCCCCAGTTGAGCTGGGTTAAGCACCTCAGTGGAGAAAGCTAAAACTGACTATCATGATGAGGTGAGAGAGCGGTCGCTGTTCGAGAGGTTTTTCGAGTCCCTAAAGACTTATGCCGCTTCGAGCGAGGAGTCGGCTTTGTCGGGCCAAGGCGTGGATAGCGCCCCGAACTCGGTCTTCCGAACTAGGGGCTTCGCCGAAATTTAAAATTATAGAGTTCTATGGCTAAGTGAGAGTGTTCAAGCATTATAGCCCGATTGCCTGGTTCGTTGTGCTGAGCGCCTCCCTCGAAGGACCCAACTATGGGAAAAAGAGCGCTCAGGTTTATCCCGAACACCCCAGCACTAGTGGCATGGGGGCAGAAGCCGACGACTGGCCATCTCTCAATTTTTTGATAAACAGCCGCACAGAAAGTAATATTTTAAATTCAACAAGCATTGCTTAGCGCATATGAACAAGTTTTCAGCGCACAGGATAAATACGAGCGAGTTCATTCAAAAATTACATCCTTGGTACATTCATCCGCCACAAGGCGGGCACCCGCAAGAACATCCTTATAGTAGTTCTCGGGCTTGCGATGCTCCTTCCCCGGCGGCGGCCCATCCCTCACAAGCTTCTCACTGTCCAGTTTACCCCAGTGCACCTTTGCACGGGCAAGGGCCCTACAGGCACCTTCGATGCAGACAGAGCGCTTGATGACCTCGAGCCTTGGACAGGCCTCCACCAGCTGTCGCACCAGCCTGAAGTAGCTCCCAGGCAGGGCCTCTCCGAGCCACAACCGAACTATGAAGCCCTTCATGGCCTGTTCGGCCGCCTTGTGGAGCTCGACCAGCTGTTTCAGCTGGCCGCTCAAGGGCACAGGGTGTCCGGCCTCAGTATACTGAGACCAGAACACCTTCTCCGTCGAGCTACCCTCTTTAGCTCGGTAGAATGCGGCGGCGTCGGATACGCTGCGGGGAAGATCTGCGAATGCCCCTGGAGAGCTCAGGATTCGGGTAAGTAACAAGTATTTTACTTTTATATTTCTGCTTTGCATAAAGAATGCCTTACCCACTGCTATCTTTTTCATCTCCTCCAACTCTTGGAGGGCCTTTTGGGCTTCGGCCTTGGCAGACTAGGCAGTCTCAAGGGCCGCCGTGAGCTCGAACGCTTGTGTCTTTGACTCAAGCTCCAAACTCTCATGTTTTTTCATGAGAGCCTGAAGCTCTTGCTGCACCTCGCCGACCCGGGCCTCAAGTTTCTCTTGCTCGGTGTGCTCCGCAGCCGCTTTCTTTTCGGCCTCGGACACCGCCTGCTTGAGGGTCGCCACCTCAGTCGTGGCCCCTATAATAAGCAGTACAATCCCGTTAGTTTTTGCAATCACGTCTTTTTATAGGCACTTTTTTCTGTAAGGTATTTCTTACCTTCTTTCTCCTCGAGCTGCCGCTTGGCAAGGCCGAGCTCTTGCTCGGTCCGCTTGAGTCCCTGTTTTAGGGCACCCACCTCCGCAGTCAATGCGGCGGTGGATAGCAGCGAAGCCTGCATACACATATTGACTCTTTGTTGTTAGACTCTCGCGACATTTAATAGATCCTCTATTCGGCTTTTCTTTCCGAATGCCAAACAGAGCATCAGGGGCTACTGTCTATGCGGTTATATTCTTACATATTTTTTACTTACCTCGAAGCCTGTTAGAAGGCTAGCGCAAGCTTCACTCAGTCCGCTCTTGGCGGACTGAACCTTCTGGATCACCATACTCATAATAGTACGGTGCTCCTCGTCGATGGAGGCGCCGTCTAGCACCTCCAGCAGATTGTCCGGCACCTCCAGTTGGACGGAGGCCGCCGGCTCAGAAGGCTTGCTCCTCTTGGAAGGAGTTCGCCTACCGCGGTCCGGAACTATTGAAGATTCCGGCGCAGTGTCCGGCACAAAGCCAGACTTGGAGCCCTGGGGGGTCTTGTCCCCTTTACTCCTGGAGTCTGGGAGGTCGCCTTGCGGCTCCTCCAGGACCACCTCCTCCTGCCCCGGAGCTCGTTGTGATGCCACTTCTGCGTCGTCCGTAGTGCGGGGGGAGACAGCGGGCGGAACTGAGTTCACGTCCGATGAATCCAGGGAGCCGCTCGACAACTCGTTGAGTTCGGCCCGGGGCGGGCTGCATAATTATGTTCGACATTAGGGAAGGCTGTGCAACAATGGAACATCATGAGTTACTCTGATATCCAAATACTTACGATTTCGCTGGACGCTTGGCCCTATCTGGCCACTCCTCTTCATCCTCTTCGGCATCGGGGGAGTAGTTCGGAGGAGGGGTATTTCTCTTCCTGGACCCTTCGGCCTCCCCCGTTGGGGCGGCCTTCCTTTTCTTTCCTCCCCCTGCTGGAGGGGGAGAGCATTCTTCTTCCTCCTCCTCGTTCTCACAGGAGGAGACCGTCTCGGACTTGACGGATGACGAGTCCGGCACCACCACATTACGGGCACTCTTTCGAGTCCCCGTGGCCTTCTACTTCTTGGCCTTCTTCTCCGACACCACATAAGGTGCCGGAACCAGCAGCTTCACTAGGAGAGCAGGGGCTGGGTCTTCGGGCAAGGGAGCCGGAATGTTAATCGATCCGGACTGCGCCTGCCAAGCCTATCAAAGGTGAGGGAGTTTACATCCCGCATAGAGTCAAACTATGGGAAAAATTAACATCCTGTAAAAGGTGAAAATAGCTTACCTCGCTAGCATGTCGCTGCGAGCTGTATCCGCGGTCCTCGGAAGCGGATGTGGGAGCCTCGGCGCCTTTGGTTAGCACCTTCTAGACGTCTTCATACGTCGTGTCGAAGAGCCTGTTAAGGGTTTGGTGCTGCGTCGGGTCGAACTCCCACAGAGTAAAGTCCCGTTGTTGACACGGGAGGATCCGGCGGACGAGCATGACCTGGACTACATTGACAAGCTTGATCGGCTTGCTCACCAGGGACTGGATGCATGTCTGCAATCCGGTCACCTCTTTTTCGTCGCCCCATGACAGGACCTTCTCTTTCCAGGACATAAGCCGCGTGGGGGGTCCAGATCGGAACTCGGGGGCAGCGATCCATTTCGGATCGCGCGGCTCGGTGATGTAAAACCACCACGATTGCCACCCCTTCAGGGTCTCCACGAAGGAGCCCTCGAGCCATAGGACGTTGGCCATCTTGCCCGCCATGGCGCGTCCGCACTCCGCCTGGCTGCCGCGCACCACCTTGGGCTTGACGTTGAAGGTCTTGAGCCAGAGGCCGAAATGGGGGCGGATCCGGAGGAAATCCTCGCACATGACGATAAACGCCGAGATGTTGAGGACGAAGTTCGGGGCCAGATCGTGGAAATCCAGGCCATAGTAGAACATGAGCCCCCGGACAAATGGGTGGAGTGGGAAACCCAGTCCGCGGAGGAAGTGGGGAAGGAATACTACCCTCTCGTGGGGCCTTGGGGTGGGGAGAAGCTGCCCTTCCTCGGGAAGCCGGTGCGCGATGTCCTTGGACAAGGATCCGGCCTTCCTTAGCTTTTTGACATGGCCCTCCGTGACGGAGGAGACCATCCACTTGCCTCCCGCTCCGGACATTGCTGGAGGAGGTTGAGGTAGGAAGTGCGGGCTTGGGCGCTGGAGCTCGAGTGCGCAAGAGATGGGTAAGCAAAGGAGGAAGAAGGCGTAGGTAAAAAGGTGGATCCTTATCTCCTTATATGGGCGGATGCGGTTGTGCGTCCCCACCAGCCTAGTAACACTCGCTTACCTCCCAAGCGCCATGATAAATGCTGCAGTTGGGTTACCCACGTCCGTATTGATGAGAATCCCGTAAAAGGGGGGACACGATCTCTGCTTTGACAAGACGTGCCAAGGAAACCGCCTCGCTAAACGTGCTGAGGTGGAAAAGTAGAAACGATTCGAGTAAAGGGCTTGGTCGTAGTGTGATGTCACGCTGCGGAATACGTCAGCAGATTAGATTTGTGTTGATATTATTCTCTCTATGGGAATATGTGGAAGCTTATTTTGCAGAGCCGGACACTATCCTTGGTGTTTAAAATCTTCTTGAAGGACTTGGAGGAGGAACCCGCCTTGCAATGCCGAAGACAATCTGCGCGCCGGACTCGTCGTCATTGAAGCCTGGTTCAGGGGCTACTGAGGGAGTCCTGGATTAGGGGGTGTTCGGGTAGCCGGACTATACCTTCAGCCGGACTCCAGGACTATGAAGATACAAGATTGAAGACTTCGTCCCGTGTCCGGATGGGACTTTCCTTGGCGTGGAAGGCAAGCTTGGCGATGCGGATATTCAAGATCTCCTACCATTGTAACCGACTCTGTGTAACCCTAACCCTATCCGGTGTCTATATAAACCGGAGGGTTCTAGTCCGTAGGACAACTTCATCATACAACAATCATACCATAGGCTAGCTTCTAGGGTTTAGCCTCCTTGATCTCGTGGTAGATCCACTCTTGTACTACCCATATCATCAATATTAATCAAGCAGGAGTAGGGTTTTACCTCCATCGAGAGGGCCCGAACCTGGGTAAAAACATCGTGTCCCTTGTCTCCTGCTACCATCCGCCTAGACGCACAGTTCGGGACCGCCTACCCGAGATCCGCCGGTTTTGACACCGACATCCGTCCAATCATTGATGAAGTCCACGAGTGCCTGGGATTTGATTGCTGTGCGGGGTATATATTTGAGCCCATGAGGTCCAAGCTCAATAGCCCACTTGGCAATCCGGCCAGTTGCTTCTCTGTTTTGAATGATATCGCCCAGAGGTGCCGAACTGACCACTGTGATGGGATGGCCCTAAAAATAATGTTTAAGCTTCCGGCTTGCCATAAACACTCCGTACACCAGCTTCTGCCAATGCGGATACCTCTGCTTTGACTCAATGAGCACCTCGCTGATATAATAAACCGGCCGTTGAACCGGATATTCCTTGCCAAGCTCCTTGCGCTCTACCACAATAGCTACGCTAACAGCCCAGGCATTAGCAGCCACATATAGTAATAACGGCTCCTTATCGATCGGCGCTGCAAGCATGGGCGGTTCAGCTAGCTGCCTCTTCAGATCCTCGAATGCTTTATCAGCTGCCTCGCTCCAGACAAACTTATCTGTTTTCTTGAGCATCTGATATAAAGGGATGGCCTTCTCTCCAAGGCGACTGATAAACCGGCTCAAGGCTGTAATCCGGCCGGCCAGACGTTGAACATCGTTGATACACGCGGGCTTAGCCAAGGATGTAATTGCTGCATTTTTTTTCCGGATTAGCCTCAATTCTTCTGTTTGACACCAGAAAACCCAAGAGCTTGCCTGCCAGGACACCAAAAACACACATCTCCGAATTGAGCATCATCTTGTAAACCCGGAGATTGTCAAAGGTTTCTCTCAAATCATCTATCAATGTCTCCTCCTTTCTGGACTTTACCACAATATCATCCACATATGCATGAACATTGCGCCCAATTTGCTTATGAAGGCAATTCTGAACACATCGCTGGTAAGTTGCCTGGGCACTCTTGAGTCCAAAAGGCATGGAAACATATCAGAAGGATCCAAAGGGAGTTATGAAAGTTGTCTTCTCCTAGTCCTTAACTGCCATCTTGATCTGATGATAACCAGAATACGCATCCAGAAAACACAAACGGTCAGAACCTGCCGTTGCATCAATTATCTGATCAATGCGAGGGAGAGCAAAGGGCTCTGCAGGGCAAGCTTTGTTTAAATCTGTGTAATCCACACACATACGCCAAGTGTCGTTTTTCTTAAGAACCAGCACCAGATTAGCCAACCACTCTGGATGAAAGACCTCTACAATAAACCCTGCGGCCAACAGATGGGCTACCTCTTCACCAATAGCCTTACGCCTTTCTTCATTGAAGCGGTGGAGAAACTACCGGACCGGTTTAAACTTAGGATCAATGTTGAGTGTGTGCTCAGCGAGTTCCCTCGGTACACCTGGCATGTCAGAAGGTTTCCATGCAAATATGTCCCGATTCTCACAGATGAACTCAATGAGCGCGCTTTCCTATTTGGGATCCAGGTTCGCGCTGATGCTGAACTGTTTGGATGAATCGCCTGGAACAAAGTCAACCATCTTAGTATCTGTGGCCGATTTAAACTTCAATGCCGGATCGTGTTCCGTAGTTGGCTTTTTCAAAGAAGTCATGTCTACCGGACCAACTTGCTCCTTATAGAATTTCAGCTCCTCCGTGGCACAAACCGACTCCGCATAAGCCGCATCACCTTCCTCACATTCCAAAGCGATCTTTCTGCTTCCATGTACTGTGATAGTCCCCTTATGACCTGGCATTTTAAGCTGCAGATAAACATAGCATGGCCTTGCCATGAACTTAGCATAAGCCGCCTGTCCAAACAAGGCGTGGTACGGACTTTTGATCTTTACCACCTCAAACATCAATGTTTCTGACCTTGAATCATAATCATCTCCAAAAGCTACCTCTAAGGCTATCTTGCCAACAGGATATGCAGACTTACCAGGCACCACCCCATGAAAGACCGTATTTGATGGTTTAAGATTCTTATCTGTCAACCCCATACGACGGAATGTGTCATAGTATAGAATGTTGATACTGCTTCCCCCATCCATGAGCACTTTAGTAAACTTGTAACCCCCAACTTGCGGGGCTACCACTAGGGCCAAGTGACCCGGATTATCAACCCGGGGTGGGTGATCCTCTCTACTCCATAATATGGGTTGCTCAGACCAGCGTAAATACTAAGGTACTACCGGTTCAACAGAGTTTACCGCCCTTTTGTGAAGCTTCTGATCATGCTTACACAAACTAGTAGTGAAAACATGATATTGCCCGCTATTTAGCTGCTTGGGATTGCTCAGGTAACCCGACTGCTGCTGTTGTTGCTGATTCCCCTGATGGTTGTAGCCTCCCTGGTTGCCTTGGTGCCCTTGATTGATGTGTCCGGTTTGGTTGCCTTGAAACCCTGAACCGGAACCACCACCGCCGTAACCCGGCCCGTGGAAACCACCTCCTGAACTGTCGGGCGGGCCATTATCATACTGGAACATATTGGAATTCTTGAAATCCCGCATGATATAGCAGTCCTTCCAAAGATGCGATGATGGCTTATCCTTTGATCCATGCTTTGGACAGGGCTGATTTAACAGGCGCTCCAAATTGGGGCCTGAACCTCCACCCTACTGGGGCTGCTTGCCCTTACAGCGCTGGCCATTCTCCTAAGCATTGGTATTAGCCACAAAGTCCAAGCTGTTGTCGGCCTTGCGCTTACCGTTGTTCTCGTGGCCTGCCGGATTATGCTGCCGACCCTTGGCATTGCCGTTCTTTTTCCCTTTCTCCGGTTTGTCCTCCTCTGAATCCGGGTCCTTGGTATTATCTAAATCAGCGTATTTAACCAGAGCGGCCATGAGCGTTGACATATCGTTGCGTGAGCGTGACGTTTGATTCTTCCTAATTTCTGTTTGAGCGGCTTGAAACGGCAATTGCCCTCTAATGTTAACACTGCGGTGTCTGCATTGATACGATCTGATGAGTGAAAAATCGTTGAGACCCGTTTAAGCCAATGGGTCGTGGACTCCCCTTCCTCTTGGACACAAGCGGCCAGATCCACGATTGACATTGGCTGCTTACAAGTATCTTTGAAATTCTGGATAAACCGGTGCTTCAATTTGGCCCATGATCCGACGGAGTTAGTTGGCAAGCTCTTCAACCAAGTACGAGTTGTTCCTTTCAACATCATGGTGAAATATTTAGCACATACTGCCTCATCCACATCTAACATCTCCATTGCCATCTCATAGCTCTCCACCCACGCCTCTGGCTGCAAATCGGCGGTGTAATTTGGTACCTTACGAGGTCCCTTGAAGTCCTTGGGCAGTCTCACATTACGCAAAGCAGGGGTGAGACACGGCACCCCTAAGGAACTGAACACCACACCTGGATCTACTGAAGCCGTAGGGTGAACCGGAGTATGTTGTCGTGCTCCGTGTCGAGCTGCCAACTCGGCCTCCCGACGTGCGCGGCCGTGGTCCACAACATCCTGCGCATTAGCACCTCCCCCTGCCGGGTTGTTTCCTCGCGGCGAATTTTGGCGACGTGCACTGCTGGACATAGCCAGTTCATCCTCCACGTGTCTACTATAGCTTCGGCTTGGACGGGGAGTGGAATGAATCCTCTCACGACTGTGTGAATATGCCTGCTGTTGATTTAGCGCTGTTGAAGGAGATCCCTGGCCCGACGTGCTTCCACCGCAACTGGTGACTCGCTATCGGTTGGGAGGGCTGCCAGGTGTGAAGAGGCGGCCACAATATTGTCCAATGGGTTGGAATAATGCCCTGGAGGCATTGGTACATACTGTGGCACAACATTGTTCTGGCGAGGCGGGTCCATCATGCGCGGTTGAACCGACGCTCCAGTTCCCGGTGCCTCCGCCTGATTTAGCATTGGTTGGTTACCAAATCCTGCTCCTAGTGTGTTGAAGAGATTCTGCGGCTCATAAACCGATGGGAGACGCGATCGGTACCTTCTTCTCATGACTTCCTCTAAAGCATTCTGATCCAGCCTAATCCGGTAGGCCTGTGCTTCCAATTCAGCCCGCTCCGTAGCCATCCTAGTGTTCTCTGTCGCCAGGTACGCTTTAGCCTGAGCTATCTGATCTTTCACCTTTGCAATCTCCGCATTGTGCTGATCCCTGGCTGCTGCATCCACCTCTGCGGCCATCAATGTTGCCAAAGCGTCGAAGAAATAAGACAGGACTTGTGCTGGAGGCGGCGCAAAACTTCCTGCCCCTGCCGGTGTAGCCGTTGTTGAACCGGAGAGTATTGCTGCGGCGGTCGATGAATGAGGCGCTGATTGTGTGCTGGGCATGAAGATGGCGGCCCAGTTTGGCAGATCAGGGGAATCTGGAATACTGTTGCCCTCGGATCCTCCATCAATCCGGTCGTCCTGCAACTGATAAAGTGATTCGGTCTCTCTAGAAGACTCGTCATCAGAACAGACCACGGTCTCTCCATCAGACACCGGGCACGTCATCAAAACATGCCTTGCCTCGGGCTGAACCGGCGAAGAACTTGCACGCCGAGCAGTTTCGATGATGTCCGTGCAGATGTCCGGCTCAGGGGCCGGTTCACCGATCTTGCCGATGAAGACGTGAATCCCACTGAAGGGGACCCGGTACCCGTACTCGATTGAATCGGCCTCAGGACCCCATCCTGCATTGTTGATGTAGAGCTTGCCGCGATGGCTCTTCGTCATCCGGCCCACAGCGTATCCCTTAAGCCCATCAAGAACTCAAAACCATCGTGCGATAGCCCCATGGTGGGCGCCAACTGTCGTGGGTTTGTCACGGCAGATGTCCTTGTGAAAGGACTTAGTCGTGGAGCCATCACAATGGGTTAGCTCAAAGGGGTTAAACCGGACAAGGGGACACGGGGATTTTTTACTAGTTCGGCCCCTTCAAGGAAGGTAAAAGCCTAAGTCTAGTTGTGAATGGTATTGCTAGGGTTTCGAAGGCCAGGGAGCGAATCCGCTTTGTCTGGCTCTTGAGTTTTTGTCTATCCCTAAACCGCGGCCGGGTCGTCCCTTTATATACATAGGTTGATGCCCGCCGGGCTACAGAGTCCCGACGCCGGATCATAAACGTATCCGGTTTGGTCTCTATCCTTCCTATCTGATAATACAAGTTACATGACTAGGTCGGTTTACATTTACAGGCTTTAACCCGCCTTTGGGCCTTGGGCCTTCGTGAAGCGCCATCGTCCTTGAATCTTTATGGGCTTCTAATCTTCAAGGAGTTAACCCGGCTACATAAGGCCGGTTTACCTCCAGTAGTAATATCCCCAACACCTTCTTTGGTGGGTTGATGGTGGATTGTGGTGGAAGCACAACGCTCTTGCCCGGCAGGGTTGCCTCAGAGCGAGAGCAGCAACGCGTGTATCAGTGTACAAGGGTTCGAATCTTTTCTACGGTTGCCATGGGCCTCCTTATATAGATCAAGGGGTCACCCAAATGGCAAATCAGTCACTGAGCACTGATTAGATAGCAAACAGTGCTATCATACCTAACTCTGCAAGCAGGGCAGAGCGCATTAAATGCACCACTTAGTATCACATCATAGCCTGGCCGGGAAGCCTTGTGGGGCTGTTTGCCACCATCTCTCATGCCTGCATGACATGTCTCTGGACAGGTGTCATTTGGAGGTGATTTCCATAGGAAGTGGCTGCCATGTGGCAAGAAACAGCCACTTCATCACTTGGGGGCTTGACACCGCATCGATCGATGACTTGCGTCGCTGTGAGGTGGAGCGGTGAAGCCTTAGCGGGGTAGTTTGCCTTCGGAGGGCCCGACAGGCCTATCGGGATGGTCATGAGGTTTGTCTTCGGGGTAACCTTGACCTCGCTAGGATCGCCTACCCGGCAAGGGAGGTTTCTTGATCCTTTGGCTTGACTTGGTCTTCTTGATCTGCACTCTGATTCCTCAAAGAGCTGATCACTTGTGACTGGTCTGGTCTTGAATGTTGTAATCTTTGCTCTTAAGCCTGTGCACAGTTTGGGAAATAGACCCAGGGTTTGTTGCATCGACAGGAGCCCCAGGGGCTGGCCCAAACACACTATTGAGCATCATCGAGGAAGGTCCTAACTTGTGCACAGGCGAGAGGGTAGTAGTTGCTTGTCCTTTGAGATTTTCTTTGCTTCTTCATAAACCTGAGCCCAAGTCAGCTTCTGGTTTGCCCGTGCATCGCGTAACACCAATTGAAGTGGGGTCATTCTTGTAATGGCCCGTGAATGACTTTAACACTCGAGCGAGTAACTACCAATTCACTCTTCCCACAACGCTCTTATCCTTAGCCACGTATGCTACATGCATTGAGTGGGGTAGGTAATGGAGGCGCGTGGTGCAGGAGAGCGTCAAGGTAGGGGCTCGGTCTTCTTGGATTGGCGGAGGAGGGTGGTGGTTACCTACCGAGGGGTCAGCTCCCAGCCCTAGTCCATCTATAAAAGAAGGGGCGGGGGAGAAGTGGGAGTACTCATCCACACACCCCTCCTCCTCCACTCTTTGTTTTCTTCTGGGTATGCTGAAAGGGAGAGCCTGGGGCTAGGCCCCGGACCCTATCTTGGGGTTGATGATGTCGAATGCTTGTGTCAATGCTTGGGGAGTAGAAGAAGGGCACGGTCACACCTTTGCTAGGGTAGGACCCCCCCTCCCGTCTTCGTGCAGGCCTCAAGGGGTGCACGGGCGGCATTGCGGTAGCATCGGGGGTAGTGACTCCGGTGTGCTCATCGCCGGGCCGCCCGTGGCTTCAATATTATTGAGGGGCGACGTAAGTGACACCATGCTGGGGCCCATAATGGGCGCAAGGCATGGTAGTCGATCATGGCATATCCCCCCTTTTCCTGCAATGTCGAAGGGAGACCACGAGAGTGGTTCACCATAGGGTATGGCAGATCCCTCCTTTCGGGGTGTTGCCCGTCCGGCGCATAGGCGGGCTCCTTGTGCCCATGCACGTACAACGCATGGCATCCTTATAACTTCGGGTCGTTTGAGATGGCCATGCTCTCTGTGGAGCTATCCAGAGCACCTGGTGCCTGCACTAGCCGCCATGGTGGGGGTGTCAGTGTCAAAACCAGCCCATGTCAGGTAGGGGGTACCGAACTGTGTGTTTGAGGATCGAAGGTAACAAGGGACAGGGGGAACACGATGTTTACCCAGGTTTGGGCCCTCTTAATGGAGGTAAAACCATTCGTCCTGCTTGATTGTATTTGATAAGTATAGGGGTTACAAGAGTTGGTCTACCTCGAGATCGTAATGGCTAAACGCTAGCTGTCTAGCCTCCATGAATTCTGATAGCCTCTATGAACTAAAGCATGCGGTTTATATGAAATTCGGAGGGGCCTAGGGTTGTACAAAGTCGGTTTACAGAGGAAGGACATTACATATCCGTACAACGATCTTGCGATCCACGCATAGGAGAGTCCTACCGGACACGGGGGAATCACTTATGCCTTGTAACTTCATGGCCCATCAGTCCGGCCCAAATCCAGTAGCCCGGACACCCGACGACCCCCTAATCCAGGACTCCCTCAGTAGCCCCTAAACTAGTCTTAAATGATGATATGTTCGGCATGCGGGTTGTCTTCAGCATTGCAAGGCGGGTTCCTTCTCCTGAGTAGAAAGCAACCTTCTAAACAAAAGAACTATATCCGACTCTGTATAATTGTCACAACCCTTAGCCACGAAGGTAAGATACTAAACAAAATAGTGCCTTTCCACTGACAACTTTTTCAGCGAAACGTCATGTCCGGCCTCTTAATATTTCGAACTGTTTTTACATCTCCCGCTTTACATTTCGAGGCACAGCCTCTATTGGCACGTCTTGTCAAAACAAAGACCGTGCCCGCTGAGGGAGTCCTGGATTAGGGGGTGTTCGGGTAGCCGGACTATACCTTCAGCCGGAGTCCTGGACTATGAAGATACAAGATTGAAGACTTCGTCCCTGTGTCCGGATGGGACTTTCCTTGGCGTGGAAGGCAAGCTTGGCGATGCGGATATTCAAGATCTCCTACCATTGTAACCGACTCTGTGTAACCCTAACCCTATCCGGTGTCTATATAAACCGGAGGGTTGTAGTCCGTAGGCAATCAACTCCATACACAACAATCATACCATAGGCTAGCTTCTAGGGTTTAGCCTCCATGATATCGTGGTAGATCTACTCTTGTACTACCCTATCATCAATATTAATCAAGCAGGAGTAGGGTATTACCTCCATCGAGAGGGCCCGAACCTGGGTAAAACAAAGTGTCCCCTGTCTCCTATTACCAGCCGGCCTAGACGCACAGTTCGGGACCCCCTACCCGAGATCCGCCGGTTTTGACACCGACATTGGTGCTTTCATTGAGAGTTCCTCTGTGTCGTCGCTTTTAGGCCCGATGGCTCCTTCGATCATCAACAACGATGCAGTCCAGGGTGAGACTTTTCTCCCCGGACAGATCTTCGTCTTTGGCGGCTTCGCACTGCGGGCCAATTCGCTTGGCCACCTTGAGCAAATCGAAAGCTACGCCCCTGGCCATCAGGTCAGGTTTTGGAAGCCTAAACTATACGGTTGACATCCGCGGGGACTTGATCTTCGACGGATTCGAGCCACAGCCAAGCACGCCGCACTGTCTCGATGGGCATGATATAGCTCTGCCACCGAACAGCGCCTCGGAGGCCGCGCATGCATCAGTTCCGACCATTGATTCGGAGCCCACTGCACCGATCGAGGATCGACGGTTGGACGCTGCCTCAGGGGCTGTGATCTCAGAGGCGATTGAGGCGAACTCCAGCCCCGCACTCCGCATGGCCCGTGACTCCGAGGAGCCGGATTCTTCTTCGAGCTCCGAGCCCCCCGCGTCCCTGCCGATCGAATTCGATTGGGCGCCGATCATGGAGTTCACCGCCGCGGACATCCTTCAGCACTCGCCCTTCGGTGACATCCTGAAATCTCTAAAGTCTCTCTCTTTATCAGGAGAGCTCTGGCCGGACTACGGTCAGCAAGGTTGGGATACGGACGACGAAGAAATTCAAAGCCCACCCACCACCCACTTCGTAGCCACTGTCGATGACTTAACCGACACGCTTGACTTCGACTCCGAAGACATCGACAGCATGGACGACGATGCAGGAGACGAACAAGAACCAGCACCTGTAGGGCACTGGAAGGCCACCTCGTCATATGACATATATATGGTGGATACTCCAAAAGATGGAGATGGCGATGGAACAGTGGGGGATGACGCCCCCAAGAAACAACAAAAGCGCCGGCGTCAGCGGCGCCGCTCTAAATCCCGCCAAAGCAAAAACGGTGATTCCGGCACGGGAGATAATACTACCCCGGATAGCACCGAAGAACACCCACCTCAGCAAAATTCGGCACAGGAAGATGGAGAAACCAGCCCTCATGAAAGAGTGGCAGACCGAGAGGTCGAGGATGATAGCTATACGCCCCCCTCCGAAGACGAGGCTAGCCTCGATGACGAAGAATTCGTCATACCATCAGACCCCGCCGAACAAGAGCGTTTTAAATGCAGGCTTTTAGCCACGGCAAGCAGCCTCAAGAAAAAGCAGCAACAGCTTAGAGCTGCCCAAGAATTGCTAGCTGACAAATGGACTGAAGACCTTGCGGCCGAAGAGTATGAACTCGAACGCCCCTCCAAGAGTTACCCGAAGCGCATGCCGCTACCCCGATCAGAGGAGGAAGCACCTACATCACGAGCGCATGACATGGCAGACCGGCCACCTCGCGGCCGCGACAGAGAGGCCTGTCGGCCCTCCACCCAAGCCATGCCCCGACGCTGCTCAACTAAGGCACGGGAAAATGCGCCCCGACCTGCAAAACATACTGGAGGATAAGGCAAGACAAACAAGATAGATCTACGGATCGCGCAGGCGCCCTACGGCATGTGACAATGATCTTCACTCCGGATACAACAAATCCGGCCGGGCCAAACACAACAGACATAGCTCTTCTGAGCTGCGTCATGATATAGCCTAGTACAGAGGCGCCGCACACCCGCTATGCTTCACGAATGAAGTAATGGATCATAAAATCCCAAAGGGTTTCAAACCCGTAAACATCGAATCATACGATGGCACAACAGATCCGACGGTATGAATCGAGGATTATCTCCTTCACATCCACATGGCACGCGGCGATGATCTACATGCCATCAAATACCTCCCGCTCAAACTTAAAGGACCGGCCCGGCATTGGCTTAACAGCTTGCCAGCAGACTCAATCGGTTCTTGGGAGGACCTGGAAGCCGCATTCCTCGACAACTTCCAGGGCACTTACGTGCGACCGCCGAGTGCCGACGACTTAAGCCACATAATTCAGCAGCTAGAAGAATCGGCCAGACAATTCTGGATACGGTTCCTAACAAAGAAAAACCAGATAGTCGACTGTCCGACGCAGAGGCCCTAGCAGCCTTCAAGCATAACATCCGCGACGAGTGGCTTGCCCGGCACCTGGGACAGGAAAAGCCGAAATCCATGGCAGCCCTCACGACACTCATGACCCGCTTTTGCGCAGGAGAAGACAGCTGGCTAGCTCGCAGTAACAACTTATCAAAGAACCCTGGTAATTCGGGTACCAAGGACAAAAGTGGTAGGACATGTCGGAATAAGCAAAAACGCCACGTTAACAGCGACAGCAATGAAGACACGGCAGTCAACGTCGGATTTAAAGGCTATAAATCCGGTCAGCGGAAAAAGCCATTCAAAAAGAATACTCAGGGCCCGTCCAGTTTGGACCGAATACTCGATCGCTTGTGCCAGATACATGGCACCCCCGAAAGGCCAGCCAATCACACTAACAGAGATTGTTGGGTGTTCAAGTAGGCAGGCAAGTTAAGGGCCGAAAACAGAGACAAGGGGCTGCACAGCGACGAGGAGGAGCCCAAGCCGCAAAACAACAATGGACAGAAGGGTTTTCCCCCACAAGTGCGGACGGAGAACATGATATACGCAACCCACATTCCCAAGCGGGAGCGGAAATGTGCGCTACGGGATGTATATGCGATAGAGCCAGTCGCCCCAAAGTTCAACCCATGGTCCTCCTGCCCGATCACTTTTGATCGAAGGGACCATCCCACTAGCATCCGTCATGGCGGCTTCGCCGCATTGGTTCTCGACCCAATCGTCGACGGATTTCATCTCACGAGAGTCCTCATGGACGGCGGTAGTAGCCTGAACCTGCTTTATCAGGATACAGTGCGAAAAATGGGCATAAATCCCTCAAGGATTAAGCCCACAAGAACGACCTTTAAAGGCGTTATACCAGGTGTAGAAGCCAACTGTACAGGCTCAGTAACACTTGACGTGGTCTTCGGATCCCCGGACAATTTCCGAAGCAAAGAGTCAATCTTCGATATTGTCCCATTTCGCAGTGGCTATCACGCCCTGCTCGGACGAACCGCATTCGCAAAGTTCAATGCGGTGCCACACTATGCATATCTCAAACTCAAGATGCCAGGCCCTCGAGGAGTAATTACGGTCAACGGAAACACCGAACGCTCCCTCTGTATGGAGGAGCATACGGCGGCTCTCGCAGTGGAGGTACAAAGTAGTCTTCTCAGGCAATTCTCCAGTCCGGCCATTAAAAAGCCAGACACTACCAAGCGCGCCCGGAGTAACCCACAGCAGGACTGCCTGGCACACTTTGAGCAAGCGTAGCAATACGGCCCCAACCCCAGCTTTCGCGACATAGCGAAACCAGCACCTCGCGTACATAACTACACCCTTGAAATACCATGGGCACAGGGGAAGGGGCACAATAACGGCACGCCCAAAATACGGCTTAAAACGTACTAGGGGCTGCCGGATTCTTTTTTTGATTTTTTCTTACTTTCAGGACTCCATACTTCGGACAACCTGTTTGGCAACTCGACCGCCGCCCAAACGATGCAAGAACTAGGGAGGCAGACAAGCCATGCCGCATTATGGAACTCCCAGGTGGTCTCTGTTACGAGCAGTATACCTGTTTTAAATATAATTCCGCGGCCTGCCTCTGGTCAGGACATACTGAATAGTCCAATATGTTTTGCTTACCGCACTATTTGTATCGTTCGGCTTTGATAAATAGCCTTTATATAAACAATGCATCGCCTTTGTCTATTTTTTGCATTACTCTCTTTTATATATGTTCATTAATGACATGTTGCACCCGTACACTGTGGTACGGCAAGTATGCCAGGGGCTTCAGTACCCTTTAATATGGTGTTAGAAGTCTGTACACTTTCACAAGTGCGGTACCCCGAACTTATAGCACTATATGCATCGGCTCCGAATCATGATTTGGGTCAATAGTTGGGTTTGCACGGCTCCTATGTTTTGGTGCCTTACGTTCCGCTATATCGGCTAAGGTAGCACTAGGAGAACCACTGCGATTGTGCCCCGGTTGAGCTGGGTTAAGCACCTTAGTGGAGAAAGCTAAAACTGACTGTCATGATGAGGCGAGAGACCGGTCGCTGTTCGAGAGGTTTTTTGAGTCCCTAAAGACTTATGCCGCTTTGAGCGAGGAGCTGGATAACCCCAGCCAAGGCATGGATAGCGCCCCGAACTCGGTCTTCTGAACTAGGGGCTTCGCCGAAATTTAAAATTATGAAGCTCTATGGCTAAGTGAGAGTGTTCAAGCATTATAGTCCGATTGCCTGGTTCGTCGTGCTGAGCGCCTCCCTCGAAGGACCCAACCATGGGAAAAAGAGCTCTCAGGTTTATCACCGAACACCCAGCACTAGTGGCATGGGGGCAGAAGCCGACGACTGGCCATCTCTCAATTTTTGATAAACAGCCGCACAGAAAATAATATTTTAAATTCAATAAGCATTGCTTAGCGCATATGAACAAGTTTTCAGCGCACAGGATAAACACGAGCGAGTTCATTCAAAAATTACATCCTTGGTACATTCATCCTCCACAAGGCGGGCACCCGCAAGAACATCCTTATAGTATTTCTCAGGCTTGCGATGCTCCTTCCCCGGCGGTGGCCCGTCCCTCACAAGCTTCTCACCGTCCAGCTTACCCCAGTGCACCTTAGCATGGGCAAGGGCCCGAGGGGCACCTTCGATGCAGACGAAGCGCTTGACGACCTCGAGCCTTGGACAGGCCTCCACCAGCCGCCGCACCAGCCCGAAGTAGCTCCCAGGCAGGGCCTCTCAGGGCCACAGCCGAACTATGAAGCCCTTTATGGCCTGTTCGGCCGCCTTGTGGAGCTCGACCAGCTGTTTCAGCTGGTCGCTCAAGGGCACAGGGTAACCGGCCTCAGCATACTGAGACCAGAAAACCTTCTCCGTTGAGCTTCCCTCTTCAGCTCGGTAGAATGCGGCGGCGTCGGATACGCTGCGAGGAAGATCTGCGAATCCCCCTGGAGAGCTCCGGATTCGGGTAAGTAACAAGTAGTTTACTTTTATATTTCTGCTTTGCATGAAGAATGCCTTACCCGCTGCTATCTTTTTCACCTCCTCCAACTCTTCGAGGGCCTTTTGGGCTTCGGCCTTGACAGACTTGGCAGTCTCAAGGGCCGTCGCAAGCTCGGACTCTTGGGTCTTTGACTCAAGCTCCAAACTCTCATGTTTTTTCATGAGAGCCTGAAGCTCTTGCTGCACCTCGCCGACCTGAGCACCAAGTTTCTCTCGCTCGGTGTGCTCCACGGCCGTTTTCTTTTCGGCCTTAGATAGCGCCTGCTGGAGGGTCGCCACCTCTGTCGTGGCCCCTACAATAAGCAGTACAATCCTGTTATTTTTTGCAATCACGCCTCTCTATAGGCACCCTTTTCAGTAAGGTATTTCTTACCTTCTTTCTCCTCGAGCTGCCGCTTGGCAAGGCCGAGCTCTTGCTCGGTCCGCTCGAGGTCCTGTTTCAGGACACCCACCTCCGCAGTCAGTGCGGCGGTGGATAGCAGCGAAGCCTGCATACGCATATTGACTCTTTATTGTTAGACTCCTGCGAAATTTAATAGATCCTCTATTCGGCTTTTCTTTCCGAACGCCAAACAGAGCATCAGGGGCTACTGTCTATGCGGTAATATTTTTACATATTTTTTACTTACCTTGAAGTCTGTTAGGAGGCTAGCACAAGCTTCACTCAGTCCGCTCTAGGCGGACTGAACCTTCTGGATCACCGTACTCATAATAGTACGGTGTTCCTCGTCGATGGAGGCACCTTCAAGCACCTCCAGCAGATTGTCCGGCACCTCCGGTTGGACGGAGGCTGCCGGCTCAGAAGGCTTGCTCCTCTTTGAAGGAGTTCATCTGCCGCGGTCCGGAGCCGGCAGCTTCACTAGTAGAGCTGGGGCTGGGTCTTTGAGCAAGGGAGCCGGACAGTTAATCGATCCGGACTTCGCCCGCCAAGCCTGTCAAAGGTAAGGGAGTTTAGATCCCGCATAGAGTCAAACTATGAAAAAACTTAACATCCTGTAAAAGGTGAAAATAGCTTACCTCGCTAGCGTGACGCTGCGAGCTGTATCCGCGGTCCTCGGAAGCGGATGTGGGAGCCTCAGCGCCTTTGGTTAGCACCTTCCAGACGTCTTCATACGTCGTGTCGAAGAGCCTGTTAAGGGTTCGGTGCTGCGCCGGGTCGAACTCCCTCAGATTAAAATCGCGTTGTTGACACGGGAGGATCCGGCGGAGGAGCATAACCTGGACTACATTGACGAGCTTGATCGGCTTGCTCACCAGGGACTGGATGCATGTTTGCAGTCCGGTCAGCTCTTTTCCATCGCCCCACGACAGGCCCGTCTCTTTCCAGGACATAAGCTGCGTGGGGGGTCCGGATCGGAACTCGGGGGCTGCGATCCATTTCGGATCACGCGGCTCGGTGATGTAAAACCACCACGATTGCCACCCCTTTAGGGTCTCCACGAAGGAGCCCTCTAGCCATAGGACGTTGGCCATCTTGCCCGCCATGGCGCGTCCGCACTCCGCTTGGCTGTCGCACACCACCTTGGGCTTGACGTTGAAGGTCTTGAGCCAGAGGCCGAAATGGGGGCGGATGCGGAGGAAAGCCTCGCACACGACGATAAACGCCGAGATGTTGAGGACGAAGTTCGGGGCCAGATTGTGGAAATCCAGGCCGTAGTAGAACATGAGCCCCCGGACGAATGGGTGAAGTGGAAAACCCAGTCCGCGGAGGAAGTGGGGAAGGAATACTACCCTCTCATGGGGCCTTGGGGTTGGGAGAAGCTGCCCCTCCTCGGGAAGCCGGTGCGCGATGTCTTTGGACAAGTATCCAGCCTTCCTTAGCTTTTTGACATGGCCCTCCTTGACGGAGGAGACCATCCACTTGCCTCCCGCTCCGGACATTGCTGGAAAAGGTTGAGGTGGGAAGTGCGGGCTTGGGCGCTGGAGCTCGAGTGCGCAGGAGATGGATAGGCAAAGGAGGAAGAAGGCGTAGGTAAAAAGGTGGATCCTTATCTCCTTATATGGGCGGATGCGGTTCTGCGTCCTCACCTGCCTAATAAAACTCGCTTGCCTCCCAAGCGCCGTGATAAATGGAGCGGTTAGGGTTACCTACGTCCGTATTGATGAGAATCCCGTAAAGGGGACACACGATCTTTGCTTTGACAAGACGTGCCAAGGAAACCGCCTCGCAAAACATGCTGGGGTGGAAAAGTAAAAACGATTCGAGTAAAGGACTTGGCCGTAGTGTGATGACGCACTGCGGAATACGTCGGCAAATTTGATTTGTGTCGATATTATTCTCTCTATGGCAATATATGGAAGCATATTTTGCAGAGCCGGACACTACTATTGGTGTTTACAATCTTCTATGAAGGACTTGGAGGAGGAAACCGCCTTGCAATGCCGAAGACAATTTGCGCGCCGGACTCGTCGTCATTGAAGCCTGGTTCAGGGGCTACTGAGGGAGTCCTGGATTAGGGGGTGTTCGGGTAGCCGGACTATACCTTCAGCCGGACTCCTGGACTATGAAGATACAAGATTGAAGACTTTGTCCCGTGTCCGGATGGGACTTTCCTTGGCGTGGAAGGCAAGCTTGGCGATGCGGATATTCAAGATCTCCTACCATTGTAACCGACTCTGTGTAACCCTAACCCTATCCGGTGTCTATATAAACCAGAGGGTTGTAGTCCGTAGGCAATCAACTCCATACACAACAATCATACCATAGGCTAGCTTCTAGGGTTTAGCCTCCTTGATCTCGTGGTAGATCTACTCTTGTACTACCCATATCATCAATATTAATCAAGCAGGAGTAGGGTATTACCTCCATCAAGAGGGCCCGAACCTGGGTAAAACAAAGTGTCCCCTGTCTCCTGTTACCATCCGGCCTAGACGCACAATTCGGGACCCCCTACCCGAGATCCGCCGGTTTTGACACCGACACCCACCCATTACGGGATCGTCATCAATACGGTTTTGGGTAATCCAACCGTGCCATTTGCATGACCCCTCGTGAACAGACGAGTTTCAAGGCTTGTGGGGGCGTTTGATATTCACTACCTATATAAGAGGATAAAGATCCATGTTTTTCCCCACGCCTTATTTCCTCTCCTGCTTTCCCAACCTCAAGCTCCAGCGCCTAGGCTTCAATATTTCCCACCGCCACCAGCCTCCCAGCCATGTTAGGATCTAGTTCAAAGGGCAAGTGGGAGGCCTCCTCCGTCACCGAAAAGGACGTCAAGGAGCTCCGGGAGGCGGGATACCTGTCTGCGAATATCGTGCGCAGGCTCCCTGCCAAGGACCAAGTCATCCCTACTCTAGAGGCCGGCAAAAGTGTTGTATTCATTCCCCACTTTCTCCGAGGTCTAGGGTTTCCCCTTCATCCCTTTATCCGGGGCCTCATGTTCTACTACGGCCTATATTTCCAGGACCTAGCCCCAAATTCCTTTCTTCACATATCGGTGTTCATCATTGTGTGTGAGGCAGTGCTCCACATCCCCCAACACTTCGGCCTATGTTCAAGGTCTTCAATCTGAAGCCGAAAGTGATCGATGGGCAGCATGCGGACTGCGCCGCCGCCATGGTGAGCAAGTTCCCCAACATTGTCTGGCCAATGGGGGCCTTCGTGGAGACCGACAAGGTGTGGCAGCAGGAGTGGTTCTACATCACCGAACCCCGCGATGCCAAGTGGACGGCCACTCCTGAGTTCAGATCCGGACCCCCTATGCGGCTCACCTCATGGACCGCTACGGGTCTGGACTGGGCATCCATGGTGGAATTGTTGATGTTGCAGAAGCGCATCACAAACATGATTGGCAAGAACGCCAGTCTCACTAACGTGATCCAGGTGATGCTCTTCTGCTGGATTCTTCCCTACCAACTCTAGCCCTCTCACATGTGGGAGTTCAATCTGGAAGATCCACGGACCCAGAATCGCTTCTTCGGCACAAGACACGAAGACATATGGAAGCTGTTGTTCAAGGCCCAAAAAGCATGGCCGAAGAAGACCGAAGACATTGGTCTTGACAGTGAAAATCCGGCGACGTCGGTAAGTCTGAATAATGAATTTACTATCCTTTGTACAGGGCTAGATAGCAAAGGCGGAGCGGATTAAGTGTTCGACACCTGCTACCTGAAGATCCGGCCATACCTCAGCTAACGAAGATGCTGGTCCCGACGCCCTATTAGGCGCCGGATAAGAAGGCTAAGAAGAAGAAGCACAAGGAGGCCAAAGGAGGCCTCTTCCATAAGAGTACTTCGGACGCAGTGTCCGGAGAGACCGAAATCCCCTCCTCTCACGAGGGAGATGAAGACGAAGAGGAGGAATCGGAAAGCGACTCCTCTCTTAAGGGCTGGAAGAAGAAGAGGGCAGCCTCCACAGACCCGGAGGAGGAGGCTCCCAAGAGGGCGAAGATGGCCCTCTCGGATTTTCCAGATTCAGAGGCCGAACCCATCCCCAAGAGGCTTCCCAGGGTGAAGCCCCTGGCCGAATCGTAAGTACTGAAGGATTTATTGTACGTCTTCAGTCCATTATGTTATCATAATATAACATATTATATTGTGTGCCTTTCAGCCCTGCTTGGGACCTCCCCAACCCTTCGCTATCTTAGGGGAGTTCTCTGCCACCAGAGATGGCAGAGAGCGAGACGCCCCTGTGAGCACCTTCGCCAATCATCGCAGATGACACCAAGGTGTTGTCCCGAAGGACCTCTCCAGGCCGCGGAGAGGTGGGCGAGGCTGGCGAGTTGGCAACGGAGGGTAATACCTCAGCTGACGAAGACATGGGGGGTGCGACTCCCATGGCGACCAACAGCGGGGGCCCTGACCAGGTCGGCCCCCAGCCGGACAATATTCCGGAGACCAACGTGGCTCCACAATCGGGTGAGCATCCCCTTTGGAGGAGGGGGGAGCATCAGCTCCGGCAGCGGCCTCCACTAATCTGGAGGCGCCGAATACTCTGGTGGAAGCACTGCGACATGCTTCCATCGTGGAGGAGCACCACACCCTGATAGATGCTGTGGTAGAGAAGGGTCAGTCTATCAAGAGCGGGCTGAACGAAGCCTTCACCAGCCTGCTAACAGGCATCGAGGTATGCCACATAATGCTCTAGATGCTTTTTCATATGAAGGAAAATATACCTGATAGTAGCCCCTGGCACTCTGCCCGGTGCTGAAAAAGTCGGACAGAGGATCACATAGTATTTGGAAGAGGTGACATACTTTTCTATTTTATAACAGGCTTCCCTATTGGCGGCGACCGTGCAGGCCACCAAAGTTTCTGAGCTTAATCGGAAACTGGAGTTGGCGGATGGTGAAATCGACCGCATTAACAAGCGGTTCGACGGGACGCAAGGTATGCATGTACCTTTAAAGAGTTTGATCATATATCTGAAGTAATATGCAAATTCGAAGTTGAACTCATTTACTGTTGTGATTATGAGTGCTGTTGGAGCAGCCGAGGTCGAAACCCTCAAGAGTGCCCTTGCCCAAGCTAAGGAGGGGGCGAATGCGAATAGAGCAACCGCTGACAAAGCGGTTTCAGAATTGAAGACCGAATAGGTCGCCCGCCGCAGCACGAGGAGAGGGTGGTCGAAGTGGAGCAAGAACTAAAGGACGCCATCGGCAAGTGTGAGGCCTTGGAGGAGAAGACGACGGCCCAAGCGGCCAAACTCGCCAAGGCCCTCCAGGAGTCAAAAGAGGCACGGACCGAGTCCCAGAGTACTTGTGGAGAGATCCGGTGGGCCGAACAAATAGTGGCTGGTAAGCCCTTTCTTTTGCAGAGTATATTTGCGGGTAAAGGATATGCCTTTCTCACTCGTCTGTGGAGTTCTCCAGATGCCTTTGCGGATCTGCCGAGGAGTGCCGCCGATGCCGCACAGTTCTTCCGAGCCCAAGAGGGTAGCTCGATAGAGAAGTTGTCCTGGTCTCAGTTCCTGGCGCCGGAGCATCCGACGTTGTTGAGCAACCAGATGAAGCAACTGTCAGAGC
This sequence comes from Triticum urartu, assembly GCF_003073215.2. NCBI lineage: Eukaryota > Viridiplantae > Streptophyta > Magnoliopsida > Poales > Poaceae > Triticum > Triticum urartu. The sequence continues at coordinate 355,496,340 of NC_053023.1, forward strand.
TGCATAGGATGTCCGTCTTGGCCATGAAGGATCTCATAGTCCGGCTCTAGCCAGCCAAACCCATTCCTAGCAGCTACTTCGGCTTGGTGAGGCAACTCGTCGATGCGCTGCCCCGAGTTGAAGTTGTGAAGCGATCAGCATGCATAGAGGGTGCACGGATGGCCTTTGCCCATGTCAAGATGCACTGGGCGAAGATGAAGGCCACCAATGTCGCAACTGCTGGCCCGCCCAAAGGCAAGGACCACCGTAAGCTGGAGAGGTACTTTGAAGATGTCCTTGTGGGTGCCCGAATAGTAGAGGGCCAATGCTCAAGGGATGTTATGTTTGAGTGAATTTATCAGGGCTGTTAAAACTTGGTTTTGTGAACCAACGCTTGTAATATATTTTATGCCTTTTATCTAGAGTTATTTTCCTCATGTGTGGCCATTTTAACTCTGAAAGTTTCCCAGTCGTCGGCTTCAGCCCCCACGTAGATGCTACAGGGGTGTTCGGTATAGCGCGTGATAACTCTTGACCCAACATCTTTGTCCATAAAGGAGGTGTCTGCGCAGTGAACCGGGTATTGAGACTATGCGGCTTTATTACTTTCACTTAGCCATAGGAGTTTGATAGTGGGGCTAGCCCCTTGTACGTAAGCGGTCGTCCAGACTAGGATGCCTTTGTTGCATGACTAGGTGAAGACCAGCCCTTTCTATAACACGGATTGAATCACGAATGATTTGTAGTAAGTCACCGAATCTCCGACCAGCTCTCACCATATCATGACAATAATTTTTCGTCTTTCTCTACTGAGGTGTTCGACCGGACGAACCAGAAACACGATCGCAGTAGTTCTCCCTTTACTACCTTAGCCGAACTAGCGAAACGTAAGGTGGTAACCACAGGAGCCGGGCAACCAACTATAAACCAAAGACATGATTCAGAGCTGATGCATATAATGCAATATTCGGGACGCCGAAGTATACCCCAAAAGAGTTCGGACTTTTGAAAATATACGTGGCCAAATAGAGCCCTCGGCATTTAGGCCGGACCAAAGTATATGTTGCAATCTGAAGTAAGGAGGGAATACAGATGGTAAAATAAGCCAATACCGAATAGGGGTTGGTGATAAACTGTTTCCTATATACTCTAATTACTATGTAAAAACATGCTATTAAAGATAATGCCATAGACAACAAGGCTATTTTACATGCCGAGAATTTGCACACAAGGGAAGCTGTATACAGGGCCTAAAAAGAGAAGGTAGTCTTGAACATCCCATTGATGCCCTGCCGCATGTCTACGCCGTTTCCCCTTGGTAGAAAATCCTTTGAAAGGAGTAGTCGACGGCGTTTATACAAAAGGATCCTGGAAAAGAGCCCTTGCCCGACCGTATGGTGGCTAGGTTTTAATGAACCTGTAGTATAAGAGGGGAAAATGGTTAAGGTCCAAATAGGGTCAAGCCGTTTTATGGACCTTGTCCATAGTGTGCCTCCGTCGTTGCCTAGTGTATTTTAAGTGCCTAATTATGCACGTGCCATACGCATGCTGTGGTTTTACTGGGTGACCTAAAGAGGCGAAACTGCTAGGCCAGCTTTGGATACACCGAGCTGTCATTCTGCAGAGTAGGCCGGACTCGCTTAGTAGTGTCCGGGGACCTGCGGAGCTGGGCATGGTAAATGGCACCTGATTGTTCTCAATAGACTTAGACCTCTAGGGTTTGGAGTTAGCATCCAGGAGTGAGTCCGGCTTCCCGAGGATAGGGGGAGTCCTGTTTGATTCCAGGCCTGTTGGTAATATAGTCACCTCTAGGTCTCCGGCAAGGAGCTCCATAGTTGGAGAGGGTCCGGCGAGGCTCATGCTCCCGTCTTTGGATAGGGTGGTCCGCTGAGGCCAGGGCAGGAACGATAGTTGATTATTGAACAGAGCCTGATGGTGGATCCGACAAGTTTCCCCCTTGTAGATGAGGAACAACGGTCGGGGCCGAGAGTCCTTTGAAGATCAAGTCTCCTCGGATATCAGCGATGTAATTCTGGCTTCCGAACCTGATCTAATGACCAGGGGCATAGCTATCGATTTGTTCAAGGTGACCATCTGAATTGGCACGCAGAGTGAAGCCATCGAACACAAAAAGCTGAGGGAGGAAAGTTTCCCCGGAAGCAGCATCGTAGTCGATGATTTAACGAGCCATCGAACCTTCTGCCGATGACATAGTGGACCTCTCAATGAAAGCAACATTGTCGGTGTCAAAAGAAGCCGATCTTGGGTAAGGGGTACCGAACTATGCGTTTGAGGACAGAAGGTAACAAGGGATTGGGGGAACACGATGTTTACCCAGGTTTTGGCCCTCTTAATGGAGGTAAATCCCTATGTCCTGCTTGATTGTATTTGAAAAGTATAGGGGTTAGAAGAGTTGATCTACCTCGAGATCGTAATGGCTAAACCCTATCTATCTAGCCTCCATGAATTCTGATAGCCTCTACGGACTATACCCTTGATATGTCTCCGTCGTATCTACTTTTCCAAACACTTTTGCCCTTGTTTTGGAGTCTAACTTGCATGATTTGAATGGAACTAACCCGGACTGACGCTGTTTTCAGCAGAATTACCATGGTGTTAGTTATGTGCAGAAACAAACATTCTCGGAATGACCTGAAACTTCATGGAGCAACTTTTCAGAAAATATGAAAAATACCTGCAAAAGATGAAGGCCAGGGGGCCCACCACCTGTCCACGAGGGTGGGGGCGTGCCCCCCTACCTCGTGGGCCCCCTATTGCCTCTCCGACTCCAACTCCATATATTGTGTTTCGGGGAGAAAAAAATCAGAGAGAAGAAATCATCGCATTTTACGATACGGAGCCTCCGCCAAGCCCTAAAACCTCTCGGGAGGGCTGATCTGGAGTCTGTTCGGGGCTCCGGAGAGGGGAATACATCGCCATCGTCATCATCAACCATCCTCCATCATCAATTTCATGATGCTCACCACCGTGCATGAGTAATTCCATCGTAGGCTTGCTGGACGGTGATGGGTTGGATGAGATCTATTATGTAATCGAGTTAGTATTGTTAGGGTTTGATCCCTAGTATCCACTATGTTCTGAGATTGATGTTGCTATGACTTTGCTATGCTTAATGCTTGTCACTAGGTCCCGAGTGCCATGATTTCAGATCTGAACCTATTATGTTTTCATCAATATATGAGTGTTCTTGATCCTATCTTGCAAGTCTATAGTCACCTATTATGTGTTATGATCTGTTAACCCCGAAGCGACAATAATCGGGATACTTACCGGTGATGACCGTAGTTTGAGGAGTTCATGTATTCACTATGTGTTAATGCTTTGTTCCGGTTCTCTATTAAAAGGAGGCCTTAATATCCCTTAGTTTCCGTAAGGACCCCGCTGCCACGGGAGGGTAGGACAAAAGATGTCATGCAAGTTCTTTTCCATAAGCGCGTATGACTATATTCGGAATACATGCCTACATTACATTGACGAACTGGAGCTAGTTCTGTGTCACCCTAGGTTATGACTGTTACATGATGAACCACATCCAGCATAATTTTCCATCACCGATCCATTGCCTACGAGCTTTCCGTATATTGTTCTTCGCTTATTTACTTTCCCGCTGCTATTGCTATCATCACTACAAAATACCAAAAACATTACTTTTACTACTATTACCTTTTGTTACCGTTACCACTACTATCATATTACTTTGCTACTAAATACTTTGCCGCAGACATTAAGTTTCCAGGTGTGGTTGAATTGATAACTCAGCTGCTAATACTTGAAAGTATTCTTTGGCTCCCCTTGTGTCGAATCAATAAATTTGGGTTGAATACTTTACCCTCGAAAACTGTTGCAATCCCCTATACTTGTGGGTTATCAAGACTATTTTCTGGCGCTGTTGCCGGGGAGCATAGCTCTATTCTTTGAGTCACTTGGGATATATATCTGCTTATCTTTATGAAGAACTTTAAAGATCCAAGAACCAAGATTTATCCCTCAACTACGAGGGGAGGTAAGGAACTGCCATCTAGCTCTGCACTTGATTCACCTTCTGTTTTGAGTAAGCTTGCGACACCTACACCTGCTTCTGCTATTCGTTCTGATATGTCGCATGTTATTGATGATGCCACTTCTGCTATGCATGATACTTATGATGAAACTACTTCTATGCTTGATACTACTGTGACACTTGGTAAATTTCTTGATGAACAACTTGCTAGAGCTAGAGAAATTGAAAATATTGAATCTGATGATACTGATGAAAGTGATGATGAAGAATCACTTGTTATTCCTAAGGGTTATGTTTTTGATCAAGAAGCTTCTTTAGCTATTTTAGCTTGCAAAAATAGAAATGAACTTAAGAGGTTATTAGCTAAATGGAACAAGCAATCTCTAAATGCTAGAATGAAACATGACCCTGCTTTTGCTACTTCACCTATCTTTGTTACTGATAAGAATTATGAATTCTCTGTTGATCCTGATATAATTACTTTGGTTGAATCTGATCCTTTTCATGGTTATGGATCTGAAACCGTTGTGGCACATCTTACTAAATTGAAAGATATAGCCACCCTGTTCACTAAAGATGAGAGAACTCGTTACTTTTACATCCTTAAAATATTTCCGTTCTCATTAAAGGGTGATGCTAAGGTATGGTTTAATTCTCTTGATCCTGGTTGTGTGCGTAGTCCCCAGGATATGATTTATTACTTCTCTGCTAAATATTTCCCTGCTAATAAGAAACAAGCTGCTTTAAGGGATATATATAATTTTGTGCAAATTGAAGAAGAGAGTCTCCCACAAGCTTGGGGGAGGCTTCTCCAATTACTTAATGCTTTGCCTGATCATCCTCTTAAGAAAAATGAAATACTTGATATCTTTTATAATGGACTAACCAATGCCTCCAGAGATTATCTGGATAGTTGTGCTGGTTCTATTTTCAGGGAAAGAACACCGGATGAAGCTGAAATTCTATTGAATAATATGTCGACAAATGAAAATAATTGGACACCTCCGGAGCCAATTCCTAAGACTATTCCTAAACCAACTGCGAAGAAGAGGGGTATTCTATTTCTCAGTCCTGAAGATATGCAAGAGGCAAAGAAATCTATGAAAGAAAAAGGTATTAAAGCTGAAGATGTTAAGAATTTACCTCCTATTGAAGAAATAAATGGTCTTAATGTACCGCCTGTTGAAGAAACATATAATCTTAATCCATTACATATTGAAGAAACTCATGGTCTTGATAACCCGACACAGGTAGTAAAGGTAAATTCTCTCTACAGATATGATAAAGCTGAAATCCCATTTACTAAATTTGCTAGCCCATCCTTAGATGAGTTTGATAAATTTATGGCTAAGCAAGAAGATTTTTAATGCTTATTTTCATAGACAATTGAAATACATATCAAATATGCTTGAACACTTGGGTGATTATATGGCTAATGTCGAAGGTGAACTTAAACTTATTAGTAAACATGCTTCTATGGTTACCACTCAAGTAGAACAAGTACTTAAAGCTCAAAATGATTTTCTCAATGAATTGAATACTAAGAATAATGATAATGATGTTAGAGTTATGACTAGAGGTGGTAAAATGACTCAGGAACCTTTGTATCCTGAAGGCCACCCTAAGAGAATTGAGCAAGATTCTCAGAGAAATAATATAGATGTACCTAGTTCTTCTAAAAAGAAGAAAAAGAAAAATGATAGGACTTTGCATACTCCTAGTGAACCTATTACTGAAACACCTGAGAATCCAAATGATATTTCTATTTCTGATGCTGAAACTCAATCTGGTAATGAACCTGAAACTAGTGGTAATGTTAATGATAATGTCCATAATGATGCTCAACCTAGTAATGATAATGACATAGAAATTGAACCTGTTGTTGATCTTCATAACCCACAATCAAAGAATCAACTTTATGATAAGAAATACTTTGTTGCTAGGAAACATGGTAAAGAAAGAGAGCCTTGGGTTCAGAAACCCATGCCTTTTCCTCCCAAACCATCCAAGAAAAAGGATGATGAGGATTTTGAGTGCTTTGCTGAAATGATCAGACCTATCTTTTTGCGTATGCGATTAACTCATATGCTTAAAACCAATCCTTATGCTAAGTACATGAAAGATATTATTACAAATAAAAGAAAGATACCGGAGGATGAAATTTCCACCATGCTTGCTAATTACACTTTTAAGGGTGGAATACCAAAGAAACTTGGAGATCCCGGTGTACCAACTATACCATGCTCCATTAAAAGAAACTATGTTAAAACTGCTTTATGTGATCTTGGAGCCGGTGTTAGTGTTATGCCTCTCTCTTTATATCATAGACTTGATTTGAATAAGTTGACACCTACTGAAATATCTTTGCAAATGCCTGATAAATCAACTGCTATACATGTCGGTATTTGTGAGGATGTGCCTGTTGTAGTTGCAAACGTCACTATTTTAACGGACTTTGTTATTCTTGATATTCCTGAGGACGATATTATGTCTATTATTCTTGGAAGACCCTTTTTGAATACTGCAGGGGCTGTTATTGATTGCACTAAAGGCAATGTCACTTTTCATTTTAATGGTAATGAACATACGGTACACTTTCCGAGGAAACAACCTCAAGTTCATAATATCAACTCTATTGGAATAATGCCATCTATTATATTTGGAGGTTTTGAATTTCATCTTCCTACTGTCAAGAAGAAATATGATATTCTTATTATTGGGTATGTGCATATCCCGTTGAGGTAACATAGTGTTATTCGAAATTTCTCTAGTTCCATGTTATTCGGAATGAGTTCGTTAACAAGACTTGATCAACCTTGTTATTGGATTCATTTTGATGATCATGAGAAGGATGAAACTAGAAGGCACAACCTTCTGTACCCCACTTTTACTTTTTGTTATTTATATTAAATAAAATAAAAATAAATATTTTTCTGTCTGTTATCTAATTATCCGTGCAATATAAAAATACCCCAAAAATAAAATTTCACCAAACGCCCTGAAATTTAAATATGATTTTTTCCAGAATATTTGAGAATATTTGGCACTGAGAACACAACAGGGGGGTCAACCACCTGCCCACAAGGGTGGAGGGCGCGCCCTACCCCCTAGGGGCACCTCCCTACCTCGTGGGCCCGTGGTGGCCCTCCTCCGCTTATCCTTTCACTCATACACTTCTTCTTCCTCCCACAAACACGAATATCCAGCTCAAGCACGAGTTCTAGCTCATTTTGCTGCCATTTTCGATCTCCTTTCTCAAAGCACCTCTCACAAAACTGCTTGGGGAGATTGTTCCTTGGTACGTGACTCCTCCATTGGTCCAATTAGTTTTTGTTCTAGTGCTTTATTCATTGCAAATTTTTGCTGCTTAGGTGACCCTGTTCTTGAGCTTGCATGTCAAATTTATATGGTCAAAAGTAGTTTTGATGCATGATATAGGCTCTAGGCACTTGTAGGAGTAGTTGCTATCAATATTATTGAGTTTGGTTTACTTTTATTTTGAAGTTACTAAAAATTTTCAGAATTTTTCAGAGGAAGACATATGCTTAGGAAATTGTTCCAAGGTGGTTCTTCAAGGAAGCAAGGACCCAGGCTTGCAATGCGTGATGCTGATGACGAGCCACCAAGAGACGCTCCAGTGCGCCCTTGTGAATGGCCTTCTGAGAACTTTATGGATCGAGCGGGAATTAAGGAAGAATTCAACGCATATTTGCGTAACGCTGATCTCGTGAGCTTCAAGGAAGAAAAGTGCAGTCAGTATCACAACCTCACCAGTACCTTTGTGAGGAGGTTTGAATTTTCAACTTCACGGAATTCTCCAACTGTCCTGTTTGATCTTTATGATAATTCTTACACTATGGACTTAGAGGATTTTACCACTGCTTGCAAACTTCCACAATGGGGTAGTATAAGGGATCCTCGCAAATCTGAATTTAGATATTTTCTTGCTAGTATAACTGTGGGAGAATCTAGAGATATTACACAAGCTACCATAGGGAGCATTCACTTTCCTGCTATACATTATTTTTCTCTCTTCATAGGTAGATGCATTAATGGTAAAGATGAGGCATGTCACATGTGTGTCCCTGACCTCAGTATTCTTCGGAGTGCTGTGTTAGGAGACAAATCTTATAATTTTGGAGCCATTGTTGCACGTAGGTTGCATCTTAATAGATTTAATGGAGATTTCTTTGGTGGAATTTATGCAATCCGCATAGCTAATTTTCTTGGTGTAGCCATACGCGAAGATGATATTGAATTCCCTCCTGCTTATCTAGATTTTAATGCTATGGTTCACCACCAGTTTGTCGAGAGGAACGAATCACCTCTCCAATATGGACTAATCTTTGACAGACATCGTGCTGTCAGTATTACTCTCCCTGCTCCTGCCTCCTTTGATTATCAGACAAGAGGAAGATATACTATTACCAGAGAGGAGGCAGATGAGTATGAGAGGCGAGAGGAGGCCGCTCGTCGCCACGCTGCGGCTCAGCAGGCGATAGACGCCGCATCGCAGTACGACACCAGCTACTATTATGGATATCCGCCAGGCCAACCGTGGCCATAGACCAACTTAGGCCAAAAGCCTAAGCTTGGGGGAGTACGTATTTCCCACCGACATTACATTTATGTTTACACACTGATTGCTAGATGTCGGTGCTCATACTTTTTCATTTGTATCATCCATGCTAGTTTATTTCCTTTTTACACTTTCTTCTTGTGTGATTAATAAACCTTAAGAAAAACCAAAAAAATTAGTTGTAGCTTTTAATCAGTTTAATTTCCATGCTTGTAGTAGTAATTAAAAAGAAAACCCAAAAATATTTCCTGTTCTTCTTTTGCTTGTAGGGAGCTTTCCCGTGTAAATAGTTTTGTTTCTTTTCTTTTCTTTGGGGGTCGATAGGAGAAGACCATAATTAAATTGTTGAAGTGGCTCTTATATGCATTATTGTTTATCTTACAAAACAGCCCATATTGCCTTGTCTTATCCTGTTTATTGAATGCTTGCAGATGCCAGCTTTGTCCAATGCATGTGCACTATTATTATTATTCACATCATTCAATCGTACAAGTGAAAGGCAATTATGATGTTATGACTGTTACATGATGAAACGCATCCGGCATAATTCTCCATCACCGATCCATTGCCTATTGCTTTCATCACTACAAAATACCAAAAACATTACTTTTCCTACTGTTACCTTTTGTTACTGTTACCACTACTATCATATTACTTTGCTACTAAATACTTTGTTGCAGATATTAAGTTTCCAGGTGTGGTTGAATTGACAACTCAGCTGCTAATACTTGAGAGTATTCTTTGGCTCCCCTTGTGCCGAATCAATAAATTTGGGTTGGATACTTTACCCTCGAAAACTGTTGCGATCCCCTATACTTGTGGGTTATCAACCCTCCGGTTTACATACACACCGGCGGGGCCTAGGGTTGTACAGAGTCAGTTTATAGAGGAAGGAAATTACATATCTGGACACCGATCTTGCGATCCACGCATACGAGAGTTCTAGCTGGACACGGGGGAAGGCCTTATGCCTTGTATCTTCATGACCCATCAGTTCGGCCCATATCCAATCGCCTGGACACCCGAGGACCCCCTAATCCAGGACTCCCTTGGGGGGGGCTTAGCGACATCAGTGAGGAAGGTGGCGGCAACACATGAAGCGTCAAGAGTGAGGATGACCGCTCTGATGATGCGTGCTTGCCCATAGCACCATCATCTCCGGCTGAGCCTCCGGTAGTGTCACCATCCGTGCCTGCTGTCGGATTTCGGGTTCCAGCAAAACCTTAAGGTTCGAACACTGGGGTGCGCGCGAAGATATCTCCCTCACCGATCACGCCCTTAAGCACTTCGCGATCTCAAAGGTTGGCTCGATGAACTCGCAACACAAGAGACACAAGATTTATACTGGTTTGGGCCACCGCTGCGGTGTAATACCCTACTCTAGTGTGGTGTGGTGGATTGCTTGTTGGGCTGATAATGAACAGTACAAGGGGAAGAACAACCTCCTGAGGTGAGGTGTACTTGTGCTTGGTTGGTTTTTGGCTAAGGATGGGATGGCTCAGATCTAAGGTGAGGTCGACCCCCTTCTACTATGGTGGCTAATCCTATTTATAGAGGCCCTAGTCCTCTCCCCAAATATTGAGCGGGAAGGGAGCCAATAACGGCCAACTTGAAAGGGGACATCTAGTACAAGTTATCCTGACAAAAGCAGTCTTCGCCTGCCAAAGGCTCTGGTGGTGACGCCGTGTTGGGCTCCACGGTGACCTCCGTCCTGCCGTCCTGCTGGTCTTGGTCTCGTTGCACCGATATGGAAACCTTTGCTTGACGCCTCGGTAGTCTTCGTCTGCGCCTGCTTCCTTAGCACCAAAGAGGAATCAAGGACACCATGAGCGCTGGCACCCACCTGGCACCCGCCTTTTCTCGATCGTCATGGCTCACGTCATTGGAACCTCGTGAGGTTTCCCTGGCCTTGATCTCTCCGCCCCTCGCGAGCCGGCCTGGCGAGGCCGCTCCTGAGGAGGTCTTGCGTCGTTGGCCTCGCGAGGCTTGGCCCCTCGCGAGGGTCTTGAATGCTTGTTGGTGAAGATGGGCCATACGGGCCTGCTCGCAGCGCCACGCCGTGGGCCGCACGCAGGCAAGTCTGGGGACCCCCGTTCCTAGAATGCCGACAGTATCCCCCGGGCCCAAGGCGCGATCAGGCTTGTCTTCGAGGTGAAGACCAGGGGCTCCAATAGCCTGCGGCCTTGGTCGACATGTGGCGGTTGATTGGACGTGGGCGTCTTCGCTTCCCCACGCCGCCTCGGCAACTTCCCGATTTGACGAGTCCCTGCTGGATGCAAGGAAAAACCATCATTACCTGTGATCATGGGGGCGTTGATTGGCCTTCTTCTGCTATAAATGGGGAGGGGGCAGAGCCCTCGTCGCCCATATCTTCCAACTCCGCTCGCTTCTCCGCCTTTGCTCCATCGCTAGTTGCTACACCAATGGCGCCATCGAAGAGGTTCTCCACCGTGGAGAAGGGGAAAGCCCCTCGCGAGGGGCCCGGCTCTCCGGTGCAAAAGCGTGGTCGCGGCCGTCCCCGCAAGCACACCATGACCCCCGCCACGGCCACGCGCGGCCGTGGCGGTGCCTCTTCGCGTGGCAGGGGTCGCTCCGGTCATGGTAGTCCTGTTGATGAGGGGAGACGTGTCGTGGTCGCGCGGCCTCCCCGGCCGCGCTTCCACTCGACGGAGGTGCTGTCGGAGTTTGTCGTCTGGTCGGATAACCCGGCCGGCAACTGGCTTCAGCTCCCGTGCTTCTTCACCCACGAGCTGCCGGCCTCAGGTCCCGGCGGGCTCTGGCTACATGCAGACGACTGCTGCAGCAGGGCTTCCTGGGTCGCGGTTGAGGTCTCCATTGCAGGCAACATAGCCCTGGTCCGTGGCTGGCAGACATTTGCCCGCGTGCGCAGCTTGGGCAGGCGGTGCACCCTCCATATTAAGTATGACGGTGACGCGACCCTCTACGGTAGGGTGTTTGGGGAAGATGGTCACCGCGCCGGGTGTTGCCCTGAGGTCAACGACGATGAGGAGGTGCTCGGCCTTGGCGATGGTCATGGTGAGGATGCGGGCGAACCCGCCCTTGGGGCCAACCACGTCCCGTCCAGCTACGGTGGCTCTTCCTCCGACGACAGCTCCAGCAGCGGTTACGACAAGCCGCCACGCCCGCTTAGAAGGCGGCAGTGGGTCGTCTCATCGCCGTGCCTCCATGAAGCGCGAGGAGGGGTCTGGTTGAGCTCGGGGGGACGCTAAAAGCCCGCCCTCGCGTATCGCTGTAGGGGCCCGCACTGCTTTTATTTTTTTCTTCCTTTCCTTCCTACACCAAGAAAGGAACCAGTATGGGCCCCGGAGGGGCGTGCAACGAACTATGATTTCTCAATTATTATGCTATGTTTATCGTCCCTGTGTTGTGCCGCAACATCATCGTTTTATGTAGAGATAACTTATCTTGGCTTGCTCGGCCCTGGTGCCTGCCGAGGCCTCCTTGGCCTGGTGGGCGCTTAGGAACTGCAAAAAATTCGTTAAGAGGCTTATCGTTCACCCGAGCCTTGGTCATAGGAGCCGCTGGCCTTGACCCAGCGCTTTGTATCGTGGTACCCGAGGGGCACGGATTAGGAGAAATGTGCTAACTTGTGGGCTCAAATGAGGGTACCTCGCAAAAAACAGAAGAAGGAAGCTCACGAGGGTACCTACTCAGCCCCCTCACCAGGGACGTGCGAGACAGTACAGGTCGACCAGAGAAATGAAGGCAGAAACAGAGGCTGAAAATGACAAGATGAGACCAACAAGAGGCACCAGAAGGCAAATTTCAATTAAAAGAGGGGCAAGCCAACTTTGGAAAGCAAATGAAAAGCGGCGTCCGGCACCTAGTCTAGTCTTCATGTTTTCTCACCAGCGCGGAGCTAAGTGCTGCCACTAAGACATGGGAGGGAGCCCGCGAGACCCAAGGGCGGCACTTCTGAGACTCCAGGGCGTGTACAACCTCACTCATTATTACGTGAGAGTGTCATGAGCAGAGACCTTCATAGGCACGAGGCCTTGCTTCACATGCGCTAGGCCTTTCTTCACAGGCGCTAGGCCTTTCTTCAGGGGTAGAACTTCCGGAGGAGCTGGATGCTCCAGGCGTTCTGGATGGGTACCCCGTCCTGTGTCTCCAGGCGCGCGGCGCCAGGCCTGGAGACATGGACGACCTTGAACGGGCCCTCCCACATTGGTGAGAGCTTATGCAGTCCTTCCCTGGAGAGCACCCACCTCGAGCGTCCTGGAGTGGACACTGTGGCAGGGGTACTGCCGCAGCGCCTGCTGGTATCTTGCTGCCCGTAGTGCAGCCTTGCAGCGGCGTTCCTTCCCAGCACGAGGTCCATCCTCCGCGTGGCGTCCTGCTGCGTCTCATCAAACGCGAGGACCCATGCGGAGCGATGCTTGACCTCGTGAGGGAGAACCGCTTCTGCTCCGTAGACGAGGAAGAATGGGGTCTCTCCCGTTGGCTTGGTGGCGGTGGTGCAGATGGAACACAACACGGACTAGAGCTCGTCGTGCCAACCCCTGCCGCAGGCTTCGAGCTTCTTCTTGAAGGTCCTGGTCTTGAGGCCTCTCACAACCTCTGCTTTGGCGCGTTCGGCTTGACCATTGCTCCGGGGATGCACCACCGAAGCATAGCAGATCTGCATTCCAAGGTTAGCACAATAGGTTTTGAAGAGATTACTCGTGAACTGCGAACCATTTTCGGTGATGATGCGGTTGGGGACCCGAAAACGGCTCATGAGACCCTTGATGAACTTGACCGCGGAGCCAGCTGGGATGGTGCGGACGACTTCCCCCTCCGCCCACTTAGTGAACTTGTCGAAGGCGACGTAGAGGTATCGATAGCCCCCAGGCGCCCAAGGGAACGTGCCCAGGATATCCAGCCCCCAGACTGCGAACGACCACGAGAGTGGAATGGTCTCGATGCCCTAAGCTGGCTGGTGGATTTGCTTGGCATGGAATTGGCAAGCCTCGCGGGACTTCACCAGCTCAGCTGCGTCATGGAGCGTCGTAGGCTAGTAGAATCCGCTGCGGAATGCCTTGCCGACGAGGGTCCGTGACGACGAGTGGTGCCCACAGTCCCCGTTGTGGATGTTGGCTAGCAGCTCCTTCCCCTGTTCCCTGGAGATGCAACACAGTGAGACGTCATTTGGCCGCTTCCTATATAACTCACCATCCTGGATGCAGTATGCCATGCCTTGCCGGGCCACACGCTCCGCGTCCTCCTCCTTCTCTGGCAACGTCCCTTGCATCAGATATTCCTTGAATTCCTTGGTCCAGCACCCCTCCTGGGGCTCGAGCACCAAGAGTAGACGCGCTCCCGAAGTCGGGCCACATGCTGGGGCTCCCGCGGCAGGTGGCTGCGGGAGCTCGTCCCGAGGCTGCACTGTTCTTGAAAGCGATGGTGTCGCCAATGGCTTGAAGAGCCGCTCCTCGAAGATGCCAGGCTCTTGGGGCTGTCGCTTGGAAGCCCTTCTAGCGATGTCGTCGGCTTCCTTGTTGGTTCCTCGGGGCACGTGTTGCAACTCCAAGCCCAGGAACTGCTTCTCCATCTTACGTACCTCCAGGAGATATGCCTCCATGTGTCCATCCTTCGGCTCGTATTCCTTGTTGGATAAGTTGATGTGGAGATTCGAGTCGCCCCTGATGATGAGACGCTTCACCCCTAGTGTCGCGGCAACCTTCAGGCCGGCTATGATGCCCTCGTACTCTGCAATGTTGTTGGAGACCTTCTCGCCCTGCTGGAAGTAGAGCTGCACAGCATAGTAGAGCTTGTCCTGAGTGGGTGAGATGAGCACTGCTCCAGCCCCCGCGCCCTGGCGCACGAAGGCACCATCGAAATACATGACCCAGCCGTCGGGTGCCTCACTTCCCAGTGAGAGAGACCGGTCCTCGCCTATTTCAAGCGCCGGGGCGTCCGTCCATTCTGCCACAAAATCAGCGAGCGCGACCCCCTTGATGACCCTGGTGGTGTTGAACTCCAACTGGAATGCTTGCAGCTCGATGTTCCACTCGGCTACCCTCCCGGTGGAGTTGGGGGTTCTAAGCACCCTCTCCAGTGGGTAGGCCGAGACGACCTAGATGGGGTGGCCTTGGAAGCTGTGCCGCAGCTTTCGTGAGGCCACTAGGAGCGCGAGTAAGAGCTTCTAAGGCATGGGGTACCGTGCTCTTGCATCCTGCAGCACCGTGCTGACGAAGTATACCGGATGCTCGATGAGGGTAGGCGCGCTGATGAGGTTTACGTCTTCCGGGAGTTGGGGTGCCTCCTGAGGCGGTGGAGCCCCCAACGCTTGATCGCTTGTTGGGGCCTTTGCGGGTTCGGGAGCGTCATCCTGCTGAGCTTGACCCTCTATTGTTGCTCCTGCAGCCCTCGTGGCGCCCTCCTGGTCTTGCGTAATCTCTGCTGGGGGCGTAGCTCGGCGCGATGCACCCTTGGCTTGGTGCTCTTCCCGAACCACCACTAGAGCCGCGCTGGCGGAGAAGGGAGTGGCAGCAAGGTAAAGCACTAGGGGCTCGAGAGGTCACGGCGCCACCATTACTGGGGGCTGGTCAGGTACCTCTTGAGGTCTTGAAATGCTCGGTCAGCCTCCGGGGTCCACTCGAATGGGCCCTTCTTCTTCATCAGCTTAAAGAAGGGTAGGGCATGCTCTCCTAGCTTGGAAATAAAGCGTCCCAGCGCAGTCACCCGTCCAGCAAGCTTCTGCATTTCCTTGAGGGTTTGCGGTGGACTCATGTCTTCAATGGCCTTGACCTTCTCTGGGTTGGCCTCGATCCCCCTGTGGGACACAAGGAAGCCCAGCAGCTTGCCGGAAGGGACGCCAAACACGCACTTCTCTGGGTTGAGCCGCAAGTCCACCTGACGGAGGCTTTCAAAGGTTTCCTCCAGGTATTGGATCAAGGTTCTCGCTTCCCTAGACTTCACCACGATGTCATCGACGTAGGCTTCAGTGTTCCTTCCGAGCTACCGACCCAATGCGATGTGCATGAGCCGCTGGAAGGTTGAGCATGCGTTGCGCAGTCCGAAAGGCATGCAAGTGTAGCAGTACACCCCGCAAAGGGTCAGGAAGGCTGTCTTCTTCACATCTTCTACCACCATCTTGATCTGGTGATATCCTGAGAACGCGTTCAGGAAGCACATCAAGTCGCATTCTGTAGTTGAGTCGACGATCTGGTCGATACGTGGAAGGGGGAACGGATCTTGGGGGCAGGCCTTGTTGAGGTTGGTGAAGTCGACACACATCCGCTCCTTCCCGCCTTTCTTGGGGAGGACGACGGGGTTTGCCAGGAACTCGGGGTACCGAACGTCATGAATGACACCCGCAGCCTCCAACTTGCGGGTCTCTTGGACGATGAAACCTTGCTTCTCTGTGGACTGTCGCCTCACCTTCTGCTTTATGGGGCGTACATTGGGGCACACCTTCAGGTGGTGCTCTATCACCCCTCTTGGGACCCCTACCAGCTGATCGGGATCCCAAGCGAACACTTCCTTGTTCGCGCGCAAGAACTTCACCAGCACCTCCTCCTGACCTTGGCACCTATGGTAAAGGTTGCCCCCGAGGACCCTTCTTCCTCGACTGGCACTTGCTTGGTTTCTGCCTTGTCCTGAGTGAAAAACTGCTTCTTCTTGGTTGGTGCGGCTCCCTTGGCCTTGGAGGTATCCGCGTCGGCGGGCTGCGCTGTTGCAGCGGTCTTGAGGGCGAGCTTGAGCGTCATCAAGGCTCCCTTGGTGTCCCAACTACTATGAGGACACTCTTACTCCCGGACATCTCCATGAGGTTGTAGTACGGATTGGTCACCGCCATGAACTGAGCCAGGGCCGGGTACCCGAGGATGGCGTTGTACGGGAGGCCGATGTGGGCGATGTCGAAGTCGATGAGCTCGGTGCAGTAGTTGTCACGCGTGCCGAAGGTCACGGGGAGGCGGATCTTCCCTAGGGAGAGGGCGGAGCCTCCACCAACCCCTGAGAAAGGCTTGCTAGGGCAGAGCCACTCAAGGGGTACGTGAAGAAGGCTGAAGGCCTCGACGGAGAGCACGTTGAGGCCGGCGCCGCCGTCGACGAGCGTCTTGGTGATGGACACATATCAGATGGTGGGCGTGCAAAGCATTGGGAGTGCAGCTGAGCCGACGGTGGAGGCGGGATGATCCCCTGAGTCGAAGGTGAGGTCGGCCTCGGGCGCGGCCCAGCCCGGTGGAGCCCCCGGGCTCTTGAAAGTGGCGCCAATCTGGCGAAAGAACGGTTTGACGTGACGATCCGAGGGCAGTGCTTACGAGCCTCCGAGGAGGGCCGCAACCGCGTGGTGCGCCGGTGCTACGTAGCACGCAACGAAGAGGCCGCGCAACTCCTCCCAGGACGCCACCGTGCATCCAGGGAGGTTGAGCAGCCAGGCGCGCGGTGCGCCAGTGAGGGCCATGGGAAGCCAGTTGGCCATGACCTTGTCGTCGCCCCGGGCCTTAAGGACGACCTCCTCATACGCTAGTAGGGAAGCCGACGGATCCGCCGCGCCGTCGTAGCGCAGCGGCATATCCAGCTTGAACTTGGGTGGCCACTGCAGCTACTGCAGGGTGGGATCAAGGGCTCGGAGCCCCCGTGCGTCACTGTGGGCTCCCGCAGATCCAGCCGGAAGGGCGGCGCTAGCCATAGAGAATGGGCGTGAAGATGGTAGAGCGTGAATCGATGGAAGGAAAGCTCTGGCGCACCCCTACCTGGCGCGCCAAATGTCGAATTTTGGGTTCCGGCAAAACCCTTAAGGTTCGAACATTAGGGTGCGCGCGGAGATCTCTCCTGCACTGATGACGCCCTCAAGCACTTCGCGGTCTCAAAGGCTAGCTCGACGAACTCGCAAAACAAGAGACACAAGATTTATACTGGTTCGGGCCACCACTGTGGTGTAATACCCTACTCTAGTGTGGTGTGGTGGATTGCCTCTTGGGCTGATGATGAATAGTACATGGGAAGAACAGCCTCCTGAGGTGAGGTGTACTTGTGCTTGGTTGGTGTGTGGCTAAGGATGGGATGGCTCAGATCAAAGGTGAGGTCGATCCCCCTTCTACTATGGTGTCCAATCCTATTTATAGAGGCCCTGGTCCTCTCCCCAAATATTGAGCATGAAGGGAGCCAACAACGGTCAATTTGAAAGGGGACAGCTAGTACAAGTTATCCTGACAAAAGCAGTCTTCGCCTGCCAAAGGCTGTGGTGGTGACGCCGTATTGGGATCCACGGTGAGCTCCATCCTGCCGTCCTGCTGGTCTTGGTCTCATTGCACCGATATCAAAACCTTTGCTTGACCCCTCGGTACTCTTCGTGTGCGCCTGCTTCCTTAGCACCAAAGAGGAATCAAGGACACTGTGAGCGCTGGCACCCGCCTGGCATCGGCCTGGTCTCGATCCTCATGGCTCACGTCATTGGAACCTCGTGAGGTTTGCCTGGCCTTGATCTCTCCGCTCCCCGTGAGCCGGCCTGGCGAGGCCGCTCCTGAGGAGGTCTTGCGTCGTCCGCCTCGTGAGGCTTGGCCCCTCGCGAGGGTGTTGAATGCTTGTTGGTGAAGATGGGATGTAAGGGACCGCTAACAGCGCCACGCCGTGGGCCGCAGGCATGAAAGTCTGGGGACCCCCGTTCCTAGAACACCGACACCTACCCTCCGGTTTCTTCCTCCCTGCCCGGGAACGGCGCCAGCCTGATCTTGGGGAGGCGTCGAATCCTAGCCAGTCCTTCCCTCCGTCTTCTTCGTCTCCTCGTGTAGTTTCAAGGAGGGGACGGACAGAGCAAAAGGCATCACAGTTATTTATGTTTTTTCAATCTAAAATGTGTAGGCACTTGCCAAACTTTAGTCTAAATTATGTAATCTCTTTTATCCATGTTTGTGTTTTGTAAGATTTGTACTTGTTAATCACCATATTAATGAGAAAGATAAACTTATCGGGTACTTGTGCATGTAATGTGTCCATGCAGAGGTGAAATGCCTCTATTCATTTAAGTAAGAAAATTTCCCCCGGTAGGCTATCCTACTGGTACCCTCAAGTCGTTGTCGTGGTGCTAGGCCTGCCGAGCATAAACCATTAAGAGGGACCAGCCCCTGCCAAACCTTCTCGCCATAGGCCACTACAACCACCCTGACTGAAGCAAAGTTCGAGTCAAAGGATGGGAGCACCTAAGTTTCAGAGGTGGCAAGGTTTTCATATGCACAAGTCTCTACTTACAAAACACGTATGGATAAGAGAGAAAACTTATTTGTTTGGCTTGTCGGGGATAGCAATGTAGGCTCTTCTTCTCTTCTCTTCTTCAGGGCCAAGTCCATAGCAAGAGCCTGCAATTGAATGCAGATGAAAATGATGCCATATGTGATCTTATCTACATGAACATGCCATGCTCATGATATGCTTATGCATGCATGCAATTTGTCGGGGGGGGGGCAACGCTTCATTTATTTCTCTGTTGCTCAGGGTCTGCGCCTGGCTTTGTACAATGGGTTACATGCAACATTGGTAAGGCATGTACAAAAGGGTGGCTACCGGGCAGGGCCCGATAGCCGCGCCTTACGGGTAGAACTTACGGAGATGCCCGATGTTCCACGAGTATTAAACTGAATGCCATCTCCGGTCTCCAGATGGGCTGTGCCAGGTCTGGTGACTCGTACTACCCGGTAAGGGCCTTCCCACAACGGTGTCAACTTGTTTGTACCCTTAGTGGACTAAACGTGCCAAAGGAGAAGGTCGCCCTCCTCAAAACTCTGGCATGAACCTTGCAGCTTTGATAGTGACGCATGGCTTGTTGGTAGCTTGTGGCATGCGTAGCAGCCCAGAGACGGTTCTCCTCAAGTAGCACAATGTCATCACATCGGTGTTGTTCCTGCGCTACTTCATCGTAGGCAAGCACTCGAGGTGACCCTTAAATGAGTTCTGTGGGGATAACTGCTTCTGCCCCATAGACTAGGGAGAAGGGAGTCTGCCCGGTAGCTTGATTTGGTGTTGTTTTGAGGGACCAAAGAACCACCGGCAGCTCGTTGATCCATCGCCTGCCACACTTCTGCAGCTTCTCAAAGGTGCTCGACTTGAGTCCTTGCAACACTTCAGCGTTCGCCCTCTCATCTTGCCCGTTGCTCCTTGGGTAAGCAACAGAGGAGAATGAGATCTTGCTTCCGAGGGCACGAACATATTGCATGAAGGCGTGGCTCGTGAATTGGGTGCCATGTCAGCGATGATCCTGGCAGGGACCCCGAAGCGGCACACCAATCCTTTCAAGAACTTAAGAGCTGGCTGAGTAGTCTCCTTTCTCACGAGCTCTACTTCCGACCACTTTGTAAACTTGTCGATTGCAACGAACAAGAATTCAAAGCCCCCGGTAGCATGGAGGAAGGGGCCCAAGATGTCGAGCCCCTAGACCGAAAACGACCATGATAAAGGGACTGTGTGAAGAGCTTGGGAAAGTAGATAGATATTCTTGGAATGGAACTGGCAGGCTTCACATTTGGTGACCAACTCAACTGCATCTTGGAGGGCTGTCGGCTAGTAGAATCCTTGCCGGAAGGCTTTTCCAACCTAAGCCCTCGATCAGATGTGTGAGCCACACATACCCTTGTGTATCTCTGCCAATAGTTCCATTCCTTCTTCCCGGCAAATGCACTTCAATTTCTCATCGTTGGGCCTCCTTCTGTACAACTGTCATCAACGAACTGATAAATACTGGCCCTCCGGGTTACTCTTTCAGCTTCTTCTTGCTGTTCTGGAAGTTCTCTAGTTTGGAGGAAATGGATTATGTGCAAATTCGTCTCCAACGTATCTATATTTCTTATTGTTCCATGCTATTATATTATCTGTTTTGGATGTTTTATATGCATTAATATGCTATTTTCTATTATTTTTGGGACTAACCTATTAGCCTAGAGCCCAGTGCCAGTTTCTGCTTTTTCCTTGTTTTAGAGTTTCACAGAAAAGGAATACCAGACGGAGTCCAAACGGAACAAAACTTCCATGATGATTTTTCTTGGACCAGAAGACATCCAGAGGACTTGGAGTGCAAGTCAGGGAAGCCATGAGGCAGCTACAAGGATGGAGGGCGCGCCCAGGGGGTAGGGCGCACCCGCCACCCTTCTGGGCCCCTCGTGACTCCACCGACATATTTCTTCCACCTATATATTCTCAAATATTCCAAAACCAATCAGGAGATCCACGAAAACACTTTTCCACTGCCGCAACCTTTTGTACCCGTGAGATCCCATCTAGGGGCCTTTTCTCGAGTCCTGCCGAAGGGGGATTCAATCACAGAGGGCTTCTACATCAACACCATTGCCTCTCCGATGAAGTGTGAGTAGTTTACTTCAGACCTATGGTTCCATAGCTAGTAGCTAGATGGCTTCTTCTCTCTCTTTGATTCTCAATACCATATTCTCCTCAAAGTAATACCTTTTTGCGGTGTGATTGCCGAGATCTGATGAGTTGCTGATTTATGATCAAGCTTATCTATGAATATTATATGAATCTTCTCTGAATTCTTAGATGCATGATTTGATATCTTTGCAAGTCTCTTCGAACTATCGATTTGGTTTAGCCAACTAGATTGGTTTTTCTTGCAATGGGAGAAGTGCTCAGCTTTGGGTTCAATCTTGCGGCTCTTGATCTTAGTGACACAAGGGGAACCGACATGTACTGTATTTTTTCCATCGAGGATAACAAGATGGGGTTTTCATCATATTGCATGAGTTTATCCCGCTACATCATGTCATCTTACTTAGTGCGTTACTCTGTTCTATGAACTTAATACTCTAGATGCAGGCAGGAGTTGGTCGATGTGTGGAGTAATAGTAGTAGATGCAGGTAGGAGTCAGTCTACTTGACATAGACGGGATGCCTATATTCATGATCATTGCCTTAGATATCGTCATAACTTCGCGCTTTTCTATCAATTGCTCGGCAGTAATTTGTTCACCCACTGTAATATTTTCTATCTTGAGAGAAGCCTCTAGTGAAACCTATCCCCCCTCGGGTCTATTTTCCATCATATAATCTTCTATTTTCCATCATATTAGTTTTTGATTTACTTTGCAATCTTTTACTTTCCGATCTATAAACCAAAAATACCAAAAATATTTACTTTACCATTTATCTATCTCTATCAGATCTCAGTTTTGCAAATAACCGTGAAGGGATTGACAACCCCTTATCACGTTGGGTGCAAGTTGTTGATTGTTTGTGCAGGTATTCGGTGACTTGTTCGTTGTCTCCTACTGGATTTATACCTTGGTTCTCAAACTGAGGGAAATACTTACTCTACCTTGCTACATCACCCTTTCCTCTTCATGGGAAAAACCAACGCAAGCTCAAGAGGTAGGAGGAAGAATTTCTTGCATCGTTGCTGGGGAGATCTACGCCAAGTCAAGACATACCGAGTACCCATCATAAACTCTCGTCTCTTGCATTACATTATTTGCCATTCACCTCCCATTTTCCTCTCCCCCACTTCTCAAACGATTTTCAAAAAGGTTTGCCTTTTCTTCGCCCCTCTTCCGTTCGTCTTCTTCGCTTGCTTTTTGTGTGCTTGTGTGTTGGATTGCTTTCTTTGTCACGGTGACTCAAAAGAATGCCAAAGTTTGTGACTTTTCCAACACCAATAATAATGATATTATTAGTACTGCAATTGCTCTTGCTACTAACGCGAAATCTTGTGAAATCAACACTGTTTTGCTGAATCTTGTTATGATTGGTTTTCATCTTTGCCTAAAAATAGTATTGATTCATGGAATAAGTGTGAAGATGCTTTTATTTCCAAGTATTTTCCTCCCGCTAAGATCATCTCCCTTAGGAACGATATTATGAATTTTAAGCAACTTGATCATGAACATGTTGCACAATCTTGGGGGGGATGACATTGACGATACGAAATTGCTCTACTCATGGTTTGAATTTGTGGATGATTATACAAAGAATTTATGGAAATTACTTTAGGAGAAGCTATCAAACTCCTAGATAATATTATGATTAATTCTTCTCAATGGCATACCGAATGATCTTCTACTAGTAAAAAGTGCATGCGATTGAAGATATTAATGTTTTGAGTGGAAAGATGGATGAGATTATGAAATTATTTACTAGCAAGAGTGCTCCTATTGATCCCAATGATATGCCTTTGTCTACTTTGATTGAAAATAATAATGAATCTATGGATCTCATTGAAAGTAACAATGATTGAAAATAATAATGATTGAAAATAACAATGATACTTTAAGATGTGAATTTTGTTGGTAGGAATAATTTTGGTAATAACGCGTATAGAGGTAATTTTAATCCTAGGCCGTTTCCTAGTAATTTCTCTAATAATTATGGTAATTCCTACAACAATTATTATGGAAATTATAATACGATGCCCTCTGATTTTGAGAATAGTGTTAAATAATTTATGCATTTACAGAAGAATTTCAATGCTTTGATTGAAGAAAAATTGCTTAAGATTGATGATTTGGCTAGGAACATGGATAGAATTTCTCTTGATGTTGATTCCTAGAAACTTAGATCTATTCCACCCAAGCATGATATCAATGAGTCTCTCAAACCCATTAGAATTTCCATTGATGAGTGCAAAGAAAGAACCGCTAAGATGCGTGCTAAAAAAGATTGATTTATAAAAGTGTGTTCTTCTAGTTTCCGTGAGAATAATGATGAAGATCTTAAAGTGATTGAGGTGGCTCATATTGAATCTTTGTTTTCCAATATAAATTTTGATAAAGATGGGACTGGAGGTGAGTCAACTTTAGTTAAAATGTGTCTCAATGATTCTGAGTTTTTAGATCTTGATGCAAAAATTGCTAAAAGTGGGATTGGAGAGGTCAAAACTTTAAGTAGCAATGAACCCACTCTTTTGGATTTCAAGGAATTTAAATATGATCATTGTTCTTTAATAGATTGTATTTCCTTGTTGCAATCCATGTTAAATTTTACTCATGCTTACAATCAAAACAAAGCTTTTACAAAACATATCGTTGATGCTATGATGCAATCTTTTGAAGAGAAGCTTGAATTGGAAGTTTCTATCCCTATAAAACTTTATGATGAGTGAGAACCTACTATTAAGATTAAGATTAAAGATTATGAATGCCATGCTTTGTGTGATTTGGGTGCTAGTGTTTCCACGATTCCAAAAACTTTATGTCATGTGTTAGGTTTTCGTGAATTTGATGATTGTTCTTTAAATTTGCATCTTGCGGATTCCACAATTAAGAAACCTATGGGACGGATTAATGATCTTCTTATTGCTGCAAAAAGGAATTATGTGGCTGTAGATTTCATTGTTCTTGATATAGATTGCAATCCTACATGTCCTATTATTCTTGGTAGACATTTCCTTAGAACGATTGGTGCAATTATTGATATGAAGGAAGGAAACATTAGATTTCAATTTACGTTAAGGAAAGGAATGGAACACTTTCCAATTAATAAAATTAAATTTACTTATGAATCTATTATGAGAGTAACTTATGGATTGCATACCAAAGATGATAATACTTAGATCTATTCATGTTTTATGCCTAGCTAAGGGCGTTAAACAATAGCGCTTGTTGGGAGCCAACCGAATTTTATTTTTTGTTCTTGCTTTTTAGGTCATGTTTTGCATTAAATAATTTGCCTAGCCTCTGGTTAGATGTGGTTTTGTGTTTTAATTAGTGTTTCTGCCAAGTAAGACCTTTGGGATAGCTTACTGTGATAATTGATTTGATCTTGCTGAAAACAGAAAATTTTGCGCCCAGGAGATTAATTTTCATTTTTAGTAGAAGCATGATAACATACTGATTCTTTTCGCAGAAGATTAACAGACAAATTTATTATGTCTTCCTAATTTGTAAGAATTGTTGTAGTTACAGAAGTATACGAAATATCCAGATTGCTACATACCGTTCTGTTTTTGACAGATTTTGTTTTCTATGTGTTGTTTGCTTATTTTGATGAATCTATGGCTAGTATCGGGGGGTATGAACCATGGAAAAATTAGAATACAGTAGATATTACACCAATATAAATAAATAATGAGTTCACAACAGTACCAAAAGTGGTGATTTAATTTCTTATACTAACGGAGCTTAGGAGATTTTCTGTTGAGTTTTATGTTGTGAAGTTTTCAAGTTTTGGGTAAGGATTTGATGGACTATGGAATAAGGAGTGTCAAGATCCTAAGCTTGGGTATGCCCAAGGCACCCCAAGGTAATATTAAAGGATAAGAAAGATCCTAAGTTTGGGGATGCCCTAGAAGGCATCCCCTCTTTCGTCTGCGTCTATCGGTAACTTTACTTGAGGCTATAATTTTATTCACCACATGATATGTGTTTTGCTTGGAGCGTCTTGTATGATTTGAGTCTTTGCTTTTTAGTTTGCCACAATCATCCTTGATGTACACACCTTTTTAGACAGAGATGCATGAATCGTGATTTATTAGAATACTCTATGTGCTTCACTTATATCTTTTGAGCTAGGCAATATTGCTCTAGTGCTTCACTTATATCTTTTTAGAGCACGGCGATAGTTTTATTTTATAGAAATTGATGAACTCTCGTTCTTCACTTATATTATTTCGAGAGTCTCTAAACAGCATGGTAAGTTGCTTCGGTTATAAATTTAGTCCTAATATGATAGGCATCCAAGAGGGATATAATAAAAACTTTCATATAAAGTGCATTGAATACTATGAGAAGTTTCATTCCTTATGATTGTTTTGAGATATGAAGATGGTGATATTAGAGTCATGATAGTGATTAATTGTGAATTTGAGAAATACTTGTGTTAAATTTTGTGATTCCCGTAGCATGCATGTATGGTGAATCGTTATGTGATGAAGTCAGAGCATGATTTATTTATTGATTGTCTACCTTATGAGTGGCGGTCGGGGACGAGCGATGGTCTTTCCCTACCAATTTAACCCCTAGAAGCATGCACATAGTACTTAGTTTCGATAACTAATAGATTTATTCAATAAGTATATGAGTTCTTTATGGCTAATGTTGTGTCCATGGATTATACGCACTCTCACCCTTCCATCATTGCAAGCCTCTCTTGTGCTGCGCAACGTTAGACGGTACCATAAACCCACCATATACCTTCCTCAAAACAGCCACCATACCTACCTATTATGGCATTTCCATGGCCATTTTGAGATATATTGCCATGCAGCTTTCCACCGTTACGTTTATTATGACACGCTCCATCATTGTCATATTGCCATGCATGATCGTGTAGTTGATATCGTATTTGTGGCAAAGCCACCATTCATAATTCATTCATACATGTCATTCTTGATTCATTGCACATCCTGGTACACCGCAAGAGGCATTCACATAGTCATATTTTGTTCTAAGTATCGAGTTGTAACTAAATAAAAGTTTGATGATCTTCATTATTAGAGCATTGTCCCATGTGAGGAAAGGATGATGGAGACTATGATTCCCACACAAGTCGGAATGAGACTCCGGATGAAAAAAAGAGGCCAAAAAAATGAGAGAAGGCCCAAATAAAAAAATGAGAGAAAAGAGAGAAGGGGCAATGCTAGTATCCTTTTACCACACTTGTGCTTCAAAGTAGCACCATGATCTTCATGATAGAGAGTCTCCTATATTGTCACTTTCATATACTAGTGGGAATTTTTCATTATAGAACTTGGCTTTTATATTCCAATGATGGGCTTCCTCAAATTGCCTTGGTCTTCGTGAGAAAGCAAGTTGGATGCACACCCACTTTGTTTCTTTTTGATCTTTCATAAAGTTATAGCACTAGTGCATCCGTTCCATGGAAATCCCTACTCACTCACATTGATATCTATTAATGGGCATCTCCATAGCCCGTTGATACACCGAGTTTATGTGAGACTATCTCCTTCTTTTTTTCTTCTCCGCAACCACCGTCTGTTCCACCAATAGTGCTATATCCATGGCTCACACTCATGTATTGCATGAAATTTGAAAAAGGTTTGAGAAACATCAAAAGTATGAAACAATTGCTTGGCTTGTCATCGCGGTTGTTGTGCATGATTTGAATATTTTGTGTGATGAAGATGGAGTATAGCCAGACTATATGATTTTGTAGGGATAAGCTT